>NC_058521.1:93364314-93978778 GCF_904849725.1 Hordeum vulgare subsp. vulgare | reverse complement strand
CAGTTCAGTTGTGGAGATTGCCCCAACCTTGTTTGTAAAGGTTTGGTTGCCACCTTCATGGTCACAAGTAGTGGAATCACAACATCTCGCATTGTGTGAGAGCGTGAGGAGAATACGGTGGCCTTAGTGGCATCTTGGGGAGCATTGTGCCTCCACACCGCTCCAATGGAGACGTACTTCCCCTCAAAGGGAAGGAACTTAGGAAGCACATCCTTGTTTTCATTGCTTCCACTTGCGGTTACTTCTTACCTTTACTTGTATTTGTTACTTGTTTGTTATTGTTGTTCTTAACATCATATAGGTTGCGCACCTAGTTGCATATCTAGACAACCAATTTGTTTCTAAACTTAATTTGTTAAAAAAGCCTTAAATTGGTAGTTGCCTACTCACCCCCCCCTCTAGTCAACCATATTGATCCTTTCAATTGGTATCAGAGCTATGTCTCTTTGTTAAGGGTTTCACCACCCAAAGAGTATGGTTCATGAAGGAGATCGAGTTGTGGATTTACCCGAGGATGTGGGTGTGAGCACGGTCTCCTGGGAGGACCTAAACGAGGCTATTTCCTCACCTAGATACTTAGTGGCTACGGAGGTCAAATCCATGCTTAAAGATTTCCTTGAAGGGCTCAGACTTCCTACCGATTCGTTGTGAGTGGTTAACTCCACTACTTCGGAGTCAGATGCCAACTGTTATAAGGATAAGGCTAGTAGTGATAAGAGTAAGTTGCCTCAAGGAACGTGCGGGACGGATACCTATGCCTCAGTACCTCCCCTCGTGGTCTATGGAGGACCGGTTCACCCACCGCATATTATTAACCTTGTTCCTCCTCCGAAACTTGTTAAGAATTATTTTGCTAATTGGGTTTTTCGTATCAAGCCTCATTTGACTCACACCTGAACTCAACTTTGGGGAATCATTGAGCAAGGGTACTACCCACATGATCCAAGCAAACTCACTCCAATAGAGGAGGTCGACGATCAACTCAATCACTTCGCCTTGTTCATCCTTCATGAGGTTGTCCCCATTGAAGATCTTGCTCACTTGAACCCTTTCTCTCATATTAAAGATTGTTGGGAACAAATTATTTCCATGTACAAGGGTAGGTCGGGTATTCAATGGTCCAACTTTGAAGTGATCCTTGATGAGGCTGATGAATTTGCAATGCTTGATGATGAGGACCCTCGTGAGCTTTATAGGACAATGACAACTCTTTCCGTTGCTCTTCCAGATCATGTAAGCAAGGATGTGGATGACAATTTGATCAAGTGGAAGTTTCTCAACAACATCATGACATTCAACAAGGCCATATCCTCTGTCATCCGTCAAATACCGGGCTTTCACTCTTTGTCCTCAAGCGGTGTATTGGATGATTTCATTGCGATGAACATATTCGACAAGACCACCGACAAGGCTCTAGCTCATGTCCAATGGTCAAGAAAAGACTCTACCATCCTAGCCTTGAAGTCCAATTTTGTTTGGGAGGAAGAGGAAGAAGAAGAAGAAGAAGAAGGTTGTCCTGAATACACCAAATATGCTTACCACGATAATCAAGGCAATTTTGGGGCGTCAAGAGAAACTCAAGACCCACCTTATCCAAGAACAACTCAAGTGGGTGCAAGGGCAAGCAATGCATGCAGACTTGCTACAATTGTGGCAATGTGTGTCACTTTGTGGAAGATTGTCCGTATGAGAAGAGGGAAGACAATGGTGGCAATCTTATTCAAAAGGACAAGGCCAGGTCCTTCCCCAACAAGAACAACTTCTCCAAGAATATGCCCCAAAAGGTGTTGATGGCCCAAGAAGAGTACCTCTCCAATGAGGATGATCGTGATGATGCAAGTGGTCAAGTAATGGCAATGGCCACGATGTCCATTGCATCCTCTTCACTAAGAAAGGTATCCCTCTTCTATGCCCCCAACTAGAACTGCATTGCCAAGTGCCTTATGGATAAGGCATCCAACCAGGTAACCTATGATGTTTGATGTGTATCCCTGGCAATTGCGCCAGAAATACTCCTACTACGGCACGTTGGTATTCCCTCGAAGTGGAAAGGGTGATGTAGCACAACGACGGTAAGTATTTCCCTCAGTTTGAGAACCAAGGTATCAATCCGGCGGAAGAGTATCTCACCAACCTGCACAAACACAAAAGCTTGCACCAAACGCTATGAAGGGGTTGTCCATCCCTTATAGATTGTTTGCCAAGTGAGAACTGAAAGTAACAAAGAAAAGTAAAAGCGGGGGCCGTACTGTTTACTAGTGGCTTCTCTCATGAAAGCAAGTAGACGGTGGGTGAACAAATTACTGCCGACCAATTGATAGAATTGTGCAAAGTCGTGACGATATCTATGCAACGATTATTTCTATAGGCATCACGTCCGAAACAAGTAGACAGATACTTTCTCCATCTACTACTATTACTCCACACGTCGACCGCTATCCAGCATGCATCTAGTGTATTAAGTCCATAAGAACAGAGTAACGCCTTAAGCAAGATGACATGATGTAGAGGGATAATCTCAAACCAATGATAAAAACCCCATCTTTTTACCCTTGATGGCAACTACTTGATGTGTGCCTTGCTGCCCCTACTGTTGCTGGGAAAGGCCACCACATGGCAGAACCCAAAACCAAGCACTTCTCCCATTGCAAGAATCATAGATCTAGTTGGCCAAACAAAACCCAAGACTCGGAGAGACTTACAAGGATATCAAGTCATGCATATAAGAAATCAGCAAAGACTCAAATATATATCATAGATAATCTGATCACAAGTCCACAATTCATCGGATCTTGACAAACACATCGCCAAAGAAGATTACATCGGATAGATCTCCATGAAGATCATGGAGAACTTTGTATTGAAGATCCAAGAGAGAGAAGAAGCCATCTAGCTACTAACTACGGACCCGTAGGTCTGAAGTGAACTACTCACGAGTCATTGGAGGGGCGATGATGATGATGAAGAAGCCCACCACCTCCAAAGTCCCCTCCGGCAGGGTGCGGGGAAGGGTCTCTAGATGAGATCTCGCGGAAACGGAAGCTTGCGGCGGCGGAAAAGTATTTTCGAGGCTCCCCTGATTTTTTGCGGAATATTTGGGAATATATAGGCGCAAAACCTAGGTCAGGAGGCGGCCAGGGAAGCCACAAGCTTGCCCACCGCCGCCTCCCCCCTCGTGGCGTGGTGTAAGCTTGTGGGCTCCCTGGGGCCCACCTGGCTTGGCCCAAAGGCTCCCTGGTCTTCTTTCGTTCGGGAAAAAATCATTTCGGGAATTTTATTCCGTTTGGACTCCGTTCCAAAATCAGATCCGAAAAGAGTCAAAAACACGGAAAACAGGAACTGGCACTTGGCACTGAATCAATAAGTTAGTCCCAAAAAAGATATAAAAAGCTACATAAAACATATAAAGAAGACAAGATAACAGTGTGAAACCATCACAAATTATGGATACGTTTGAGACGTATCAAGCATCCCCAAGCATAACTCCTGCTCGTCCTCGAGTAGGGAATTGATAAGAATGAATTTTTGATGCTTTCATGCTACCTAGCATAGGTGTCCTTTGTAATTCCTCTTATGTGACATGAATGTTCAGATCCATTAGATTCAAAACAATAGTTTGCTATTGACGTGGGAACAATAATAATTCAAGCAAACTAGCAAAGTAATCATGAACTTTCAAAATAACTAGGCCAAAAGAAAGTTATCCCTACAAAAGCATATAGTCTGGCTATGCTCTGTCATCATTGCACAACGAAGCCAAGTAATTGTTTCACACCTTTACTTTCTCAAACATTTTCAACTCTCACGCAATAGATGAGCGTGAGCTATGGTTATAGCACTATAGATGGTGTGGAATGTGGTGGAGGTTGCAAGACAAATAGGAGAACATAGTCACATTAACTAGGCGTATCAATGAGCTGTGGAGATGCTCATCAATAGATATCAATGTGAATGAGTAGGGATTTCCATACAAATGATTCACTAGAGCTACAAGTATGTGAAAGCTCTTAGAGAAAACTAGTGGGTGTGCATCCAACTTGCTTGCTCACGAAGACCTAAGGCAATTTTGAGGAAGCCTATCATTGGAATATACAAGCCAAGTTATATAATGAGGATTTCCCACTAGCTATATGGTGGTGACAAAACAAGATACTCTCAATCATGAAGATCATGGTGCTCAAAATGCACAAGTGTGGAAAAAGTGGTAGCATTGTCCCTTCTCTCTTTTTCTCTCATTTTTTTGGTGGGCTCTTTGGCCTCTTTTTTATGCGCTTCTTTGGCCTCTTTTATTTCCTCACATGGGACAATGCTCCAATAATGATAATCATCACACTTTCAACTCAAAACTAAGAGCAATTATAACTCTATATGGAATGCCTTCGGTAGTGTACCGTGGTAACGATCTAGCATGGCATAGACATCAATGGAAATATCATGCTAGCTATCTTACGATCATGCAAAGGCAAGTAGACGTGGTGGCACATGTCATGGTGGTAGTTGCATGGAAATATATCTCATAATCACTTTGAAAAAGCCATAGTAGGTAGGTATGGTGGCTGTTTTGAGGGAGGCTAATGGTGGGTTTTGTGCACCGGCGAAAGTTGCACGGCACTAAGAAGATAGTGATGGTGGAAGGTGAAAGTGCATCTAAACCATGGACTCAACATTAGTCATGAAGAACTCATATACTTGTTGTAAAAGTTTTATTAGTAATCGAAACAAAGCATTCAACGCATACTCCTAGGGGAAGGGTTGGTAGGTATAAACCATCGCGCGATCCCGACCGCCATGCAAAGGATGACAATCAATATACTAATCATGCTCAGATTTCAACACACAGTGGTTCACGATACGTGCATGCTACGGGAATCACTAACTTCAACACAAGTATTTCTAGATCCACAACACCTTACTAGCATGACTTCAATATTAACATAACCACAACTCAAAACTAATTGAGATGAATCAAACTTCTCTAACTATTCAATGCACAGGAAGGAGGAAGTTTTCGTATCCCTTTGGATAACTACCCCTTTTGAGACTACTTTCAAAGCATAGATCAACTACCAAGCTATGCACCGCTGCACTCTAAAAGATATAAGTGAAGCACATAGAGCAAAAGTATCTAGCTCAAAAGATATAAGTGAAGCACATGTGAGCTGAATTGTCTACCAAAAGATATAAGTGAAGCTCGACGAAATAACAGCGTGTGCATGTCTCTCTCTCAAGGTGTGCAGCAAGGATGATTGTGACACAACAAAAAAATAAAAGACTCCTACGATACAAGACGCACCAAGCAAAAACACATAACATGTGGTGAATAAAAATATAGCCCCAAGTAACGTTACCGATGGATTGAAGACAAGAGAGGGGATGCCTTCCCGGGGCATCCCCAAGCTTAGGATTTTACGACATCTTTGAATCTCTTGGGGTGCCTTGGGAATCCCCAAGCTTGAGCTCTTGCCACTCTTTATCTTTTTGTCCACAAGAACTTCACCCAAAACTTGAAAACTTCACAACACGAAACTTAAACAGAAACTCGTGATAACATTTCTACAAGAAAACAAACCACCAATTCCTTAGGTATTGTAGAAAACTTAAATTCTACTTGTGCTGATGTTTAGTTACTGTACTTTCAATCTTCCATGGCTAATACCCCCTGATACTATCCATAGTTTCATCAAAATAACCAACCAACACAACAAAAACAGAATTTGTTAACAGCAGACCAGTCTCTAGCAATCTGTATATTTCGTATACCTATGGTACTTCAAAAATTCTGAAACATTACGACAGTCTGAAGCATTTGCGTAGCAATCAGCAGCAAGAAGAATCAACTCAAAACCTATTACAGAAAAAAGAAGAAAATTCTTTTCGTGAGCAGAAATTTTCTGTCTTTCCCAACATGACCAAACGATCATCCTCAAGACTAATCATAACGGTTTTGCTTGGCACAAACGCAAAAAGAAACACAAAAAACACAATCATAACAGAATTATGAAAGTGTGAAAAACACAAAACAGAAATAAAAAGGATAGATTCGTTGGGTTGCCTCCCAACAAGCGCTTTTGTTTAACGCCCTTAGCTAGGCGAAAGTGATGGAATCACGTATAGTCATCTTTGGTGCTCAAACCATAGGTAGCCCTCATCATAGATTCATAAGGCAGTCTTATTTTCTTTCTAGGGAAGTGATCCATGACATTCTTTAAGGGAAATTGAAATCTAATATTCCCTTCCTTCATATTGATGATAGCACCAATAGTCCTTAGGAAAGGTCTACCAAGAATAATGGGACATGAAGGATTGCAATCTATGTCAAGTACAATGAAGTCCACGGGTACATAGTTCTTATTTGCAACAATAAGAACATCATCGATCCTCCCCATGGGCTTCTTGACGGTAGAATCCGCAAGATGCAAATTAAGAGAACACTCTTCAATCTCATGAAAACCAAGAATATCACATAAAGACTTTGGAATCGCGGAAACACTAGCACCCAAATCACACAAAGCATTGCACTCATAGTTTTTGATCTTGATTTTGATAGTAGGTTCCCACTCATCATGAAGTTTTCTAGGTATCGAGACTTCTAGTTCGAGCTTCTCTTCCAGATATTTCATCATAGCATCTACGATATGCGCGGTAAAGGCTTTGCTTTGGCTATAAGCATGTGGAGAGTTTGCAATGGATTGCATCAAAGAAATGCATTCAAACAAGGAGCAATTATCATAATTGAATTCCTTGAAATCCAAAGTGGGAGTTTCATTACTACCCAAAATTTTGACTTCTTCTACTCCACTCTCCACACCTTTATCATCAAGATAGGTGGACTCCGAATCATCGGGGCATTTTTCAACCAAAGTGGATTCATATCCAGCCCCTCCATAAGTAGGTTTGACACGCGAAAACAAAGATTGAAGAGGAGACACACCAAGCACTTTAAGATCTTCGTGATTTGCATCACTAGAACGCACCCTTTTAAACCATTCATGTCTAGCGCGAATTTGGGCGGTTCTTTCTTTGCTCTCATTCATGGAGATACGCATAGCTTTCAAAGTTTCATCCAAGTTGATCTTGGGAGGAGCGCATCTAACTTTCAAAGCATCAATATCACAAGACATCCTATCAACGCTCTTACCCAAATCGTCTATTTTGAGTAGTTTTTCCTCTATGGACGCATTGAAAATCTTTTGAGAGTTGATGAACTCTTTGATATTACACTCTAGATCACAGGGTAATTTTCTATGATTTCCATAAGTGTTGTCGTAGGAATTGCCATAATTGTTAGAGGAGTTACTAGGAAAAGGCCTAGGAACATAGTTTCCTCTAAAAGCATTGTTGTTGCCAAAATTGTTCCTACCAACAAAATTCACGTCCAAACTAGCGTTGCTACTCTCAATCAAATAAGATAGTGGCATGTTATTAGGATCTACGGCAGCGTTTCTACTAGAAACAAAATTCATCAACTCGTCCATCTTAGCACTAAGCGAGTTAGTCTCTTCTATAGCATGCACCTTTTTGCTAGCTAGCGACCGTTCAGTGTGCCATTGAGAGTAGTTGGTCATGATATTGTCTAGGAGTTTTGTAGCGTCTCCTAACGTGATTTCCATGAACGTTCCACCTGAGGCGGATTCCAAGATATTGTGAGAAGCGAAATTCATGCCAGCGTAAAAGATTTGTATAATCATCCACAAACTCAAGCCATGAGCGGGACAATTTCTAATCATAAGCTTCATCCTCTCCCAAGATTGTGCAACGTGTTCATGATCAAGTTGCTTAAAATTCATGATATCGTTGCGTAAGGAGATGATCTTAGCCGGTGGAAAATACTTGGATATATAAGCATCTTTGCACCTATCCAAGGAATCGATACTATTTTTAGGCAAAGAAAACCAAGTTTTTGCGCGATCTCGCAACGAGAAAGGAAAAAAGTTTCAACTTAACCACGTCATTATCCACATCTCTTTTCTTTTGCATATCACAAAGCTCAATGAAGGTATTGAGATGGGATGCGACATCTTCACTAGGAAGGCCAGAGAATAGCTCTTTCATAACAAGATTCAGCAAAGCTGCGTTGATTTCATACGATTCCGCACTAGTGGCGGGAGCAATCGGAGTACTAATAAAATCATTATTATTAGTGCTCGAGAAGTCGCAAATTTTGGTGTTTTCAGACATGATGTCTTCAACAAACAAACAAGCACACAAGCAAGCAAGAAACACCAAAGGAAAACGACAAAGGCAAAGGAAAACGGCGAAGGAGAAAGGCGAATGAAAACGGCAAATGTGAAGTGGGGAGAGGAAAACGAGAGGCAAATGGCAACAAAAGTAAATGCAAGAGAAGAGTTTGTGAGACCTACTTGGATAGATCTTGATTTCTCCTCCCCGGAATGGCACCAGAAATAGGCATGTTGCCGGGAGAATATTCTTCACGATCCTCTTCGGCAAGCGATCCTCTTCCCCGGCAATGGCGCCAGAAATACTTCTGATGTTTGCTGTGTATCCCTGGCAATTGCACCAGAAATACTCCTACTACGACACGTTGGTATTCCCTCGAAGCGGAAAGGGTGATGTAGCACAGCGAAGGTAAGTATTTCCCTCAGTTTGAGAACCAAGGTATCAATCCGGTGGAAGAGTATCTCACCAACCTACACAAACACAAAAGCTTGCACCCAATGCTATGAAGGGGTTGTCAATCCCTTATAGATTGTTTGCCAAGTGAGAACTGAAAGTAACAAAGCAAAGTAAAAGCGGAGTTGTAAACGATGGATGTGAATAGACCCGGGGGCCGTAGTGTTTACTAGTGGCTTCTCTCATGAAAGCAAGTAGACGGTGGGTGAACAAATTACTGCCGAGCAATTGATAGAACTGTGCAGAGTCGTGACGATATCTATGCAATGATTATTTCTATAGGCATCATGTCCGAAACAAGTAGACCGATACTTTCTGCATCTACTACTATTACTCCACACGTCGACCGCTATCCAGCATGCATCTAGTGTATTAAGTCCATAAGAATAGAGTAACGCCTTAAGCAAGATGACATGATGTAGAGGGATAATCTCAAACCAATGATGAAAACCCCATCTTTTTACCCTTGAGGGCAACTGCTTGATGTGTGCCTTGCTGCCCCTACTGTCACTGGGAAAGGTCACCACATGGTAGAACCCAAAACCAAGCACTTCTCCCATTGCAAGAATCATAGATCTAGTTGGCCAAACAAAACCCAAGACTCGGGGAGACTTACAAAGATATAAAATCATGCATATAAGAAATCAGCAAAGACTCAAATATATATCATAGATAATCTGATCACAAGTCCACAATTCATCGAATCTCGACAAACACACCGCCAAAGAAGATTACATTGGATAGATCTCCATGAAGATCATGGAGAACTTTGTATTGAAGATCCAAGAGAGAGAAGAAGCCATCTAGCTACTAACTACGGACCCGTAGGTCCGTAGTGAACTACTCACGAGTCATTGGAGGGGCGATGATGATGATGAAGAAGCCCTCCACCTCCAAAGTCCCCTCCGACACGGTGCCGAGAAGGGTCTTCAGATGAGATCTCGCGGAAACGGAAGCTTGCGGCGGCGAAAAAGTATTTTCGAGGCTCCCCTGATTTTTTGCGGAATATTTGGGAATAAATAGGCCCAAAACCTAGGTCAGGAGGCGGCCAGGGAAGCCACAAGCTTTCCCACCGTCGCCTCCCCCCTGGTGGCGTGGTGCAAACTTGTGGGCTCCCTGGGGCCCACCTGGCATGGCCCAAAGGCTCCCTGGTCTTCTTTTGTTCGGGAAAAAATCAATTCGGGGATTTATTCCATTTGGACTCCATTCCAAAATCAGATCTGAAAAGAGTCAAAAACACGGAAAAACAGGAACTGGCACTTGGCACTGAATCAATAAGTTAGTCCCAAAAAAGATATAAATGGTACATAAAACATACAAAGAAGACAAGATAACAGCGTGAAACCATCAAAAATTATAGATACGTTTGAGACGTATCAACCTCCAACATCAAAACTACCATTTCCACTACACCTTGTCTTATGGATAGTGGACATGAAAAGGAACAGGTAAATGTGGAGGAAAATTCATTGGATGGATTCATGAGAAAGGTCAAGGGTGACACCAAGAAGCATTTTGTTGCTCTCTTGGAACAACTAGGTGAGGCTAGTGACCTCACTGAATCACATGAAGAAACTATTTCTACATTACAAGGACATAGTCATGACTATGCCAATGAGATACTGGATCTTTCCATTGCCCTTGAGGAAGAGCAAGGTCTTCATTTGACTCTTGAGGAGTCACAGAATGATGACCTTGTTAAATTACAAAAAGATCACGATCATGCTATTGTTCTTACTCGTGTGCTCCAATCCGAAAAGGTTGCACTTGGGATTGCCCATGATAGACTCAAGGAAGAGTTTGCCACACTTGATAAGGCTCACAAGGATTTGAAGAGTGGTCATGCTTCTCTAAAAGAGTCTCATGTTCAACTCCAAGTAAAACTTACTAAGTAAATAACCACATGTTCTCCTTTTGTATTAATTGATAATGCCCATGCTACTAACCCGTGTTGTGAGCATGTGCATCATGTGGAGGAGAATGCCAAGTTGAAACAGAAACTTGAGAAAGGCCTTGTGCCATGCATCCAAGGCAAAAAGAACCTTAATCACCTTTTGAGCAATCAAAAGGATGTGATTGCAAAGGAAGGATTTGGGTTTACACCCAAGTCCAAGAAGAAGAAGGTCAAGACCAAGCAACATCCCCTCCTCACGGAAACCTTTGTTAAAGCTGGGGAGGGTACTCATGAGAAGAAGAAGGACAATGTTAAGGGTGGTAATGCCAAGAATGGAAAAACCATCTCACCCAACAATATGGGTGACTTTAATCCCTCTTATGTTTTATGTTGTGCTAGTGATGGAAATGTCTTTGCTAAATTTGTTGGTTCTTCTTATGAGTACATTGAATGGTCCATTTGGTTACCTAAGATCCTTGTTACTAACTTTAAAGGACCAATTAAAAAAAGGGTACATAAATCCAAGCACTTATCTCATGTAGGAGTTTGCTTCCGGTGGAGTGTCATGGTTGCTTGATAGTGGAGGGACAAATCATATGACTAGAAGTAAGGACTTGGTGGTGGATGTTCATCGTGACCCATCTGTGGCCACTCAAGTCTCCTTTGGTGATACAAGTTCTAAGGTATTGGGTCTTTGCAAGGTGATAATTTCATCAGAACTTACCATTGAGAATGTCATGCTTTGAGACCCTTGCATACAATTTACTTTCTGTTCATCAACTTGCACTCATGGGATTTTGTACTTTCTTTGGTGTTGACGTGGTGGCCCTTTTGTGGAGCAAGACTCTTAAAGTAGCTTTTGTCGGGCATGTCGAGAACGGTCTTTATGTGGTTAATTTCTTGGAGAGACCCACTAAGACCGCGACTTTCTTAATGGCTAAAGTTGATATGGGATGGCTGTGGAATCACCAGCTAGCCCATGTCAATATGAGATCTTTGAAAAGTCTCATCAAAGGGGATCACGTTCTTGGACTAACAAATGTGAGTTTTGCCAAAGATCATGCTTGTGGTGCGTGCATTGAAGGAAAGCTACATGAGATGACTCACCGTCCCACGACTACCATCTACTCGAAGAGGACCTTGGAGCTCCTGCACATGGATCTCTTTGGTCCTCCAACTTTTTATAGTCTTTGGGGAAGAAAATGTTGTTTGGTGGTTGTGGATGATTACTCAAGATATACTTGGGTATACTTCTTCTAGAGGAAGAGTGAGACCCAACAAATCGTCATCGACTTTGCCAGTGAAGCTTAATGTCAACATGAGGCAAAGATACTATGATTAGAAGCGATAATGGCACCGAGTTCAAGAACTACACCTTGGATGAGTTTATAAGTGATGAGGGGATCAAGCACCAATACTCCACATCATATACCCCTAAACAAAGTGGTGTTGCAGAGAGGAAGAACCGGACAATGCTGGACATGGCAAGGACAATGATGGCGGAATTCAAATCTCCGTACAACTTTTGGGCCGAAGCCATCAACACTGCATGTCATGCATCTAACAGGTTCGGCCTCCGCAAAGGCTTGAACAAGACTCCTTATGAAATTCTTACCGGTAACAAGCCCCACATCAAGTACTTCTAGGTGGTCGGTTGTAAGTGTTTCATTCTCAAGAAAGGTGCTCGTTTGTCTAAATTTGAACTTATAGCTCAAGAGGGCATATTTGTTGGTTATGCTACAAACTCTCATCCTTACTGTGTTCTCAACAAGTCCACTAGACTCATTGAGGAGACGTGTAACATGGAGTTTGATATAATTAATGGCTCCCAAGTGGAGCAAAGTGGTCTTTGTGATGTAGGTGATGAAAATCCTCCCCAAGCCATAAGAAGAATGGGTGTGGGACACTTCCTACCCATTGAGGAACCCCTTGTGGCCGAAAGAGAAGGACGATGTTCCACGCAAGTGGAACCATCACCAACACGAGACCCACACGCTTCCTAAGAACAAAGTGAAGGCCCTCAACATTGTGATCAAAATCAAGGACAAGATCAACCTCATGATGGTGGTTCACCAAGTGATGTCCTTGATAAATCTCACACCTCCAAGCAAGCTCAATATCAACACCAAACTCAAGATCAAGACCAAGCTCACGGTGGCGGTCAAGGTCAAAAAAATGTTCCTCCTCAACTTTCCATGGAGGAGATTCTAGAAAGACCTACCGACAAGATTACAGCCAAGCTCCACGGGAAACAACATATTTTGGAGAATGTCCATGGTAGCTTGAAGAGAGGGGTAACCACTCGTCCTCAATTAACAAACTTTTATGCACATCATGCATTTGTTTCTTGCAGTCAACCCCTAAAGGTACAATAAGCGCTTGAGGGCATGGAGTGGCTCTAGGCCATGCATGATGAACTCAATAACTTCGAGCGCAAAAAACTATGGCGGTTGGTGCCAAGACCAAAGGAGAACCACAATGTCATTGGAACCAAATGGATCTTTAAGAACAAGCAAGATATGAATGGTGTGATCATTCGCAACAAGGCAAGATTGGTAGCACAAGGCTACTCCCAAGTCGAGGGTATCGACTACTGTGAAACCTTTACTCCCGTTGCTCGCCTTGAATCCATTTGCATGTTGCTTGCATTTGCTTCTCATCATAATTTCAAATTATATCAAATGGATGTGAAGAGTGCCTTTCTTAATGGTCCTTTGAAGGAGTTGGTATATGTCAAGAAACCCCCGGTGTTCGAGGATCCCAAGTTCTCCAATCATTTATATGTTCTCGATAAGTCACTCTATGGCCTTAAACAAGCCCCACGTGCATGGTATGAGCGCCTTACTGAGATGTTGCAAGATCGTGGGTTTGAAATTGGGAAAATTGATCCCGCTCTTTTTACAAAGAATGTCAAAGGGAGTGTGTTCATATTCCAACTATATGTTGATGATATTATCTTTGGTTCTCCTAACAAAGCTTTTAATGAAGAGTTTGTCGTGCTAATAACCTAAGAGTTTGAGATGTTTATGATGGGAGAGTTCAAGTTCTTCCTGAGATTTGAAGTCAAGCAACGAAGTCAAGGAACCTTCATTAATCAAGAAAAATACACTCAAGACATGCTCAAGAGATTCAATATGGATGAACTCAAACTGGCCAAGGAAAACACTCCCATGCCACTCAAATGCCAACTTGACTAAGATACCAATGGTAATGATGTGGATCAAAAGTTATATTGCTCTATGATTGTATCTTTGCTTTACCTTTGTGCATCTGGATCAGATGATATGTTGAGTGTGTGAATTTGTGCACGATTTCAATCTGCACCAAAGGAAAGTCACTTGGTGGCTATCAAGCGATCTTTCGATATTTGGCTCATTCCCCAAAATTTGGCTTATGGTATCCCAAAGGTGCTTCATTTGATCTCATAGTATATTTGGACTTGGAGTGGATGGGAGACCTTGTGGAGAGGAAGACAACTTCCGTAGCTTGCCAATTCCTTTGTCGCTCTCTGATACGTCTTCAACGTATCTACTTTTCCAAACTCTTTTGAATGGAACTAACCTGGAGTGACGCTGTTTTCAGCAGAATTGCCTTGGTGTTATTTTTGTGCAGAAATCAAAGTTCTCCAAACGTCCTGAAAATTTACGGGGAGCAGTTTTGGAAAATATCAAAAATATCTGCGCCAAGTTCCACCTGAGGGGGTGGGCCAGTGGGCCACAAGCCCCTGCTCCGCCACCACCCCCCTGGTGGCGGTGGGCAGGCTTGTGGGGCCCACAGGCACCTGCCGCCCCTAACTCTAGCTCTATAAGTTGTCTTTCGTCCCAGAAAAAATAAAAAGAGAAGTTTTCGTCGTGTTTTTGATACGGAGGCGCCGCCACCTCATGTTCTTCATCTGAAGGGCAGATCTGGAGTCCGTCTTGGGCTCCGGGGAGGGGAAATCGTCGCCATCGTCATCATCAACCTTCTTCCCTCTCCAATTCCATGAAGCTCTTCGTCGTTCATGAGTAATCTATTCATAGGCTCACTGGGCTGTGATGAGTAGGATGAGATCTATCATGTAATCGAGTTAGTTTTGATGGGGATTGATCCCTAGTATCCACTATGTTCTGAGATTTGATGTTGCTACTACTTTGCCATGCTTAATGCTTGTCACTAGGGCCCGAGTGCCATGATTTTAGATCTGAAATTATTATGTTGTCACCAATATATGTATGTTTTAGATCCGATCTTGCAAGTTGTAGTTACCTACTATGTGTTATGATCCGGCAACCCTGGAGTGACAATAACCCGAACCACTCCTGGTGATGATCATACTTTGAGGAGTTCATGTGTTCACCAAGTGCTAATGCGTTGGTCCGGTTCTTTTTTAAAAGGAGAACCTTAATATCACGTAGTTTCCTTTTGGACCCCGCTGCCACGGGAGGGATGGACAATAGATGTCATGCAAGTTCTTTTCCCTAAGCACGTATGACGACACACGGAATGCATTCCTACATCACATTGACGAACGGGAGCTAGCCACATATCTCTCCGTGTTATAGCTGTTGCATGATGAGTATCATCCAAACAAATCACCGACCCATTGCCTACGAGTTTGTCCTACTGCTGTTGCTACTGTTGTTACTTGTCTTGCTCTGCTGCTGCTACTACTATTGCTACTGCTATTACTTGTTTTGCTCTGCTGCTACTGTTGCTACTACTGTCGCTTGCTACTGTTGCTACTTGCTACTGATGTCACTACTGCTGTTACTTGCCACTGCTATTGCTCGTTACACTGCTGCTAGCTGCTACACTGTTTGTTCGCCTACCGTTGACGGGAATTGACAACTTCCGTCGACGCGGCAACGAAGGCGCCATTGATACAATCGTTAGGAATAGGCTGCCGTCAACAGATCGTTTCTGACACCATTGTTATCATATTACTTTTCTGTTACTATTGTGCTTGCAGATACTAATCTTTCAGGTGTGGTTGAATGTGACAAATTCAGCTGCTAATACTTGAGAGTATACTCTCACCTCCTGACTGGCTTACCTACAAATTTGGGTCGAATACTCTACCCTCGAAAACTGCTGCGAACTAGCGCTGGTGGGCCATCAACAACATTCTTCCAGTTTCATTGTCAGGGAGTGCTATCAGCATTCTTCTGGTGCCGTTGCAGGAGAAGGTTAGTTGTCATAAGCATTCGTATAGCTAACACTAGAGATTGCAGGATCAACACTTTTCTGGAGCCATTGCGAGGGAAGCACAACTAACGTCGGCATTTTTCTGGCGCTGTTGCCGGGGAGGTATTGCTATATTCTCTGAGTCACTTGGGATTTATATCTGCTGATCACTATTAAGAATCTCAAGGATCCGAAGACCAAAGTCTTGCCCTCAACTATGAGGGGAGGTAAGGAATTGCCATCTAGCTCTGCACTTGATTCACCTTTAGTTATGAGTAAGTTTGCGACATCACCTCCTGCTAGAAATCTTGATATGTCGCCTGTGCTTGATGATGCTATGCTTGGTACTACTGCTAGAGATGCTATGCTTGATACTACTGCTAGAGATGCTATGCTTGATACTATGCCTGATACTGCTAGAGATGCTATGCCTGATACTGCTAGAGATGCTATGCTTGATACTGCTTTGCCTGATGATGCTAGAGATGCTATTTTGCTTGATGTTCCACTAGGAGTGTTCCTTGATGCTCATATTACTAGAGTTACTGCCAATTCTCGTGATGCTTCTGAAACTACCGATACTATTGAGATAGAACTTGCTTTTGCTCCTACTAGATCTAGCTCTCCTAGATATGAATTGCATGATATACCTAAGGGTTACGTTATGGAGGGAGAGATAGCTGAGGATTTTCTTGCGTGTAAGGATGCCTATGACGCTGAGAAATTAATTCTCAAGTGGAAGGAAAAATCTCGGGAAGTTAGGATGAAAAATGATCCGAAGTTTGCCACTTCGCCTATCTTTGTCACCGATAAGGATTATGAATTCTCTGTCGACCCTGAGATAATCTCTCTAGTCGAATCTGATCCTTTTCACGGTTATGAGTCTGAGACGGTCATACCCCATCTTGCCAAACTATCCGAAATAGCCAACCTTTTCACTAATGAGGAGAAGATCCGCCACTACTATATCCTTAAGCTGTTTACTTTCTCTCTAAAGGATGATGCTAAAGCCAGGTTCACCTCTCTTGCTCCTGGATGTGTGCGTAGCCCCCAGGAGATGGTCTATTACTACTGTGAGAAATATTTCCCTACCCATAAGAAGCAAGCTGCCTTGCAGGAAATATACAACTTTGCTCAACTCCAAGAAGAGAGTCTTCCACAAGCTTGGGGGAAGCTCGTCCAGCTACAGAATGCTTTGCCTGATCACCCTCTTAAGAAGAACGAGATACTTGATATCCTCTATAACGGACTTACCGATGCCTCTAGATACCACCTAGATAGTTGTGCCGGTTGTGTTTTTAGGGAACGAACTATAGAACAAGCTGAGACCCTACTGAATCACCTCTTGATTAACGATAATGCTTGGACTATTCCCGAACCACCTCCTAAGCCAACTCCTAAGAAAAGAGGTATTCTATTCCTTAGTCCCGAAGATATGCAAGAAGCCAAGAAATCTATGCAAGAGAAAGGCATTAGATCTGAAGATGTCAAAAATCTACCACCTATCGAAGAGATCCATGGTCTCGATAACCCGATACAGGTAGTGGAAGTGAATTCTCTGCGTAGGTTTGACGAGAGTGATATTCCTTTTGATAAACCTGCTAGCCTATGCTTTGATGAATTTGACAACTTTGTTGCCAAACAACAGAGCTTCAATGATTATGTTAGCACACATTTGGAACAAAGTACTCGTATGCTTAGCCATTTAAGTGCTTGTGTAGACAGAAATGTCAATGCTCTGAAGCTTCTGAGTAAACATGCCTCTATGATTACTACTCAGGTAGAACAAGTAATTAAAGCTCAGAATGACCTGCTCAATGAATTAAATGACAACTCTGTCAGAGTCATTACTAAGGAACCTTTGTATCCTGAAGGTCATCCTAAGAGAATTGATCAAGATTCTCAAGGAATCAATGCTGATACACCTAGTCATCCTAAGGAGAAGAAGAAGGATGATAGAAACCTGCATGCTAGTTCACCAAATACTATCACACCTGAAGAACCTAATGATATTTCTGCGTCTGATGCAGAAACACAATCAGGTGATGAACATGAACCTGGTGACAATGTGGACAGTGATGCTCATAATAATGCTGAACCTAGCCATGATGAGGATGTGGTGATTGAACCTATGGTTAATCCTGATAATCCACAACCTAAGAGATACGACAAGAATGACTTCTCTGCTAGGAAGCATGGTAAAGAAAGAGAGCCATGGGTTCAGAGACCTATGCCCTTTCCTCCTAAGCCATCCAAGAAAAAGGATGATGAGGATTTTGAGCGCTTCGTTGAGATGATAAGACCCGTCTTTCTGCAGATGCGGTTAACTGATATGCTCAAGATATCTCCGTATGCCAAGTACATGAAAGATATCGTGACTAATAAACAGAAGATACCAGATCTTGAGATCTCCACCATGCTTGCCAATTACACTTTCGAAGGTGGAACTCCTAAGAAACTTGGTGATCCCGGAGTGCCCACTATACCTTGCTCCATTAAAGGAA
Source organism: Hordeum vulgare subsp. vulgare (assembly GCF_904849725.1). Taxonomy (NCBI): domain Eukaryota; kingdom Viridiplantae; phylum Streptophyta; class Magnoliopsida; order Poales; family Poaceae; genus Hordeum; species Hordeum vulgare. Next base: position 93,960,586 of record NC_058521.1, on the reverse strand, counting down.
ACTACGTAAGAACTGCCTTATGTGACCTTGGAGCCGGTGTTAGTGTTATGCCGCTCTCTCTTTATCGTAGACTTGAGTTGGATAAGTTGACACCCACTGAAATTTCTCTGCAAATGGCCGAAAAATCAACTGCTTTCCCTATCGGCATTTGCGAGGATGTGCTAGTTGTGGTTGCTAATACCACTATCTTAATAGACTTTGTTATCTTGGATATTCCCGAGGACGATGCCATGGCTATCATCCTCGGAAGACCCTTTTTAAACACTGCAGGGGCTGTTATAGATTACAACAAAGGAAATGTCACTTTCCATGTCAATGGTAATGAGCACACCGTGCACTTCCCGAAGAAACGATACCCAGTACATTGCATCAATACTATCGAAAAGACTTCATCGATTCTCATTGGGAGCTTTGAATGCCCTATTCCTCGTGTCAAGATGAAGTATGATTTGCTTGTTGGGGAGATCCATATCCCCATTGAGGTGACTTAGTGGCTATTCGAAAATTCTCCGTTCTCACTTGCGATTCGAGAAGGTTTTGTCATAAGGACTTGATCAACCCCATTGACGAATTTCTTCCGATGACCATGGAACGGATGAATCAGAGAGTCACATACCTCTGTTTTGAGTCTTCATTTTCTGTTGCTTAGAAGAAAAATGATAGAATTAGTTTAGCTTTTCCTATTTTCTGTTTTAGCGTCCCGGAGAAAATACCTCGAAAATAAAAGTTCTCTGATGGTCCTGAAAATTTAGTATGATTTTTTCTGGAATTTTTGAAAATTTATGGGCCTGAGAGCTGGTCAGGGGGCCTGACCAGTGGGCCACAAGCCCCCCACCGCCACCTACCCACCTGGTGGCAGGGTGCAAGCTTGTGGGGCCCACAGGAACCCCCTCCACTCACTCCAGCTCTCAGCCTCTTCTTCCACCTCCAGAAAAAATTGTTTCGCAGCTCAAACCCGTGTTCTTGCTCATTTGGTTGTGATTTTCGATCTCCTTGCTCAAAGCACCATTCTCCGAACTGTTTTGGGGAAATTGCTCCTTGGTAAGTGACTCCTCCATTGGTCCAATTAGTTTTTGCTCTACTGCTTTATCCTTCGCGAACTCTTGCTACCTTGGTGACCCTATTCTTGAGCTATAAAAGTTGATTTTAGCTGGTCCCAAGTGGTTTTAGCGCATGATATGGTCTCTAGGCACTAGTAGGAGTAGTTGCTACAAGGTGTGGTGGGTCTTTTTTCACTTTTCTCTTGAACTTAAAAAATTTCAGCATAAGGAAATTATGTTCAGGAGGAAGTTTCATGGAGGTTCCTCAAGTAAGAAGGGTCCTCGTCTCTCCTTTCGGGAGCCCGAACCTTTTCAACTAAGGGACGCACCGGTGCAACCATGTGAATGGCCTTCCGATGAGTTCATGATCGAAGCAGGCTTCAAGGATGAGTTCGATGCACTTGTTCGCAACGCCGGGTTAGAAGAATTCCTCTCAGATAAATGCGAACAGTATGCTATGCTCACTGCCTCTTTCGTGCGTAGATTTAAATTTTTAGCTGGGCATGAATCATCCATACTGTTTGATCTGTACGATAAATCCTATACCGTGGGTCTGGAGGATTTCAATAGGATTTGCAAGATACCCGATGGAGGTAGTGTTATTGATCCTCCTAAGTCTTCGGTCAGAGAGTTTGTCTCCAATATAGCTATGGGAGAAACCAGAGATATCACGCAAGCCACCATAGGAAGCATCCATTTCCCTGCCTTGCACTACCTTGCCCTCTTCATAGGTAGGTGCATTAACGGCAAGGGTGCACATTGTCACCTATGCGCTTCCAACCTTAGTATCCTTAAGAGCGCAGTAACAGGTGACAGGAGCTTCAATATGGGAACCATTATAGCAAGGAGACTTAATAAAAATGCCAGTGAGGGGGATTTCCTTGGTGGAGTTTATGCTACACGCTTAGCAAATTTTATTGGGGTATCCATCCGTCCAGAAGACCCTCCTCTCCGTACAGCCTACCTTGATCGTGTCACTCTAACACGCTACCAGTTCCTTGAGAGAGATCATGGATCCCTCCTATACTACTTGATATTTAACCGGCAGCGTGTTTTCCATATTACCCTTCCTACTCCTGCTTTCTTTGACTTTCAGGTTAAACGAAGATACTGCATAACCATAGGAGAGGCAGAGGAGTATGAGAGGGAGGCGACTGCTGCTCGACTTCGTGAGGCAGCTATTCAGGCAGTGGCTGCAGCACTCCCGTATAACACCCATTATGACTTTGGGTTTCGCCAGGATCATCCATGGGCGTAGACCAAGCTAGGCCAAAAGCCTAAGCTTGGGGGAGTACGTGTTCTCACCGACTTTACATTCATGCTTATGCTTTCACTTTGTTAGCCGGTGTTTACACTTTACCACTGTATTGTCCATGCTAGTTTCTTTTTGTTTTTTTGTTTTCTTATTTTGTGTCCTTTTGAGAAAACCCAAAAAGATTTTTCTTTCTTCTTTTGCTTGTTGGGAGCTTTCCCGTGTAAATAGCTTTCTTTGTGTCAAGGTAGAAGATATTGGTTACAATGCTTAGTGGTTCTTACATGCTTACCTGTTTAGCTTTCAAAGAGCCATATTATTTTTTCTTCTCCTTTGTGTTTGCCTGCAGATTCAGCTTAGTCCAATGCGCTTATTATCGTTTTCATCGTTCGATCGTGCAAATGAAAGGCAACAATGATGATATATGATGAAGTGGCTGAGACTGAAAAGCTGGTATGAACTCTATCTATTTTGTTTTTGTAAATATGACTAGCTTGTCGACCAGGATTTAGCTTTGTTGTGAGAGAACCATGTTTGCAATGACAACTTAGAGATCATAGTTTCTGATGCCATGCTTATTTAGCTGAGAGCTTATAATGGTCTGTCTTGATTGCCAACATAGATTTTGGGATGACTGTGATGTAGTATGATAGGATGGTATTCTCCTTTGAATGTTTCAAGTGGCTTGACTTGGCGCATGTTCATGCATGTAGTTGAAACAAAATCAACATAGCCTCTATGATGTTCGTATTCATGGTGATTTATATCCTGTTCATGCTTACATTCAATGTTAGTCAAACTCATTGCATCTTGATGACTGTTGTCGCTCTCTAGTTGGTCGCTTCCCAGTCTTTTGCTAGCCTTCACTTGTACTAAGCGGGAATGCTGCTTGTGCATCCACTTCCATGAACCCAAAAGTTTTTCCATCAGAGTCCACCATACCTACCTATTTGCGGTATCTACCTGCCATTCCAAGTAAATCTGCATGTGCCATTCTCTAAACCTTCAAGGAATAAATCTGTTTTGCATGCCCGAACCGCTCATGTGGTGACAGAGGGCTATTGGTATCTTCCATGCTAGGAGTGTTATCCTCAACATGTGTTTATTCACAGTCCTTCATGAGAAAGGGGCCGGTATTTGGGATGCCCAGTTCCATGCTTAAATCGAAAACATAACTGTAAAACAAGACTCCCCCCAGATTGATGTTAGTATGGACGGTACCCGAGGGTTCGGCTAGCCGTGGAGTGTGATTGATTGGTGGTGGGGGAGTTAAAACTTTACTTTTCTGTTTGGGAACGCCTATAGCATGAGTAGCATGGAAGATATTGAGAACTCTTGGTCATTGCGTTGACAATGAAAGCATGCCACCCAAAATTATTATCTCTGTTTTCAAAGCTTGAGCTCTGGCACCTCTACAAATCAATGCTTCCCTCTGCGAAGGGCCTGCCTATTTATTTTCCTGTCGAGTCATCCTCCTCTTTTATAAGCACCAATTAGAGAGCACCTCTATCATTTTTATGCTTTTCTTTTTATTGATATTGAGTATGAATATGACTGGATCTTCGTTGCTATGAATTACAATGTTTAGTCAACCCTTGATCTTTGAAAGTGATGTGCATTTATGTTTTGTGTTCTCAGAAAGAGCTAGCGAGATACCACCTATTCTTATTGCTTCATGCTTGTTTTGATTGAAGTGTTGGTATTTGAAACTCATTATTATTTGCTCGTTAGCTGATTATGCCATTGATATTAGTTTACCGTGAGACCTTTGTGTCATTTGCTTATGTGGTTAACTTGTGATCTTGCTGAAATTCTGGTTATGAGTTAGACATAGTTGCAGCAACAAGATCAAAGAGAGTTTGCCAAAGTTTTTCTTTCTCTCTCAGTTTGTCAACTGAGTTGCTTGAGGACAAGCAAGGTTTTAAGCTTGGGGAGTTGATACGTCTCCAACGTATCTACTTTTCCAAACTCTTTTGCCCTTGTTTTGGACTATAATTTGCATGATTTGAATGGAACTAACCTGGACTGACACTGTTTTCAGCAGAATTGCCTTGGTGTTATTTTTGTGCATAAATCAAAGTTCTCCAAACGTCCTAAAAATTTACGGGGTGCGGTTTTGGAAAATATCAAAAATATATGCGCCAAGTTCCACCTCAGGGGGTGGGCCAATGGGCCACAAGCCCCTGCTCCGCCACCACCCCCCTAGTGGCGGTGGGCAGGCTTGTGGGGCCCACAGGCACCTGCCGCCCCCAACTCCAGCTCTATAAGTTGTCTTTCGTCCCAGAAAAAATAAAAAGAGAAGTTTTCGTCGCGTTTTCGATACGGAGGCGCCGCCACCTCCTGTTCTTCATCTGAAGGGCAGATCTGGAGTCCGTCTTGGGCTCCGGAGAGGGGAAATCGTCGCCATCGTCATCATCAACCTTCTTCCCTCTCCAATTCCATGAAGCTCTTCGTCGTTTGTGAGTAATCTATTCGTACGCTCGCTGGGCGGCGATGAGCAGGATGAGATCTATCATGTAATCGAGTTAGTTTTGATGGGGATTGATCCCTAGTATCCACTATGTTCTGAGATTTGATGTTGCTACTACTTTGCCATGCTTAATGCTTGTCACTAGGGCCCGAGTGCCATGATTTCAGATCTGAAATTATTATGTTGTCACCAATATATGTGTGTTTTAGATCCGATCTTGCAAGTTGTAGTTACCTACTATGTGTTATGATCCGGCAACCCTGGAGTGACAATAACCGAAACCACTCCCGGTGATGATCATAGTTTGAGGAGTTCATGTGTTAACCAAGTGCTAATGTGTTGGTCCGGTTCTTTATTAAAAGGAGAACCTTAATATCCCGTAGTTTCCTTTTGAACCCCGCTGCCATGGGAGGGATGGACAATAGATGTCATGCAAGTTCTTTTCCCTAAGCATGTATGACGACACACGGAATGCATGCCTACATCACATTGACGAACGGGAGCTAGCCACATATCTCTCCGTGTTATTGTTGTTCCATGATGAATATCATCCAAACAAATCACCGACCCATTGCCTACGAGTTTTTCCTACTGCTGCTACTACTGTTGCTACTGTTGTTACTTGTCTTGCTCTACTGCTGCTACTACTGTTGCTACTGTTGTTACTTGTTTTGCTCTGCTACTACTGTTTCTACTACTGTCGCTTGCTACTGTTGCTACTTGCTACTGCTGTCACTACTGCTGTTCCTTGCCACTGCTATTGCTCGTTGCACTGGTTCTACCTGCTACACTGTTGGTTCACCTACCGTTGACGGGAATTGACAACTTCCGTCGACGCGGCAACGAAGGCGCCATTGATACAATCGTTAGGAATAGTCTGCCGTCAACAGATCGTTTCTGACACCATTGTTATCATATTACTTTGATGTTACTATTGTTCTTGTGGATACTAATCTTTCAGGTGTGGTTGAATCTGACAAATTCAGCTGCTAATACTTGAGAGTATACTCTCACCTCCTGACTGGCTTACCTACAAATTTGGGCCGAATACTCTACCCTCGAAAACTGCCGCGAACCCACGCGCTGGTGGGCCATCAACAACATTCTTCCAGTTTCATTGCCGGGGAGTGCTATCAGCATTCTTCTGGTGCCGTTGCAGGAGAAGGTTAGTTGTCATAATCATTCGTCTAGCTAACACTAGAGATTGCAGGATCATCACTTTTCTGGAGCCATTGCCAGGGAAGCACAGCTGACGTCACTCTCATAAGTTGTTCTTCAAAGAAACAAAAATGTGTTTCTCTCTCATCCACCGAGGCCGAGTATGTAGCTGTTGCAAGTTGTTGTGCTTAGTTGCTTTTGATGAGGAAAACTTTAAAGGATTACAGTGTCACTTATGACAAACCACCTCTTATTGTGATAATGAAAGTGCTATCTCGGTCTCCAAAAACCCGGTTCAACACTGCAATGCGAAGCACATTGATATTCGTCATCATTTCATCCGGGGTCATATCAAGCGTGGGGAAATTGATCTTATTCACCTCAACACTAATGAAAAACTTCCACATATTTTCATAAAGCCATTGGATGAAGAAATATTTCACGAGTTAAGGCATGAGCTAAATATCATTGATTCCAGCAATGTGGATTGAAATTAAGCACATCCCACCACTCCCATCGTACTATCTTTTTAAAATGTAGGCATGAATTTAGGGGGGAGTGTTGTTCTCTCCATGAACTCTCCCCCTATTACGCATTAATCGATAAAGTCTTTCACATTAGTCATCTTAGATGACACTTGTGCTTCAAAGATGACTTTTGTTCATGGACACAAGGTTAAAATCTTCGCGATGCCAAACCAATGAAATCAAACATAGGTGGCTTCGGCCACCGCCCCCTCCGAGTGAGGCATCTGCTTTTTAGAGCTTATTCGTATGCTAGGTCAATCCAAGGTTTGCTTTCTTATTATGTGGACTCTTTTAACTTGGAGTGCATATTATTCTATTAAATGCTTTTGAGAGTCTCCTTCTCAGGTTTTATCTTTCTCTCCAACTGAATAGATGCATAGGTCTTGGTTTTCTATTGCTGGTGGGCTGTTTTTGGTTGCAAGCGGTATTACCGTGCTGGACCACGGTACTACCGCTTCGGGGACTCCTAGACGGTTCAAGTGGTGGGCGGGGGTGAGTTCTAACTCCCCCATACCCATTCACTCTTCCCCTCCTCGAGTTCTCTCTCTCATGCGACCAAGAACACCCCCGGAGGCTGGCTTTGGATCCCCCATTTTGTGTCGTCCTTCGAATTTCCGTCCGGTGGGATTATTACCCCCTTATCCCTCGTGACATGGACACCGATATTGCCCTCGATTGTTTTCTCTTTTTTAATTTTTGGATCTTATATATAGGGCAATGCATGAGGTTTCCACATTTTTTTGCATTATCTAGGCATGGAATGGACGTGAAATGGATGGTAGATTGAGTATAGTAGATGGTTACCGAAAGTGTTGGGTTCTACGGCACCAGTAGTATCGTCCCCCTACGTGGGAAGTTTTTCTGCGGTCTGGACGGTACTACCGCCCATGCATGACCGGTACTACTGCTACGACGTAAGTACCGCTCCTGCACCATGTTACTACCACTCGTGCGAGAGAACCCAAGTATTCTCTATGTTTTACCTTAATTCTGATATTTTTGTATTATGCAATTCATTTACACCTGTTTTCCTCGTTCCTTTCTTTGTGAGTTCCAGTTGATGGTAGCTCTGCTCCTGCCGCTCGTCGTGTGAACCCTAGCAATGGATCCAAGCACTTCCGCACGTGTGATGATGCAGAGGCTGGTTCTAGTGCTCAAACTCAACGACAGACTATGAATAAACCTTTCAGCAAAAAGAAGTCTGCCAAAGATTCTCAAGATATGACTGCAAGGAAATTTTAGGCTTTTCGTCAATGTAGTACATATTGCCATCCTCAAGACGAGGCTCTTGTTGGGCATCCTTTATGAAACAAAGCTCGGTCATTCATTTATGTGGGTGTTCTCAAGCACAAGGTGAACCTCTATGTGGATGTCAAGTCTATTGATACATGGTACATGGGCATCGGTACTCACACTGAATATTTTGTTGAAGCTCATGCTCTCTGCTACGGCAACAAAAGTCCTTCCCCGGCAACGGCGCCAGAAATTCTTCTGCTATCCCTGGCAGCGGCGCCAGAAACCCTTTGGCTACGGCAACAGAAACCTTCTGTCGTCTCTTGAGCTTGCGTTGGTTTTTCCCTTGAAGAGGAAAGGGCGATGCAGCACAGGAGCAGTAAGTATTTTCCTCAGTTTGAGAACCAAGGTATCAATCCAGTAGGAGAATCTCGTCAAGTCCAGAGTACCTGCGCAAACACAAAAGAGCTTGCACCCAACGCTATAAAGGGGTTGTCAATCCCTTCAAGATTGATTGCAAAGTGAGATCTGAAGGCGGAAAGTGCAACAAAGTAAAAGTGTAAGGCTGAAAATATGGTGTGGAGTAGACCCGGGGTCCATAGTGTTCACTAGAGGCTTCTCTCAAAATAGCAAGTGTTACGGTGGGTGAACAAATTACTATCGAGAAATTCATAGAACCGCGCAAAGTCATGACGACATCTAAGGCAAGGACCATACATATAGGCATCACGTCCGAGACAAGTAGACCGATACTTTCCGCATCTACTACTATTACTCCACACATCGACCGCTATCCAGCATGCATCTAGTGTATTGAGTTCATGACGAACAGAGTAACGCGTTAAGCAAGATGATATGTTGTAGAGGGATAATCTCAAACCAATGATGAAAACCCCATCTTTTTACCCTTGATGGCAACAACACGATGCGTGCCTCGCTACCCCTTCTGTCACTAGGTGAGGTCACCGCACAGTATGAACCCAAAACCAAGCACTTCTCCCATTGCAAGAATCATAGATCTAGTTGGCCAAACAAAACCCACAACTCGAAGAGAATTACAAGTATATGAAATCATGCATAAGAGAGATCAAAAGAAACTCAAATAAGATTCATAGATAATCTGATCATAAATAAACAATTCATCGGATCTCGACAAACACACCGCAAAGGAAGATTACATCGGATAGATCTCCATGAAGATCATGGAGAACTTTTTATTGAAGATCCAAGAGAGAGAAGAAGCCATCTAGCTACTAGCTATGGACCCGTAGGTCTATGGTGAACTACTCACGCATCATCACAGAGGTCATGGTGTTGATGAAGAAGCCCTCCGTATCCGAACCCCCCCTCCGGCAGGGCACCATAACGTGCCCTAGATGGGATCTTGCGGAGACAGAAGCTTGCGGGGCGCAAAAGTACTTTCGATGATCTCCTGATTTTTCTGGGATTTTAGGGAATATATAGGCGCAAAACCTAGGGCAGAGGAGGTCCAGGGGGCCCACAAGCCCGTGAGGCCCGGCCTCCCCTGTGGCCGGGGCTGGGGGCTTGTGGGGTCCCTGGGGACCCCCTTCCTTGGTTCTCAAGTCTCCCGATCTTCTTCTGTTTTGGAAAAAATCTTTTCGGGGATTTTATTCCGTTTGGACTCCGTTTCAAATCTTCCTGTGAAAAGGGTCAAAAACACGGAATAAACAGGAACTGGCACCTGGCACTGAGTTAATAAGTTAGTCCCAAAAAAGATATAAAAGGCATATAAAACATCCAAAGTTTGAAAAGATAATAGCATGAAACCATCAAAAATTATAGATACGTTGGAGACGTATCACTCTTTGTCAACAATGGGGTCTATTTCCAATCATCAGCTTCAACCAGGACTTTGAGAGCAAGATTGTGGCTCAATTTTATGCCACCATTCTCTTTCACCAGGATGAAGAGAGAAGCTTGGCATGGATTACTGGTGGACGTGTGTTGCGCTCCGACTGGAAGACCTTAATGAACACCCTAGGCTACACTGATCGAGGTCTGGATGAGCCCATTGGACTGAGGCCACACATTGATGGAGTTTAAGCTATTCACAAGTCCAAGCTTATTCGTTACTCCAGGGTTGTGAAGACTGTCAAGGGTAATTGCACTGAGCTCATTACCTTTCTAGACATCATGCACCAGATCTTTTGCAACACATTGTTTCCTCGCGTTGGGAACAAGGACCAGGTTCATTCTTATCTCGTGAACCTGCTATTTATGTGCATGAAGGAGAGGGGCCGCAAGTCTATTTTGGATGTTTCCCACATTATGTGGAAGGAGTTGCATTCAGCCGTGCTTGACAGGAAGGTGGTGATCTATGGCCCTTATCTATTTAAGCTAATTAAGGATGCCTAGGTTGCTACATTCCCTCACGAGCCTCTAGTGACTGGCCACTTGGTGTGTCATGGTATCCTTCAGCTCCGTGTGAAGGATAATTGGAGAATTCCACCTTCAGTTCCTGAGATTGCCCCGACTAACTCTAATGACGAGTTAGAGCCAGATTATGAGTTTGTACCAAAATCTGAGACTGAACCTTCATGGGCTTCCAAGCTCAAGACAAAGATGAAGAATCTTCTATGCTTCTAGGTGAAGGGACAATATAAGGCTCATGTAGAAGCCAAGAAGGCTCGTAGTCGCGACAAGCTGATCATGAGGAATATTGGTCTGGATGTCCAGAGTGGGTGTGAGGACATGATCATCGATGAGGAGGATAGGATCAAGGCGCCCTATCTGACGTTTGAGTCTGAGGAGGAGGTGTCCGCTGCTTCTGCCAAGTCCGAGGGAGATGATGAGGAGGAGGACTGAGTTCACCATCGCTTTGGCTTGTTTTAGTCCCCTATACCCCCTTTTGGTGTCTTGATGCCAAAGTGTGTTTTATCCTTTATCCGTGTGTTACTCTTGGGTAACGTTGCATGAGAAACAAAATTTTCCTACGCAGAAACACGATCTATCCATGGTGATGAATCTACATACCCTTGTAGCTCACTAAGCGGAAGCGTTCAAGAACGTGATTGATGTAGTGGTACGTCTTCGTGATCCAATCATGAACCGTCCAGCGATCTCCCGATCAAGTACCGAAAGGATGACAGCTACGCGTTAAACACATGTACAACTTGGTGACGCCTTCACCTCCTCGATCCAGCGAACGATGGTGAAGTAACAGCCAAAGTCCTCTCGCAATACGATGGCATGGTGAGGTGTTGGTGGTGACAGCCCAGCACGGCTTCGCCGCGGGGTGTTTGGGGAAGAGAAACTACGAGGGCGAGGAGGTGCAGCGTCGTGGCAAGTTTTCATGTGGATACCCTATCTCTACCTCTTTATATATAGGGGGAGAGGGGAGGGTGCCCTAGGGTTTGCCCTAGTGGTCGGTGGCCAAGAGGGGGGCAACGGATAGGGTTGGGTGGCCCCTCCCACTTGGGTGCCTTGCCACCCAAGTTGGGCTGGCGGCACCGCAAGGAGGAGGCCTCCTCCCCTTCGGCCGAAGTGTGATTAGGTGAGGGGTTCTGCCCAACCGCTGATGGTATGCGGTGCCCCCTCTCCTTGGCCCATGAGCCCCCAAAAAATTGTTGGGGCCTCCCAAAATCCCTTTGGCACTCCGTTATTCCCTCAGTACACCCTGGAACACTTCTAGACTCCAATGACCTTCATACTATATATCAATCTTCACCCCGGACTATTCCGGAGTTCCTCATCACGTGTGGGATATCATCCGAGACACCAAACAACCTTCCGTCCACCGACACAATGACTTAATTATGCTTATATCTTCACCGAACCTTAAGTGTGTAGACACTACGGGTTCGAGAACTATGCAGACATGACCGAGACACTCTCCAGTCAGTAACCAATAGCGGGACCTGGATGCCCATATTAGATCCTACATATTCTACGAAGATCTTTATCGGTCGAACCTCAGTGTCAAGGATTCATTCAATCCCATATGCTATTCCCTTTGTCCATCGGTAAGTTACTTGCCCGAGATTCGAACGTCGGTATCTCCATACCTAGTTCAATATCGTTACTGGCAAGTCTCTTTACTCGTTCTATAATACAAGATCTCGTGACCAACTCCTTAGTCACATTGCTTGCAAGCTCATTGTGATGTTGTATTACCGAGTGGGCCCATAGATACCTCTCCATCATACGGAGTGAAAAATCCCAGTTTCGATTCACGCCAACCCAACAGACACCCTCAGAAATACATGTTGATACGTCCATTTTGCATCATGCTTTCATGTTGATATTTATCGCTTTTTGGGCTGTTATTACACTTCACAGTACAATACTTATGCCTTTTCTCTCTTATTTTGCAAGGTTTACATGAAGAGGGAGAATGCCGGCAGCTGGAATTCTGGCCTGAGAAAGGAGCAAGTTTGAGATACCTATTCTGCGCAACTCCAAAAGCCGTGAAAATCAACGTGCATTTTTTTGGGATTTATAAAAAATACTGGGCCGAGGAAGTGCCAGAGTGGCGCCAGCAGGAGGCCACAAGCCTGCTAGGCGCGGCCTCCCCCCTGGTCGCGCCTAGGGGGCTTGTGAGCTCCCTGCTGGCCCACTGGCCCCCTCTTTTGCTACAAGAAGGGTCTCGGTCTGAAAAAAATTAGGAGGAGGCTTTTCGGAGGACTCTCCACCGCCACGAGGTGGAACTTGAGCAGAACCAATCTAGAGCTCCGGCAGGACGATCCTACCGGGGAAACTTCCCTCCCGGAGGGGGAAATCATCGCCATCATCATCACCAACACTCCTCTCATCGGAGGGGACTCATCACCATCAACATCTTCATCAGCACCATCTCATCTCCAAACCCTAGTTCATCTCTTGTAACCAATCTCCGTCTCGCGACTCCGATTGGTAGTTGTAAGGTTGCTAGTAGTGTTAGTTACTCTTTGTAGTTGATGCTAGTTGAATTACTTGGTGGAAGATTATATGTTCAGATCCTTGATGCTACTCATTACCTCTATGGTCATGAATATGATTATGCTTTGTGAGTAGTTACTTTTGTTCCTGAGGACATGGGATAAGTCTTGCTATAAGTAGTCATGTGAATTTGGTATTCGTTCGGTATTTTGATGTGTTGTATGTTGTTCTTCCTCTAGTGGTGTTATGTGAACATCGACTACATAACACTTCACCATTATTTGGGCCTAGAGGAAGGCATTGGGAAGTAGTAAGTAGATGATTGGTTGCTAGAGTGGCAAAAGCTTTTGCTTCGTAAGGGGCTGATTTGGATCCACTAGTTTAATGCTATGGTTAGACTTTGTCTTAATTCTTATTTCGTAGTTGCGGATGCTTGAGAGAGGGGTTAATAATAAGTGGGATGCTTGTCCAAGTAAGGCCAGTACCAAAGTGCTGGTCCACCCACATATCAAACTATCAAAGTAACGAACGCGAATCATATGAACATGATGAAAACTAGCTTGACAGAAATTCCCATGTGTCCTCGGGAGCGTTTTACCTCCTATAAGACTTTGTCCAGGCTTGTCCCTTGCTACAGAAGGGATTGGTCCACTTTGCTGCACCGTTGTTACTTTTTTTACTTGCTACTTGCTACAAATCATCGCAGCACACAACTACTTGTTATCGATAATTTCAGTGCTTGCAGAGATTACCTTGCTGAAAACCACTTGTCAAATCCTTCTGCTCCTTGTTGGGTTTGACACTCTTACTTATCGAAAGGACTACGATAGATCCCCTATACTTGTGGGTCATCAATACTCTTATCTGGCACCGTTGCCGGGGAGTGAAGCGCCTTTGGTAAGTGGAATTTGGTAAGGAAACATTTATATAGTGTCCTGAAATTTATTGTCACTTGTCACTATGGAAACTAATCCTTTGAGGGGCTTGTTCGGGGTATCTTCATCTCTAACGGAAGAACAAATAGTTGCTCCTCAACCAGCTGCACCTACTGAAAATATTTGCTTTGAATTTCCTTCAGGTATGCTTGAGAAACTGCTGGCTAATCCTTTTACAGGAGATGGAACATCACATCCAGACTTGCATCTAATCTATGTAGATGAAATTTGTGGTTTATTTAAGCTTGCAGGTTTGCCCGAGGATGAGGTCAAGAAGAAGGTCTTTCCCTTATCTTTGAGGGATAAGGAGTTGACATGGTATAGGCTATGCGATGATACTGGATCATGGAACTACAATCGGTTGAAATTGGAATTTCATCAAAAGTTTTATCCTATGCATTTAGTACATCGTGATCGGAATTATATTTACAATTATTGGCCTCATGACAGAGAAAGCATCGCTCAATCTTGGGGGAAGCTTAAATCAATGTTATATTCATGCCCAACCATGAGCCCTCGAGAGAAATTATCATTCAGAACTTCTATGATCGGCTTTCTCATGATGATCGCACCATGCTTGACACTTCTTGTACCGGTTCTTTTATGAAGAGAGATATTGACTTCAAATGGAATTATTGGAAAGAATTAAACACAACTCTAGAGATTGGGAGCTGGATGAAGTTAAGGAGTCAGGTATGAATTTCAAGTTTGATTGCGTTAAATCCTTTGTTGAAACAAATACTTTTTGTGATTTTAGCGCTAAGTATGGACTTGACTCTGAGATAGTAGCTTCATTGTGTGAATCAGTTGCTACTCATATTGATCTCCCCAAAGAGAAGTGGTTTAAATATCATCCTCCTTTAGAAGTCAATGTAGTTAAACCCAATCCAGTTGAAGAGAAAGTAATTGCCTATAATGATCCTATTGTTCCCAGTGCTTACATTGAGAAACCACCTTTCCCTATTAGGATAAAGGATCATTCTAAAGCTTCAATTATGATACGTAGAGGCTACATTAGAACACCTACACCCCCCGAGCAAATTAGAGTTGAACCTAGCGTTGCTATTATCAAAGAACCCATGTCCGACAATGTTGATGGCCATAATATTCAGTTCTGTGAAGATGCTGCTAGAATTGCTAAACCACGCGCTAGAGACAAACATAGGTCTGTTGTTGGCATGCCTATTGTTTCTGTTAAGATAGGAGATCATTGTTATCATGGTTTATGTGACGTGTGTGCTAGTGTTAGTGCAATACATCAATCCTTATATGATGAAATTAAAGACGAGATTGCACCTGTCGAGATAGAACCCATTGATGTCACTATTCAGCTGGCTAATAGAGATACTATCTGCCCTGTGGGAATTGTTAGGGATGTTGAAGTCTTGTGTGGTAAAACGAAGTATCCTGCTGATTTCCTCGTTCTTGCTACCACCCAAGATAGCTTTTGTCCCGTCATATTTGGCAGACCCTTCCTTAATACCGTCAATGCTCATATTGATTGTAAGAAGCAAACTATCACTGTTGGCTTTGAAGGCGTGGCACATGAGTTCAATTTCTCCAAGTTTGGTAGACAACCTCATGAGAAAGAGTTGCCTGGTGATACGTCTCAAACGTATCTATAATTTTTCATGGTTTCACGCTGTTATCTTGTCTTCTTTGGATGTTTTGTGTACCTTTTATATCTTTTTTGGGACTAACTTATTAATTCAGCGCCAAGTGCCAGTTCTTGTTTTTTCTGTGTTTTTGACTCTTTTCAGATCTGATTTCAGAACGGAGTCCAAACAGAATAAAAACCCCGAAATGATTTTTTCCCGAACGGAAGAAGATCAGGGGCCTCTAGGCCAAGCCAGGTGGGCTCCAGGGAGCCCACAAGCCCCCACTCCGCCACCAGGGGGAGGCGGCGGTGGCAGGGCTTGTGGCCTCCCTAGCCGCCCCCTGACCTAGATCCTTGGCCTATATATTCCCAAAAATTCAGCAAAAAATGAGGGGAGCCTCGAAAATACTTTTTCGATGCCGCAAGCTTACGTTTCCTAGAGATCTCATCTGGAGACCCTTCCCGACACCCTGCCGGAGGGGCCTTTGGAGTTGGAGGGCTTCTTCATCATCATCATCGTCCCTCCAATGACTCGTGAGTAGTTCACTTCAGACCTACGGGTCCGTAGTTAGTAGCTCGATGGCTTCTTCTCTCTCTTGGATCTTCAATACAAAGTTCTCCATGATCTTCATGGAGATCTATCTGATGTAATCTTCTTTGGCGGTGTGTTTGTCCAGATCCGATGAATTGTGGATTTGTGATCAGATTATCTATGATATATATTTGAGTCTTTGCTGATTTCTTATATGCATGATTTGATATCCTTGTAAGTCTCTCCGAGTCTTGGGTTTAGTTTGGCCAACTAGATCTATGATTCTTGCAATGGGAGAAATGCTTGGTTTTGGGTTCTACCATGTGGTGACCCTTCCCAGTGACAGTAGGGGCAGCAAGGCACACATCAAGTAGTTGCCATCAAGGGTAAAAAGATGGGGTTTTATCATTGGTTTATGATTATCCCTCTACATCAAGTCATCTTGCTTAAGGCGTTACTCTGTTCTTATGGACTTAATACACTAGATGCATGCTGGATAGCGGTCGACGTGTGGAGTAATAGTAGTAGATGCAGACAGTATCGGTCTACTTGTTTTGGACGTGATGCCTATAGAAATAATCATTGCATAGATATCGTCACAACTTTGTGCGGTTCTATCAATTGCTCGACAGTAATTTCTTCACCCACGGTCTACTTGCTTTCATGAGAGAAGCCACTAGTAAACACTACGGCCCCCGAGTCTTTTCACATCCATCGTTTACACCTCCGCTTTTACTTTGCTTTGTTACTTTGTTGCTTTCAGTTCTCACTTGGCAAACAATCTATAAGGGATTGACAACCCCTTCATAGCATTGGGAGCAAGTTTTTGTGTTTGTGCAGGATCTTGAGATACTCCTCCACTGGATTGATACCTTGGTTCTCAAACTGAGGGAAATACTTACCACTGCTACGCTACATCACCCTTTTCGCTTCGAGGGAACACCAACGCAAGGCTCCAAGGCCACGGGGGAAATCATTTCCATACTTGCCTAGGAAGTCCCTTAAGGCGTAGCCGCAGCAGAAGGATCAAGCCAAGTATTCTCCCGTCGACGTGCCTATTTCTGGCGCCATTGGAAGGTCTTTTGTTGCAGTAGCAGAAGTATTTCTGGCGCCGTTGCCAGGAATACACAGGTGGTACCAGAAGTATTTCTGGCGCCGTTGCCGGGGAGGAGAAATCAAGATCTATCCAAGTAGGTCTCACAAACTCTTCTCTTGCATTTACTTTTGTCGCCAGTTGCCTCTCGCTTTCCTCTCCCCCACTTCACATTTGCCGTTTTCATTCGCCTTTCTCCTTCATCGTTTTATTTTGCCTTTGCCGGTTTTCTCGCTTGCTTGTGTGCTTGTTTGTTTGTTGAAGTCATCATGGCTGAAAACACCAAACTTTGCAACTTCTCAAGCACTAATAATAATGATTTTATTAGTACTCCGATTGCTCCCGCCACTAGTGCGGAATCGTATGAAATCAACACAGCTTTGCTGAATCTTGTTATGAAAGAGCAATTCTCTGGCCTTCCTAGTGAAGATGCCGCATCACATCTCAATACCTTCATTGAGCTTTATGATATGCAAAAGAAAAGAGATGTGGATAATGATGTGATTAAGTTCAAACTTTTTCCCTTCTCGTTGCGAGATCGCGCAAAAACTTGGTTTTTTTCTTTGCCTAAAAATAGTATCGATTCTTGGGATAAGTGCAAAAATGCTTACATATCCAAGTATTTTCCACTGGCTAAGATCATCTCCTTACGTAACGATATCATGAATTTCAAGCAACTTGATCATGAACACGTTGCACAATCTTGGGAGAGGATGAAGCTTACGATTAGAAATTGTCCCGCTCATGGCTTGAGTTTGTGGATGATTATACAAATCTTTTACGCTGGCTTAAATTTCGCTTCTCGCAATACCTTGGACTCCGCCTCAGGTGGAACATTCATGGAAATCACGTTAGGAGACGCTACAAAACTCCTAGATAATATCATGACCAACTACTCTCAGTGGCACACTGAAAGGTCGCCTGCTAGCAAAAAGGTGCACGCTATAGAAGAGATTAACTCGCTTAGTGCTAAGATGGAAGAGTTGATGAATTTGTTTGCTAGTACAAACACTACCGTAGATCCTAATGACATGCCACTATCTTCTTTGATTGAGAGTAGCAACGCTAGTTTGGACATGAATTTTGTTGGTAGGAACAATTTTGGCAACAACAATGCTTTTAGAGGAAACTATGTTCCTAGGCCTTTTCCTAGTAACTCCTCTAACAATTATGGCAATTCCTACGGCAACACTTATGGAAATCACAACAAATTACCCTCTGATCTAGAGAGTAATATCAAAGAGTTCATCAACTCTCAAAAGATTTTCAATGCGTCCATAGAGGAAAAACTACTCAAAATAGAAAATTTGGCTAAGAGCGTTGATAGGATGTCTTGTGATATTGATGCTTTGAAAGTTAGATGCGCTCCTCCCACGGTCAACTTGGATGAAACTTTGAAAGCTATGCGTATCTCCATGAATGAGAGCAAAGAAAGAACCGCCCAAATTCGCGCTAGACATGAATGGTTTAGAAGGGTGCGTTCTAGTGATGCAAATCACGAAGATCTTAAAATGCTTGGTGTGTCTCCTCTTGAATCTTTGTTTTCGTGTGTCAAACCTACTTATGGAGGGGCTGGGTATGAATTCACTTTGGTTGAAAAACGCCCCAATGATTCGGAGTCCACCTATCTTGATGATAAAGGTGTGGAGAGTGGAGTAGAAGAAGTCAAAAGTTTGGGTAGTAATGAAACTCTCACTTTGGATTTCAAGGAATTCAATTATGATAATTGCTCCTTGTTTGAATGCATTTCTTTGACGCAATCCATTGCAAACTCTCCACATGCTTATAGCCAAAGCAAAGTCTTTACCGCGCATGTCGTAGATGCTATGATGAAATCTTTTCAAGAGAAGCTCAAACTAGAAGTATCTATACCTTGAAAACTTCATGATGAGTCGGAACCTAAAATCAAAATCAAGATCAAAAACTATGAGTGCAATGCTTTGTGTGATTTGGGTGCTAGTGTTTCCGCGATTCCAAAGTCTTTATGTGATATTCTTGGTTTTCATGAGATTGAAGAGTGTTCTCTTAATTTGCATCTTGCGGATTCTACTGTCAAGAAACCCATGGGGAGGATCGATGATGTTCTTATTGTTGCAAATAAGAACTATGTACCCGTGGATTTCATTGTACTTGACATAGATTGCAATCCTTCATGTCCCATTATACTTGGTAGACCTTTCCTAAGGACTATTGGTACTATCATCGATATGAAGGAAGGGAATATTAGATTTCAATTTCCTTTAAAGAAGGGCATGGAGCACTTTCGTAGAAATAAAATAAGATTGCCTTATGAATCTATGATGAGGGCTACTTAAGGTTTTAGCACCAAAGATGACTATACGTTATTCCATCACTTTTTGCCTAGCTAAGGGCGTTAAACAAAAGCGCTTGTTGGGAGGAAAACCAACGAATTTATCCTTTTTCTTTCTGTTTTGTGTTTTCCAAACTTTCGTAATTCTGTTATGATTGTGTTTTTTGTGTTTCTTTTTGCGTTTGTGCCTAGCAAAACCGTTATGATTAGTCTTGGGGATGATTGTTTGGTCATGCTGGAAAAGACAGAAACTTTCTGCTCACAAAATGATTTTTCATTTTCTTTTCTGTAAGAGCTTTTGCGTTTATTATTTCTGATGCTGATTGCTACGCAAATTCTTCAGACTGTCGTAATTTTTCAGAAGGTTTGAAGTATCAGAGGTATACGAAATATACAGATTGCTACAGACTGGTCTGTTGTTAACAGAATATGTTTTTGTTGTGTTGGTTGCTTATTTTGATGAAACTATGGATAGTATCGGGGGGTATTAGCCATGGAAGATTGAAAGTACAGTAACCCAACATCAGCACAAGTAGAATTTAAGTTTGCTACAATACCTAAGGAAGTGGTGGTTTGCTTTCTTGTACTAATGTTATCACGAGTTTCTGTTTAAGTTTCGTGTTCTGAAGTCTTCAAGTTTTGGGTGAAGTTCTTATGGACAAAGAGACAAAGAGTGGCAAGATCTCAAGCTTGGGGATGCCCAAGGCACCCCAAGAGATTCAAGGATGCCGTAAAAGCCTAAGCTTGGGGATGCCCCGGGAAGGCATCCCCTCTTTCGTCTTCAATCCATCGGTAACGTTACTTGGGGCTATATTTTTATTCACTGCATGTTATGTGTTTTTTCTTGGAGCGTCTTGTATCGTAGGAGTCTTTTATTTTTGTTGTGTCACAATCATCCTTGCTTCACACCTAGAGAGAGAGACATGCACACACCATGATTTTGTCGAGCTTCACTTATATCTTTTGGTAGACAATTCAGCTCACATGTGCTTCACTTATATCTTTTGAGCTAGATAGTTTTGCTCTTTGTGCTTCACTTATATCTTTTAGAGCGCAGCAGTGCATGGCTTGGTAGTTGATCTATGCTTTGAAAGTAGTCTCAAAAGGGGTAGTTATCCAAAGGGATACGAAAACTTCCACCTTCATGTGCATTGAATAGTTAGAGAAGTTTGATTCATCTCAATTAGTTTTGAGTTGTGGTTACGGTAATTTTGAAGTCATGCTAATAAGGTGTTGTGGATCTAGAAATACTTGTGTTGAACTTAGTGATTCCCATAGCATGCACGTATGGTGAACCGCTATGTGATGAAATCTGAGCATGATTGGTATATTGATTGTCATCCTTTGTGTGGCGGTCGGGATCGCGCGGTGGTTTATACCTACCAACCCTTCCCCTAGGAGTATGCGTCGAATGCTTTGTTTCGATTACTAATAAAACTTTTGCAACAAGTATATGAGTTCTTCATGACTAATGTTGAGTCCATGGTTTAGATGCACTTTCACCTTCCACCATCACCATCTTCTTAGTGTCGTGCAACTTTCGCTGGTGCACAAAACCCACCATTATCCTCCCTCAAAACAGCCACCATACCTACCTACTATGGCTTTTTCAAAGTCATTACGAGATCTATTGACATGCAACTACCATCGTGACATGTGCCACCACGTCTACATTACCATTGCATGATCGCAAGATAGCTAGCATGATGTTTCCATTGATGTCTATGCCATGCTAGATCATTGCCACGGTACACTACCGAAGGCATTTCATATAGAGTCATAGTTGCCCTAAGTTTTGAGTTGAAAGTGTGATGATCATCATTAATGGAGCATTGTCCCATGTGAGGAAATAAAAGAGGCCAAAGAAGCCCACCAAAATATAAAAAAAGAGGCCAAAGAGCCCACCAAAATAAAAAAAATGAGAGAAAAAGAGAGAAGGGACAATGCTACCACTTTTTCCACAGTTGTGCATATTAAGCACCATGATCTTCATGATTGAGAGTCTCTCGTTTTATCACCACCATATAGCTAGTCGGAAATTTTCAATATATAACTTAGCTTGTATATTTCAATGATAGGCTTCCTCAAAATTACCTTAGGTCTTCGTGAGCAAGCAAGTTGGATGCACACCCACTAGTTTTCTTTAAGAGCTTTCACATACTCGTAGCTCTAGTGCATCATTTGTATGGCAATCCCTACTCATTCACATTGATATCTATTGATGAGCATCTCCACAGCTCATTGATATGCCTAGTTAATGTGACTATCTTCTCCTTTTTTGTCTTGCAACCTCCACCACATTCCACACCACTTATAGTGCTAAAACCATGGCTCACGCTCATGTATTGCGTGAGAGTCGAAAAAGTTTGAGAAAGTAAAGGTGTGAAAACAATTACTTGGCCACTACCGGGGTTGTGCATGATTTAAATTCGTTGTGTAATGATGATAGAGCATAGCCAGACTATATGATTTTGTAGGGATAACTTTCTTTTGGCCTTGTTATTTTGAAAGTTCATGATTATCTTGCTAGATTGCTTGAGTTATTATTGTTTCCACGTCAATAGCAAACTATTGTTTCGAATCTAATGGATCTGAACATTCACGTCACATAAGAGGAATTACAAAGGACATCTATGCTAGGTAGCATGAAAGCATCAAAAATTCATTCTTTATCACTTCCCTACTCGAGGACGAGCAGGAGATAAGCTTGGGGATGCTTGATACGTCTCAAACGTATCTATAATTTTTGATGGTTTCACGTTGTTATCCTCTCTTCTTTGGATGTTTTGTGTACCTTTTATATCTTTTTTGGGACTAACTTATTAATTCAGTGCCAAGTGCGAGTTACTGTTTTTTCTATGTTTTTGACTCTTTTCAGATCTGATTTTGGAACGGAGACCAAACGGAATAAAAACCCCGAAATGATTTTTTCCCAAACGGAAGAATATCAGGGGGCCTCTGGGCCAAGCCAGGTGGGCTCCAGTGAGCCCACAAGCCCCCACTCCGCCACCAGGGGGAGGCGGCGGTGGCAGGGCTTGTGGCCTCCCTCGCCGCCCCTTGACCTAGATCCTTGGCCTATATATTCCTAAAAATTCAGCAAAAAATGAGGGGAGCCTCGAAAATACTTTTTCGCCGCCGCAAGCTTACGTTTCCGCGAGATCTCATCTGGAGACCCTTCCCGGCACCCTGTCGGAGGGGACTTTGGAGTTGGAGGGCTTCTTCATCATCATCATCGCCCCTCCAATGACTCGTGAGTAGTTCACTTCAGACCTATGGGTCCGTAGTTAGTAGCTTGATGGCTTCTTCTCTCTCTTGGATCTTCAATACAAAGTTCTCCATGATCTTCATGGAGATCTATCTGATGTAATCTTCTTTGGCGGTGTGTTTGTCGAGATCCGATGAATTGTGGATTTGTGATCAGATTATCTATGATATATATTTGAGTATTTGCTGATTTCTTATATGCATAATTTGATATCCTTGTAAGTCTCTCCGAGTCTTGGGTTTTGTTTGGCCAACTAGATCTATGATTCTTGCAATGGGAGAAGTGCTTGGTTTTGGGTTCTACCATGTGGTGACCTTTCCCAGTGACAGTAGGGGCAGCAAGGCACACATCAAGTAGTTGCCATCAAGGGTAAAAAGATAGGGTTTTTATCATTGGTTTCAAATTATCCCTCTACATCATGTCATCTTGCTTAAGGCGTTACTCTGTTCTTATGGACTTAATACGCTAGATGCATGCTGGATAGCGGTCGACGTGTGGAGTAATAGTAGTAGATGCAGACAGTATCGGTCTACTTGTTTTGGACGTGATGCCTATAGAAATAATCATTGCATAGATATCGTCACGACTTTGCGCGGTTCTATCAATTGCTCGACAGTAATTTGTTCACCCACCGTCTACTTGCTTTCATGAGAGAAGCCACTAGTAAACACTACGGCCCCCGGGTCTATTCACATCCATCGTTTACACCTCCGCTTTTACTTTGCTTTCAGTTCTCACTTGGCAAACAATCTATAAGGGATTGACAACCCCTTCATAGCGTTGGGAACAAGTTTTTGTGTTTGTGCAGGATCTTGAGATACTCCTCCACTGGATTGATACCTTGGTTCTCAAACTGAGGGAAATACTTACCACCGCTACGCTACATCACCCTTTCCGCTTCGAGGGAACACCAACGCAAGGCTCCAAGGCCATGGGGGAAATCCGTTGCATACTTGCCTAGGACGTCCCTTAAGGCGTAGCCGCAGCAGAAGGATCAAGCCAAGTATTCTCCCGTTGACGTGCCTATTTCTGGCGCCATTGGAAGGTCTTTTGTTGCAGTAGCAGAAGTATTTCTGGCGCCGTTGCGAGGAATACACAGCTGATATCACCTGGTAAGGATGAAACTATTGCCTTAGCTTCTATTGCCGTGCCTCCTACTGATCCTTTAGAGCAATACTTGCTTGAGCATGAAAATGATATGCATATGGATGAAAGGGATGAGATAGATAGAGTTGTCTTAGAACAATATCCTATCTTTAAGAATAATTTTCTTGTTGAATTGCTTGGGGATCCACCCCCACCAAAAGGTGATCCTGTGTTCGAGCTTAAACAGTTGCCTGATACTCTTAAGTATGCTTATCTTGATGAAAAAGAGATATATCCTGTTATTATTAGTGCTAGCCTCTCAGAGCATGAAGAAAAGAAGTTACTAAAAACTCTGAAAAAGAACTATGCTGCTATTGGATATACTCTTGATGATCTTAAGGGCATTAGTCCCACTCTATGCCAGCACAAGATTAAAACCGATCCTGATTCCAAACCAGTTGTTGATCATCAAAGGAGATTAAATCCTAAGATGAAAGAGGTAGTAAGAAAAGAAATACTAAAGCTCCTGGAAGCAGGTATTATCTATCATGTTGCTCATAGTGATTGAGTGAGTCCGGTGCATTGCGTCCCTAAGAAGGGAGGAATTACCGTTGTCCCTAATGATAAGGATGAATTGATCCCACAGAGGATTATTACAGCTATAGGATGGTGATCGATTTTAGGAAATTGAATAAAGCCACTAGGAAAGATCATTACCCTTTGCCTTTTATCGACCAAATGCTAGAAAGACTCTCTAAACACACACACTTCTGCTTTCTAGAAGGTTATTCTGGTTTCACCCAAATACCAGTTGCACAAGCTGATCAGGAGAAAACCACTTTCACCTGCCCTTTCGGTACCTTTGCTTATAGACGTATGCCTTTTGGTTTATGTAATGCACCTGCCACCTTTCAAAGATGTATGATGGCTATATTCTCTGACTTTTGTGAAAAGATTGTTGAGGTTTTCGTGGATGACTTCTCCGTTTACGGGTCTTCTTTTGATGATTGCCTCAGCAACCTTGATCGAGTCTTACAGAGATGTAAAGAAACCAATCTTGTCTTGAATTGGGAGAAGTGCCACTTTATGGTTAATGAAGGCATCGTCTTAGGACATAAAATTTCTGAAAGAGGTATTGAGGTCGATAAGGCTAAGGTTGATGCAATCGAGAAAGTGCCATACCCCATAGATATAAAAGGTATAAGAAGTCTCCTTGGTCATGCTGGTTTCTATAGGAGGTTCATTGAAGACTTCTCTAAGATTTCTAGGCCTCTTACCAATATCTTGCAAAAGGATATTCCTTTTGTTTTTTACGATGGTTGTGAGGAAGCATTCGAAATACTTAAGAAGGCTTTGATAACTGCACCTATTGTTCAACCACTTGATTGGAACTTACCTTTTGAAATCATGTGTGATGCTAGTGATTATGCTGTTGGTGTTGTCTGATACGTCTCCAACGTATATATAATTTTTGATGGTTTCATGCTATTATCTTGTAAAACTTTGGATGTTTTATATGCGTTTTATATCTTTTTTGGGACTAAATTATTAACTCAGTGCCAAGTGCCAGTTCCTGTTTTCCGTGTTTTTGACCCTTTTCAGAGGAAGATTTGAAACGGAGTCCAAACGGAATAAAATTCCCGAAAAGATTTTTTCCGAAACAGAAGAAGATCGGGAGACTTGAGAACCAAGGCAGGGGGTCCCCAGGGACCCCACAAGCCCCCCAGCCCCGGCGAGGGGGGAGGCCGGGCCTCACGGGCTTGTGGGCCCCCTGGACCTCCTCTGCCCTAGCTTTTGCGCCTATATATTCACTAAAATCCTAGAAAAAATCAAGACATCATCGAAAGTACTTTTCCGCCGCCGCAAGCTTCTGTCTCCGCAAGATCCCATCTGGGGCACGTTCTAGTGCCCTGCCGGAGGGGGATTCGGATACGGAGGGCTTCTTCATCGACACCATGACCTCTCCGATGATGCGTGAGTAGTTCACCATATACCTACGGGTCCATAGCTAGTAGCTAGATGGCTTCTTCTCTCTCTTGGACCTTCAATACAAAGTTCTCCATGATCTTCATGGAGATCTATCCGATGTAATCTTCTTTTGCGGTGTGTTTGTCAAGATCCGATGAATTGTGGATTTATGATCAGATTATCTATGAATTTTATATGAGTTTCTTCTCATCTCTCTTATGCATGATTTCATATCCTTGTAATTCTCTTCGAGTTGTGGGTTTTGTTTGGCCAACTAGATCTATGATTCTTGCAATGGGAGAAGTGCTTGGTTTTGGGTTCATACCGTGCGGTGACCTCACCCGGTGACAGAAGGGGTAGCGAGGCACGCATCGTGTTGTTGCCATCAAGGGCAAAAGATGGCATTTTCATCATTGGTTTGAGATTATCCCTCTATGTCATGTCATCTTGATTAAGGCGTTACTCTGTTCGTCATGAACTCAATACACTAGATGCATGCTGGATAGCGGTCGTTGTGTGGAGTAATAGTAGTAGATGCAAAAAGTATCGGTCTACTTGTCTCGGATGTGATGCCTATATGTATGATCATTGCCTTAGATATCGTCATTACTTTGTGCGGTTCTATCAATTGATCGACAGTAATTTGTTCACCCACCGTAATACTTGCTATTTTGAGAGAAGCCTCTAGTGAACACTATGGCCCCTGGGTCTACTCCACACCATATTTTCAGCCTTACACTTTTATTTCGTTGCACTTTCCACCTTCAGATCTCACTTTGCAATCAATCTTGAAGGGATTGACAACCCCTTTATATCATTGGGTGCAAACTCTTTTGTGTTTGCGCAGGTACTCTGGACTTGACGAGATTCTCCTACTGGATTGATACCTTGGTTCTCAAACTGAGGGAAATACTTACTGCGCCTGTGCTACATCGCCCTTTCCTCTTCAAGGGAAAAACCAATGCAAGCTCAAGAGACGACAGAAGGTTTCTGTCGCCGTAGCCAAAGGATTTCTGGCACCGCTGCCAGGGATAGCAGAAGAATTTCTGGTGTCGTTGCCGGGGAAGGACTTTTGTTGCCGTAGCAGAAGAAT
The DNA here is from genome assembly GCF_904849725.1 of Hordeum vulgare subsp. vulgare. Lineage (NCBI taxonomy): Eukaryota > Viridiplantae > Streptophyta > Magnoliopsida > Poales > Poaceae > Hordeum > Hordeum vulgare. Next base: position 93,934,148 of record NC_058521.1, on the reverse strand, counting down.
TTCTAGAGCTGTTGCCGGGGAGAATCAAGTCAAGAACTCATCCAAGTAAGCTTTTTTCCTTTCTCGTTGCGAGATCGAGGAAAAACTTGGTTTTCGTCTTTGCCCAAAAATAGTATCAATTCTTGGGATAAGTGCAAAGATGCTTAGATATCCAAGTATTTTCCGTCGGCTAACATTATCTCTCTCCGTAATGATATCATGAATTTTAAGCAACTTGATCATGAACATGTTGCACAATCTTGGGAGAGAATGAAATTGATGATTAGAAATTGTCCCGCTCATGGCCTGAGTCTTTGGATGATTATACAAATCCTCTACGCGGGCTTGAATTTCGGTTCTAGAAATATCTTGGACTCCACCTCAGGTGGAACGTTCATGGAAATCACATTAGGGGAAGCCACAAAACTCCTAGACAATATCATGATGAACTACTCTCAGTGGCGCACTTAAAGGTCACCTACTAGTAAGAAAGTACACGCTATAGAAGAAATTAACTCATTGAGTGCTAAGATGGATGAGTTAATGAATATGGTTGCTAGTAGAAATGCTCCTTTAGATCCTAATGATATGCCCTTGTCTTCCTTGATTGAGAGTAGCAACGCTAGCTTGGACGTTAATTTTGTTGGTAGGAATAATTTTGGTAACAACATTGCTTTTAGAGGAAACTATGTTCCTAGGCCTTTTCCTAGTAACTCCTCTAATAACTTTGGCAACTCCTACAACAACACTCATGGAAATTACAATAGATTACCCTTTGATCTAGAGAGTAATATCAAAGAGTTTATCAGCTCGCAAAAAAATTTCAATGCGTCCATAGAGGAAAAACTACTCAAAATTGACGATTTGGCTAAGAGTGTTGATAGAATGTCTAGTGATATTGATGATTTGAAAGTTAGATGTCCTCCTCCCAAGATCTATATGGACGAAACTTTGAAAGCTATGCGTGTTTCCATGATTGAGAGCAAAGAAAGAACCGCCCAAATTCGTGCTAGACATGAATGGCTCAAAAAGGCGTGTTCTCGTGATAAGAATCACGAAGATCTTAAAGTGCTTGGTGTGACTCCCATTGAATCTTTGTTTTCTCGTGTCAAACCTAATGATGATGGGGCTGGAAATGAATCCACTTTGGTTGAATAGCGCCCCAATGATTTGGAGTCCATCTATCTTGATGCTAAAAGCATTGAAAGTGGAGTAGAAGATATTAAAACTGTGAGTAGTAATGAAATTACTACTAGGGATTTCAAGTAATTCAATTATGATAGTTTCTCCTTGATTGAATGCATTTCCTTGATGCAATCCATGCTAAACTATCCACACGCTTATAGCCAAAACAAGGCCTTTACCGATCAAATCGTCGAAGCTATGATAAAATCTTTTGAAGAGAAACTTGAATTGGAAGTATCTATCCCTAGAAAGCTTCATGATGAGTGGTAACCTACTATCAAAATCAAAATCAAAAACTATGAATGCAATGCTTTGTGTGATTTGGGTTCTAGTGTTTCCGCGATTCCAAAGCCTTTATGTGATGTTCTGGGTTTTAATGAGCTTGAAGAGTGTGCTCTTAATTTGCATCTTGCGAATTCTACTGTCAAGAAACCCAGGGGAAGGATCAATGATGTTCTTATTATTGCAAATAGGAACTATGTACCCGTGGATTTCATTGTGCTTGACATTGATTGCAATCCTACATGTCCTATTATTCTTGGTAGACCATTCCTAAGGATTATCGATGTTATCATCGATATGAAGGAAGGGAATAATAGATTTCAATTTCCTTTAAAGAAGGGCATGGAGCACTTTCCTAGATAGAAAATAAGATTGCCTTATGAATCCACGATGAGAGCCACTTATGGTTTGAGCACCAAAGACGACGATACGTGATTCTATCGCTTTTATGCCTAGCTAAGGGCGTTAAACAATAGCGCTTGTTGGGAGGCAACCCAATGAATTTATCTTTTTTCTTTCTGTTTTGTTGCATCCACACCATCATAATTATGTTGTGATTGTATTTTTTGTGTTTCTTTTTGCGTTTGAGCCCAGCAAAACCTTTATGACTAGTCTTGGTGATGGTTGTTTAATCCTGCTCGAAAAAGACAGGAACTTTTCACTCACGAGATGATTTTTCTTTTTATTCAGAAAGAGATTTTGAGTTGATTCTATTTTCTGCTGGTTGATATGCCTTTTGCCAAGGGATTCGTAATGTTTCAGAATTTTTGAGGTACCAGAAGTATACGAAGTATACATATTGCTACACACTGGTCTGTTTTTGACAGATTCTGTTTTTGTTGAGTTGATTTCTTGTTTTGATGAAACTATGGATACTATCGGGGGGTACTATCCATGGAAAAATGAGAATACAGCGTCCCAACACCAATATAAATATAAATCAGGATTGCTACAATACCTAAAGTGGTGGTAGTTTGTTTTCTTGTGCTAATGTTATCACGAGTTTCTGTTTAAGTTTTGTGTTGTGAAGTTTTCAAGTTTTGGGTGATGCTCTCATGGACAAAGAGATAAGGAGTGGAAAGAGCTCAAGCTTGGGGATGCCCAAGGCATCCCTAGCCAAATTCAAGGACACCAAAAATCCTAAGCTTGGGGATGCCCCGAGAAGGCATCCCCTCTTTCGTCTTCAATCATCAGTAACATTACTTGGAGCTATATTTTTATTCACCACATGATATGTGTTTTTCTTGGAGCGTCTTGTATCTTAGGAGTCTTTTCTTTTTGTGGAGTCACAATAATCCTTGCTGCACACCTTTAGAGAGAGAGACATGCACTCATCGTGATTTTGCTAGAATGCTCATCGTGCTTCACTTATATCCTTTGAGCTAGATAATTTTGCTCTATGTGCTTCACTTAGATCTTTTAGAGCACGGTGGTGCGTGACTTGGTAGTTGGCTTATGCTATTAAAGTAGTCCCAAAGGTGATAGGTACCCAAAGAGGATACAAAAACCTCCATCTTCATGTGCATTGAGTATAAAGAGAAGTCTTGATTCCTCTCAATTAGTTTTGAGACGTGGATTTGGTAATATTAAGAGTTATGTTAGTAGGGTGTTATGAATCTAAAAATACTTGTGTAGAAGTTAGTGATTCTCGTAGCATGCACGTATGGTGAACTGCTATGTTTGGAAGTCGGAGCATAATTGATCTATTGGTTGTCATCCTTTGTGTTCAGGTCGGGATCGCGCGATGGTTAACACCTACCAACCCTTCCCCTAGGAGTATGCGTTTAGCACTTTGTTTCGATTACTAATAAAAACTTTCGCAACAAGTATGTGAGTTATTCATGACTAATGTGAGTCCATGGTATAGATGCACTTTCACCTTCCACCATTGCTAGCCTCTCTAGTGCCGCGCAATTCTCGCCGATACACAAACCCACCATATGCCTTCCTTAAATCAGCCACCATACCTACCTACTATGGCATTTGCATAGCCATTCCGAGATATATTTCCATGCAACTCCCATCGTTCCGTCTCATGACTTGTGTCGTCACTCTAATATTGCCATTGCATGATCGTAATATAGCTAACGAGATGTTTCAACATCATACGCCAAGCTAGATCGTTGCACATCCCAGTACACTGCCGGAGGCATTTCCTATAGAGTCATCATCATTTTGAGCTTTGAGCTGTGAGTAAATAAAAGTGTGATGATCATCATTATTAGAGCATTGTCCCATGTGAGGAAATAAAAAAAGAGGCCAAGAGCCCAAATAAAAAAAATAAAAAAATAAAAAAATAGAAGAGGCCAAAGAGCCCAAATAAAAAAAAGAGAAAGAGAGAAAAAGAGAGAAGGGACAATGCTACTATCTTTTTCCACACTTGTGCTTCATAGTAGCACCATGTTCTTCATGACTGAGAGCTTCTTGCTTTGTCACTACCATATGCTAGTGGGAATCTTCATTATATAACTTGGCTTGTATATTCCAGTGATGGGCTTCTTCAAATTGCCCTAGGTCTTCGTGAGCAAGCAATTTGGATGCACACCCACTAGTTCTCCTTTTGAACTTTCACATACCTATAGCTCTAGTGCATCCCTTGTATGGCAATCCCTACTCATTCACATTGATATCTATTAATGGGCATCTCCATAGCCTTTTGATACGCCGAGTCAATGTGACCATCTCCTCCTTTTAGTCTCACAACCACCGCCACACTCTATTCCACCTATAGTGCTATATCCATGGCTCACGCTCATGTATTGTGTGATAGTTATAAAAAGTTTGAGAAAGTAAGAGTGCGAAAACAATTACTTGGCCAATACCGGGGTTGTGCATGATTTACATTAGTTGTGTGAGGATGATGAATCATAGCCAGACTATATGATTTTGTAGGGATGACTTTTTTTGGCCTCTTTATTTTGAAAGTTCATGATTACCTTGCTAGTTTGCTTCAAGTATTATTGTTTTCATGTCAATAGCAAACTATTGTGTTGAATCTTACGGATCTGAACATTCATGTCACATGAAAGAAGTTACAAAGGACAACTATGCTAGGTAGCATTCCACATCAAAAATTCAGTCTTTATCACTTCCCTACTCGAGGGAGAGCAGGAGTTAAGCTTGGGGATGCTTGATGCGTCTCTAATGAATCTATAATTTTTGATGATTTCATGCTATTATCTTGTCAAACTTTGGATGTTATATATGCCTTTTATATCTTTTTTGGGACTAACTTATTAACTCAGTGCCAAGTGCCAGTTCCTGTTTTTTTCGTGTTTTTGACCCTTTTCAGAGGAAGATTTGAAACGAAGTCCAAACACAATAAAATCCCCGAAAAGATTTTTCCGAAACAGAAGAAGATCGGGAGACTTGAGAACCAAGGCAGGGGGTCCCCATGGACCCCACAAGCACCCGAGCCCCGGCCAGGGGGGAGGTTGGGCCTCACGGGCTTGTGGGCCCCCTGGACCTCCTCTGCCCTAGGTTTTGCGCCTATATATTCCCTAAAATCCCAGAAAAAATGAGGAGATCATCAAAAGTAATTTTCTGCCGCCGCAAGCTTCTGTCTCCGCAAGATCCCATCTGGGGCACATTCTGGTGCCCTGCCGGAGGGGGGATTCGGATATGGAGGGCTTCTTCATCAACACCATGACCTCTCCGACGATCCGTGAGTAGTTCACCATAGACCTACGGGTCCATAGCTAGTAGCTAGATGGCTTCTTCTCTCTCTTGGATCTTGAATACAAAGTTCTCCATGATCTTCATGGAGATCTATCCGGTGTAATCTTCTTTTGTGTTGTGTTTGTCGAGATCCGATGAATTGTGGATTTATGATCTGATTATCTACGAATCTTATTTGGGTTTCTTCTGATCTCTCTTATGCATGATTTCATGTCCTTGTAATTCTCTTCGAGTTGTGGGTTTTGTTTGGCCAACTAGATCTATGATTCTTGCAATGGGAGAAATGCTTGGTTTTGGGTTCATACCGTGCGGTGACCTCACCCAGTGACAGAAGGGGTAGTGAGGCACGCATCATGTTGTTGCCATCAAGGGTAAAAAGATGGGGTTTTCATCTTTGGTTTGAGATTATCCCTCTACATCATGTCATCTTGCTTAAGGCATTATTCTGTTCGTCATGAACTCAATACACTAGATGCATGCTGGATAGCGGTCGATGTGTGGAGTAATAGTAGTAGATGCAGAAAGTATCGGTCTACTTGTCTCGGACGTGATGCCTATATGTATGATCATTGCCTTAGATATCGTCATGACTTTGCGCGGTTCTATCAATTGCTCGACAGTAATTTGTTCACCCACCGTAATACTTGCTATTTTGAGAGAAGCCTCTAGTGAACACTATGGCCCCCGGGTCTACTTCACACCATATTTTCAGCCTTACACTTTTATTTCGTTGCACTTTCCGCCTTTAGATCTCACTTTGCAATCAATCTTGAAGGGATTGACAACCCCTTTATAGCGTTGGGTGCAAGCTCTTTTGTGTTTGCGCAGGTACTCAGGACTTGACGAGATTCTCCTACTGGATTGATACCTTGGTTCTCAAACTAAGGGTAATACTTACTGCTCCTGTGCTGCATCGCCCTTTCCTCTTCAAGGGGAAAACCAATGCAAGCTCAAGAGACGACAGAAGGTTTCTGTCGTCGTAGCCAAATGATTTCTGGCATTGCTGCCAGGGATAGCAGAAGAATTTCTAGCGCCATTGCCGGGGAAGGACTTTTGTTGCCGTAGCACTGTCCTAGGGCAAAGAGTTGATAAGAAGTTGAATGTTATTCACTATGCTAGTAAAACTCTAGACAGTGCCAAAAGAAACTAAGCTTCTACGGAAAAGGAATTTTTAGCAGTAGTGTTTGTATGTGAAAAGTTCAGGTCTTACATAGTTGATTCCAAAGTCACTATTCACACTGATCATGCTGCTATTAAGTACCTCATGGAGAAGAAAGACGCTAAACCTAGACTTATCAGATGGGTTCTCTTGCTACAAGAATTTGATTTGCATGTTGTTGACAGGAAGGGTGCTGATAACCTAGTAGCAGATAACTTGTCTAGGTTGGAGAATGTTCTTGATGACCCACAACCTATTGATGATAGCTTTCCTGATGAGCAATTGAATGTCATCAATACTTCACGTAGTGCACCGTGGTATGCTGATAATGCAAACTATATCGTTGCCAAATATATACCACCTAGTTTCACATACCAACAAAAGAAGAAATTCTTATTTGACTTGAGACATTACTTTTGGGATGATCCTCACCTTTATAAGGAAGGAGTAGATGGTGTTATTAGACATTGTGTACCTGAACATGAACATGGACAGATCCTACAGAAGTGTCACTCCGAGGCCTACGGAGGACACCATGCGGGAGATAGAACTGCACACAAGGTATTGCAATTAGGTTTCTATTGGCCCACTCTCTTCAAGGATGCCCGTAAGTTTGTCTTGTCTTGTGACGAATGTCAAAGAATAGGTAATATTGGTAAATGTCAGGAAATGCCTATGAACTATTCACTTGTCATTGAACCATTTGATGTCTGGGGCTTTGATTATATGGGACCTTTTCAAAAATCCAACGGGTATACTCATATCCTAGTTGTTGTTGATTACGTCACTAAGTGGGTAGAAACTATCCCCACTAGTAGTGCTGATCACAACACTTCTATGAGGATGCTTAAAGAAGTTATATTCCCTAGATTTGGAGTCCCTAGATATCTAATGACCGACGGTGGTTCACATTTCATTCATGGTGCTTTCCGTAAGACGCTTGCCAAGTACGATGTCAACCATAGAATTGTGTGTCCCTATCACCCTTAGTCCAATGGTCAAGTAGAGCTAAGCAATAGAGAGATTAAACTAATTCTGCAAAAGACTATCAACAGGTCTAGAAAGAATTGGTCTAAGAAGCTCGATGATGCACCGTGGGCTTATAGAACTGCCTATAAGAATCCCATGGGCATGTCTCCATACAAAATGGCATACGGTAAAGCATGTCATTTACCTCTTGAGCTAGAGCATAAAGCTTATTGGGCAATCAAAGAGCTCAACTTTGATTTCAAACTTGCTGGTGAGAAGAGGTTATTTGATATTAGCTCGCTTGATGAATGGAGAACTCAGGCATATGAGAATGACAAGTTGTTCAAAGTAAAGGTTAAGAGGTGGCATGATAAAAGGATACAAAAGCGTGAGTTCAATGTAGGTGATTATGTCTTGCTATATAATTCACGTTTAAGATTTTTTGCAGGCAAGCTTCTCTCTAAATGGGAAGGTCCCTATATTGTTGAGGAAGTATATCGTTCCGGTGCTATCAAGATCAACAACACGAAGGTAATTGTCCGAGAGTGGTAAATGGGCAGAGAATCAAGCATTATATCTCACGTACTCCCATAAATGTTGAAAGCAATATTATCAATACCATAACTCCGGAGGAATACCTAAGGGATATTTATCAGCCTGTTTCAAACTCCGAAAAAGAAGAGGTATGTGTTTCGGTAAGTAAACAGACTCCAAAACTTTTCCAGTAGGAATTTTTCTCCATTTTGGAATATTTAGAAAATGAGAAAAATTGGAAGTAGTCCGGAAAGCGCACGAGGAGGCAACAAGCCTGCCAGCCCCCCCCCCCGGTCGTGCCTGGTGGGCTTGTGGCCACCTCGTGTGCCTCCTGGACTCTGTTTTCTTGTGGAGTACTCCTTCTGGTCGGAAAAAAATCATTATATATTCTCCCGAAAGGTCTGACCCTCGTATCACGCAAATTTCCTCTGTTTTCGTTTCGAGCCTGTTTCTGCTGCAGATATAGATTGCTATGGCTTCCCCAAGAGCTCCGAAGGACAAGATCTTCGAGAAGGTCATCATTCCCTACCCCGCGGGAGTGCTGCAACACCCTCAATATATCAAGATGCATGAGGGGATGTTGCACATCTGTGACGTTGAGGGGCCCAAGAAGACCGGAAGCGTGGAGGCGAGGCTCGAAGCAATGGAGCAACAGGTCTTCAAGTGCCAAGGGATGGTGGAGCATGGACTCAACGCCAACCACATGATGATCACGGAGTTCACCAACAAGCACAAGATCGATGCCAATGACATCGGGAAGCACCTATAAAGGCTCTATGACAGAATTGATCACCTCCAAGCCCAGATCTATGACCTGCAGAGCAAAAACTGTGAGTATGAGTATAGATTTAAATCAATACGATTGGGTGCAGATTTGAGGATTTCGGAGACTCGGTCATCTTTCCATGATGGAGCACCTATGCCTTGGAAGACGGAGAATCAAGCCCATGTTGGAACAACTCCCCAACCATCACCTCCAAAGGAAGACAACTAAGCATGGGTATGGGCAATCCCCTTGGCTTGTGCCAAGCTTGGGGGAGTTGCCCCGGTATCGTATCACCATCACATCTTTTGCCTTTTCCTTTTCTTAGTTCGTTCCTTTTCAGTTTTCTCTTTCTCTAGTAGATTAAAAGTCCTTAGTGTTTTAGTCTTGAGTTTTGCTTTGTGTCACCCCCGATGTATTCGAGCTCGTGGGCCATATAATAAAGAGTGTCTTAGTTGAGGGCTTTGCCTCTTGCCATGATCAAAAGAGTGAGAAAAGAACAAAAGCATGAAAGATCATGTAATGATATTATGGAAGGTGATGGCTTCACATATAAAAAGGATGATGATTGAAACTTGTTGAGGGTAGACAAACGTAGACCTTGGTCATTGTTTCAATTAATAGGAAGTGATAAAGAAGGAGCGGTTCACATATAAATACATCATCTTTGACACCATCTATGATTATGAACACTCACTAAACTATTACATGCTTAGAAGTAGATGTTGGACAAGGAAGACAACATAATGAATTGTGTTTGCTTGGTTCCGAACAATGTTATATGACTAGAGATCCCTTAGCATGTGACGATTGCTTCCCCCTCATATTAGCCAAAACTCACGCACCTAGTAAAGATACTACTTCTGCATCCACAAACCTTCAACCCAGTTTTGCCATGAGAGTCCACCATACCTACCTATGGATTGATAATATCCCTCAAGTAAGTTGTCATCGGTGCAAGCAATAAAAATTGCTCCCTAATTTGTATGATCTATTAGTGTGTGGAAAATAAGATTTGTACGAACCTGTGATGAGGAAGATATAAAAGCGACAGACTGCATAATAAAGTTCTTGATCACAGGAGGCAATATAAAGTGACGTTCCTCCACACAAAGAGGACACACATCCAAACCTCAAAAGCGCATGACAACCTCTGGTTCCCTCTGCGAAGGGCCTATCTTGTACCTTTACTTTTTGCCCCTGAAAGAGTCATGGTGATCTTCACCAATTCCTTATTTCGCCTTTATCTTGGTTAACGTCATATGCTTGGGAAAGATCTATATTCATATTTCAACTTGGAGGTAAGTATTCATGAATTATTATTGTTGACATTACCCTTGAGGTAAATGGTTGGGAGGCGAAACTATAAGCCCATATCTTTCTCTGTGTCGAGCTGAAACTTTGATCTCATGAGTACCACGTGAGTTGTAGCAATTGTAGAGAACGAAAGGATGATTGAGTATGTGGATTTGCTTTACAAGCTCTTATTTGACTCTTTCCGATGTTATGATAAATTGCAATTGCTTCAATGACTAAAGGCTATCGGTTGTCAATTCTCGGTAAGGTTCTTGATCTATACTTTACTTTGTGAAGGAATTGTCACTTTAGCATAAGAGATTATATGATGGTATTGCTGTTCGGATCATGATCATGATGCCTGCATGTTCGTATCTTGTTTTGTCGACACCTCTCTCCCTAAACATGTGGGCATATTTATTGATCTCGGCTTTCGCTTGAGGACAAGCGAGGTCTAAGCTTGGGGAGTTCATACGTCCATTTTGCATCATGCTTTCATATTGATATTTATCGCTTTTGGGGCTGTTATTACACTTCACGGTACAATACTTATGCCTTTTCTCTCTTATTTTGCAAGGTTTACATGAAGAGGGAGAATGCCGGCAGCTGGAATTCTGGCCTGAGAAAGGAGCAAGTTTGAGATACCTATTCTGTGCAACTCCAAAAGCCTTGAAAATTAACGTGGAATTTTTTTGGGATTTATAAAAAATACTGGGCCGAAGAAGTGCGAGAGGGGCCTCCCCCCCTGGCCGTGCCTAGGGGGCTTGTGAGCTCCCTGATGGCCCACTGGCCCCCCTCTTTTTCTACAAGAAGGGTTTCGGTCTGGAAAAAATCAGGAGGAGGCTTTCCGAAGGATTCGCCGCCGCCACGAGGCGGAACTTGAGCAGAACCAATCTAGAGCTCCGGCAAGACGATCCTACCGGGGAAACTTCCCTCCCGGAGGGGGAAATCGTCGCCATCGTCATCACCAACACTCCTCTCATCGGAGGGGACTCATCCCCATCAACATCTTCATCAGCACCATCTCATCTCCAAACCCTAGTTCATCTCTTGTAACCAATCTCTGTCTCGCGACTCCGATTGGTACTTGTAAGGTTGCTAGTAGTGTTAATTACTCTTTATAGTTGATGCTAGTTGGATTACTTGGTGGAAGATTATATATTCAGTTCCTCGATGCTACTCATTACCTCTCTGGTCATGAATCTGATTATGCTTTGTGAGTAGTTACTTTTGTTCCTGAGGACATGGGATAAGTCTTGCTATAAGTAGTCATGTGAATTTGGTATTCGTTCGGTATTTTGATGTGTTGTATGTTGTTTTTCCTCTAGTTGTGTTATGTGAACGTCAACTACATAACACTTCACCATTATTTGGGCCTAGAGGAAGGCATTGGGAAGTAGTAAGTAGATGATGGGTTGCTAGAGTGACATAAGCTTAAACCCTAGTTTATGCGTTGCTTCGTAAGGGGCTGCTTTGGATCCACTAGTTTAATGCTATGGTTAGACTTTGTCTTAATTCTTCTTTCGGAGTTGCGGATGCTTGCGAGAGGGGTTAATCATAAGTGGGATGCTTGTCCAAGTAAGGGCAGTACCCAAGCGTCGGTCCACCCACATATGAACTATCAAAGTAACGAACGTGAATCATATGAACATGATGAAAACTAGCTTGACAGAAATTCCCATGTGTCCTCGGGAGCGTTTTACCTCCTATATGACTTTGTCCAGGCTTGTCCCTTGCTACAAAAGGGATTGGGCCACTTTGCTGCACCATTGTTACTTTTGTTACTTGCTACTTGCTACGAATCATCTCACCACACAACTACTTGTTACCGATAATTTCAGTGCTTGCAGAGATTACCTTGCTGAAAACCACTTGTCAGATCCTTCTGCTCCTCGTTGTGTTCGACACTCTTACTTATCAAAAGGACTGCGATAGATCCCCTATACTTGTGGGTCATCACCTGTAGAGCACTTTTATAGTCACGCAGTTACGTTGTGACGTTCGATACACAGAAGGCAATCCTCCGGTGTCTGGGAGTTGCATGATCTCATGGTCATAGGAATAGATACTTGACATGCAGAAAAATCAGTAGCAGTAAACTGACACGATCATATGCTACATTTGTAGTTTGGGTCTTGTCCATCACATCATTCTCCTAGTGATGTGATCCCATTATCAAATGAAAACTCATGTCTATGGCCAGAAAATCTTGACCATCTTTGATCAACGAGCTAGTCCTTTAGAGGCTCACTAGGGATAGTGTGTTGTCTATGTATCGATACATGTATTTGAGTTTCCAATCAATACAATTCTAGCAAGGATAATAAACGATTATCATGAGCAAGGAAATATAATAATAATCACTTTATTATTGCCTCTAGGCATATTTCCAACAGTCTCCCACTTGCACTAGAGTCAATTATCTAGCTCACATCACTATGTGATTTACATTGTAATGAATCTAACACCCATAGAGTTCTGGTGTTGATCATATTTTGCTCATGGAAGGGGCTTAGTCAACGGGTCTGCAACATTAAGATTCGTGTCACTTTGCAAATATTTAAGTCTTCCTCCTTGATGTAATCGCGGATGGAATTGAAGCATCTCTTTATGTGTCTGGTCCTCTTGTCAAAACCTCGGCTCCTTGGCTAGAGCAATAGCACTAGTGTTGTCACAGAAATGAGCCATTGGATGCAGTACACTAGGCACAACTCCAAGATCTGTCATGAACTCCTTCATCCAGATACCTTCTTTAGTCGCCTCCGAGGCAGCTATGTACTCCGCTTCGCATGTAGAATCAGCTACCATGCTTTGCTTGGAACTGCACCAGCTTACTGCACCCGCATTAAGAATATATACATATCCGGATTGTGACTTAGAGTCATCCACATTGGTGTCAAAGCTTGCATTGACGTAACCCTTTACGACGAGCTCTTGATCACCTTCATACACGAAAAACATTTCCTTAGTCCTTTTCAGGTACTTCAGAATATAACCATTGTCCAGTGTTCCATTCCTGGATCACTTTGAAACCTTCCCACCATACTTATGGCAAGGCTGACATCAGGTCTTGTGCACAACATTGCATACATGATAGAGCCTATGGCTGAAGCATAGGGGGTGTAAGTGCATCTAGTGCCCCTTAGTGATTTTGGTGGTTTGAAGACTTATAGGTTAAGTATCTAATGTGTTCATGAGTGTACACAGGATCTATAAGTAGCTGAGGAGTTTGAAATATTCGATGAATATCGACCCCTAAAAATGTACATCTTCGGTTGAAGAAATTGGTCTGAAGCTGAAGATTTGAATCGCGGAGAATCTGCGATGAAATTGATATTCCTCGTGAAGATATTGAAATTGAGGAATTCGGTGTGTCCTGAAGAAAATCATTCTGAAGACTTTGAAGCATGAAGATTTACTCTTTATGTTTTGTTTTCTTCACACTTGAGTAATAGGAACACCGTACTGTTAAAGGGGGTCGAGGTAACACATTGGAATGAATTTCCTCATGATGCTCAACCCAAGCCTAATCCTACCAAAAGCCTCAAGTGAGGAATATGAGTGACATGAGGACTCTCACAGTTGAGGGTTGCGACCGTTTCGATAGCCACGCAAAATCATTGGTCTTATCCACTCCAACGATCACATTATTTAAGGGCATTAGTGTCAAATCATGTCGGGATGCTCCCAGACTATAAATAGCCACCCCCCACAACCATTAGCTGGTTGGCTGCTCCGTTAGAAACTGACACTTGTCATCAGAGCAACCCAAATTCCTCAGAGTCTTTGAGAGTAATTCATCAGTGAGGAAATACCCCAAACACCAAACCACAAACCGAGAACCAAGTGATTGAGCATCACTGAAGAAGTTATTCCTGTGTGGGACTGAATCATTTTACCTTTGAGGACTGTGCATCCTCCAGACGGTTAGGCGTCATGGTCTAGAGCAATCCAGCAGTCAATTGTGGATCGTCGGGTGACCAAGTTTGTGAGGGTTTGGAAGTCTGCCCTGAAGACTTACCACGAGTGTTGGGCGAGGACTTTGTGTTCTTAGCCCAAGGAGAATACGGTAGGGACTGTGTATCCCGGGACTGTGTGTCCTTTGGTTTCAATATCAAGCCGCTCCAAACCAGATGTACAACTGTCACAGCAGTTGGAACTGGGTCATCAACTACTGTCTTTGTTGTGAAACGGGTTCTAATTCCTCAACTCTTTATATTCCTCAGATTATGTGTTGATGATTTTCACTCTCACTGTTTGAAGAATTTGTTGAAGACTTTCTCTGAAATTCCTCAACCCCAAATTCTTCAAGCAAGTAAATCCTCATCTGTTTTCTGCGTGCCTGCTTACTCTGCAATCTGTTTTCACATTCCTCATACTAAAAAACTGTTGTAGTGAAACTTTGCACTCCTAATCCTTTACTGTTTCCGCTGTAAGTTAGTCATCAGTGAGGAATTTCCTCAAAAGGAATTTCCTCCGTGATGAAATTCTAAAAATCTCCTATTCACCCCCCCCCTCTAGTCGATATAACGCACTTTCAATTGGTATCAAAGAATGGTACTCCCTTGTTCTGTGTGATTTTGGTTTAACCACCTGGAGTTTTAGTTATGTCGACTGCAGGCATGATTAAGGTTACTGCAGCATGTCCTACTTTCGAAGGAAAGAACTTTCCCTTCTGGAAGACCAAGATGCAGATGCATCTACAAGCTATTGACAATGATCTCTGGTATATTGTGGAACATGGCGTCCCCATCATCTCTGCTAGTATCTCTGCTGCTGATGTGAAGAAATTCAAGCAACTTAATTCTCAAGCGAAGAATGTCATATGTGGCCATCTGAGCCTAGGCCAGTTTTTAAGAGTGAGTGCTTTGGGCTCAGCGACACTTATCTGGGAGAGACTGTGCAAAGTAAATGAAGGAGTATCAACCCAGCGTGATTATCGTGTTGATGTTCTTCGCAATCACTTCAAGAGGCTTGACAATGAAAGCTGCCAAGATACCTTTGATCGCCTCACTGACATTTCAAATGAACTGCAAGCACTGGGAGCTCGAGACATTACTGATCACGAAGTTGTGAAGAAACTGCTAAGATCTTTGGATTCTTCATTTGATACTTTAGTCCTGATGATTCAAGAAAGACCAGACTACAAGATGCTTGATCCAGCTGATATACTCGAAAGACTCAATACTCATGAATTCCAGCAAGAAGAAAAGAAAGATCTATATGGACCAAGCTATTCTAGACCACGTGCACTGAAGGCTAGAGCAATTTCCTCATGTGAAGAAGAAGACTCGGATGATAGCATTGGTGATCCTGAAGAATTTGGACAGGAGCTTGCAATGCTCGTGAGGAAATTCCAGAGGTTTACACAACGCAGCCAGTTCGGTAAATCTTCAAGAAGAGATATGAGGAAATCAGAATCTTCATCTGAGGACTACAAGAAAAGAACCTGCCACAAATGCAAGAAATTAGGTCACTACATTTCTGATTGTCCCCGTTGGGGAAAGGAATCAAAGAAGAAGAAATACAAGGATGACAGTTCTGATGACTCGAAGAAGAAGAAGAAATCTTCAAATCCTCATCTTCAAAGCCCTCATCGCACAAGAAGACTAGTTTCAGAAAGGCTCGGGCACTTATTGTCAAGGAAATGGATTCCAAGGCAGAATCAGAGGAATGTGATGAAGAGGAGGGTTCTGATGAAGACTCAGAATCCGGACAGGCCAGTCTTGCACTTGCAACCACTTTCGTCAGCAAGTCAATCTTCAACCTTGAAGAAGATGATAACACCATCCACACTGATGACTATGCTGATGACTTCGCTCCAACCTATTGCTTCATGGCAAAAGGTTCAAAGGATGACAAACCCAAGAGTACTGAGTGGGTTCTTGATAGTGGATGCACACATCACATGACTGGTGATAAAAGCTTGCTGATGAATATGCCACTAACTCCATCACCTCTGAAGCAAATCACATATGCTGACAAATGTAAAAGCAAGGTATTGGGACTTGGCAAAGTGGCTATTCCCAAGGATAGGCATATGGACAAAGTGATGCTGGTTGAATCCCTTGGTTTTAACCTCATGTCAGTATCGATGCTTTGTGATCTTCATATGATTGTTATCTTTGGTAGATATAGATGTGTTGTCATCACGGAATCTGACAAATCCAAAGTCTTCGAAGGTGTAAGAAGAGGGGATTTGTACATTGTTGATTTCTCTACAGGTCCTCAACCAGCCACTTGCTTACTAGCAAAAACCTCAGAAGGATGGTTGTGGCACCGAAGACTCAGTCATGCAGGCATGAGGAATTTGCACACGCTCGCGAAGAAGAAGCATGTCATCGGCATCGAATCAGTCAAATTCCTCAAGGATCATCTCTGCGGTGCATGTGGATCTGGGAAAATGACCAGATCCAAGCATCCCTCGAAGACTATCATGACCACTACTCGTCCCTTCGAATTGCTTCATATGGATCTATTTGGACCTACTCACTATGCCACACTAACAAATGCAGCATCTTTATATGGCTTCGTCATAGTTGATGATTATTCCAGATATACATGGGTGCATATCATCTTATATAAAACTGAAGTGCAGGAAATCTTCAAACGATTTTCTTCAAGGGCCTCGACGAACTTCGGCATCAAGATCAAACATATCAGGAGTGATAATGGAACAGAGTTCAAAAACACTAGTCTTGATGATTATCTTGATGAACTTGGTATTACTCACGAATTATCTGCTCCTTATACTCCTCAACAGAACGGTGTCGTCGAAAGGAAGAACAGGACTCTGGTTGAGATGGCAAGAACCATGCTTGAAGAATATCATACTCCTCGTCGCTTTTGGCCTGAAGCAATCAACACTGCATGCCATATCATCAACAGGGTATATCTTCACAAATTCCTCAAGAAAACCTCATATGAACTCCTCACTGATAAGAAACCCAATGTAAGTTATTTCAAAGTCTTCGGTGCAAAATGTTGGATTAGAGATCCTCACCATAGCTCAAAATTTGCACCTAAGGCACATGAGGATTCTATGCTCGGTTATGGAAAGGACTCGCACACCTACAGAGTCTTCGACAACTATCACAACAAAGTTGTTGAGACTGTAGATGTGCGTTTCGATGAAACTAATGGCTCGCAAAGAGAGCAATTGCCTTCTGATCCAGATAAGTTGTCTCATGAGGAAGCAATAAAGCTCAAACCTACTGAAGACATTGTTCCCACTGAGGAAACTGATGAAGAAATCATCCCCATCACTGATGAAAATCAAGAAGGTGCTCCTGAGGAAATTGCTCCAGAACCAATTCCTCAGCCCAGACGAAATCCTCAACCAGCTCATCCGAGGATTGCAAATGAAGTGGAACTTGACAAAATCCTCAATGACATCAATGCGCCAGGTCCTCTCATTCGCTCAAAAGCTTCACACTTATTTAACTTTTGTGGGCATTTCTCCTTTGTATCTATCACAGAACCCTCAAAAGTTGCTAAGGCTTTCTTGGAACCGGAGTGGATCCAAGCTATGCAAGACGAACTTCTTCAATTCAAGCTGAATGACGTATGGGAGCTCGTCAAACGACCAGATCCTCGCAAGCACAATATCATCGGAACCAAGTGGATTTTCCGAAACAAGCAAGATAAGGATGGTCAAGTGGTGAGGAATAAGCCACGACTTGTAGCTCAAGGCTACACCCAGGTTGAAGGAATATATTTCGATGAAACTTTTGCACCTGTTGCTAGACTTGAAGCTATTCGAATACTACTTGCTTCTGCTAATCATCATAACATCATCTTATATCAAATGGATGTGAAAAATGCATTCCTCAATGGTAAGCTTGAGGAAGAAGTATATGTTGCTCAGCCCCCAGGTTTTGAGGATCCAAAGAATCCAGACAAAGTCTTCAGACTCAAAAAGGCGCTCTATGGTCTCAAGCAAGCCCCTCGGGCATGGTATGATACGTTGAAGGAATTCCTCATGAAGAAAGGCTTCAAACCTGGTTCACTCGATCCAACTCTTTTCACTAAATCCTATGATAATGAGCTATTTCTTTGCCAGATATATGTCGATGATATTATATTTGGTTGTACTGACAAACGATACAATGATGAATTTGCTTACATGATGAGTGAAGAATATCAGATGTCTATGATGGGGGAGCTGAAATTCTTCTTAGGTCTTCAAATTCGTCAACAACGCAATGGAATCTTCATATCACAGGAGAAATACCTCAAGGATGTTCTAAGGAAATTCGACATGCATGAATGCAAGGGTGCCAAGACTCCAATGTCTACCAACAGCCACCTCGGTACTGACGAAAATGGTAAAGAATTCGATCAGCAGGTATATCGCTCTATGATTGGCTCTTTATTGTATCTATGTGCATCTAGGCCAGATATAATGCTTAGTGTTTGCATGTGTGCACGTTTTCAAGCAAAACCGAAGGAATCACACCATAAGTCTGTGAAGCATATTCTTCGATACTTAGCTCACACACCAACACTAGGATTATGGTACCCCAAGGGCTCAAATCTTCATCTGGTAGGGTATTCTGATTCTGACTATGCTGGTGACCGTGTGGATCGCAAGTCAACATCTGGCACATGCCATTTCCTTGGAAGATCACTAGTTTGTTGGTCCTCAAAGAAGCAGAACTGCGTATCACTCTCCACTGCCGAAGCTGAGTACATTGCTGTTGGTTCATGCTGTGCTCAATTGCTATGGATGAAGCAAACCCTCAAGGACTACGGCATCAACATGAAGAATGTTCCTCTCTACTGCGACAATGAGAGTGCAATCAAGGTTGCATACAACCTAGTACAACACTCGAAGACCAAGCACATCCAGATTCGTCATCATTTTCCTCGGGACCATGTCCTCAAGGCAAATATCCTCATCGACCATGTGAAGACTGATGATCAACTGGCAGATATCTTCACTAAGCCCTTGGATGAGAAAAGGTTTTGCAAGTTGCGGTGTGAGCTAAATATCTTAGAATCTTCAAATGTTTTGTAAAAACATGCACACATCCTAACACTTATGCAAAATTGATGACTTAGATGTGCAACACATGATGAATCGATTTTCTTCAACTGATGAAGAATATCACTCTGAGTGTGAAGAAATCAATGAAGAAATTGATTCTCACGGCCCTACGATAATTGTACGCGGCGTCTGTAATCAACATTCTTATATGGTGGGTCACGCCACCGCCCAACGTGAAATTCCTCAAGTTGAATTTCTTCAAAATCTCATTTCTTAAAAAAAAATATTTTCTTCAAATCAGTTGTTTCTTCAAAATCGTTTTTCTTCAAAATTGAAATTCATCATCATGACGCTTGATCACAAAATCCTCAAGTTAGTCAAATCTTCAAAAACACTTGATGACTTTCGTTTATCTAGATAGACTGTGAATTCAAGTCCTCAACAACATTCACTTATAGCTATTTCTTCAAGTTGATGTTTCATCTAAGTGAATGTGATCGGACCCTACTTCCCCTCTATGCTATTCTCATCCAGTCTATTCAATTCTTCATATGCGTTCTACTTGAAACTTTGTTCAAAATCCTCACTGCGTCCTTGTCAGCTGATGATTTTGTAACAAAATCCTCAAATCTTCAAAAATATTTTTTTTAAATGAACAGTAACTGAACCCCACTTTCCTCGTTCGGATAACCACGATCTCCACGATCTCCACCGCTTTGCTCGTAATCTACACGTGTCCTGCGGAGACGTAGAGGCAGGGGCTATTTGGTCCGATTTCCTCGCGCCAACAGTAACTGTCTCGCTATAAATATGTCCCCATCCCCCTCGGTAAACACTTGTTCGCTCCATCGCTCTCCTGCTACAGCAAAGCTCCAAACCCTAGCGCCACCGCTGGAAGTCTCAACGCCGGCGAAGAAGAGCTTCACTGCCTCGACTTTTCCATCGCCGAAACCACGCTGGAGTCGGACCATCCTCGTCCGCCGGCGTAGACGTCCTCTGCTGTCGGGTTAGGGCGCATTGGACACGCACCGATAGAGCTTCTCCTGCTACTCTTCTCTGTTCTTCATGCGCGCCATCTAGGGTAAATAAAAACCCTATTTTTACAGCAAGTTTGATCTACTATTTTACCTCTGAGATGTGAAATCTGTTTTTCCTCAAGAATCCATCCGTTTCTTTTCCTCAAACACTGCCTATCACCAAACTATTGATGAACTTCACTAAGCATCTAAGATTTTCACGAGATTCCTCAGTTTTGCGAATTTTTGGATCTGTACAACTCTGGAACCCAAGAACAGTATGCTTAGGCAAATTCCTCAACCACTTGTCAAATTCCTCAACTATCAAAAAAATTCATTTTCTTCAAATCTAAGAACGCATATGACCTCTCCAAATTCCTCGCAACTATACTCTGTTCACACGTACACACATGTCAGCTGATGAATCTCTCGGTTCTCATCAAATTAACTCATTTTCAGCGTTTCTTGAAGAAAATCTTCAAGTCTCATCACAGTCCTCAGGAGTTCAATGTCATCAGCAAAATCCTCAGCTGAAGAAAATGAAGGATGACAGGAAGCAAAAAGGAGCCAAGAAACTTGAGCAGAATACAGCCGAACATATCCCTGAGGATATATACCTGGACTACTGCACTCCTGATGAAAATGAAACTATGCCCAAGAGGAAGATTTGGCTTCAGAAGATAGAACGCCGATGGGCCAAGGAGTGGAAGGACTACATATTTGTCACTCCCAAATATGCGAAGAAATTCTCTCTGAAGCCTCCTGGCAAACGGGCCCCACTTGAGGATTATCAAGAAGCACATCCCTCAAGCCTCAAGACACTTGATGATTATCCTGATGAAAATGAAAAACACTTGGCAAAGCTCAAGAAGCAGGCAGAGGCTGTTGTGAGGAAATTCAACGAATCATCTGCTGCTGCATCAACTGCAGCTACTTCCTCTGCTGCTGAGACCTCTGGTACGGCCATTCCTCAACAAAAGTCTATGCCACCAAAACCAAAGGCTTCAAAGCCTCAAGAGAAACCAGCTCCAGCATCAGCTCCAAAACCATCAGCACCAAAAACCCTCAGCACCAAAACCCTCAGCACCAAAACCCTCAGCACCAAAATCCTCAGCACCACCACAGGCTTCAAAACCTGAAAAGAAGCTGATAGTGAAGCCACTGCCAGCTACCTCCAGCTCCTCCCTCCCAGCTGCAACAAGCTCGGAGACAAAGTCTTCACCAACTCCTCTGAAGACTAAGGTGACTGCTGGGAGAGGAACAAGACCCAGCCCAAGCAAAATCATCATTGTCCCTTCTGCATCAGAGGGTAGTGATGGATTTGATGATGAAACTCTGCAAGCAATTATCAGAAACAAGCAAGATAGGGTAGCTCAAGCTTCTGGCAGCTCCATTCCTCTGGCCATGGACCCAAAAGTCCTCCTCGACTACATCAATATCTGGTATGAGGACCCCAATACTCCACTTGATGATTTGAAACTTCCCCCTGGCATCAGCCACATGGTGGCTACATTCATCAACGAGGCCAAGTGGAAGGAGCAACAAGCTAAACAGGCCAAGGTGGCTAAGGTCAAGAAGGAGAAATTCCTCAAGCAGAATCTCCTCAACCTGACGCATGATGACCTTGTGTCAACACTGGTAGAGTTGAAGACTTTGATAGATAAGTACTCCAAGCTTTCTGATCGTCAAAGTCTCAAAAGCAATTTCATCAAACTTGCTACTGAAGTTGTTAACGAGTACAACTAGAAAGCTGCCCCTCCAGTACCAACTCCTCAGCCTCTGATTGAAGATCCAGCTGATGAAACTTTTCAAGCAAGCCATGTGGATGAACCGGCAATTGAGGAAATCACCACTGAAAATCCAGCTGATGAATCTGCTACAGCTGGTGAGACAGACCCTGCTCCAGCTGCTTCTTCAAAGTACAACAAGAGCATGCTCCACAGCCTGAATCTCAAGCTGATGAAATTCCTCACCCTGAGGACCATGCTGAGGAAAATGCACGAGACCCAGACAATGCCTTCGTCGTCCTCAACCCAGAGTCTACAATTGTTGTCTCCCCTCAGGTCCAACAGCCAAACCTTCAGCCCATGCAGCGTCAGCCGTTCTCAAGGCGGCCAAAGTTTTAGAAGGAGTCCTTCTTTGAAGAACGCATGTTCTTCATCGGAGAAAATCCCTATGACAAGCCTCAAATCAGGCATTTGAAGTTTTGGACGAGGACACAGCTCAATTACTATGCCTCTGTGCTGTGTGGAAGAAACAAGATTTTCCAGCACAGGCATGTTCCTCATGTTGAGCTTGAAGAAATACCATGCCTGGGTCCAGTCCTCAACGTCCTTCATGAAGCTGGACTCCTCCCAATGTGCTCAGATATCTGTGACTGGAACAGTGAGCTTATTCTTCAATTTTATGCCACTCTTCACATATCGGGAGATCCTGCAGATATCAACACCTGGGTGTTTGACTGGATGACGCAAACCACACACCACAAGGCTCCTGCCATTGAGCTCCTGCATGAACTGTCAGTGTCAATTCCCTCAGAGCAAGCCGTGAAGCTTTATGATGAGTGTGAGCTGCCCAACGGGATGATGGAAGTCCTCACAAAGCCTTTGGCTAAAGGAAAACCACCAAGAACGACTTTCCTCATCCATGAGCTCAAATATGAACCAAGGACTGTTTACATAATCCTCTGCAGTGTTCTTGCGCCGATCAAGGGCCATGATGATGAAGAAGATGTCGTAGGCATCATGAAGAATATCCTCTTCAACATCATTCATGGTATTCCTATCAACATCCATGATTTCTTCTTGAGGACTTTGGCCGACAATGCAATGTGTCCTTTTGACCACAAGATATATGCTCCATGGATCATGAGATTCATTAGAACAAGGTCAGGCAGCAACTTTCACGCTGATTTCAACAACCATGTTGGTTATATGCCTCCTATCAGGGTCAACAAGAAGACTTTCGAGCCTGTTGAAGGAAAAGGCAAGTCTGTCATTGATGAAGGCCGTAGGCCCCTTGATGGCCAGTTCAGAGAGCCCGAAGCATATTCTTCATGGGATCATACTAAGACTCATCCTCCAAGCCTTGTTGCTCCTCGTGTGCTGAATACCAGAGAGCTTCTTCTCAGTCTTCATGAGAAGGTGGATCGGAATCACAAGTGGGTCAAACGCCAGTTCGGCGCCATTGTGAAAACCTTCAATGAAACGCAGAATGCTGTGAAGCTTAACCACTATTATCTTCATGAGGTTTTTGATCGCACCTGGGCTACACTTGCTCATCTGAAGACTCCGGCAGAACTTGAAGAATTGGAGTTTGTGCGAGACTTTGACTGGTCATGGCCACCAAAGAAGAAATTCAGGCCAATTCTAGTTCCAGACCTTGAACACAGTTCTTTTTCTTCATTCCGCACTGCTGAATCTGATGAAGAACAACAAGACACTACCACCGGTCCAAGGAAGAAGACTGCTCCCAAGAATCCTCACGTGTCTTCATCAACCGCCAAGGAGTGAAAGTCTTCACGGGCGTTAGTCCTCAGTTTGTCCCTTTTTGTCACTTGATAACAAAGGGGGAGAAACTTGACAGTTAGTCTTCACGCAGGATATTTTGAGGCTTATGAACTATATTTAAGTTACAAACTCTTGGCTCTTATGAAGTGTTTATGTAATGAGTTGTAACTTAAGCCCGATGGTACTCTGACGCTTTTGAACGTTTTTCTTCGCATGTTTATTCCTCAAAATTTTAATGCACGCATGCTGGAATTCGTCAGATACCATTTGTCATCATGCATCTTCAATTTCTTCATACTATATGTCATATGTATGCATGATTTACAAGACTCAGGGGGAGATCCCCATGATATAAATCATCAATGTGCATTTGCTGTGAAAAGCAAAATCCTCAAGATATGCACATCTTCAGGGGGAGTCTCTCTGAATCTTGATTTCAAATTCCTCAAATGAGTATTTACACTTCGTATTTTTATCCCTGATGAAGACTTAACCTAATTGTCATCAACCACCAAAAAGGGGGAGATTGTAAGTGCATCTAGTGCCCCTTAGTGATTTTGGTGGTTTGAAGACTTATAGGTTAAGTATCTAATGTGTTCATGAGTGTACACATGATCTATAAGTAGCTGAGGAGTATGAAATATTCGATGAATATCGACCCCTAAAAATGTACATCTTCGGTTGAAGAAATTGGTTTGAAGCTGAACATTTGAATCGCGGAGAATCTGCGATGAAATTGATATTCCTCATGAAGATATTGAAATTGAGGAATTTGGTGTGTCCTGAAGAAAATCATTCTGAATACTTTGAAGCATGAAGATTTACTATTTCTGTTTCGTTTTCTTCACACTTGAGTAATAGGAACACCGTACTGTTAAAGGGGGACGAGGTAGCACATTGGAATGAATTTCCTCATGGTGCTCAACCCAAGCCTAATCCTACCAAAAGCCTAAAGTGAGGAATATGAGTGACATGAGGACTCTCACAGTTGAGGGTCCCGACCGTTTCGATAGCCATGCCACATCATTGGTCTTATCCACTCCAACGGTCACATTATTTAAGGGCATTAGTGTCAAGTCATGTCGGGATGCTCCCAGGCTATAAATAGCCACCCCCACAACCATTAGCTGGTTGGCTGCTCCGTTAGAAACTGACACTTTTCATAAGAGCAATCCAAATTCCTCAGAGTCTTCGAGAGTAATTCATCAGTGAGGAAATACCCCAAACACCAAACCACAAACCGAGAACCAAGTGATTGAGCATCACTGAAGAAGTTGTTCCTCTGTGGGACTGAAGCCTTTTACCTTTGAGGACTGTGCATCCTCCAGACGGTTAGGCGTCATGGTCTAGAGCAATCCAGCAGTCAATTGTGGATCGTCGGGTGACCAAGTTTGTGAGGGTTTGGAAGTCTGCCCTGAAGACTTACCACGAGTGTTGGGCGAGGACTTTGTGTTCTTAGCCCAAGGAGAATACGGTAGGGACTGTGTGTCCCGGGACTGTGTGTCTTTTGGTTTCAATACCAAGCCGCTCCAAACCAGATGTACAATTGTCACAGCAGTTGGAACTGGGTGATCAACTACTGTCTTCGCTGAGAAACGGGTTCTAATTCCTCAACACTTTATATTCCTCAGATTATGTGTTGATGATTTTCACTGTCACTGTTTGAAGAATTTGCTGAAGACTTTCTCTAAAATTCCTCAACCCCAAATTCTTCAAGCAAGTTAATCCTCATCTGTTTTCTGCATGCCTGCTTACTGTGCAATCTGTTTTCACATTCCTCATACTGAAAAACTGATGTAGTGAAACTTTGCACTCCTGATCCTTTACTGTTTCCGTTGTAAGTTAGTCATCACTGAGGAATTTCCTCAGTGATGAAATTCTAAAAATCTCCTATTCACGCCCCTCTAGTCGATATAACGCACTTTCAGGGGGCGACACTCATATTTTCTCTATCTTCTGTAGTCACTGGGCATTGACTCTTACTCAACGTCACACCTTGCAATACAGGCAAGAACCCTTTCTTGGACTGATCCATTTTGAACTTCTTCAAAACTTTGTCAAGGTCTGTGCCATGTGAAAGTCCTATTAAGTGTCTCGATCTATCTCTATAGATCTTGATGCCTAATATGGAAGCAGCTTCGCCTAGGTCCTTCATTGAAAAACTCTTATTCAAATAATTATTTATGCTTCCCAAAAATTCTATATTGTTCTCAATCAGTAATATGTCATCCACATATAATATTAGAAACACTATAGAGCTCCCACTCACTTTCTTGTAAATACAAGCTTCTCCATAATCTTGTATAAACCTGAAAGCCTTGATCACCTCAACAAAACGTTTATTCCAACTCCTAGATGCTTGCACCAGTCCATAAATGGATCGCTGGAGTTTGCACACTTTGTTAGAATTCTCTGGATCGCTAAAACCTTTCAGTTGCATCATATACAACTCTTCGTTAAGGAAACCGTTAAGGAATGCTATTTTGACATCCATCTGCCGAATTTCATGATCGAAAAATGCAGCTATTGCTAACATGATTCTGATATACTTAAGCATCCCTACAGGTGAGGAAGTCTCATCGTAGTAAACTCCTTGAACTTGTGAAAAAACCTTTTCCATAAGTCAAGCCTTATAGACGATGATATTACCGTTAGCATCCCTCTTCTTCTTAAAGATCCATTTATTCTAAATGGCCTTTCTCCCTTCAGGAAATTCTTCCAAAGTCCACACTTTGTTTTCATACATGGATCCTATCTTGGATTTCATGGCCTCTAACCATTTGTTGGAATTTGGTCCCACCATCGCTTCTCGATTGCTTGTAGGTTCATTGTTGTCCAACAACATGACTATTAAGACAGGGTTACCGTACCATTCAGGAGCGGTGCATGCCCTTGTCGACCTACGAGATTCAATAGCAACTGGATCTGAAGCTTCATGACCATCATCATTAGCTTCTTCTTCAATTGATGTAGACTCCAGAGAAACAACTTTCTGTGATGCGCTACTCTCCGGTTGAAGTAAAGGTTCAACAACCTCATCAAGTTCTATCTTCCTCCCACTCAATTCTTTCGAGAGAAACTCTTTCTCAAGAAATGTTCCATTTTTAGCGACAAACACTTTGCCTTCGGATCTGAGATAGAAGGTGTACCCAACTATCTCTTTTGGGTATCCTATGAAGACACATTTCTCCGCTTTGGGTTCCAGCTTTTCACGCTGAAGCTTTTTGACATAAGCATCACATCTCCAAACTTTAAGAAATGACAACTTTGGTTTCTTACCAAACCACATTTCATATGGCGTCATCTCAATGGGCTTTGATGGTGCCCTATTCAAAGTGAATGCGGCTGTCTCTAATGCATAACCCCAAAATGATAATGGCAAATTGGCAAGAGACATCATAGAACGCACCATATCCAATAAAGTACGATTACGACGTTCAGACACACCATTACACTATGGTGTTCCAGGCGGAGTCAATTGTGAAACAATTCCACATTGTCTTAAGTGAGTGCCAAACTCATAACTCAGATATTCTCCTCCTCAATCAGATCATAGGAATTTGATCTTCTTGTTATGATGATTCTCCACTTCACTCTAAAATTTCTTGAACTTTTCAAGCATTTCAGACTTGTGTTTCATTAAGTAAATATAACCATGTCTACTCAAGTCATCGACGAAGCTGAGAAAATAACGATATCCACCACGCGCCTCGATGCTCATCGGACCACACACATCAGTATGTATGATTTCCAATAAGTCACTTGCTCGCTCCATTGTTCTGCAGAACGGAGTTTTGATCATCTTACCCATGAGGCATGGTTCACATGTGTCAAGCGATTCAAAATAAAGTGACTCCAGAAGTCCATCAACATGGAGTTTCTTCATGTGCTTTACACCAATATGACCTATGCGGCAGTGCCACAAGAGAGTGGTACTATCATTATCAACTCTACATCTTTTGGCGTCAATGTTATGAACATGTGTGTCATTACTATCAAGATTCAATAAGAATAAACCCCTCACATTGGGTGCATGACCATAAAATATATTACTCATATAAATAGAACAACCACTATTCTATGATTTAAATGAGTAACTGTCTCACAATAAACAAGATCCACATATAATGTTCATGCTTAACGCACACACTAAATAACAATTATTTAGGTTCATCACTGATCCCGATGGTAATTGAAGTGAGAGTGTGTCGACGGCGATTACATCAACCTTGGAATCATTTCCCACGCGCATCGTCACTTCATCCTTCGCCAACCTCCATCTATTCTGCAGTTCCTATTTTGAGTTGCAAATGTGAGCAACCAAACCGATATCAAATACCAAGGCACTACAACGAGAGTTGGTGAGGTACACATCAATAACATGTACTCCCTCCGTCCCACAATAAGTGACTCAAAAATGACTCAACTTCACACTAACTTTAGTACAAAGTTGAGTCATGTTTGAGTCACTTATTTTGGGACGGAGGGAGTATATCATATA
This sequence comes from Hordeum vulgare subsp. vulgare, assembly GCF_904849725.1. Classification (NCBI taxonomy): domain Eukaryota; kingdom Viridiplantae; phylum Streptophyta; class Magnoliopsida; order Poales; family Poaceae; genus Hordeum; species Hordeum vulgare. The sequence goes on along the minus strand of NC_058521.1, from coordinate 93,906,288 downwards.
TACCTTGTTTGGCATTGGTCGCTTTCTTGTCGGCCACATACTTGGGGCAGTTCCGCTTCCAGTGACCAGTCCCCTTGCAATGATAGCACGAACTTTCTGGCTTGGGTCCAGCCTTGGGTTTCTTCACGGGAGGGTCAACAACTTTGCTACTCTTCTTGAAGTTACCTTTCTTCCCTTGCCATTTTTGTTCAAACTGGTGGTCTTATTGACCATCAACACTTGATGTTCCTTCTGGATTTCTGACTTAGCGACTTTCAGCATCGCAAACAGCTCGGCAACTGATTTATTCACCCCTTGCATGTTGTAATTTAGCACAAAGCTTTTGTAGCTAGGTGGAAGTGATTGAAGAACTCTCTCAGTGATCGCCTTTGGTGGGAGAAAAATTCCCAACTCAGCCAGACGGTTGGCATACCCAAACATTCTGAGTACATGCTCACTAACACACCCGTTCTCCTCCATCTTGCAAGGATAGAACTTATCGGAGGTCTCATACCTCTCGATACGGGAATTCTTCTCAAAGATAAACTTTAATTCCTCGAACATCTCATATGCTCCATGACGTTCAAAACATCTTTGAAGTCCCCGTTCTAAGCCATACAACATCTTACACTGAACTACTGAGTAGTCATCCACACGCGACTGCGAGACATTCATAACGTCTTCAACCGCTGGGAAGGGGGTGCATCACCTAGCGGTGTATCAAGGACATAGATCTTTTGGGAAACCACGAGGACAAGCCTCAGATTACGGGCCCAGTCTACAAAGTTTCTCCCATCATATTTCAGCTTGGCTTTCTCTAGGAACGAATTAAAATTTAGGGGTGCTATTGCGTGAGCCATTGATCTACAACATAAATTTGCAAAGATTACTTAGACTATTGTTCAAGATAATGAGTTTAGTTAATCATATTACTAAAAAGTCCCACTCAAGTTGACATCCATCTAGTCACTCGAGTGACACATGATCCAAATCCACTAACCCAAGTCCGATCATCATGTGAGATGAGCTCGTTTCAATGGTGAACATATTCATGTTGATCATATCAACTATATGACTTGTGTTCGACCTTTCTGTCTCTTGTGTTCCAAGGCCATGTCTATACATGCTAGGCTCATCAAGTTTAACCCGAGTGTTCCGCGTGTGCAAAACTTTCTTGCACCCATTGTATGTGAACGTAGAGTCTATCACACCCGATCATCACGTGGTGTCTCGATACGACGAACTTTCGCAATGGAGCACACTCGGGGAGAACACAATTTTATCTTGAAATTTTAGTGAGGGGCCATCTTATAATGCTACCGTCGTCCTAAGCAAAACAAGGTGCATAAAAAGGATTAACATCACATGCAAATCATAAGGACATGATATGGCCATGATCTTGTGCTTTTGATCTCCATCTCCAAAGCACCGGCATGATTTCCATCATCATTGGCACCACACCATAATCTCCATCATCATGATATCCATCACTGTGTTTCCATCAAGGTTGTCACGCCAACCATGCTTGTACCAGTATTGCTACCGTTTAGCGATAAAGTAAAGCATTACATAGTGCTTAATGAGTGACACGAAGGTCATACAATAATTAAAGACAACCCTATGGCTCCTGCCGGTTGTCGTAGCATCAACATGCAAGTCGATCTTAACTACTACAACATGATCATCTCATACATCAAATATACATCATCATGTATTTTTCCATAACATATCACATACATACCCTACAAAAACAAGTTAGACGTCCTCTAATTCATTGTTGCAAGTTTTATGTGGCTGCTATGGGTATCTACGAAGAATGTTTCTTACCTATGCAAAATCACAAGGGTGATATGCAAGTTAGTATTTAACCTTCTACAAGGACCGCCTTTGTCGAATCCGATTCAACTAAAGTAGGAGAGACAGACACCCGCCAACCATCTTTATGCAACAAGTTGCATGTCAGTTGATGGAACCGGTCTCTCATACGTGGACGAGTAAAGTTGGTCTGGGCCGCTTCATCCAACAATACCGCTGAATCAAGAAAGACTAAGGAGGGAAGTAATCTGAATATCAACACCCACAAACTCCTTTGTCTTCTACTCGAGATGTCATCTACGCATAGACCTAGCTCATGATGCCAATATTGGGGAACGTTGCATGGGAAACAAAATTTTCCTACGCACAAAAACGATCTATCCATGGTGATGACCATCTACGAGAGGAGAGATTGAATCTACATACCCTTGTAGATCGCTAAGTGGAAGCATTCAAGGATGCGGTTGATGTAGTGGTATGTCTTCGCGGTCCAATCACGAACCGTCCCGCGATCTCCCGATCAAGTGCCGACCGGACGGCACCTCCGCGTTCAACACATGTACAGCTTGGTGACGCCTTCACCTCCTCAATCCAGCGAGCGATGGTGAAGAAGCAGCCAAAGTCCTCCAGCAGTACGACGGCGTGGTGAGGTGTTGGTGGTGACAGCTCAGCAGGGCTTCACCGTGGGGTGTTTGGAGGAGAGAAACTATGAGCGAGAGGAGGTGCAGCGCCACGGCAAGTTCTCGTGTGGCTGCCCTCTCTCTACCTCTCTATATATAGGGGGAAGGGAGAGGGGAGGGCGCTCTAGGGTTTCCCCTAGGGGTTGACGGCCAAGGGGGCGACGACTAGGGTTGGGTGGCCCCTCCCACTTGGGTGCCTTACCACCCAAGTTGGGCTCGCGGCACCCAAGGAGGAGGTCTCCTCCCCTTTGGCCGAAGTGGGATGGGGTGAGGGGCTGCACCCAGCCCCCTCGTGGACTGCGGTTCCCCCTCTCCTTGGCCCATGAGGCCCCCCAACAATTGTTGGGGCCTCCCTAAAGCCCTTTCGGCACTCCGTTATTCCCTCGGTACACCCCGAAACACTTCTGGACTCCGATGACCTTCATCCTATATATCAATCTTCAACTCCAAAATATTCTGAAGTTCCTCGTCATGTCCGGGATCTCATCCGGGACTCCGAACAACCTTCAGTCACCAACACAATGACTCAATTATGCTTATATCGTCACCGAACCTTAAGTGTGTAGACCGTGCATGTTCGAGAACTATGCAGACATGACTGAGACACTCTCTGGTCAATAACCAATAGCGGGACCTGGATGCCCATATTGGCTCCAACATATTCTACAAAGATATTTATCAGTCGAACCTCACTGTCAAGGATTCAATCAATCCCGTATGTTATTCCCTTTGTCCATCGGTATGTTACTTGTCCGATATTCGATCATCGGTATCTCCATACCTAGTTCAATCATGTTGCCATCAATCTCTTTACTCGTTCCGTAATACACGACACGGTGGCCAACTCCTTAGACACACTGCTTGCAAGCTCATTGTGATGTTGTATTACCGAGTGGGCCCAGAGATACCTCCCCATCATACGGAGTCGCAAATCCCATTCTCGATTCACGCCAACCCAACAGACACCCTCGGAGATACCTGTAGAGCACCTCTATAGTCACCAGTTACGTTGTGACGTTTGATACACACAAGGCATTCCTCCAATGTCCGTGAGTTGCATGATCTCATGGTCATAGGAATAGATACTTGACATGCAGAAAAAACAGTAGCAGTAAACTGGCACGATCATATGCTATGTTTATAGTTTGGGTCTTGTCCATCACATCATTCTCCTAATGATGTGATCCCGTTATCAAATGTCAAGTCATGTTTATGGCTAGGAAACCTTGACCATCTTTGATCAACGAGCTAGTCCTTTATGGGCTCACTAGGGACAGTGTGTTGTCTATGTATCCACACATGTATTTGTGTTTCCAATCAATACAATTCTAGCATGGATAGTAAACGATTATCATGAACAAGGAAATATAATAATAATCACTTTATTTTTGCCTCTAGGGCATATTTCCAACAATTACCTCTCGTAAACTCGTTTTATTTGCTTGCTTTGGTTTATGCTGTCCACACTTGTGTGCACTAAAGTATGGTGTAATACATGTTCTACCCCTCCTACTCTGTTATGTATACTTTAGCTACTATGTGAGACTATATTTCATATGCTTGCATCCTTGCTTGATTCATTTCATGTATGTGCAAGTATAAGGTCGTGTCTATAAAATATATGGGGACTGTTGATCCTAGTTTTTGTATTTTGCATTCCAAAAGCATATTCAAATAGAGCACACATCTAGGGGGAGCTTGTCTATATTTTGTAGATACTGGGTTTGTCTAAGTCTGTCTATTTATTCTTGAAATGGCAAATCCCGTGTTGTCATCAACCAACCAAAAAGGGGGAGATTGTAAGAGCATTTTCCGTAAGTACTTTTGGTGGTTGATGACAATACCCCTCGCGGACTAATTGTGTGCATTAAACTTTTAGAGATTATAAAGTGACACGAGACAATTTTCATCCCCTTAGTAGTGAAAAGAGAAGACAATGTTTTTCTGTCGATTTAGTGTTGGTGAACTTGAGTCATAGGAAAATCCGTACTATCAAGAGGGGATCCGCATTTTGAAAGGTTGGCAGGAACAATCACATACACAGTTGCACCCCATCCGTTTCCTGACAAATTTCAGCCTTTGTTCTACCCCAAAGACCCTTAGGGTCATATAAGAAGAAGTATTGTGCCACTAGGCGGCGGTACTGCCGCCTTGCAGTACTTGGTATACTGCTGCTTATATTTCCTCTCTGGTGTCTTCGGGTGCCTTTGCCCATTTTCAATATAAGTACCGCTAGGAGCGGAGCGGTCACGCGGTACTGCCGCCATCCACTTTCGGCCCCACTTCTGCTTATTTTTAGCTCTCTGATGTCTTTGGCACTTGAATAGATTTTGAGCGGGAGTAATAAGTGGATGTACATCTCCGAGCAGTACTCACGTGCAACCCTCCTCATTTCTACTAAGTCTGGGATTCCTACAGTGCCAAGCAGAAGTACCGCTCGCAGGAACGGTATTACCGCTCCGGCAGAACTACCACCTCACAGACTATGTCTAACTGCGTGTGAAGCCCGATACTTCTATGCAAGCGGAACTACTGCTCCCGTGAGTGGTACTACCGCTTATTGTGGGCAGAAAACGGTCAGATTTTCCACTCCTATATAAATGGGTCGTCTTCTCCAAGAAACCTCACCTTTCTTCCCTAATAAGCTCCATTATTGTTCCTAAGATTATTCTTGCTCGATCTCTATCCCTAGCCATTGATTCTTGTTGATGCTCTAGGGTTTGGAGGAGAAGGCCTTGATCTACACTTCCACCAAGAGAAAATTGCCCCCCCCCATTAATCCCTTGCAGATCTTGTTACTCCTGGGTGTTTGAGCACCCTAGACGAAAGAGGTCACCTTGAAGCCATATTCCATTGTGGTGAAGCTTCATGGTTTCTTTGGGAGCCTCCAGTTCAGTTATGGAGATTGCCCCAACCTTGTTTGTAAAGGTTTGGTCGCCACCTTCATGGTCACCAGTAGTGGAATCACGACATCTCGCATTGTGTGAGAGCGTGAGGAGAATACGGTGGCCTTAGTGGCATCTTGGGGAGCATTGTACCTCCACGCCGCTCCAACGGAGATGTACTTCCCCTCAAAGCGAAGGAACTTAGGAAACACATCCTCATTTTCATTGGTTCCACTTGCGGTTACTCTTACGTTTACTTGTATTTGTTACTTGTTTGTTATTGTTGTTCTTAACATCATATAGGTTGCTCACCTAGTTGCATATCTAGATAACCTATTTGTTTCTAAACTTTTTTTTTAAAGCTTAACATTGGTATTTTCCTACTCACCCTCCCCCCTCTAGTCAACCATATTGATCCTTTCATCAAGTGGTGACATCAAGTGGTGATCGTCATCAAGATTGCAGTGTGCAAGTTCAAGTGGAGCATTGTGAAGAGATCATGCTTGAAGCTTTCCATCCATTGTGGTGATAATGGACTTGTGAAGATGTGCTGAAGAGTAGCTCACCCATAGTGGAGTATGGTGAGCAATCAACTAGTCTTCATCGAGCCAACACAATCAAGAAATGTGGTCCATCTTGAGGAAGTCAAGGTCATCATCATCTATTTGAAGTGTACTATGTGCAATGCATAGGTTTTACCTTGATAGGTTTTCTATTTTACCGGTCTCATGGTGGTAGTTGGGATACCGGATTATAGGATTGATTGTAGTATTATCAAGGGGGGCTCTCAAGTGAGTAGCTTGACTGTATCAGTCATTGAGAGCACGAAACATTGCATTCTTAGCATCATCATATTTATTGGTTCTTGGTTGGCTTTTCTTTGTGTGGGTTCTTGAGCTTATGATCATTTTCATAACAAGCTCGAGTACATAAAAAACGGAGTCCATATGCATATTCTATGATGTTTTCAATGTTGGAGTTTATGTCGGTTCATCATTCATAAAGGTTTCACATCTCTATATCATTGGCATTTTTATACATTTGTTGTTGGATGGCTCTTGTCCTCCTGAATCCAACAAGCTTGAGTTTGCTTAGTTCGGAGCTCATTTGTAGAAGTTATGCCAGTTCTGGTGTTCCTACATTCATCTGTTGCCTTTGTTTTGGTCCAGAAAGATCCCATCAGTAGTACCGCTCCCATCAATGGTACTACCTCTTATCTGCGATTGTACCGCCCTAGTCAGCGGTAGTACGGCTCTTGGGCGATAGTGCCCCCTCACTAGTGCCACTGGTTGTGCCGCTGCCCAGAGGCCACGGCACTTTTCATATCGGACTGGGCGGTTTCTGGCTGGTAGTTCCACGCGGTAGTACCGCTCATCGGCGGTAGTACCGCTTGTTACTACCGCGCCACTTCCGCCCATGTTTTCTCGGGCTAGATTCTCAGCGGATCTTGAGCAGATGTAGGAGGCGGTACTACCCCTTATGGGCGGTAGTACCACTCCTGGCAGCGGTAGTACAACACCGACGGAACTACCCCCTACCGCCTTCCCTCCTGATCTGCTACTCACAGCTGCAGCGGTAATACCTCTTATGGGCGGTAGTACCGCTTGTGTGCGGGGTGAGGGGGTGACAGTTGGTTTTTTACCCTGCTATAAAAGGGGTTCTTCCCTCTCCTTGAGCTCGTATTTGTCCCCCATCGTTGACCTCCTTCGAGCTTGCTAACTCTCAATCCCTCCAATGTTTCTTGCTACTTCTTGAGGGAAAAGAGAGAGGAGATCTAGATATACGTTTCCATTAATCACTTTCTCCTCTATGTGAGGGGAACACCTTGGATTTAGATCTTGGAGTTCTTTTTGAGCTCCTTGTTCTTCCTCTCATGTTCCTCCATAGCTTTTTTTGTTGTGAAAGTGAAGTTTGAGAAGCTTATTACTCTTGGGTGCTTGGAACCCTAGAGCTTGTTCATCTTGGGTGCTTCGGTGCCCTAGAAACTTGGTGGTGCCTCAGAGCTCAATCATTGTGGTGTAATGCTCCGGGCAAGCGTCGAGGGTCTCCAATTAGGTTGTGGAGATTGCCCTGAGCATTTTGTATGGGTTCCGGTGACTGCCCCCAGGGTTGCCAAAGTGTACGGGTTCGGTGTCCGCCCCCAAGGGTTGCCATTTGTATAGGTTCGGTGACCGTCCTCAAGGCTCCCCTAGAGGAATCACGACATCTTGCATTGTGCGAGGGCGTGAGGAGATTACAGTGGCCCTAGTGGCTTCTTGGGGAGAATTTTGCCGCCACACACCGCTCCGGACGGAGATTAGCATCCGCAAGGGTGTGCACTTCATGATACATCGTCGTCTCTACATGCCTCAGTTATCTCTTACGCGAGCCCTTTACTTATGCACTTTACTTTGTGATAGGCATATTGTTTCTTGTTATATATCTCACTACCACTTAGCTGTTTATCTTGCTTAGCATAAGTTATTGGTGCACATAGGTGAGCCTAGTTGTTTTAGGTTTTTTGCTTGACTAATTAAACATTAGTTTTATTCCGCATTTGTTCAAGCCTAAACCGTAATTATTTTAAAGCGCATGTTCACCCCCTTTAGGCGACATCCACATCCTTTCACCTACGTAGCGTCGATAATGATTCAGACAATTGCTGACAATTGTTTAGCAGCAACCGTCTTCCCACAACACACACAATTTGTTAGGATGAATCGTTTGGGTTATTATTGGTCTTCCCACACAATTCTGATGAATGAACTGTTTGTCGGGTATCACACAGACCTTCTTATGCTAACTCATTTGTATTCTGCTTGATCGGTGCAAACAGTTTATCTGAGTGAATTATATGTTGCACTTCACACAGATATGTATTTTGTTAACCGTTTGTGTTATCTTGGATAATCGCAAATAGTTCATAAGAACCAAATGTATGCCATGTATCACACACTTAAGTCTTTTCCAAATCGTATTTGATGGATCCGCCATCGCACAAAGTTTTCGTTATTGGCGACGGAGCTCGAACTATACTGTTTGTGATTGATGGATCACACACAGTTTGGTCGAATGGTCTCTGATTGATGTGTCGTCTTAGGACCTTCCTACAGTAGTGGCCACCACCACAACACGGTGAGCCACTAGAGGCGTCATATGCATCTCACGACGACCAAGGGATCACCGTAGGCGAGGCTTGGCCCAACTAGAACCTAGAGTCCAAGGGACCGAGGCGAGGAGGAAGGATCTAGGAAACCAAACATATAGAAAGGAAGAACGGAGGAAGAGGAGTCGTTTGGTAGCGAGCACACCGACAAGGACGGTTCGGATCATTTGGCAACCGAGGCAGCGACGTTGGAGTTCGAGTGAGAGAGGGGACCACGCGCGCACGCGTGAGAGAGAGAGAGAGAGGCAAAGAGGGCGAGAGACACAGTGAGGTGCGGGGCCAAGCCATACTGGGTCATCCTCTCAGCAGTGGGCCTCGTGGGTCAAGCTCAATGGGCCATGCCCTATTTTTTAAAAGAAAGAAGAAAGCAATGTAGAAAACAAAAACATTTTCCCAATTCAGAAAAATACGTTACAGATATGAAAATTCAAATACAGATGTTCATTATTTACAAAATAAGAATCTTCATTATAAAATATTCTAGGAATTTTTGGACTAATAAAAATATATTAAATGCGTAAAATGAGTATTATTTTATTAAAATGATAAATACTTGTTGAAATAATAATTAAGACAACTAAATAAAGTCTGAAATAAATCAATTAAAATGTTCCACAATTCTAAAATAGTGGAAACATTTAAATAATAATTATATAAATTAAAAAGAATTATAACTTCGTTAAGAGTTGACAACAATAATATTAATTAAAAAAGGAGAAATGCATTCATAAAATCTTAGAGGATCTGTGGGTTAGAAATCCATGTCATACTATGCATAATAGCATCTTGCTCATTTTCTTGCTACATTAGTCCTTATCGGAATATATGTCGTTTTCACAACGAGAGGCAACCGCGAATCTCGAAGCCTTGAGCTACACTACCTATCGATCACCATGGAAGTTCATAACTGGCTTGTCCTTTGTTATGCTTTTAGAAATGCATATTTACAAAATTCCCTACTTATAGTATCTATGCATTGCATTAAACAAAGTTATATTCAGTACTATCAAATCACTAGTGGACAGTGGAACTCGGGATGGTAACACAATGGTAGAGTGCTACCTCTTGAGCTTGCGTTGTTTTTTCCCTTGAAGAGGAAAGGGTGATGCAACGCAGTAGCAGTAAGTATTTCCCTCAGTTTGAGAACCAAGGTGTTAATCCAGTAGGAGTATCAAGACAAGTCACCAATGTACCTGCGCAAAAACAAACAACCTTGCACCGAACGCTATAAAGGGGTTGTCAATCCCTTCACGGTTAATTGCAAGGTGAGAACTGAAGATGGGAAGTGCAACAAAGTAAAAGTGTGGAGCTGAAAATATGATGTGAAGTAGACCCGGGGGGCATAGTGTTCACTACAGGCTTCTCTCATGATAGCAAGTATTACGGTGGGTGAACGAATTACTGTCGAGCAATTGATAGAACCACGCAAAGTCATGATGATATCTAAGGCATTGATCATACATATAGGCATCACGTCTGAGACAAGTAGACAAATACTGTCTGCATCTACTACTATTACTCCACACATCGACCGCTATCCAGCATGCATCTAGTGTATTGAGTTCATAACAAACAGAGTAACGGCTTAAGCAAGATGACATGATGTAGAGGGATAAATTCATGCAATAGATATAAACACCATCTTTTTACCCTTGATGCCAACAACACAATGCGTGCCTCGCTACACCTTCTGTCACTGGGTGAGGACACCGCACGGTATGAACCCAAAACCAAGCACTTCTCCCATTGCAAGAATTATAGATCAAGTTGGCCAAACGAAACCCACAACTTGAAGAGAATTACAAGGATACGAAATCATGCATATAAGAGATCAGAGGAGACTCAAATAAAATTCATAGATAATCTGATCATAAATCCACAATTCATCGGATCTCGACAAACACACCGCAAAAGAAGATTACATCGGATAGATCTCCATGAAGATCATGGAGAACTTTCTATTGAAGATCCAAGAGAGAGAAGAAGTCATCTAGCTACTAGCTATGGACCCGAAGGTCTGTGGTGAACTACTCACGCATCATCGGAGAGGCAATGGTGTTGATGAAGAAGCCCTCCATGTCTGAATCCCCCCTCCGGCAGGGCACCAGAACGTGCCCCAGATGGGATCTTGCGGAAACAGAAGCTTGCGGCGGCGGAAAAGTATTTCCGTGGCTCTCTCTGGCAGTTTTGGATTTTTAGGGAATTTATAGGCGGAAGAAGTAGGGCAAAGGAGCCACCGGGGGGGCACAAGCCTAGTAGGCGCGCCCCCCAGGCCGCGGCTAGGGGGCTTGTGGCCTCCCCCGGGGTCCTTTGCCTTGGTTCTCAAGTTCCCTGCGCATCTTCTGTTACGGAAAAAATCATTCCGAAGGTTTTATTCCGTTTGGACTCCGTTTAATATTCTTCTCTGAAAAGGGTCAAAAACACGGAAAAAACAGGAACTGGCACTTGGCACTGAGTTAATAGGTTAGTCCCAAAAAAGATATAAAATAGCATAATCATGCACACAAAACATCCAAAGTTGACAAGATAATAGCATGGAACCATCAAAAATTATAGATACGTTGGAGACGTATCAAGCAGCCACAAGCTTAACTCCTGCTCGTCCTCGAGGAGGGAAGTGATAAATACTGAATTATTGATGTGGAATGCTACCCTATATATTTGTCCTTTGTAACTTCTTTCTTGTGACATGAATGTTCAGATCTGTAAGATTCAAAACAATAGTTTACTATTGACATGAAAAAAATAATACCTCAAGCATACTAGCAAAGTGATCATGAACTTTTGAAATAACAAGGCCAAAGAAAGTTATCCCTACAAAATCATATAGTCTGGCTATGCTCCATCATCCCCACACAACGAATTTAAATCATGCACAACCCCGGTATTGGCCAAGTAATTGTTTTCGCACTCTTACTTTCTCAAACTTTTTCAACTCTCACGCAATACATGAGCGTGAGCCATGGATATAGCATTATAGGTGGAATAGAGTATGATGGAGGTTGTGAGGCAAACAGGGGGAGATGGTCACATCGACTTGGCGTATCAACGGGCTATGGAAATGCCCATCAATAGATATCAATGTGAATGAGTAGGGATTACCATGCAACGGCTGCACTTAGAGCTATAAGTGTGTGAAAGCTCAAAAGGAAAACTAGTGGGTGTGCACTCAACTTGCTTGCTCACGAAGACCTAGGGCAATTTTGAGGAAGCCCATCATTGGAATATACAAGCCAAGTTATATAATGAAAATTCCCACTAGTATATGGAAGTGTCAAAACAAGAGACTCTCAATCATGAAGAACATGGTGCTATTGTGAAGCACAAGTGTGGAAAAAGATAGTACATTATCCCTTCTCTCTTTTTCTCTCTTTCTCTTTTTTGGGCTCTTTGGCCTCTTTTCATTTGTTTTTGGCGGGCATCTTTGGCCTCTTTTTTTTTTTCCTCACATGGAACAATGCTCTAATAGTGATGTTCATCACACTTTTATTTACTTAGAACTCAACACTTAGAGCAATGATGACTCAATAGGAAATGCCTCCGATAGTGTACCGGAATGTGCAACGATCTAGCTTAGCGTATGACGTTGAAACATCTCGCTAGCTATCTTACGATCGTGCAATGGCAATATGAAAGTGACGGCACAAGTCATGAGACGGAACGGTGGGAGTTGCATGGCAACATATCTCAGAATGGCTATGAAAAGGCCATAATAGGTAGGTATGGTGGCTGTTTTGAGGAAGGTATATGGTGGGTTTGTGCACCAGCGAAAGTTGCACGGCACTAGAGAGGCTAGCAATGGTGGAAGGTGAAAGTGCATCTATACCATGGACTCACATTAGTCATGAAGAACTCATATACTTATTGCGAAAGTTTTATTAGTAATCGAAACAAAGTGCTAACCGCATACTCCTAGGGGGAGAGTTGGTAGGTGTTAACCATCGCGCGACCCCGACCGCCACACAAAGGATGACAATCAATAAATCAATTATGCTCCGACTTCCTAACATAGCGGTTCACCATACGTGCATGTTACGGGAATCACTAACTTCAACACAAGTATTTCTAGATTCACAGCACCCTACTAACATAACTCTAATATCACCAAATCCATATCTCAAAACTTAATTGTTAGGAATCAAACTTCTCTTACTAATCAATGCACTTGAATATGGAAGTTTTTATTATATCCTCTTTGGATGCCTATCATCTTTAGGACTCTTTCATGGCACACGGCAACTACCAAGTTACTTAGAGAGAGCACTCTCAAAAAGATATAAGTGAAGATCGAGAGTTTTTATTTCTCCAAAATATGACACCGCCGTGCTCTAAAAAGATCTAAGTGAAGCACTAGAGCAAAGTTATCTAGCTCAAAATATATAAGTGAAGCACATGCGAGCTAAATTGCCTAACTCAAAAGATATAAGTGAAGCTCAATGAGTATTCTAGCAAATTCATGATGAGTGCATGTCCCTCTCAAAAGGTGTGCAGCAAGGATGATTGTGACACAAAAAAATACTCCTATAATACACGACGCTCCAAGCAAAACACATATCATGTGGTGAATAAAAATATAGCTCCAAGTAACGTTACCGAAGGATTGAAGACGAAAGAGGGGATGCCTTCCCGGGGCATCCCCAAGCTTAGGCTTTTTGGTGTCCTTGAATTTGGCTTGGGATGACTTGGGCATACCCAAGCTTGAGCTCTTTCCACTCTTTATCCCATTGTCCATGAGAACATCACCCAAAACTTGAAAACTTCACAACACAAAACTTAAACAAAAACTCGTGATATCATTAGCATAAGAAAAACAAACCAACGCCTCTTTAGGTACTGTAGTAATCTTGATTTCTATTTATATTGGCGTTATATTATTGTATTCTCACTTTTACATAGCTAGTACCCCCCGATACTATCCATAGTTTCATCAAAATAAGCAATCAACACAACAAAAACAGAATCTGTCAAAAATAGACCAGTCTGTAGCAATCTGTATACTTCATATACTTCTGGTATCCCACAAATTCTTGAAAGTTATGAAAATTAGGAAAATTGACATATCAACCAGCAGCACAAAAGAATCAACTCAAAAGCTCTTTCTGGATAGGAATTAAAAATAATTTCGTGAGCGCAAAGTTTCTGTCTTTTTCAGCAAGATCAAGCAACCATCACCAAAACTAATCATAAAGGTTTTACTTGGCTCAAACACAAAAAGAAACACAAAAAACACAATCATAACATAATTATGATGGTGTGGACACAACAAAACAGAAAGCAAAAAAGCAAAGATAAATTCATTGGGTTGCCTCCCAGCAAGCGCTATTGTTTAACGCCCTTAGCTAGGCATAAGGCGATAGAATCAAGTATCATCGTCTTTGGTGCTCAAACCATAAGTAGCCCTCATCATGGATTCATAAGGCAATCTTATTTTCTTTCTAGGAAAATGTTCCATGCCCTTCTTTAATGGAAATTGAAATCTAATATTCCCTTCCTTCATATCGATGATAGCACCAATAGTCCTAAGGAAAGGTCTACCAAGAATGATGGGACATGTCGGATTGCAATCAATATCAAGCACAATGAAATCTATGGGTACATAGTTCCTATTTGCAATAATAAGAACATCATTGATCATTCCCATAGGTTTCTTAAGAGTAGAATCCGCAAGATGCAAATTAAGAGAGCACTCAGCAATCTCGTTGAAGCCTAGAACATCACATAAATACTTTGGAATAGCGGAAACACTAGCACCCAAATCAAACAAAGCATTGCATTCATATATTTTTATCTTGATTTTGATAGTAGGTTCCCACTCATCATGAAGTTTTCTAGGAATAGATACTTCCAACTCAAGTTTCTCTTCAAGAGATTTCATCATAGCACCAACGATATGATCGGTAAAGGCTTTATTTTGGCTATAAGGATGTGGAGAGTTTAGCATGGATTGCATCAAGGAAATACATTCAATCAAAGAGCAACTATCATAATTGAATTCCTTGAAATCCAAAGTAGTAATTTCATCACTACTCAAAGTTTTGATATCATCTACTCCACTTTCAGTGCTTTTAGCATCAAGGTACATAGACTCCGAATCCTTGGGGCGTTTCTCAACCAAAGTGGATTCATATCCAGCCCCATCATCATTAGGTTTGACATTAGAAAACAAGGATTCAATAGGAGACACACCAAGCACTTTAAGATCTTCTTGATTCTCATCACATATTTCAGGTTTAGCAACCATTTTATTGACTAAGGTAGCCTGTTTATCAGAAATCTGGCCTACCAATTTTTCAAGACGAGCAAACGGAGAATTTAACGCAAGGAATTCTTTGGCCATATCATCAACTTCTTTATTCATAAAATCCATAAAATAATTTTGCTATCTTAGTTCACTACGAAAGTAACTATTATAATCAAACTGTGTAGACATGAAGCCTTTAACACTAGTTTCAATCTCTTCCAACCTTTTATAGTAAGCATCATAATCCTTTGGTTGGGCCATACAGGTCTTAGCAGGCAGACAAACGCACAAGCGAACAGAAAGCAAGCGAAAGAAAAGGGCGAACGAAAAAGGCAAATATTTTTGTAAATTTTTGTTTTTTAGAAGTGGGGGAGAGGAAAATGAGAGGCAAAAGGCAAAAAAAAGTAAATGCAAGAGATGAGTTTGCGATAGTTACTTGGATAAGCTTCACTTAGAATAGTCCCCAACGCCAGAAATTGACACGTTGAAGGGAGACTATTCTTGACTTGATACTCCCCGACAACGGCGCCAGAAATTATTCTTGCTACCTCTTGAGCTTGCGTTGGTTTTCCCTTGAAGAGGAAAGGGTGATGCAACACAGTAGAAGTAAGTATTTCCCTCAGTTTGAGAACCAAGGTATCAATCGAGTAGGAGTATCAAGACAAGTCATCAATGTACCTACGCAAAAACAAACAAACTTGCACCCAACGCTATAAAGGGGTGTTGCCAATCCCTTCACGGTTAATTGCAAGGTGAGAACTGAAGATGGAAAGTGCAACAAAGTAAAAGTGTAGAGCTGAAAATATGATGTGAAGTAGACCCGGGGGCCATAGTGTTCACTAGAGGCTTCTCTCATGATAGCAAGTATTACGGTGGGTGAACGAATTACTGTCGAGCAATTGATAGAACCGCGCAAAGTCATGATGATATCTAAGGCAATGATCATACATATAGGCATCATGTCCGAGACAAGTAGACCGATACTGTCTGCATCTACTACTATTACTCCACACATCGACCACTATCCAGCATGCATCTAGTGTATTGAGTTCATAACAAACAGAGTAACGCCTTAAGCAAGATGACATGATGCAGAGGGATAAATTCATGCAATAGATATAAACCCCATCTTTTTACCCTTGATGGCAACAACACGATGCGTGCCTCACTACCCCTTATGTCACTGGGTGAGGACACCGCACGGTATGAACCCAAAACCAAGCACTTCTCCCATTGCAAGAATTATAGATCAAGTTGGCCAAACGAAACCCACAACTCGAAGAGAATTACAAGGATACAAAATCATGCATATAAGAGATCAGAGGAGACTCAAATAAAATTCATAGATAATCTGATCATAAATCCACAATTCATCGTATATCGACAAACACACCGCAAAAGAAGATTACATCGTATAGATCTCCATGAAGATCATGGAGAACTTTGTATTGAAGATCCAAGAGAGAGAAGAAGCCATCTAGCTACTAGCTATGGACCCGAAGGTCTGTGGTGAACTACTCACGCATCATCGGAGAGGCAATGGTGTTGATGAAGAAGCCCTCCGTGTCCGAATCCCCCCTCCGGCAGGGCACCAGAACGTGCCCCAGATGGGATCTTGTGGAGACAGAAGCTTGCAGCGGCGGAAAAGTATTTTCGTTGCTCTCTCTGGCAGTTTTGGATTTTAGGGAATTTATAGGCGGAAGAAGTAGGGCAAAGGAGCCACGGGGGGCCCACAAGCCTGGTAGGCGCCCCCAGGTCGCGGCTAGGGGGCTTGTGGCCTCCCCCGGGGTCCTTTTCCTTGGTTCTCAAGTTCCTTGCGTATCTTCTGTTACGGAAAAAATCATTCCGAAGGTTTTATTCCGTTTGGACTCCGTTTAATATTCTTCTTTGAAAAGGGTCAAAAACACGAAAAAATAGGAACTGGCACTTGGCACTGAGTTAATAGGTTAGTCCCAAAAAAGATATAAAATAACATAATCATGCATACAAAACATCCAAAGTTGACAAGATAATAGCTTGGAACCATAAAAAATTATAGATACGTTGGAGACGTATCATAGAGTTCCATTGTATGAGTATTAATAAGAGTGAATTCCAGTTTTTACCCCTTGTTTTGACATTTTTGACACTAATTACCCCATTTAGCAGGGTTTCATACGTTTTACCCCATTTTAACAAATGTGTTGTCACAATTTACCCCGTTCAAAATTTTACAAGTGTTCTGACCGATAGGTCCCAATTGTACGGTCCAGCTGGCATATGCCACATCGGCGGATTTTTTCTGATGGTTTTTCTACATGCCGAACCGCATCGCCCTTAATTCTCCTAACCGTTCAGGCTCGATATGATCACACCAGAGCAGCTTGGGGAATATATACCGACTCTCTACCAGTCAATATATTCGCTACTTGACTAGGTATTTAGATATGTATGTGCACCAAAGTTAGTGAAGTAGTATATTTATACACCTATTTTAATCTATCCACATAATAATGCATACTTTGGGTCCTACATGACAATATTGTAGAAAAACATACATGATTATATTAGTAACAATTTCTACAATTTCTCCTACAATTTATTCAATGAGATCATGACATGCTTATGAAGTACAATCATCTCATCACCGTACTTCTTCGAACCGGAAACAAAGAGCCTACACCTATCAAATATGCATCTTGGACTGAAAGAAAATCTAGCCATAAAAACCTAACCACCCGGGTTGAGTAGAAGAGGATGGAGCCATGCACGGGAGGGGAGAAGATTCTCGTATTGGCTCCGACGATTGCCAGCAGCCATAACTTGAAGCTTTTATTGCCGCTCGTCCCCTACCTCGTCCTTCCCCTCCTAACAAATGAGGCAGTGATTTTTGACCAAACTATGGCAGGATTGTGTGTGTGTGATTGGAATGCGAGCGATGCGTGTCGTGAACGATGGAGGATAGTGTGGTGCAGCGCGACCTGGGCAACTTTAGCCATCCGGCAAGCTGCTTTGTTGCAATCATATCGAGCCTGACCGGTCAGGAGAAGGCAGACGATGTGGTTCGGTGTGCAGAAAAACCATGAGAAAAAACCCCACTGATGTGACATGCTAGTCGGACCTTACAATTGAGATCCATTGGTCAAAACGCTCATAAATTTTTAAACAGGGTAAATTATGGCAACACTTTTGCTAAATGGGGTAAAAATGGATGAAATCCCGTTAAATGGGGTAAGTAGTGTCAAAAATGTCAAAATAGGGGGTAAAAACCAGAATTCACTCTATTAATAACTAAAGTCAACAAACCAGCGTCGTTGCAATAGCGTTGACCAGGGAGCCTCGAATGGGACAGGCGAGGATTAGTAACACTTTCTTAATGGTGTATGTTACCTCACACATGTTAGCGGCAATGGGGTTGTGGATGCATGTGGTTAGGGGGACGTGATTACCTATCAGTTTAAAGGAGTCGTAATCTTCCTTATTGGCAGAGGGTTGTGAATCCTTTATCGCCAGGAGGGTGTGAATCATTATTTGTAATGGGGTCGTATAATACATATAGGTTCTTTAGAGAGGGGAACCGACACAAAGGATGAAAACCTCGGATCTTAGATCCGACCACACATCTTGGACGTGCAAGATTAGAGACCTGGCAAAAGGGCTAAGTTAATCGCTCGTGGGTAAAGTAGCGCACCTCCATAGAGTCTAATGAATTGTGGCTTGTCACTACATAATCTGGGAAAGATCCGCGAACATGATAGGGAAGGAGTCTATTAGAGATTCTAGCAACCTGTGAAGTTTGATAGCTAAATGTTTCAAGTAAAACTTGACGCAACAGATATTTTCCAAAATCATTGCTAAGATCTATTTGGAATCAGTAGTAGCTATAGTGCATCTCCACTCACGATATCTATGAACTTGTTGAGTACCTTATGTACTCATCCGTTGTATTCTAAATCCTCTCTAGACTCTAAATATTCGTAGGATATGCCAAATGACCCTAATGTTGCCGGAGAATACTTCTACGAGAAACCAGACCTTTTCGAAGGAGTCGACTACATCATCGCCAATGGAGCCAACATCGGAGGAGAAGTGCCAGAGCTACAATGACAGGAGTAATGTAGACTTAGTAGTTACAGCCAGACTGATCATGTGGGACATGGTCTGAACTCAGTAAGCGATTGCAGGATCAATAGTGGTACCCCGCATATTGGTACCAATAGTTTGAATCGTTTGAACATTGGATCTTTGTTTGAATAAAATGTTGTAATATAATGATGGTTTGGACCCGCTATGTTTCCGTTTTATACTCTGAGGGATATAAGGTTCGTGAGACGGTGTCTTATGGACGTTATATCAACGACATGTATACTACACGATTCAGTGGTATGCTGGGTCACCGCAACGAGACATCTTCCAGGACCTTCTGCCCCCGTTCCCCCTGTCACACCAACGCGCGTGCCAACTTCACGCAACCCTAACGTCGCACGTCGTTGCCCTCGTGCGCCCTCCCCCCTATCTGGGAAGTCTGACCGAACATATAAAGAGGAAGTGTGGGTCCAACTTCTAAAAGCTTATGTGATTTTCTCGTGCTCGTGGGAAGGATATGCTCTTGTGTGGCATAGTATACTCATTAATTTCGATTTAACAAGCTAGCTTTCAAGATCTTCTGTTCGTGCCACACCAATGCATCTACCAACTTCAGGCAACCCGAATGGACGCTCAGTGACTGACACCCGGGACCCGATGTGTCGTGTCCCACCTCCCATCAATAACCCACTGAGTTCCACCGGTACAAAACAACATACATCTTTCACTTCGAGCCATCCACTCGAGCACACTCGTTGGCCTTTGTCCTCGTGTGCCATACCTCATGCTCGGGTTTTCCGACTGGGCATAGAGGGAGGAGATGTGGGGCCGGTTTCTAGAAGCTCTATGTAATTTTCTCGTGCTCGTGAGAAGGATATCGTCTCGAGTGGCATACTCATTAATTTTGGTTTAACGAGTCAACTTTCGGAACCTTTCGTTACTGCCACACCAACACACATGCCAACTTCACGCAACCCTAACATTGTCCATCATTTCCCTCCCTCATGTCCGGGTTGTCCGACCGGACATATAAGGAGGAAGTGTGGGTCCAACTTCTACAAACTTCAAATATGTGATTTGCTCATGCCGGTGGAAATGATGTGCTCTCGTGTGGCATAGTATACTCATTAATTATGATGTCAGCTTCCAGGGCCTTCCGTTCATGCTACACCAACGCACCCCCAATTGCACGCGACCCGAGTGGATGTTCAGTGAGTGACACCCAGGCCCCATTGTGTCATGTCCCACATGTCATCAACAACCCACCGAATTCTAGCGAAACATAACACATTTTTTCGCTTTGAGCCAGCTAGTAGAACACACTCATCGGGTGTTGTCCTCGCGTGCCATCCCTCGTGTCCGGGTTGTCTGCCGAACATAGAAAGAGGAGGTGTGGGGTCGGTTTCTAGAAGCTCTAAATATGTACTTTTCTCGTGCTCTAGGGAAGGATATCCTCATGAGTGGCATACTCATTAATTTCAATTTAACGAGTCAACTTTCCGGACCTTCCAGAACCTTCCGTTACTGCCACACCAACGCACCCGCCAATTTCACGCAGCCCGAATGGACTCTGAGTGTCTGACACCTAGGACCCGCTGTGTCGTGCCCCACCAGTCATCAACAGCCCACCGAATTCCACCTGTACGTAACAACACGCAGCGTTTTGCTTTGAGCCAGCCATCAGAGCACACACCTCGGCCCTTTTAAGTCCTCCTGTTCGACACACGCCCACGACGGCCAGGAGAAAGAGAGGGAGAGAGAGAGGGAGAGCTTGACCCTGGAAGGCTGGAGGTGGGAGAGTGTCTGCCAGCCCTCCATCGAGTCCCCGCGATTCCTCCTGCCGCCGCCAGAACTCGATCGTGAGCTCTTCTCCCACCCTTTTCCTTTTCGCAGCGGGGTGATTATTTCCTGTTTGGGGGAAGAAAAAAACCCCCGCCCATTTCTTGTTTCTCAGTCCGATACGCTGTCCGTGGTGCCGCCGTGTAGCCAAAAATCCTGGATGAATTAGGAGCTAAGTTTAATCTGCCCCTTTGCCCCCGGAAGGAGTCAGGCCTATGCTGGATCTTGCGGCGCAGGTGTGATTTCTGATGTTCCAGGCGATGTAATTTTGGCCCGGAGATTTATGCCTCGTGCCGCAACCCTGGGCGCGTGCTCGGCTGTACGAATTGGATGATTGGTGTGTTGGGTAAATGGGTGCTATTCGGTAGTTATTTGTTTGCGTAGCGTCGGTGAGTGCTTCTGAGCATCGCCAACAGTTCCTGTAAAAAAACTCCCCCTAAATATGGTTTTGCAGGTATCCATATAATATAGTAGGAGAGGTTGACATGTGAGCTGCAGTTCCGTAATAATCTTCCCCTAAAAATGGTATTTGGTGGCGGTGCGGCGGCGACGGCGGACAGCGGATCACGGTGGTTGGCAGGGGCGGGGCGCGGGTGGGCAGTGTGACGACGACGGTCAGCAACGATGGTCTGCGGCGGGCGGGCGGTGTGACTGCGATGGTCGGTGTCGGCAGCGGTGGCCTGGGGTGGCGGCGCGGTGGATTCCAGTTGCGGCTTGCCGATGTGACTGTTTTATGTGAATGTTTAGGGGAAGAGCCATCTCCCCCTAGATGGAGGGGGAGTTGGGACTGTTGGAGCACTTTTTTTTTTTTGGCTCAACTCCCCCTAAACCGGATTTTTTTACGGGAAAGAGTAACTATTGGTGATGCTCGACGATTACCCGCTTAAGCATTGAGTTCCAGTTTGCTGTCAATAACTGTGCTCCCTTACCTGAAGCGTGAAATACCATGACACTTGCTAGCACCAGTGGTAGTTCGTTACTACAGCACTGGCAAATCCCTGCAAATTTTATTGTTAGACCTGATTGCCTAATTCGGTGTAGTTCAGAGTACTGTATTTTAAGTGCTCCAGAGGTCGTTTTAATTGCTTTTGCGATTATTGCCGTTCCAGCCAGGAGACCGGAGTTGCATTTGCACAATGCTAGTATATTCAATCTCACATGATGTGCCAGTCGAGTGTGTTGAAGAGTACCTTATTGGATTATTTTTTAGGTGTTCCTGATGAAATTCAACCTCTTATCTATTTGTTCAGCAACATTGAGAAATATACAGCTGTGCAAATATACATTTCCGTCCGGGGCTTTAATAATTTCTCCAAATTTACTATGCAGGGTGATATTGAAGTGAAGACATGTGACGTCTCCTCTACGTTTTGTATGGTATTGACAAGAGGTACGGACACCTGGGTGATCTTTCTGGGAAAATGGAAAGCAGCAACCTACCTACTGGAAACATGATGCAAGGAACTCCTTATGGTAGTTTGAATGTACATGGTAACTCCATGCAAATGCATGCTTCAAGCTCAGGAAAACAGCTATTCAACCAGTCTCAGATGCTAGGGAGTTTTGCAATGCCTATCAACCGGGCTACAGAGCCTCATAACCATGGATTTCAATTTGGAGAACATGAAAAAAGGGATCACCACCACCACCACCAGCACAGTCATCACTCAAAGAACTCAATCAGTGATGAGGAGGAGCATGATATGACTGAGGATGTTACTGATACCCAGAATGGCAAAGGAAAGAAGGGTTCAGCATGGCATCGGATGAAGTGGACAGGTTCGATGGTTAAACTTTTGATTACCGCAGCATCTTACACAGGGGAGGATCCTGGGGCGGATCTAGGCGGAAGGAGGAACATTACAATAGTGCAGAAGAAGGGTAAATGGAAAGCAATATCAAAGGTCATGGGCGAAAGAGGCTGCAGTGTGTCACCACAACAGTGCGAGGATAAGTTCAATGACCTCAACAAGAGATATAAAAGGCTTACAGATATCCTTGGTCGTGGCACTGCTTGCTGTGTTGTGGAAAATCCAGCACTTCTTGATAGCATGCATAATCTTTCTGATAAGATGAAAGAAGATGCAAGGAAGATATTGAACTCTAAGCACTTATTCTATGAGCAGATGTGTTCCTATCATAACAACAACCGTGTGAATTTACCTGAAGATCCCGCACTTCAGCACTCACTACAGGTTGCTCTTAGATGTAAAGAGGAGCATGATCTGAGGAGGGATACAAGTGGAGATCTTGAAGAGGATGAGCAGAGTGCAGATTCTGATTACGAGGAGCATGATGAAGAGCGTCAAACAGTTCATACCAACTTGAGGGATTCTTCCATGAATAAAAGAATGTGTCATGCGGTGGATCATGGTGATGTGGGTTTTGTCACCTCAAGCTCAAACGGTGTTAGTGGGAGGTTCGATCCGCATGGCATCACATTGGATATGAACAATGCTTTTCCAGGTGGCGCCAACTTGTCTTTTGTGCAGAAGGACTTGACTTCACAACTAGTAGAGCTTCAGAAACATCGCTTGCAGATCCAAGAACAAAAACTGGAAGTGACAAAACAACGTCTCAAGTGGGAGAGATTTAGGATGAAGAAGGACAGGGAAATTGAAAGGCTGGCATTGGAGAATGAACAAAAGATGTTTCAGCATAAGCATTTGGAAATTCAGCTAAGAGACAAGGAGCTAGAGCTTGAGCTAAAAGGCAATGCAAATCATGCATGATAGTTGATTGATCAGAGTTTTGGTTTGCAATATGGTAAGCATGGAAGTTCTTGATATTCATCACTTTTGAATAGCTTCTGCTTGGTGCTATTGGCACTGTTTCATATTGATATAATCTGCACCTCGTATTTATGTTCCAAAGCACTGTCAGTATTTCACATTTTGTGGAGTATTACATGCACTGATCTCATGTTTTAGTTCATGTGATATTTGTGACGCGTGAGGTATCTTTTAGGATGTTCATTAAGGCTTTTAGATAAATAAGAGAAGTGTCAGTTAGACCATCAACTTGTGAATTATTTGCACAAACAATGTTTGAATGATTGCTGCCATGTACACAGTGGCGGAATCAGGCCTAGGGCACATGGGGCTATAGCCCTAGGTGTAATGATAATAGTCTTTGTAATACCTTCTTACAAAGTACAAAAAATCCCTAAAATACACCATTAAAGCTAATTTAGCTCTAGGCGTAATTGGTGATTTTTTTAAAAGAAAATGGAAGCTTTCATTACCCCTGTACTTGGCATCAAAGACGCATATAGCCCAAACCTTCTTACAGCATTTATCCGAAGATATAGCCAAATCAATGAAGTGTACTGACAGGTCACACTGAGAATTTAAGCACTAAGAAACCTAGTAGGAGCACACAGCCACCTATAGTGATTTTGCCCGGATTCAGTGTTCTTGTGCTATGCGGTGTCAATTTTGCACTTACATAGGGTTTCAATATCCAAATATTGTGGTTCAGCTTAAGTATGACTGTTCTTACTTCTGTCTGCAGTTGTTAGCTTCACACGGTTAGTCTCTCTGGGCTACCATTGTTTGTTCTATTGCATAGCACATGGTTTCAATTTATTAGGGTGTAAAGAATACCATTATTACAGAGAACTTACTCTAAGTTTAGTTTTGGACGCATGGCACTCCCAAGTCACAACCATAAGAAGTGTATTGGTCTATTACTTATTGCTTAGTTTTGCCTGGGCTTCGTTTGTTGGCATGTGCCTTGGTTATTGGTAGGCTATGAAGAGATACTACATAGCTACACAGGCAATGTTCTCGCATAACCAGTCTATTTTTTTTTATCAAATGATAGACCAGCTGTCTTTTATTTTTTATATTTTTTTGTTTGCTGGGGAGATTAGATCGGCTGTCGGCTGTCTGATCGTGGCTGACCACTAAATATAATACCTTTTTGGTAGGGAAGTCTAAATGTTAAATTTAAAGTGCTGCCTACTTTCCTTTAGGGTTTCCAGCAAATATAGTTTGTTATTGTTTGTCTGATATCACTCCTTCGGATTGTTTCAGGTCGAAGGTGTTTTTGCCAAGAGTATGGTTGATCAAGAAAGAACCCTCAAGACCGATTTGATGCATTATACTTGGTTTAGTGATCTTCTGATTGGCCGTCGTTGTTGTAACATCCTTTGTACTCCTGGGCTTGGTCTGTTCTGGGAACCTGAAATGATTTTCTTCTTTTTCTTGGAAGTCTTTTCTACATTCTAGCAAATGGGTGAACTTGTTCACTATAGATTAGTGCTAGAAGTCTGGTCAGAAGGGCATCCTGCTCAGCGTTGGTTGCCGTTGCAACTCTGTGCACATTGTTTGCCTTATGCAATTTGAGCTTATATTTGAAATCGACTTTGCGGTACAGTGTTTTTCTGTGTCAGCTCATGAAAGTTGCCTGTTCCTCGGGCATGGGAGTGATGTGACTAAGCATTGATAAGGTTGGTCATAGTGGGGAGTAAGTTAGACTATGTCATGCATATGACAGTAGTTTAAGTTACTACCTCTATAGTGCAAAATAACTTAGTACTAGTGTCGTATATGTGTTAATTTATTATCTTATAGACTCATCTTATCTTGGAAAGCGCTAACATATTATTTTACTTTAAACACATATCTCCTCATTAACTACATGTCACATAAATAATTTTGTCTTGAAAAGTGCTATGTTACTAGCTAAGTTACTCCCACTATGATCAACCTAAGCAACTGGTAACACGACGACGTCTGAGTGGTGTTAGAGTTGTAGCATGGTTTGCTAGTCAGCTTTGCCGTGTTTGCAGGTTATGTGATCTGTTCTGGTGCTTTGAAGTCGGAGCTTTTTTTCTTTTTTCTTTTTGAAACTAAGTTGGAGCGGTTGTGGCGTGGTTCGAGTGGCAACTATGACAGGTGATGAGCGTCCGGCCCAGGGATCCTCCATGGGCGCAAGCTCCTTCGTTGCTCGTCTTTGAGATCTGAGTTGCCTCGCTATAGGTGCTGGCAACTATGACAGGTGATGAGCGTCTGGCCCAGGGATCCTTCGTGGATGCAAGCTCCTTCGTCGCTCGTCTTTGAGATCCGAGCTGCCTCGCATCAGGTGCATATGCCTAGTAGTTTGGCATAGTCTGGCGTGGTCTTCCAGGCAATTCTCTGCAAAGGTCAGAGAAGGGCACAAGATTTCAACTGGGAGGCTCTCCACTTCAATCATTGTGATCTCTCCAGCCTTGGCGATAACTTCGGCAAGGTCAAGGTGCTTGCGGCCATTTCCTTGTTTCCCGCGATAAAGCTCCAGGGCCCGATAATTTCACCGGATCATTCATCAAATCCTGCTCGGAAGTTATTAAAGTGGACATGATGAGCACAATCAACTCCTTCTCAAACTTGCACACCGCCAATTTGCACTCGCTTAGTTCGGCTAATATTGTGTTGCTTTCAAAGAAGGATGAGGCGAAAGATATCACGGATCTCTGCCCAGTCAGCCTAATTCACGTCTTTGTCGAGGTAATCGCTAAGATCATGGCCAATCGTATGGCCTCATTCATGAATGGTCTGGTTTCCAAGGCTCTGAGCACATTCATCAAGACTAGAAGCATCCATGACAATTTCATGTTTGTTCGTGACTGTACTAGGTGTGTGCACCGAACAAAAACTCCGTCCCTACTTCTTAAGTTGGATATTAAGAAGGCACTCGACTCACTAGGACTATCTTCTCGACTTGCTCCAACGTCAGGGATTCCCTGCCAGATTTAGAAACTGGGTGGTTGCTCTATGGGCTTTGTCTTCCTCACGGGTTATTCTAAATGGCGTTCCAGGGGATCCGATCAAGCTTGGAAGGGGACTTCAACGGGGAGGGGGGGGGGAAGGGATTGAATGAGTGAGAGGACTTGGTGCATTTATGTCATCGAGGATTTTGTCAATCTGCACTTCATTTGCCACTCTTGGATGAGCAGGTTTATGACTTTGTTGGGACAAAGCATTTTCTTCAGCACCATTTTCTTCATTGTCACGAATGTCTTAATGCTTTGGGATGATCACTTCCTCATCGTCATTTTCCTCAACGAGGATAATTTCACCATTCGCCTTGAATTTGATAGATTCCTCAAGACACATTTCATCTAGCACACAAGGCGAATGCTCTCTTTGCGAGCCGTTAGTTTCACTGGATCACACATCTATAGTTTCAAGAATCTTGTTGTGGTAGGTTTTGAAGACTTTGTAGGTGTGCGAGTCATTTTCCTAACCAAGCATAAAACCTTCGTATGCTTTCGGTGAAAATTTGGAACTGTGATGATGATCTCTCATCCAGCACTTAGCACCGAAGACTTTGAATAGCTTGCATTTGCTTTCTTGTCAGCGAGTATCTCATATGAAGTTTTCTCGAGGAATTTGTGAAGATATAGACGGTTGATGATGTGGCAAGCAATATCAATTGCTTCAGGCTAGAAACAGTGAGGAGTCTTGTATTCATCAAGCATGGTGCAAGCCATCTCAATGAGTGTTCTATTCTTGCGCTTGACGATACCATTTTGTTAAGGAGTGTTGGGGCGAGATAACTCATGAGTAATTCCGAGTTCATCAAGGTAATCATCAAGTCCTGTGTTCTTGAACTCGGTCCCATTGTCACTCCTGATATGCTTGATCTTGACACTGAAATTCGTCGAGGCACTTGAAAATATCGTCTAAAGACTTCCTGCGCTTTAGTTTTGTACATGATAATATGCACCCAGGTGTAACAAGAGAAGTCATCAACTATGACGAAGCCATATAGAGATGCAATATTGGTTAGTGTGGCATAACGAGTAGGCCAAAGAGGTCCATGTGATGCAATTCAAATGGACAAGAGGTACTCATGATAATTTTTGAGGGATGCTTGGATCTGGTCATCTTTCTGGACTCACAAGCCCACACAAGTGATCTTTGACGAATTTGACACCCTCAATACCAATGACGTGCTTATTCTTTGCAAGTGTGCACAAATCCATCATGCCTGCATGTCCAAGTTGTCGATGCCATAGCCATCATTTTGAAGCCTTTGCGAGAAGACAAGTGGATGGATGAGGACCTGTAGAGAAGTTAACAATAAACGGATCTCTTCGAAAGCCTTCGAAGCCTTTGGATTTGTCAGATTCCATAAGCACAATACAACGATATTTTCCAAAGACGATTATCATATCAAGGTCACAAAGCATTGAGACTGACATAAGGTTGAATGCAAGGGATTTAACAAGCATCACTTTATCCATGTGTCGATCCTTTGAGATTGCAACCCCACCTAGACCCAATACCATGCTTTTTTACTTTGTTGGCGTATGTGATATGCTTCAAAGGGGATGGAGCAAGCGTTGAATCCATCAATAGATTATTTTCACCAGTCATATGATTGGTGCATCCACTATTGAGGACACACTCAGTAGCCTTAGATTTTTCGTCCTGCACGAGAACTAGTCCAACTTACGACCTTATATACTTCAGAGTGAAGAATATGTCAATCAATTTTGTCATAGTGAGATTAGTAACATAGGGACGTCAAAAATGAAAGATTCATTTCTTAAATATTAGCGTGCGTCCCAACAAGCATTCTTGAGGTCTGCAACAAATTCTTGAGACGTTCAAGTTCGTCTGGAGAACCGACCCTGTAGAAGTGATTAATTCTTTTTCTTCACCACCCATATTTGAATGGGTGACAAGGACTTCATCATTCTATGAGCTCCGTATGAGAATTGAGGCATTGAGGCTAATGCACTTCATTTCATAGTAGGAGGGTTAGAGTACTGAAATGAATAAACAGTTATTCTTTGAAGATTTGTGAACATAATGGTTTGAATAATATGATCATATTCATGATCTCTAGCTTTTTTTCCTTGTCAAACAGAAAGATTAGCATGAGCATGAGTAGATGTGTGAACATATGAGGAATTTGGTCCTTATGAAGACTTTGGTCCATATGAAGAATTTGATCTAGGGTTCCTCTTCTTCATCGATGGTGTGATTATGACATTCACTTGAATATTTTCAACATAACTTTTGAGAACCCTAGCAAATAATTCATGTTGTTAGTTCCCTATTTTCTTCATAGGGGAATCATTCATGTTGTTAGTTCCAATGTATCTAGCAAATACTTCACCATTCTGATGTTGAACAAATTATAGTTGGAATCAAATGAATCATCAGAGGAATATGAAGTATCACTGTTGTAGCCAGATAGAGTAGATGGATTTACAGGAGGTCCTTTTGCAGCAACCTATGATGTTTTGGGATATTTCTCTGGTTTCCAGTAGGATCCATCAACATTCAATTTCCTATCGAATGCAATACCCTCTTTCGTAGGGTTCCTGTTTCGAATTTTCTTCCTGAGCACATCACAAAGGGTTTGATGACCTTTGAGGCTTTTGTACATGTGTGTCACATAAAATTCCTTCAACCATGCATTATCGTTAGCAACACTTGTGGCTTCCTTAGATGAGGAATTTGTGACCATGGAAATAGTTGAACAAATTGGAGTTTCAGAAGCACTTGAACATGAATGTGAAAAATTAGCAGTTTCACGTTTGATGCATTTCAAGAAAGGTGGGACAAATTCTTCCTAAGCAGAACATTGTTGGAAATATGCCCTAGAGGCAATAATAAATTAGTTATTATTATATTTCTCTGTTCATGATAATCGTTTATTATCCATGCTATAATTGTATTGATTGGAAACACAATACTTGTGTGGATACATAGACAAAACACTATCCCTAGTAAGCCTCTAGTTGACTAGCTCGTTGATCAAAGATGGCCAAGGTTTCCTGGCCATAGGCAAGTGTTGTTACTTGATAACGGGATCACATCATTAGGAGAATCATGTGATGGACTAGACCCAAACTAATAGACGTAGCATGTTGATCGTGTCATTTTGTTGCTACTGTTTTTCTGCGTGTCAAGTATTTGTTCCTATGACCATGAGATCATATAACTCACTAACACCGGAGGGATACTTTGTGTGTATCAAACGTCGCAACGTAACTGGGTGACTATAAAGATGCTCTACAGGTATCTCCGAAGGTGTTCGTTGAGTTAGTATGGATCAAGACTGGGATTTGTCACTCCGTGTGACGGAGAGGTATCTCGGGGCCCACTCGGTAATACAACATCACACACAAGCCTTGCAAGCAATGTGACTTAGTGTAAGTTGCGGGATCTTGTATTACGGAACGAGTAAAGAGACTTGCCGGTAAACGAGATTGAAATAGGTATGCGGATACCGACGATCGAATCTCGGGCAAGTAACATACCGAAGGACAAAGGGAATGACATACGGGATTATATGAATCCTTGGCACTGAGGTTCAAACGATAAGATCTTCGTAGAATATGTAGGATCCAATATGGGCATCCAGGTCCCGCTATTGGATATTGACCGAGGAGTCTCTCGGGTCATGTCTACATAGTTCTCGAACCCGCAGGGTCTGCACACTTAAGGTTCGACGTTGTTTTATGCGTATTTGAGTTATATGGTTGGTTACCGAATGTTGTTCGGAGTCCCGGATGAGATCACGGACGTCACGAGGGTTTCCGGAATGGTCCGGAAACGAAGATTGATATATAGGATGACCTCATTTGATTACCGGAAGGTTTTCGGAGTTACCGGGAATGTACCGGGGAATGACGAATGGGTTCCGGGAGTTCACCGGGGGGGGGGGCAACCCACCCCGGGGAAGGCCATAGGCCTTGGGGGTGGCACACCAGCCCTTAGTGGGCTGGTGGGACAGCCCAAGAAGGCCCTATGCGCCATAGGAAGAAAATCAAAGAGAAAAGGAAAAAAAAGGAGGAGGTGGGAAAGGGAAGAAGGACTCCACCTTCCAAACCAAGTAGGACTCGGTTTGGGAGGGGGAGACCTTCCCCCTTGGTTCGGCTGACCCCCTTGGGGCTCCTTGAGCCCCAAGGCAAGGATCCCCCTCCTCCCCCTATATATACGGAGGTTTTAGGGCTGATTTGAGACAACTTTGCCACGGCAGCCCGACCACATATCTCCACGGTTTCACCTCTAGATCGCGTTTCTGCGGAGCTCGGGCGGAGCCCTGCTGAGATAAGATCACCACCAACCTCCGGAGCGCCGTCACGCTTCCGGAGAACTCATCTACCTCTCCGTCTCTCTTGCTGGATCAAGAAGGCTGAGATCATCGTCGAGCTGTACGTGTGCTGAACGCGGAGGTGCCGTCCGTTCGGCACTAGATCGGAGCGGATCGTGGGACGGATCGCGGGACGGTTCGTGGGACGGTTCGCGGGGCGGATCAAGGGACGTGAGGACGTTCCACTACGTCAACCGCGTTTCTTAACGCTTCTGCTGTGCGGTCTACAAGGGTACGTAGATCGGAAATCCCCTCTTGTAGATGGACATCACCATGATAGGTCTTCGTGCGCGTAGGAATTTTTTGTTTCCCATGCGACGTTCCCCAACAGTGGCATCATGAGCTAGGTTCATGCGTAGATGTCTTCTCGAGTAGAACACAAAAGTTTTTGTGGGCGGTGATGTGCGTTTTTGCTGCCCTCCTTAGTCTTTTCTTGATTCCGCGGTATTGTTGGATCGAAGCGGCTCGGACCGACATTACTCGTACGCTTACGAGAGACTGGTTTCATCGTTACGAGTAAATCCGTTGCTCAAAGATGACTGGCGGGTGTCATTTTCTCCAACTTTAGTTGAATCGGAATTGACTGAGGAGGTCCTTGGATGAGGTTAAATAGCAATTCATATATCTCCGTTGTGGTGTTTACGTAAGTAAGATGCAATCCTACTAGATACCCATGGTCACCACGTAAAACATGCAACAACAAAATTAGAGGACGTCTAACTTGTTTTTGCAGGGTATGCTTGTGATGTGATATGGCCAACGATGTGATGTGATATATTGGATGTATGAGATGATCATGTTGTAATAGTTAATATCGACTTGCACGTCGATGGTACGGCAACCGGCAGGAGCCGTAGGGTTGTCTTTAAACTAACGTTTGTGCTTGCAGATGCGTTTATTATATTGCTAGGACGTAGCTATAGTAGTAATAGCATGAGTAGCACGACAACCCCGATGGCGACACGTTGATGGAGATCATGATGATGGAGATCATGGTGTGACGCTGGTGACAAGAAGATCGTGCCGGTGCTTTGGTGATGGAGATCAAGAAGCACATGATGATGGCCATATCATGTCACTTATGAATTGCATGTGATGTTAATCCTTTTTGCACCTTATCTTGCTTAGAACGACGGTAGCATTATGAGGTGATCTCTCACTAAAATTTCAAGACGAAATTGTGTTCTCCCCGACTGTGCACCGTTGCGACAGTTCTTCGTTTCGAGACACCACGTGATGATCGGGTGTGATAGACTCAACGTTCACATACAACGGGTGCAAAACAGTTGCACACGCGGAACACTCGGGTTAAGCTTGACGAGCCTAGCATGTGCAGACATGGCCTCGAAACACATGAGACCGAAAGGTCGAGCATGAATCATATAGTTGATATGATTAGCATAGAGATGCTTACCACTGAAACTATTCTCGACTCACGTGATGATCGGACTTGAGATAGTGGATTTGGATCATGTACCACTCAAATGACTAGAGAGATGTACTTTTTGAGTGGGAGTTCTTAAGTAATATGATTAATTGAACTAATTGTCATGAAGATAGTCTAATGGTCTTTGCGAATTACGATGTAGCTTGCGCTATAGCTCTACTGTTTTTATATGTTCCTAGAGAAAATTTAGTTGAAAGTTGATAGTAGCAAACTTTGAAGAGGATTGTCCTCGTTGCTGCGCAGAAGGCTTATGTCCTTAATGCACCACTCGGTGTGCTGCACCTCGAGCGTCGTCTGTGGATGCTGTGAACATCCGACATACACGTTTCTGATGACTACACGATAGTTCAGTGCAAAATACTTAATGGCTTAGAAGCAAGGCACCGAAGACGTTTTGAAACATCACGGAACACAAGTGATGTTCTAAAGAGATGAAACTGTGATTTCATGCTCGTGTCCTTGTTGAGAGGTACGAGACCTCCGACAAGATTCTTTGTCCACAAAGTAAAGGAGAAAAGCTCAATCGTTGAGCGTGTGCTCAGATTGTCTGAGTACGACAATCACTTGAATCAAGTGGGAGTTAATCTTCCAGATGAGATAGTGATGGTTCTCCAAAGTCACTGCCACCAAGCTGTGAGAGCTTCGTGATGAACTATAACATATCAAGGATAGATACAATGATCCTTGAGCGATTCGCGATGTTTGACACTGCGAAAGTAGAAATCAAGAAGGAGCATCAATAGTTGATGGTTTGTAAAACCACTAAGTTTCAAGAAAGGCAAGGGCTAGAAGGGATACTTCGTGAAATGGCAAAACAGTTGCTGCATTAATGAAGAGACCCAAGATTAAAACCAAACCCGAGACTAAGTGCTTCTGTAATGAGGGGAACAGTCACTAAGGCGGAGCAACTCTAGATACTTGGTAGATAAGAAGGCTGGCAAAAGTCGAAAGAAGTATATTTGATATACATGATGTTGATGTGTACTTTACTAGTACTCCTAGTAGCATGAGGGTATTGGATACCGGTTCGGTTGCTAAGTGATTAGTAACATGAAATGAAAGCTACGGCATAAACGGAGACTAGCTAAAGGCGAGGTGACGATACGTGTTGGAAGTGTTTCCAAGGTTGATATGATCAAACGTCGCACGCTCCCTCTACCATCGGGATTGGTGTTAAACCTAAATAATTGTTATTTGGTGCTTGCGTTAAGCATGAACATGATTGGATCGTGTTTATTGCAATACGATTATTCATTTAAAGAGAATAATGGTTACTCTATTTTCTTGAATAATCACCTTCAATGGTTTATTGAATCTCGATTGTAGTGTTACACATGTTCATGATATTGGTGCCAAAAGATACGAGGTAATGATGATAGTACCACTTACTTGTGGCACTGCCTCTTGAGTCATGTTGGTGTAAATTGCATGAAGAGGCTCCATGCCGATGGATCTTTATACTCACTTGATTTTGAATCACTAGTGACATGCAAATCATACCACATGAGCAAGGCCTTGTTTTCATTGAGATGAAATAAGATAGTAACTTGTTGGAAGTGATACATTTTGATGTATGCAGTCCAATGGGTGCTGAGGCACGCAGTGGATATCATTATGTTCTTACTTCAATGACGATTTGAGTAGATACTAGAGTATTTGCTTAATGAATCACAAGTCTGAAATATTTAAAAGTTCAATTCTATTTCGGAGTGAAGTTCATCGTAACAAGAGGATAAATTGTCTACGATATGATCATAGAAATGAATATCCGAGTTACGAGTTTTGGTACGCAGTTAAGACAATGTGGAAATTGTTTCGCGGTTCATGCCACCTAGAACATCATAGTGTGATGATGTGTCTGAATGTCATAGCCACACACTATTTGGTATGGTGCATGCTATGATGTCTCTTATCGAATTACCACTATCGTTTATGGGTTAAGCATTAGAGACAACCGCATTCACTTTAAATAGGGCACCACGTATTTCCGTTGAGATGACACAGTATAGACCGAAGTTTAGAGAAATCTAAACTGTCGTTTCTTGAAAGTTTGGGGTTTCGACACTTATGTGAAAAAGTTTTAGTCTGATAAGCTCGAACCCAAAGCGGATAAATGCATCTTCATAGGATATCCAAAACAGTTGGGTACATCTCCTATCTCAGATCCGAATGCAAAGTGTTTGTTTCTAGAAACGGATCCTTTCTCGAGGAAAGGTTTCTCTCGAAAGAATTGAGTGGGAGGGTGGTAGAACTTGATGAGGTTATTGAACCATCACTTCGACCAGTGTGTAGCAGGGCGCAGGAAGTTGTTCCTGTGGGGCCTACACCAATTGAAGTGAAAGCTGATAATGGTGATCATCGAGCATCAGATCAAGTTACTACAAGCCTCGTAGGTTGACAAGGTCGCGTACTACTACAGAGTGGTACGGTAACCCTGTTTTGGAGGTCATGTTGTTGAGCAACAGTGAACCTACGAGTTATGGAGAAAGCAATGGTGGGCCCATATTCTGACAAATGGCTAGAAGCCATGAAATCCGAGAGAGGATCCATGTATGAAAACAAAGTGTAGACTTTGGAAGAACTACTTGATGGTCATAGGACTATTGAGTAAAGATGGATTTTTAAAAGGAAGACAGACGATGATAGTGATAAGTCACTATTAAGAAAAGCTCGACTTGTCGCAAAGATGTTTCCGACAAGATCAAACAGTTGACTATGATGAGACTTTCTCACTCGTAGCGATGCTAAAAGTCTGTTAGAATTATGTTAGTAGTTGCTGCATTATTTATGAAATATTGCATGTAGGATGTCAAAACATTGTTTCCTCGACGGTTTCCTTGAGCAAACATTGTATGAGATATAACCATGAGGTTTTGTCGATCCGAAAGATACTAGCAAGTATGCAAGCTCCAGCGATTCTTCAATGGACTGGTGCAAGCATCTCGGAGTTGGAATATACACTTTGATGAGATGATCAAGGATTTTGGGTTTGTACAAGGTTTATGAGAAACTTTTATTTCCAAAGAAGTGAGTGGGAGCACTATAGAATTTCTGATAAGTATATGTGGTTGACATATTGTGGATCAGAAGTAATGTAGAATTTCTGTAAAGCATACAAGGTTGTTTGAAAGGAGTTTTCAAAGGAATACCTGGATTGAGCTACTTGAACGTTGAGCATCAAAGATCTATGGAGATAGATCGGAAGCGCTTAATGGAAGTTTCAACAAGATGCATGCCTTTACAAGTTTTGAAGGAGTTCAAAATAGATCAGCAAAGAAGGAGTTCTTAGTTGCGTTGTAAGGTGTGAATTTGAGTAAGACTCAAAACCCGACCACGGCAGAATAAAGAGAATAGACGAAGGTCATCTTCTATGCCTTAGCCATAGACTCTAAAGTATGCCATGCTGAGTACCGCACCTGATGTGTGCCTTGCAGCAAGTCTGTTGAGAGGTACACAGAGTGATCCATGATTGAATCACTAGCAGCGGTCAAAATTTATCCTTAGTAACTGATGGACTAATGAATTTTTCTCGATTATGGAGGTGGTTAAAGAGTTCATCGTAAAGGGTTACGTCGATGTAAGCTTTGACACTAATCCGAATAACTATAAGTAGTGAAACGGATTCGTATAGTAGAGTAGATATTTGGAGTATTTCCGAATAGCACATAGTAGCAGCATCTATAAGATGACATAAAGATTTGTAAAGAACGCACGGATCTGAAAGTTTCAGAACCGTTGACTAAAACCTCTCTCACGAGCAAGACGTGATCAGACCCCAGAACTGTATGGGTGTTGGATTCGTTGGAATCACATGGAGATGTGAACTAGATTATTGACTCTAGTGCAAGTGGGAGACTGTTGGAAATATGCCCTAGAGGCAATAATAAATTAGTTATTATTATATTTCTTTGTTCATGATAATCGTTTATTATCCATGCTATAATTGTATTGATTGGAAACACAATACTTGTGTGGATACATAGACAAAACACTGTCCCTAGTAAGCCTCTAGTTGACTAGCTCGTTGATCAAAGATGGCCAAGGTTTCCTGGCCATAGGCAAGTGTTGTTACTTGATAACGGGATCACATCATTAGGAGAATCATGTGATGGACTAGACCCAAACTAATAGACGTAGCATGTTGATCGTGTCATTTTGTTGCTACTGTTTTTCTGCGTGTCAAGTATTTGTTCCTATGACCATGAGATCATATAACTCACTAACACCAGAGGGATACTTTGTGTGTATCAAACGTCGCAACGTAACTGGGTGACTATAAAGATGCTCTACAGGTATCTCCGAAGGTGTTCGTTGAGTTAGTATGGATCAAGACTGGGATTTGTCACTCCGTGTGACGGAGAGGTATCTCGGGGCCCACTCGGTAATACAACATCACACACAAGCCTTGCAAGCAATGTGACTTAGTGTAAGTTGCGGGATCTTGTATTATGGAACGAGTAAAGAGACTTGCCGGTAAACGAGATTGAAATAGGTATGCGGATACCGACGATCGAATCTCGGGCAAGTAACATACCGAAGGACAAAGGGAATGACATACGGGATTATATGAATCCTTGGCACTGAGGTTCAAACGATAAGATCTTCGTAGAATATGTAGGATCCAATATGGGCATCCAGGTCCCGCTATTGGATATTGACCGAGGAGTCTCTCGGGTCATGTCTACATAGTTCTCGAACCCGCAGGGTCTGCACACTTAAGGTTCGACGTTGTTTTATGCGTATTTGAGTTATATGGTTGGTTACCGAATGTTGTTCGGAGTCCCGGATGAGATCACGGACGTCACGAGGGTTTCCGGAATGGTCCGGAAACGAAGATTGATATATAGCATGACCTCATTTGATTACCGGAAGGTTTTCGGAGTTACCGGGAATGTACCGGGAATGACGAATGGGTTCCGGGAGTTCACCGGGGGGGGGGGGGGAACCCACCCCGGGGAAGCCCATAGGCCTTGGGGGTGGCACACCAGCCCTTAGTGGGCTGGTGGGACAGCCCAAGAAGGCCCTATGCACCATAGGAAGAAAATCAAAGAGAAAAGGAAAAAAAAGGAGGAGGTGGGAAAGGGAAGAAGGACTCCACCTTCCAAACCAAGTAGGACTCGGTTTGGGAGGGGGAGACCTTCCCCCTTGGTTCGGCTGACCCCCTTGGGGCTCCTTGAGCCCCAAGGCAAGGCTCCCCCTCCTCCCCTTATATATACGGAGGTTTTAGGGCTGATTTGAGACAACTTTGCCATGGCAGCCCGACCACATATCTCCACGGTTTCACCTCTAGATCGCGTTTCTGCGGAGCTCGGGCGGAGCCCTGCTGAGATAAGATCACCACCAACCTCCGGAGCGCCGTCATGCTGCCGGAGAACTCATCTACCTCTTCGTCTCTCTTGCTGGATCAAGAAGGCCGAGATCATCGTCGAGTTGTACGTGTGCTGAACGCGGAGGTGCCGTCCGTTCGGCACTAGATCGGAGCGGATCGTGGGACGGATCGCGGGACGGTTCGTGGGATGGTTCGCGGGGCGGATCGAGGGACGTGAGGACGTTCCACTAAGTCAACCGCGTTTCTTAACGCTTCTGCCGTGCGGTCTACAAGGGTACGTAGATCGGAAATCCCCTCTTGTAGATGGACATCACCATGATAGGTCTTCGTGCGCGTAGGAAATTTTTTGTTTCCCATGCGACGTTCCCCAACGAACATATCTATTGAGCAAGCAAAGTTCCCTTCTAAGATCATCATGAGACGCCCTTAGTTCCTCAAGATCTTGCTTTCTTTGAAGAATTCACAGGAAAGCTTCTCATGATGAACTAAGAGTATTTGATGATGACATTGAAAGTCATTATACTTAGACTGAAGACTTTGTAGGTCATTACTTAGAGTTAGAGTTTGATCCATTTCCTCGTTCAACATGTCATCGCTTTTGTCTAACAATTTTCCAATCCTTTCCATAGCACTTTGTTGCTTAGTGGAAATATTAGCAAGTTTATAATAGATGGGTTTCACATTGTCATCAGATTCATCTTCAGTTGATTCAGAGGAGCATGGACGTTTGAGTACCTTCACACCTTTTGTCATGAAGCAATAGGTGGTAGCAAAGTCGTCATCACAATCATCAGTGTTGTTGATGTTGTCACGTTCTTCGAGGTTGAAGATGGACTTGTTGATGAGAGCGTTAGCAAGAGAAAGGCTCGTCACACCGAGTTTGACTCCTCCTCACATTCAGAATCATCAGAATCCTCAACAGAGTCCATTTCCTTACTAATGAGTGCACATGCTCTAATGGAGTTTCTCTTCTTGTAGGATGAAGACTTTGAAGAGGACCTTGAATATTTCTTCTTTTTGTTGTCGTCAGAACTATCATCCTTGTACTTCTTCTTTGACTCCTTTTCCCGGAGAGGGAAATCAACAATGCAGTGTCCAAACCTTTTGCATTTCTATCAAGTTCTCTTGCTGTAGTCTCCTGATGAAGATTATGATTTCTTCACATCATTCCTTGACAATTTATCAAATGGACCTCTTCTGGAGAGCTTCTGGAATTTCCTCACGAGCATTGCTAGCTCATAACCAATTTCATCATGATCACCAAGACCGTTGTTAGATGCTTTAGATGAGGAAATTGCTTGTGCCATGAATGCATGAGATCTTCCATAGCTTGGTCCATAGAGATCTCTCCTCTCAGATTGCTGGAGTTCATGAAAATTGAGCCTATAAAAATTGTTAGTGGGATCCAGTGGCTTGTAATCATCACGCTCTTGAATGATCAAAAATTTCCCTAGCTTCCTGAACTATATAATAAAATTCATTCACGAGGGCAATTGTAGCAAACTATTTAACTCTAGGATCATTTATAACTCTCAACTCATAGAATAACCTTTGCAAAGTGGGATGGGTATGCATAAATCATCTTTCAAGTTTAATAATGAGAGCTGAAATAGCTTGAGCATAACTATTAGTTCTTTTAAGGACATGCTCAACATTATTCACCAAAGATCCCATTCAAGTGAAAAATTCTTGAATAACCCTTTTTCCAATAATATTCCCACTTCCCATAAGAAAATTTTTAGTATCAAAATTCATGGGAGATTCATTGGCATTGGACTTAGTGCCCTTCCTTTCCTCCTTAGCAATCGCAAAATCAAACATGATAGCAACTTCAAGTGAAGCAAGCAAATATAAATATTTTTGTGTCTTTGATTTTTTTACAAGCAAATAAAGGCAAGTATAAAAATACAAGTGAAAGTAGAACAAGTGATTGGTAATTTGTGTGAAGGAACCTGATGTCTACTACACAACTTTATTCTTGTAGACATTGTTGGGCCTCCAAGTGCAGAGTTTTGTAAGACAACAACAAAATTTCCTCAAGTGGATGACCTAAGGTTTATCAATACGTGGTAGGTGTAGGATGAATATGGTCTCTCTCAAGCAACCTTGCAATCAAATACAAGAAATCTCTTTTGTCCCTAACGCACCTAATACAATTGAAAATTATATAGGTGCACTAGTTCGGCGAGGAGATGGCGATACAAGTGTAGTATGGATAGTAGATATAGGATTTTGTAATCTCAAAATAGAAAAACAGCAAGGTAGCAAGTAGAAAACAGCGAGTAAAATGTTGTATAAATGCTTGGAAATAAGGCCTAGGGATCATACTTTCACTAGTTGATCTCTCAACAAAGCTAACATAGTAGAATCATATAATCATCCCTCAACATGCGACAAAGAATCACTCCAAAGTTCATAGGTAGTGGAGAACATAAGATGAAATTGGTGTAGGTAGTAGAACCACCTCAAAGTTATTATTTCCAATCAATCTTTTGGACTATTCCTACAGGTGTCACAAACAGCCCTAGAGTTCGTACTAGAATAACACGTGTGATACATATCAATCAACCCTAATGTGACCTAGATACTCTAATGTGACCTCAAGTATCTGCGGGTTAATTATTCGACATGAATCAAAAAAATCAGATTCATCATATTCGATCCAACACAAAGAACTTCCAAGAGTACCCCAATATTTCGATCACAGAAAGTAGGATGAAAACGTGAAATCAACCCCTATGCATAGATCCCCAAGGTCACCAGAATCCGCAAGTTGATGCCATAACATATACCAAGTGAATCAATAGTATACCCCATTGTCACCACGAGTATCCACATGCAAGACATACATCAAGTCTTCTCAAACCCAATATTCAATCCAACATAACGAGATCTCAAAGGGAAAGATTCAATTCATCACAACTAGATAGCAAGGGAAGAACACCATATGATCCAACTATATTAACAAAGCACGTGATACATAAAGATCGTGCCATCTCAAGAACACGAGAGAGAGAGATTGAACAACTAGCTACTAGTACATACCCTCAACCCCGAGGGTGAACTACTCCCTCCTCGCCATGGCCTCCGCCGGGATGATGAAGATGGCCACTGGAGATGATTTTCCCTCTCTGGTAGGGTACTGGAAAGGCTCCAGGTGGGTTTTTCCTTGATATAGAGAGTTGCGGCGGTCGAGCAGAAGTTCTCTCTTTATTTCTGAGGGTTTCTGTGTATATAGGATTTTTCAGCATTGGAATCAAGCTAAGCGGAGCCACATGGGCCCCAGAAGGCATCATGGCACTGCCAGGGTGGTGGCCACACCCTGTTTCCTTGTGGCCCATAGGTGGCTCCCCCCTAGCAGTTCTGTGCTCCAATATTGCTCATATGTTCCAGATTTGTTTTTCAAAAAGTTTCTCACGATTCCGAGAACTTCCATTTTCTGCACAAAAAACAACACCACGATAATTCTGCTGAAAACAACATGAGTCTGGGTTAGTTCTAAATAAATCACAAAAGTGCATTAAAGCCATATAAAAATATTGTAAACATAGGTCATGAATACTTCATAAATTATTGATACCTTGGAGACGTATCAGTATCCCCAAGCTTAATTCCTGCTTGTCCTCGAGTAGGTAAATGATAAAAGAAATAATTTATGAAGTGTGAATGCTAGCATAGTATATAAGTTCAATTCCAATCACTTTTTCTACAATCATAACCAGCAACGTTTCATTAAAATCATCATGGTTGAGTAGCAATCAATTCACATGTCATGGTTCAAATGATGCATTCTCTTGAAACTTAACAACCCATGTTCTTAGTCACTTTCACATCCCTGGAACCCTAACCAAAGTTTAGCATTGTGCTCATATCTTCTTTGCATTGCATCCAAGAAAATTGCATACGTGAGTCAAAAGGCGCAAACGGTCCCGGCTAAGGTAAGGCTGCAGCCGTGGGGATAACCGTGCGTGAGACCGCAAAGAGATGCGATGTGTTACAGGCTGGATTCCTATGACTTAGGATCGGGGTCCCGACAGCGTTGGTACCAGAGCCTGACTGACTGTAGGATTACTAAGCCAAACTGGTCGAAGTTGAGTCTAGAATTGCTTTAGTTATATATAAGGGAATTGTTTGTGGAAGGGAACGTAAGACTCTTGTTCTCTTCTCAAGTTATTCTATTCTGGTCATCCTCGTCTTTTCTGCGGGGATTAAGGACTAGGTTACTCATCTTCTTTTAGGCTCGTGTTTCTGATCGGTAGATTATAGGACAACGGGTCGAGAGTTATTTTGGGGTTTCTTTTATCCCTAGGAAAAGGAAGTAAGTTTGATGATTAGAGAATTGAACTTGATAGTTGAGTGGTTACGCTATTCTATTTTTTGGGTTGTCTCAAAATTGTTTTTGAGCATTTACAGCCGTTATGCTGCCCAATTTTGCATTCAGAGCTCTAATGCTTTTGCATTATTCTCTATTTCAGATGCTTGGCCGTCCTTCTCGTCAGGTGGTTCGTCTGACTAGGTGCATTGATGTGCCGGGTCATACGGCCATGCTAGTCAGGATGATGTCAGTGTCCGGTTACCGCTGGTACCCAGAGTACACAGTGGATGAGCAGTACCGGGATTTTAATCAGAGCCAGTACCTCTGCACTGTTAGGGTATTCCCAGATTACCCTGGAGCTGAGGAGCCAATCCATTGGTCTTATGGATTGGGAGTCACTGTTGACATGGCAGTACAAGATGCTGCCTATTCAATGCTAACCATCGTGAGGGCTAGACATGC
This sequence comes from Hordeum vulgare subsp. vulgare, assembly GCF_904849725.1. Lineage (NCBI taxonomy): Eukaryota > Viridiplantae > Streptophyta > Magnoliopsida > Poales > Poaceae > Hordeum > Hordeum vulgare. Next base: position 93,863,985 of record NC_058521.1, on the reverse strand, counting down.
ACTGCTACAGAATTCATAGTTCTGCTATGTTCCTGCCTCTCAGCCAGGTGAAGAAGGATACCTCAGCGGGGTCTACTTTGATTCCTCTATGGAGGATCCGCTGCTGCAGTCCACTGCTGAGATGCTAGAGAATAGAGACAGGGATGCTCGTGCCCTCCGTATGGAGCTTTATGCTACACGTGCCCGTCTGTGGACGGCTTTGACGCAGCTGGCACCTGTAGTCCAGACAGGGTATGGAGATATGGAGATGCTGAACCCTGTTAGGACACATCTTCCGGCTCATGTTGACTGGCCTACTATAGGAGGATTCACCCCTCTTCGGGGACCTCTACTACCACCAGTCAGGGGACCAAGGCCACATCCGTGTCCTTACGGATCCCAGGGATCTCAGGCTAGAGTATTTCCTGATCCGCAGGTTGAGCTTCCAGGCCATGGAGGCAATCTTTATGAGATGTTCTATGCGGATGCCTGAACCGTGAGTGGAAGGATAGTATGGTAGTAGATGTACTTTCACAGTCCTGTGTGACTTGTGAAGTATGCTTGTGTCATGAAATGAATTCCGGAGGCATAGATAAATAATGTATAGGAAGCTTGTAAGCCTCTGATGAGTAGTTTCATAACTTCAGTAGTTTGCTCTTCGGTTAAGGTTGTACTGAACTATGTAATGGTGTGTATGAACCATGGTGTATATATAGCAGTTGCTTGTTACCATGCTGTTTGGATATTCATTTCCGCATTCCATGTGCTCAGTGCATTCTTAATCCATAGCTAGTATTGATGATGATATTGGTCTAAGCTGTGAGTTTTTTTGTCAGGATGGTGTTCACCAGGTTGAACCGTGCCCCTGCTCATGAGCAAGGCGAGGGTAGTCAAGCGTCGCAGGAAGAACTGCCTCACCCGCCCTCTCCGGCGGAAGTTATGCTTGAGGCAGAGAGAAATAAAAGGGAGACCAACCGACTATTAGAGCGTATTGAGCAAAATACGGCTCGTCAGCCTAGGAATGCTGCAGTGTCCCTCAATGACTTTGTGAAGCTGAATCCTCCAAAGTTCCATCACTCCGTCGATCCCCTCGACGCTGATGATTGGCTGTGCAGTATTTCACGTAAGATTCGCTGTGCGAATGTTTCTGAGGCCGACAAGGTGACCTTTGCGGCGTATTTTCTGGAAGGACCCGCCAATCTGTGGTGGGAGAACTTTGAAGCTATGCGTCCTGCTGAACCAGCAGCCACATGGCCAGACTTTAGTGCAGCCTTCCGTCTGCACCATATTCCAGAGGGCCTGATGGACAGAAAGAGAGAGGAGTTCTGTGCATTCACCCAGGGAAAGTTGACCGTGGATGCCTATAGCCGCGAGTTCGGTAACCTCGCCCGCTATGCAACAGAGGAGGTGTCTACTGATGCCAAGAAGCAAGCAAGATTCTGTAAGGGTCTGAGCCCTGAGCTTCGTCGTGATTTGCGCCTCCACGAATGTACAAGCTTCCAAGCCCTGGTCAACAAGGCGATCAGTGGCGAGACTGGTCATACCGACTATGAAGCCACAAAGAAGCACTCCCGTGACTCTGGCTCGTCATCTGGTTCCGCGTTTCCAAAACGTAGGCTGTGGGTTCCAAACAGTTATCTGCCGCCAAGATACACTCCGAGGCCATCCTATGTGGCGCCTCAGACGAATCAAACCAACCCTCCGGCAAAAACCTATGGTGGTCCAGCTAGCAATGCTGCACCACGTGCCAATCAAGTGATTTTTTACAAGTGTGGAGAACCAGGGCACTATTCCCGCGAGTGTCCTTAGAATGTGGGTGCCAAGCAACCCGGAAAGTCCGTCGGGCAAGGCAAGTCGGGCAAAGCTTACTATGTGAAGCCAACTCCTGCACGTGGCCCTGTGAACTATGTTTCAGTAGAAGAAGCTGCAGAGGATCCCGGCGTCATAGTGGGTACGCTTCTTGTTAATCATCACCTAGCGTCTGTTCTTTTTGACACTGGGTCCTCTCATTCCTTCATTTCAGAAAGTTATGCACAGTTGCATAACATGTCTTTCCGTGATATGCCAATCCCATTGGTTGTCCAAACCCCTGGTAGTAAGTGGCAAACCTCTAGGATAACCTATGACAATGAAATTCTAGTAGACAGGCTAGTTTTTCTAGGATCATTGATAGCCCTGAAATCTTCGGATATTAATATCATCTTGGGTATGGACTGGATGTCAGCTCACTATGCCAAGATTGATACTCATTCCAGAAATGTTCAGCTTACCCATCCCTCGGGTGAGATAGTCAATGTCTCTACTCGAGTTGCCAAATGCCAACTCTATTCCCTCAATGCCAACCCTCTTTCGTAACTTAAAGACACTCCGGTAGTCCGTGACTTCCCGGATGTTTTTCCAGAGGAACTGCCGGGAATTCCACCTGACAGGGATGTAGAGTTTGTGATAGATCTTGTTCCGGGAACTGTTCCAATAGCCAGAAGACCATATAAGATGGCACCCCTGGAGCTAGCCGAACTTAAGAAGCTACTAGATGAGGCCTTGAATAAAGGTTTCATTCGTCCTAGCTCTTCTCCTTGGGCTTGTCCCGTCCTCTTCGTCAAGAAGAAAGACGGAACGGATCAGATGGTTGTAGATTATCGACCAGTGAATCTGGTCACCACAAAGAACAAGTATCTGCTCCCCAGGATCAACGATGTGTATGATCAGCTCGCTGGATCCTCAGTCTTCTCCAAGTGTGATTTGAGATTAGGCTATCATCAAATCAAAATCAAGAACGGGGACATTCCTAAAACGACTTTTGTTACTCATTATGGCCAATACGAGTACACCGTTATGTCCTTCGGTTTGACCAATGCCCCAGCCACCTTCTCTCGCTTGATGAATTCAATCTTCATGGAGTATTTGGATAAATTCGTCGTGGTATACCTCGATGATATTCTCATCTACTCGAAGAACGAACAAGAACATGCCGAGCATCTAAGACTGGTATTGATGAAACTTCGAGAGCATCGCCTTTATGCCAAGTTTTCAAAATGTGAATTTTGGTTACCAGAAGTGACCTATCTAGGTCACGTAATATCTGGTAAGGGTATTGCTGTCAATCCCGAGAGAGTTCAAGCTGTTCTTGATTGGACTCAACCTGAATTGGTTAAGCAAGTTAGGAGTTTTCTTGGTCTAGCGAGCTATTGCCGCCGCTTTTGTCGAGAAATTCTCCAAGGTTGCAAAGCCTCTAACTGAACTCCTCAAGAAAGATAAAAAGTTCGAGTGGACACCACACTGTGAGCATAGTTTTCAGGAACTGAAAAGACGCCTGACTTCCGCACCTGTGTTGCTACCACCATATTTTTCTAAGGACTTTGTTATCTATTGCGACGCCTCGCGACAAGGATTAGGTTGCATTCTCATGCAAGATCGTCATGTGATTGCATACGCATCTCGACAGTTGCATCCACATGAGGATAATTATCCCACACATGATCTTGAGCTTGCAGCTGTAGTCCATGCACTTAAAACCTGGCGACATTACCTTCTTGGTAATCGTTGCAAAATATTCACTGATCACCAAAGTCTAAAATATATCTTCACCCAGCCGGATTTGAATCTCAGGCAAAGACGGTGGGTTGAGTTGATCAGAGATTACGACTTAGGGATAACTTACACCCCGGGGAAGGCCAATGTTATGCTGATGCACTAAGTCGTAAATCTTATTGTAACAATCTGATGCTACAACGAGGTCAACCACATCTCTATGAGGAATTTCGGAAGTTAAATCTCCATATTGTTCCTCAAGGATTCCTTTCTACCCTGGTGGCGAAGCCTACTCTTAAGGATCAAATTATAGCTGACCAGAAGCGTGATAAGGGTATATCACGGATCAAGGAGAATATTATTAGCGGAAACGCTAATGAATTCTCCATGAATGATCAAGGTGTTGTGTTCTTCCAGAATCGTCTTGTGGTTCCTAAGAATCCACATCTAAGGCAGTTAATCCTTAAGGAAGCTCATGATTCTCCTCTCACCATTCATCCTGGTAGTACTAAGATGTATCAGGACCTATGCCAGAGGTTTTGGTGGACTAGGATGAAGAGAGAAATTGCTGAGTTCGTTGCTAACTGCGACGTTTGTCGTCGAGTTAAGGCAGAACGTCAAAGGCCTGCTGGCACCCTTCAACCTTTAGCTATTCCTGAATGGAAATGGGATAAAGTCAGTATGGATTTCATTACCGGATTTCCCAAGACCAAGAAAGGAAATAATGCTATCTTTGTGGTCATTGACCGTCTCTCCAAAGTAGCTAGCCAGCTAGCAGAGTTATATATCTCTCGAATAGTGTCTCTTCATGGTGTTCCCCTGGAGATTAACTCAGACCGTGGGAGTATCTTTACTTCTCGCTTCTGGGAAAGTTTTCAGAATGCTATGGGGACTCACTTATCTAATAGCACTGCTTTCCATCCTCAATCAAGTGGTCAAGTAGAAAGAGTGAATCAAGTCTTAGAAGATATGCTCCGAGCTTGTGTTATATCGTTCGGTATGAATTGGGAGAAGTGCCTTCCATTCGCCGAATTTGCTTATAACAATAGTTATCAATCAAGCTTGAGCAAAGCCCCTTTTGAAGTTCTCTATGGACGAAGATGTCGAACACCTCTTAATTGGTCAGAAACCGGAGAGAGGCAACTCTTTGGCCCGGATATGATCCAGGATGTAGAAGAGCAGGTTCGCATTATTCGTGAAAAGTTGAAAATAGCCCAGTCTCGTCAAAAGAGCCAATATGATCGTCATCATAAGGCTGTGATCTTTGAAGTTGACGAGAAGGCTTACCTTCGGGTTACACCTTTGAAGGGTACCCATCGATTCGGTATCAGGGGCAAGTTGGCTCCTTGTTACATTGGTCCTTTTCGCATTCTTGCCAAACGAGGAGAATTTGCCTACCAGTTGGAACTTCCTCCGCATCTTTCCAAGGTTCATGATGTCTTCCACGTCTCGCAACTCAAGCGTTGCTTTTCGGATCCTGTCCGTGAAGTGGACCATGAAACGGTTGATCTCCAAGATAACCTTTCACACCGAGAATACCCTGTGCGTATTCTTGATCAAGATGAGCGTACCACTCGACGTTGAAACCTCAAGTTTCTTAAAGTTCAATGGTCAAATCATTCTGAAAAGGAGGCAACATGGGAAAGAGAGGATCGTCTCTGACTTAGTATCCCGCGTTATTCCCGACGACTTCTAAATCTCGGGACGAGATTCTTTTGAGTGGGGGTGAGTTGTCACATCCCTGGAACCCTAACCAAAGTTTAGCATTGTGCTCATATCTTCTTTGCATTGCATCCAAGAAAATTGCATACGCGAGTCAAAAGGCGCAAACGGTCCCGGCTAAGGTAAGGCTGCAGCCGTGGGGATAACCGTGCGTGAGACCGCAAAGAGATGCGAGATGGATTCCTATGACTTAGGATCAGGGTCCCGACAGTCACCAAACAACTTCAATGCATCATCAATTCTGAGTAAGATCTCCACATACTCAATTATCATATAGTCTTATATGATTGCTAATACTCAATGCATATTTTTAGAACAAACAATATCCATTGAACACAGATAAAGATAGGGGCTTAAAGTTTCGCCTCCCAACATCCTTATCATATAGATAATTGTTAAAAATAATGAATCATGATCAAATATGTTTGAGTGGATATAAATGTTTGGATCTTTCCCCACCATATGGTGCTTGCCAACTAATAGATTGAGGTTGGCATAGGAAGTTGATTCAACATGAAAAGTAAACAACATGAAAGTAAATAGATTGTCCCTTCGTAGAGGGAAGCAATGATTTGCAGAGGTGCGAGAGCTCATTGTTTTGAAACAGAGATGAATATATAATTTTTTGGGTGGTGTGCTGCTACCTCTTGAGCTTGCGTTGGTTTTTTCCCTTGAAGAGGAAAGGGTGATGCAGCACAGTAGCAGTAAGTATTTACCTCAGTTTGAGAACCAAGGTATCAATCCAGTAGGAGTATGAAGGACGAAGCACCAATGTACCTGCGCAAAAACAGCAAACTTGCACCCAACTCTACAAAGGGGTTGTCAATCCCTTCAAGATTGATTGCAAGGTGAGATCTGAAGGCGGAAAGTGTAACAAAGTAAAAGTGTAGGGCTGAAAATATGATGTGAAGTAGACCCGGGGGCCATAGTGTTCACTAGAGGCTTCTCTCAAGATAACAAATATTACGGTGGGTGAACGACTTACTGTCGAGCAATTGATAGAACCGCGTAAAGTCATGACGATATCTAAGGCAATGATCATACATATAGGCATCACGTCCGAGACAAGTAGACCGATACTTTCTGCATCTACTACTATTACTCCACACATCGACCGCTATCCAGCATGCATCTAGTGTATTGAGTTCATGACGAACAGAGTAACGCCTTAAGCAAGATGACTTGATGTAGATGGATAAATTCATGCAATAGATATAACCCCCATATTTTTATCCTTGATGGCAACAACATGATGCGTGCCTCGCTACCCCTTCTGTCACTGGGTGAGGTCACCGCGCGGTATGAACCCAAAACCAAGCACTTCTCCCATTGCAAGAATCATAGATCAAGTTGGCCAAACAAAACTCACAACTCGAAGAGAATTACAAGGATATGAAATCATGCATATAAGAGATCAGAAGAAACCCAAATAAGATTCATAGATAATCTGATCATAAATCCACAATTCATCGGATCTCGACAAACACACCACAAAAGAAGATTACATCAGATAGATCTCCATGAAGATCATGGAGAACTTTGTATTGAAGATCCAAGAGAGAGAAGAAGCCATCTAGCTACTAGCTATGGACCCGAAGGTCTATGGTGAACTACTCACGCATCATCAGAGAGGCAATGGTGTTGATGAAGAAGCCCTCCGTATTCGAATCCCCCTCCGACAGCGCACCAGAACGTGCCCCAGATGGGATCTTGCAGAGACAGAAGCTTGCGGCGGCGGAAAAGTATTTTCGTGGATCTCTCTCATGGTTTTGGATTTTTCTGGGATTTATAGGCGGAAAAGGTAGGGCATTCGAGCCACAGGGGGCCCACAAGCCTGCTAGGCACGCCCCCCTGGCCGCGCCTAGGGGCTTGTGGCCTCCGCTGGTGGCCTCTGCCTTGGTTCCCACGCTCCCTGCGTATCTTCTGTTCCGGAAAAAAATCTTTTCAGAGGTTATATTCCGTTTGGATTCCGTTTAATATTCTCCTCTGAAAAGGGTCAAAGACACGGAAAAAACAGGAACTGGCACTTGACAGTGAGTTAATAAGTTAGTCCCAAAAAACATATAAAAGGCATACAAAATATCCAAAGTTTGACAAGATAATAGCATGGAACCATCAAAAATTGTAGATACGTTGGATACGTATCAAGCATCCCCAAGCTTAACTCCTGCTCGTCCTCGAGTAGGGAAGTTATAAAGACTGAATTTTTGATGTGGAATGCTACCTAGCATATTTGTCCTTTGTAACTTCTTTCATGTGACATGAATGTTCAGATCCGTAAGATTCAAAACAATAGTTTGCTATTGACATGAAAACAATAATACTTCAAGCAAACTAGCAAGGTAATCATGAACTTTCGAAATAACAAGGCCAAAGAAAAGTTATCCCTACAAAATCATATAGTCTGGCTATGCTCCATTATCCCCACACAACTAATTTAAATCATTCACAACCCCCGGTGTTGGCCAAGTAATTGTTTTCGCACTCTTACTTTCTCAAACCTTTTTCAACTCTCACGCAATACATGAGCGTGAGCCAAGGATATAGCACTATAGGTGGAATAGAGTGCGATGGAGGTTTTGAGACAAAAAGGAGGAGATGGTCACATCGACTCGGCGTATCAAAGGGCTATGGAGATTCCCATCAATAGATATCAATGTGAAAGAGTAGGGATTACCATGCAATGGATGCACTTAGAGCTATAAGTATGTGAAAGCTCAAAAGGAGAACTAGTGGGTGTGCATCCAACTTGCTTGCTCACGAAGACCTAGGGCAATTTTGAGGAAGCCCATCATTGGAATATACAAGCCAAGTTATATAATGAAGATTACCACTAGCATATGGTGGTGACAAAACAAGAGACTCTAAATCATGAAGAACATGGTGCTATTATGAAGCACAAGTGTGGAAAAGGTAGTAGCATTGTCCCTTCTCTCTTTTTCTCTTTTTTTTGTTTGGGCTCTTTGGCCTCTTTCCATATTTTTTTGTGGGCTACTTTGGCCTCTTTCCCTTTTTTTTATTTCCTCACATGGGACAATGCTCTAATAATGATGATCATCGCACTTTTATCTACTCACAGCTCAATGCTTAGAATGATGATGACTCTATAGGAAATGCCTCCGGCAGTGTACCGGGATGTGCGAAGATCTAGCTTGGCGTATGACGTTGGAACATCTCTTACGATCATGTAATGCCAATATGAAAGTGACGGCACATGTCATGAGACGGAACGGTGGGAGTTGCATGGCAATATATCTCGGAATGGCTATGAAAATGCCATAATAGGTAGGTATGGTGGCTGTTTTGAGGAAGGCATATGGTGGTTTTGTGTACCGGTGAGAATTGCGCGCCACTAGAGAGGCTAGCAATGGTGGAAGGTGAAAGTGCATCTATACCATGGACTCACATTAGTCATGAAGAACTCGCATACTTATTGCGAAAGTTTTTATTAGTAATCGAAACAGAGTGCTAAACGCATACTCCTAGGGGAAGGGTTGGTAGGTGTTAACCATCACGCGATCCCGACCGCAACACAAAGGATGACAATCAATAGATCAGTTATGCTCCGACTTCCTAACATAGCGGTTCACCATACGTGCATGTTACGGGAATCACTAACTTCAACACAAGTATTTCTAGATTCACAACACCCTACTAACATAACTCTTAATATTACCGAATCCATGTCTCAAAACTAATTGAGAGGAATCAAACTTCTCTTTCTAATAAATATACAAGAATATGGAAGTTTTATTGTATCCTCTTTGGGTACCTATCATCTTTGGGACTAATTTCGTAGCACAAGCCAACAACCAAGTTACTCAGAGAGAGCACTCTCAAAAAGATATAAGTGAATACCAAGAGTTCTTATTTCTCCAAAATATGACACCGCCGTGCTCTAAAAGATCTAAGTGAAGCACATAGAGCAAAGTTATCTAGCTCAAAAGATATAAGTGAAGCACGTGTGAGCTAAATTGCCTAACTCAAAAGATATAAGCGAAGCTCAACGAGTATTCTAGCAAATTCACGATGAGTGCATGACTCTCTCAAAAGGTGTGCATCAAGGATGATTGTGACACAACAAAAAGAAAATACTCCTACGATACAAGACGCTCCAAGCAAAACACATATCATGTGGTGAATACAAATATAGCTCCAAGTAATGTTACCGATGGATTGAAGACGAAAGAGGGGATGCCTTCCCAGCGCATCCCCAAGCTTAGGCTTTTGGGTGTCCTTGAATTTGGCTTGGGATGCCTTGGGCATACCCAAGCTTGATCTCTTTCCACTCTTTATCTCATCGTCCATGAGAACATCACCCAAAACTTGAAAACTTCACAACACAAAACTTAAACAGAAACTCGTGATATTATTAGCACAAGAAAACAAACTACCAGCTCTTGAGGTACTGTAGCAAACTTGATTTCTATTTTTATTGGTGTTAGATTATTGTATTCTCACTTTTCCATGGCTAGTACCCCCCCGATACTATCCATAGTTTCATCAAAATAAGCAATCAACACAACAAAAAACAGAATCTGTCAAAAACAGACTAGTCTGTAGAAATCTGTATACTTCGTATACTTATGTTATCTCAAAAATTCTGAAAAATTACGATAGTTTGGGAAATTGGCATATAAACCAGCAGAAAAAAGAATCAACTCAAAATATCTTTCTTGATAAAAATGAAAAATAATTTTGTGAGCAAAAAGTTTTGTCTTTTTCCAGCAGGATCAAACAACCATCACCAAACTAGTCATAAAGGTTTTACTTGGCTCAAACACAAAAAGAAACACAAAAAACACAATCATAACAGAATTATGATGGTGTGGACGCAACAAAACAGAAAGCAAAAAGCAAAGATAAATTCATTGGGTTGCCTCCGAACAAGCGCTATTGTTTAATGCCCTTAGCTAGGCATAGATAATTCAATGATGCTCACACAAAAGACAAGAATTGAAGCACAACAAGAGCATCATAAAGCATGTTAAAATCACATATAAGTCTAACATACTTCCTATGCATAGGCATTTTATAGGAAAACAGATTGTCAAGACAACCAATAGTTACCATATGCAAGGAAGAAGAAAGAGACAATAGCAATCTCAACATAACGAGAGGTAAAACAGTAACATGAAAGTTTGTACCACAATATTTTCCTCTCTCATAACAATTACATGTGGGATCATATTCAAATTCAACAATATAGCTATCACAAAGGATATTCTTTTCATGATCCACATGCATGCAAAGTTGACGCTCTTCAAAAATAGTGGGATTATCATCAACTAAAGTCATTACTTCTCCAATCCCACTTTCCATAATATTGCAAATATCATATTCATCATGAGGCTTAAACAAATTTTCAAGATCATAAGAAAAATCACATGATCATTGCAATAAGTAGGGGACATAGCAAAACTAGCATCCCCAAGCTTAGGGTTTTGCATATTTTTAGCATGATTGACACTAATAGGATTTATAGTGAAACCATTGCAATCATGCTTTTCATTCAAGGATCCCTCGTGAATCACTTCATAAATTTCTTCATCACGATTTTCAGATTCACGCATCTCAAGCAAAACTCCACAAAGATAGTCAAGTGCACTCCACTCACTAGCAATTGGATCAACATAATTGGATCTCTTAAAGAGATTAGCAAGTGGATGAGGATCCATATCAATAGATTTTTAGCAAGCGAAGATGCAAGCATATTGAAGGCACATAGCACACAAGCGTACAGAAAGCAAGCAAAAGAAAAGGGCGAATGAAAAAGGCAAATATTTTTGTAAATTTTTGTTTTTCAGAAGTGGGGGAGAGGAAAACGAGAGGCAAAAAAAACTAAATGCAAGAGATGAGTTTGCGACACTTACTAGGATAAGCTTCACTTGATGCTCCCCGGCAACGGCGCCAGTAATTGGCACATTGACGGGAGACTATTCTTGACTCGATACTCCCCGGCAACGGCGCCAGAAATTCTTCTTGCTACCTCTTGAGCTTGCGTTGGTTTTTTCCCTTGAAAAGGAAAGGATGATGCACCACAGTAGCAGTAAGTATTTCCCTTAGTTTGAGAACCAAGGTATCAATCCAGTAGGAGTATCAAGGACGAAGCACCAATGTACCTGCGCAAAAACAGCAAACTTGCACCCAACGCTACAAAGGGGTTGTCAATCCCTTCAAGTTTGATCGCAAGGTGAGATCTGAAGGCGGAAAGTGCCACAAAGTAAAAGTGTAGGGCTGAAAATATGATGTGAAGTAGACCCGGGGGCCATAGTGTTCACTAGAGGCTTCTCTCAACATAGAAAATATTACGGTGGGTGAACGAATTACTGTCGAGTAATTGATAGAACCGCGCAAATCATGACAATATCTAAGGCAATGATCATACATATAGGGATCACGTCCGAGACAAGTAGGCCGATACTTTCTGCATCTACTACTATTACTCCACACATCGACCGCTATCCAGCATGCATCTAGTGTATTGAGTTCATGACGAACAGAGTAACACCTTAAGCAAGATGACATGATGTAGAGGGATAAATTCATGCAATAGATGTAAACCCCATCTTTTTACCCTTGATGGAAACAACACGATGCGTGCCTTGCTACCCCTTCTGTCACCGGGTGAGGTCACCGCACGGTATGAACCCAAAACCAAGCACTTCTCCCATTGCAAGAATCATAGATCAAGTTGGCCAAATAAAGCCCACAACTCGAAGAGAATTACAAGGATATGAAATCATGCATATAAGAGATCAGAAGAAACTCAAATAAGATTCATAGATAATCTGATCATAAATCCACAATTCATTGGATCTCAACAAACACACCGCAAAAGAAGATTACATCGGATAGATCTCCAAGAAGATCATGGAGAACTTTGTATTGAAGATCCAAGAGAGAGAAGAAGCCATCTAGCTACTAGCTATGGACCCGAAGGTCTATGGTGAACTACTCACGCTTCATCAGATAGGCAATGGTGTTGATGAAGAAGCCCTCCGTATCCGAATCCCCCCTCCGGCAGGGCACCAGAATGTGCCCCAGATGGGATCTTGCGGAGACACAAGCTTGCGACTGCGGAAAAGTATTTTCGTGGATCTCTCTCGTGGTTTTGGATTTTTCGAGGATTTATAGGCGGAAGAGGTAGGGCAGACGAGCCATAGGGGGCCCACAAGCCTGCTAGGCGCGGGGCCCCTGGCCGTGCCTAGGGGGCTTGTGGCCTCCCGTGGTGGCCTCTGCCTTGGTTCTCATGCTCCGCGCGTATCTTCTATTCCGGAAAAAATATTTTCGGTGGTTTTATTCCATTTGGACTCCGTTTAATATTATCCTCTGAAAAGGGTCAAAAAGACGGAAAAATAGGAACTGACACTTGGCACTGAGTTAATAAGTTAGGCCCAAAAAAGATATAAATGGCATACAAAACATCCAAAGTTTGACAAGATAATAGCATGGAACCATCAAAAATTATAGATATGTTGGAGACGTATCATGTGCCTTTCAAGTCAACGTCACATCAGAGTTTTTGATATCTTCCATGCTAATCACATTATTGGCGGTTCCCAAATAGAATTGAAATTTTACTCCCCCTCAACCATTCAATCACATTCCATGGTTAGCCGTATCCACCGGTGCCCTCCAAACAATCAACTTTCTAGGGGGAGTGTGATGCCCTGGTAAATTCAGCTACAGGAAACCTATGCTAATGGTGTCACGTCACCGAGATTGCTATTGGTAGTCTCGCGTAGTTTCAAAATGATCCAAATTCAAATCTAAAATAAAATCAAAACAAGAAAAGTTTTTGAATGTTAAAATAAAAATGTCGGATGAGTTGCAAATATTCCTTAATTATTTATAGAATTGAATCGGGCATTTTTAAGATTACTTAAAACTCCTATATATTTAAAACAGAAACTATATATAAAAAAAGTAATAATAAAAAAAGGAAAAAAACCCAAAAGTCCCCGGCCCAACTAGGCCAAATGGCCTAGCCCAGCCGGCCACCCCACAGCCCCAGTGATACGTCCATTTTGCATCACGCTTTCATGTTGATATTTATTGCTTTTTGGTCTGTTATATTACTTGTGGTACCATATTTATGCCTTTTCTCTCTTATTTTGCAAGGATTATTTGAAGAGGGAGAATTCAGGCAGCTGGAATTCTGGATTAGAAAAGGAGCAAATCCTAGTCCACTATTCTGCACATCTCCAAATGCCCTGAAAATTTACATGGATTTTTTCTGGAATATATTAAAAATACTGGGTGAAAGAACTACCAGTGGGGTCCACCAGGGCCCCACAAGACCCCACTCCGCCACCCCCTGGTGGCGGTGGGCAAGCTCGTGGGCTGCGTGAAGGCCCACTAGCCCCCCTCTTTTGCTATATGAAGCGTCCTGGTCTGGAAAAAATTAAGAGGGAGCTTTTTCGTGGTTTCGCCGCGGCCACGAGGCGGAACTTGAGCAGATCCAATCTAGAGCTCCGGCAGGACGATCCTGCCGGGGAAACTTCCCTCCCGGAGGGGTAAATCGTCACCATCGTCATCACCAACACTCCTCTCGTCAGAGGGGAGGCATCTTCATCAACATCTTCATCAGCACCATCTCTTCTCCAATCCCTAGTTCCTCTCTTGTAACCAATCTTCATCTCGCAACTCCGGTTGGTACTTGTAAGGTTGCTAGTAGTGTTGATTACTCTTTGTAGTTGATGCTAGTTGGATTATTTGGTGGAAGAGTTTATGTTCATATCCTTGATTCTATTCATTACACCTCTGGTCATGATTATGATTATGTCTTGTGAGTAGTTACTTTTGTTCCTGAGGACATGGGATAAGTCATGTTAATAATAGTCATGTGAATTTGATATTCGTTCGGTATTTTGATATGCTGTATGTTGTTTTTCCTCTAGTGGTGTTATGTGAACGTCGACTACATAACACTTCACCATATTTGGGCCTAGAGGAAGGCATTGGGAAGTAGTAAGTAGATGATGGGTTGCTGGAGTGAGAGAAGCTTAAACCCTAGTTTATGCGCTGCTTCGTGAGGGGCTGATTTGGATCCACTAGTTTATTGCTATGGTTAGACTTTGTCCTACTTCTTCTTTTGTCGTTGCGGATGCTTGCGAGAGAGATTAATCATAATTGGTATTCTTTTCCAAGTAAGGGTAGTACCCAAGTGCCGGTCCACCCACATATGAAACTATCAAAGTAACGAATGCGAATCATATGAACATGATGAAACTAGCATGACAGAAATTCCCGTGTGTCCTCGGGAGCGTTTTTCCTCCTATAAGACTTTGTTCAGGCTTGTCCCTTGCTACAAAAGGGATTGGGCCACTTGCTGCACCGTTGCTTCTACTTGTTACTTGTTACTCTTTGCTTTCTACGTTTCACCTCGCTACACAATCACTTGTTACCGCTACTTTCAGTGCTTGCAGTTATTACCTTGCTGAAATCCGTTTATCAGAGCCTTCTCCTCCTCGTTGGGTTCGACACTCTTACTTATCGAAAGGACTATGATCGATCCCCTATACTTGTGGGTCATCAAGACTCATTTCTGGCGCCGTTGCCGGGGAGTGAAGCGCCTTTGGTAAGTGGAAATTGGTAAGGAAACATATATATACTGTGCTGAAATTTATTGTCACTTGTCACTATGGAAACTCTTCCTCTGAGGAGTTTGTTCGGGGTATGTTCACCACGAACGGAAGCACGAGGAGTTGCTCCTCAACCTGTGGTACCTACTGAAAATATCTTTTATGAAATTCCTTTGGGTATGCTTGAGAAACTGCTGGCTAATCCTTTTTACAGGAGATGGATCTTCACATCCAGACTTTCATCTAATCTATGTAGATGAAGTTTGTGGTTTATTTAAGCTTGCAGGTTTGCTCGAGGATGAGGTAAAGAAGAAAGTCTTTCCTTTATCTTTGAAGGATAAGGCGTTGACATGGTATAGGCTATGTGATGATGCTGGATCATGGGGCCACAATCGGTTGAAATTGGAATTTCATAAAAAGTTCTATCCTATGCATTTAGTACATCGTGATCGGAACTTTATTTATAACTTTTGGCCTCATGACAGGGAAAGCATAGCTCAAGCTTGGGGGAGGCTTAAATCAATGCTATATTCATGCCCCAATCATGAGCTCTCGAGAGAAATCATCACTCAAAACTTTTATGCTCGGCTTTCTCATGAAGATCGTACCATGCTTGACACTTCTTGTGCCGGTTCTTTTATGAAGAAGGATATTGGTCAAGTAGAATTTATTGGAGAGAACCAAACGCAACTGTGAAGATTGGGAGCTGGAGGAAGGTAAGGACTCATGTATGAATTTCCAGTTTGATTGCGTTAAATATTTTGTTGAGACAAACACTTCTAGAGATCTTAGCGCTAAGTATGGACTTGACTCTGAGATAGTAGCTTCTCTATGTGAATCTTTTGCTGCTCATGTTGTTCTTCCCAAAGAGAAGTGGTTTAAATATCATCCTCCTGTAGAAAGCAACATAGCCAAAACCAATCTAGTTGAGGAGAAAATCATAGCTTTTAGTGATCCTGTTGTTCCTTGTGCTTACACTGAGAAACCACCATACCCTGCTAGGATGAAGGATTATTCTAAAGCTCCAACTGTGATACGTAGGGGTTACATTAGACCACTTGCACCCCCTGAAGAGATTAGAGTTGAACCTAGTGTTGCTATTATCAAAGATCTCTTAGCCGAATACATAGATGGGCATGTTATCAAATTTTGTGAGGACTCCACTAGAATTGCTAAACCTCACGCGAAAGACAAGCACGAACCTGTAGTTGGCCTACCCATTGTTTTTGTTAAGATAGGAGATCACTGTTACCATGGTTTATGTGATATGGGAGCTAGTGTTAGTGAATACCCCGTTCTCTATATGATGAAATTGAAAGTGCGTTATATCGACTAGAGGGGGGGGGGGGTGAATAGGAGATTTTTAGGATTTCATCACTGAGGAAATTCCTTTTGAGGAAATTCCTCACTGATGACTAACTTACAGCGGAAACAGTAAAGGATCATTAGTGCAAAGTTTCACAACAACAGTTTTTCAGAGTGAGGAATGTGAAAACAGATTGCACAGTGAGCAGGCACGCAGAATACAGATGAGGATTAACTAGCGTGAAGAATTTGGGGTTGAGGAATTTCAAAGAAAGTCTTCAGCAAATTCTTCAAACAGTAGCAGTGAAAGTCATCAACACATAATCTGAGGAAAGTAAGGAGTTGAGCAATTAGAACCCGTTTCACAGCGAAGACAGTAGTTGATGACCCAGTTCCAACTGCTGTGACAGTCGTACATCTGGTTTGGAGCGGCTTGGTATTGAAACCAAAGGACACACAGTCCCCGGACACACAGTCCCCACCGTGTTCTCCTTGGGCTAAGAACACACAGTCCTCGCCCAACACTCGTGGTAAGTCTTCAGGGCAGACTTCCAAACCCTCACAAACTTGGTCATCCGGCGATCCACAATTGACTGCTGGAAAGCTCTAGACCATGATGCCTAACCGTCTGGAGGATGCACAGTCCTCAAAGGTAAAAGACTTCAGTCCCACACAGGAACAACTTCTTAAGTGATGCTCAATCACTAGGTTTGGTTTGTGGTTTCGGTGTTTGGGGTATTTCCTCAAAGATGAATTACTCTCGAAGACTCTGAGGAATTGGGTTGCTCTTATGACAAGTGTCAGTTTCTAACGGAGCAGCCAACCAGCTAATGGTTGTGGGGGGCGGCTATTTATAGCCTCGGAGCATCCCGACATGATTTGACACTAATGCCCTTAAATAATATGACCGTTGGTGTTGATAAGAGCAATGATGTGGCGTGGCTATCGAAACGGTCAGAACCCTCAACTGTGAGAGTCCTCATGTCACTCTTATTCCTCACTTGAGGCTTTTGGTAGAATTAGGCTTGGGTTGAGCATCATGAGGAAATTCATTCCAGAGTGTAACTTCGATCCCCTTTAACAGTACGGTGTTCCTATTACTCAAATGCGAAGAAAATAAAACAGAAAGAGTAAATCTTCTCGCTTCAAAGTCTTCAAGATGATTTTCTTCAGGACACACCGAATTCCTCAATTTCAGTATCTTCATGAGGAATATCAATTTCATCGCAGATTCTTAGCGATTCAATTCTTCAGCTTGAGACCACTTTCTTCAACCGAAGATATATATTTTTAGGGGTCAATATTCATCAAATATCTCAAACTTCTGAGTGACTTATAGATCCTGTGTACACTCATAAACACATTAGATACTTAACCTATAAGTCTTCAAACCACCAAAATCACTAAGGGGCACTAGATGCACTTACAATCTCCCCCTTTTTGGTGGTTGATGACAATTAGGTTAAGTCTTCAACAGGGATCAAAAATATGAAGTGTAAATACTCAGTTGAGGAATTTGAAATCAAGATTCAGAGAGACTCCCCCTGAAGATGTGCATATCTTGAGGATTTTGCTTTTCACAGCAAATGCACATTGATGATTTATATCATGGGGATCTCCCCCTGAGTCTTGTAAATCATGCATACATGTAACATATCATATGAAGAAAATAAAGATGCATGATGAAAAATGGTATCTGACAAATTCCAGCATGCGTGCATTAAAACTTGAGGAATAAGCATGCGAAGAAAAACGTTCAAAAGCGTCGGAGTTCCATCGGGCTTAAGTTACAACTCATTACATAAAAACTTCAGAAGAGCCAAGAGTTTGTAACTTAAATATAGTTCATAAGCCCCAAAATATCCCGCTTGAAGACTAACTCTCAAGTTTCTCCCCCTTTGTCATCAAGTGACAAAAAGGGACAAACTAAGGACTAACGCCCGTGAAGACTTCACTTCTTGGCGGTTGATGAAGAGCCGTGATGCTTCTTGGGAGTAGTCTTCTTCCTTGGACCGGTAGCAGTGTCGAGCTGTTCTTCATCAGTTTCAGCAGTGCGGAATGAAGAAAAGGAGCTGTCTTCAAGGTCTCGAACTGGAATGGGCCTGAACTTCTTCTTGGGAGGCCAGACCAGTCAAAGTCTCGCTCAAAGTCCATTTCTTCAAGCTCTGTCTGAGTCTTCAGATGTGCAAATGTAGCCCAGGTGCGATCAAAAACCTCATGCAGATAGTGATGGTTAAGCTTCACAGAGTTCTGTGTTTCAGTGAGGGTTTTCACAATGGCGCCAAAGTGGCGTTTGACCCTCTTGGGATTGCGATCCACCTTCTGGTGAAGACTAAGGAGGAGCTCTCTTGTATTCATCACACGAGGAGGAACTGGGCTTGCCGGACGAGTCTCAGTGTCATCCCATGAAGAATAAGCTTCTGGCTCTCTGAACTGGCCATCAAGGGGCCTACTGCCTTCTTCGATCACTGATTTGCCTTTTCCTTCAGTGGGCTCAAAAGTCTTCTTGTTGACCCGGATAGGAGGCATATAACCAACATGGTTTTGGCAATCAGCGTGGAAGTTGATGCCTGTCCTTGTCCCGATGAATCTCATGATCCATGGGGCATATATCTTGTGATCAAATGGACACATAGCATTGTCGGCCAAAGTCCTCAAGAAGAAATCATGGATGTTGATAGGAATACCATGGAGGATGTTGAAGAGGATATTCTTCATTAGGCCTACGACATCTTCTTCATCATCATGGCCTTTGATCAGCGCGAGCACACTGCAGAGGATTCTGTAGACATACCTTGGTGTATATTTGAGCTCGTGGATGAGGAATGTTTTTCTCGGTAATTTTCCTTCAGCTGGGTTTGAGGAACTAGTAGGAGCAGAGTCATCATCTTGCTTTGATGAAGCAGCTGGGTCAGGGGCAGTCTCATCATCTGCAGCAGGTTCATCAGCTGGAGCTTCCATGGTGACTTCTTCAATGGCCTGTACATCCACACGGCTTTCTTGGTGTACTTCCTCAGCATGAGGAGATTCATCAGCTGGCTCTTCAATCAAGGTCTGGGGAGTTGGTGCTGGAGGTGCAGCCTTCTTGTTGTAGTCATCAACAGCTTTAGTGGCCAGCTTGATGAAATTGCTCTTGAGACTCTTACGATCTGACAGCTTAGAGTACTTGTCAGTCAAATTCTTCAGCTCAGCCTGTGTTGACACCAGTGCATCAGGCGTCAAGCTGAGGAGATTCTGCTTGAGGAATTTCTCCTTTTTAAGCTTCGCAACCTTGGCCTGCTTGGCTTGCTGTTCTTTCCACTTGGCTTCATTTATGAAAGTGGCCACCATGTGGCTGATGCCGGGGGGAAGTTTCAAATCATCAAGCGGAGTGTTTGGGTCCTCATACTAGATGTTTATGTAGTCTAGGAGGACCTTGGGATCCATGGCCAGAGGAATGGTGCTGCCTGATGCTTGAGCTACCCTGTCCTGCTTGTTCCTGATTATCTCTTGCAGGGTTTGATCATCATATTCCTCGCTGCCCTCTGATGCAGATGGGACTGTGATGATTTTACTGGGGCTTGGCAGAGTTGCTCTTTCGGCAGACACCTGAGTCTTCACTGGAGGTGGTGAAGACTTTGTCTCCGAGCTGGTTGCAGCCGGGAGTGAGGAGCTGGAGGTGGTGGTCATTGGCTTCATGACGGGCTTCTGTACCGGTGTCTCTAGAGGCTTTGGTGGTGGTGCTGAGGATTTTGGAGCTAAGGGTTTTGGCGCTGAGGGTTTAGTAACTGATGCCTGAGCAGACTTCTCGTGAGGCTTTGGAGCCCTTGGCTTTGACGACACAGGCTGCGGTTGAGGAATTGCTGAACCAGAGGTCTCAGCGGCAGAGGAAGTAGCTGCAGCTGAGGCAGCAGCTGAGGATTCATTAAATTTCCTTACTGCAGCATCTGCCTGCTTCCTGAGCTTAGCCAGATGCTTTTCCTTCTCATCTAGATAGTCATCAAGGGTCTTGAGGCTTGAGGGATGTGCTACTTGATGAGCCTCAAGTGGGGCCCGTTTGCCAGGAGGCTTCAGAGCGAATTTCTTCGCATACTTGGCAGTTACAAACCTGTATTCCTTCCATTCCTTCGCCCATCGGCGTTCTATCTTTTGCAGCCGAATCTTTCTCTTGGCCATTGTTTCATTTTCATCAGGTGTACAATAGTCCAAGTAAATATCCTCAGGGATATCCAAAGCTGTGTTCTGTTCAAGTTTCTTTCCTCCCTTCTGTTTTCTGTCATCCTCCATTTTCTTCAGCTGAGGATTTTGCTGATGAGATTGAACTCTTGAGGATTCTGATGAGACTTGAAGATTTTCTTCAAGAAACACTGCAAATGAGTTAATGTGATGAGAACTGAGAGATTCATCAGCTGTCATGTGTGTACCTGTGAACAGAGTATAGTTGCGAGGAATTTGGAGAGGTCATATGCGTTCTCACATTTGAAGAAAATGAAAAAGTTTGACAGTTGAGGAATTTAACCAGTGGTTGAGGAATTTGCCTAAGCATACTGTTCTTGGGTTCCAGAGTTGTACAGATCCGAAAATTCGCACAATTGCGGAATCTCGTGAAAATCTGAGATGCTTAGTGAAGTTCATCAATGGTGTGGTGATAGGTAGTTTTTGAGGAATCAAGGGCATATAGATTCTTGAGGAAAAACATATTTCACATAGGAGATGTAAAATAGTAGATCTAACTTGCTGTAAAAATGGGATTTTATTTACCCTTGAAGGTGCACACGAAGAACACAGAAAAGGTGTGTAGAGAAGCTCTTCGGTCGCGTGTCCAATGCGCCCTAACCCGGCGACAGAGGACGTCTACGGCGGCGGCAGACGAAGATGGTCCGACTCCGGCGTGGTTCCGGCGACGGAGAAGTCGAGGCAGTGAAGCTCTTCCTCACCGGCGACGAGACTTCCAGCGGTGGCGCCAGGGTTCGGTGCTTTTTGCTGTAGCAGGAGAGCGATGGGGCGAAGAAGAGTTTGCCGAGGTTGATAAGGACATATTTATAGCCACACAGTTACTGTTAGCGCGAAGATTTCGGACCAAACAGCCCCTGCCTCCACGTCTCCGCAGGACACGTGTAGTTCCCGAGCAAGGCGGTGGAGATAGTGGAGATCGTGGTTATCCGAACGTGGGAAGAGGGGTTCAGTTACTATGTATTAAAGAAACAATTTTTGAAGATTTGAGGATTTTCATTACAAAATCATCAGCTGACAAGGACGCAGTGAGGATTTTGAACAAAGTTTCAAGTAGAACGCATATGAAGAATCGAATAGACTGGATGAGAATAGCATAGAGGGAAAGTAGGGTCCGATCACACTCACTTAGAAGAAATATCAATTTGAAGAAATAGCTATAAGTGAATGCTGTTGAGGACTTGAAATCACAGTCTATCTAGTCAAACAAAAGTCATCAAGAGTTTTTGAAGATTTTGTGATAAATCGTCACAATGAAGAACACTGTTTGGAAGAAAAACACATTTTGAGGAAATGGAACATTTGAAGAAAATCAACTTGAGGAATTTCACATTGGGCGGTGGCGTGACCCACCATATAAGAATGTTGATTACAGACGCCGCGTACAATTGTCGTAGGGCCCTGAGAATCAATTTCTTTGTTGATTTCTTCACATTCAGAGTGATATTCTTCATCAGTTGAAGAAAATCGATTCATCATGTGTTGCACATCTAAGTCATCAATTTTGCATAAGTGTTAGGATGTGTGCATGTTTTTACAAAACATTTGAAGATTCTAAGATATTTAGCTCACACCGCAACTTGCAAAACCTTTTCTCATCCAAGGGCTTAGTGAAGATATCTGCCAGTTGATCATCAGTCTTCACATGGTCGATGAGGATATTGCCCTTGATGACATGGTCCCGAAGAAAATGATGACGAATCTGGATGTGCTTGGTCTTCGATTGCTGTACTGGGTTGTATGCAATCTTGATTGCACTCTCATTGTCACAGTAGAGAGGCACATTCTTCATGTTGATGCCGTAGTCCTTGAGGGTTGGCTTCATCCATAGTAATTGAGCATAGCATGAACCAGCAACAATGTACTCAGCTTCGGCAGTGGAGAGTGATACGCAGTTCTGCTTTTTTGAGGACCATCAAACTAGTGATCTTCCGAGGAAATGGCATGTGCCAGAAGTTGACTTGCGATCCACACGGTCACCAGCATAGTCAGAATCAGAATACCCTACCAGATGAAGATTTGAGCCCTTGGGATACCATAATCCTAGTGTTGGTGTGTGAGCTAAGTATCGAAGAATATGCTTCACAGCCTTATGGTGTGATTCCTTCGGTTTTGCTTGAAAACGTGCACACATGCAAACACTAAGTATTATATCTGGCCTAGACGCACATAGATACAATAAAGAGCCAATCATAGAGCGATATACCTGCTGATCGAAATCTTTACCATTTTCATCAGTATCGAGGTGGCCGTTGGTAGGCATTGGAGTCTTGGCACCCTTGCATTCATGCATGTCGAATTTCCTCAGAACATCCTTTAGGTATTTCTCCTGTGATATGAAGATTCCATTGCGTTGTTGACGAATTTGAAGACCTAAGAAGAATTTCAGCTCCCCCATCATAGACATCTGATATTCTTCACACATCATGTAAGCAAATTCATCACTGTATCGTTTGTCAGTACAGCCAAATATGATATCATCGACATATATTTGACACACAAATAGCTCATTATCATAGGATTTAGTGAAAAGAGTTGGATCGAGTGAACCAGGTTTGAAGCCTTTCTTCATGAGGAATTCCTTCAGTGTATCATACCATGCCCGAGGGGCTTGCTTGAGACCATAAAGAGCCTTTTTGAGTCTGAAGACTTTGTCTGGATTCTTTGGATCCTCAAAACCTGGGGGCTGAGCAATATATAGTTCTTCCTCAAGCTTACCATTGAGGAATGCACTTTTCACATCCATTTGGTATAAGATGATGTTATGATGATTAGCATAAGCAAGTAGTATTCAAATAGCTTCAAGTCTAGCAACAGGTGCAAAAGTTTCATTGAAATCTATTCCTTCAACCTGGGTGTAGCCTTGGGCTACAAGTCGTGCCTTGTTCCTCACCACTTGACCATCCTCATCTTGCTTGTTTCGGAAAATCCACTTGGTGCCGATGATGTTGTGCTTGCGAGGATCTGGTCGTTTGACGAGCTCCCATACGTCATTCAGCTTGAATTGAAGAAGTTCGTCTTGCATAGCTTGGATCCACTCCGGTTCCAGAAAAGCCTCAGCAACTTTTGAGTGTTCTGTGATGGATACAAAGGAAAAATGCCCACAAAAGTTAACTAAGTGTGAAGCTTTTGAGCGAGTGAGAGGACCTGGCGCGTTGATGTCGTTGAGGATTTTGTCAGGTTCTACTTCATTTGCAATCCTCGGATGAGCTGGTTGAGAATTTCGTCTGGGCTGAGGAAGTGGTTCTGGTGCAATTTCCTCAGGAGCATCATCTTGATTTTCATCAGTGATGGGGATTGTTTCTTCACCAATTTCCTCAGTGGGGACAATGTCTTCAGTAGGTTTGAGCTCTATTTCTTCCTCAGGAGACAACTTATCTGGATCAGAAGGCAATTGCTCTCTTTGCGAGCCATTAGTTTCATCGAACCGCACATCTACAGTCTCAACAACTTTGTTGTGATAGTTGTTGAAGACTCTGTAGGTGTGCGAGGCTTTTCCATAACCGAGCATAAAACCTTCATGTGCATTAGGTGCAAATTTTGAGCTATGGTGAGGATCTCTAATCCAACATTTTGCACCGAAGACTTTGAAATAACTTACGTTGGGTTTCTTGTCATTGAGGAGTTCATATGAGGTTTTCTTGAGGAATTTGTGAAGATATACCCTGTTGATGATATGGCATGCAGTGTTGATTGCTTCAGGCCAAAAGCGACGAGGAGTCTGATATTCTTCAAGCATAGTTCTTGCCATTTCAACTAGAGTCCCGTTCTTCCTTTCGACGACACCATTCTGCTGAGGAGTATAAGGAGCAGATAATTCGTGAGTAATACCAAGTTCATCAAGATAATCATCAAGACCAGTGTTTTTGAACTCGGTTCCATTATCACTCCTAATATGTTTGATCTTGATGCCAAAGTTCGTCGAGGCCCTTGAAGAAAATCGTTTGAAGATTTCTTGCACTTCAGTTTTATACACTATGATATGCACCCATGTATATCTGGAATAATCATCAACTATGACGAAGCCATATAAAGATGCTGCATTGGTTAGTGTGGCATAGTGAGTAGGTCCAAATAGATCCATATGAAGCAATTCGAATGGACGTGTAGTGGTCATGATAGTCTTCGAGGGATGCTTGGATCTAGTCATTTTCCCAGATTCACAAGCACCACAGGATGATCCTTGAGGAATTTGACTGATTCGATGCCAATGACATGCTTCTTCTTCGCGAGCATGTGCAAATTCCTCATGCCTGCATGACCTAGTCTTCGGTGCTACAACCATCATTCTGAGGTTTTTGCTAGTAAGCAAGTGCCTGGTTGAGGACCTATAGAGAAATCAACAATGTACAAATCCCCTCTTCTTACACCTTCGAAGACTTTGGATCTGTCACATTCCATGATGACTACACATCTATATCTACCAAAGATAACAATCATATCAAGATCACAAAGCATCGAGACTGACATGAGGTTACAACCAAGGGATTCAACAAGCATTACTTTGTCCATATGCCTATCCTTGGAAATAGCCACTTTGCCAAGTCCCAATACCTTGCTTTTACCTTTGTCAGCATATGTGATTTGCTTCAGAGGTGATGGAGTTAGTGGCATATTCATTAGCAAGCTTTTATCACCAGTCATGTGATGTGTGCAGCCACTATCAAGAACCCACTCAGTATTCTTGGGTTTGTCATCCTGCAGATGAATTAGTACAGCTTACCATCTCAGATGCTTCAGATTTGAAGAATATGATATCAATTTCATCAGATAAGAATTTCATCACAACAGAATTATAAGGACGAGTGAAATATTTCTATTTCATCAACATTAGCTTGCGTCCTACCAAGCATTTCCTCAGGTCTCCAGCAAATTCTTCAGATGATGATTTTCATCTGGAGACCTGACCTGCAGAAGTGATTAGTTCGATTTCTTCACCACCCACATTTGAAGGGGTGGCAAAGCATTCATCATCCTGCGAGCACCATATGAGAAAGGTGGCATTGAAGCTAATGTACTTCTCTTAACAGTAGGGGGGGGGGTTAAATTACTCATATGAATATGCAGAGAACGGGTTTGAGGATTTATGAACATATTGATTTGAAGAGTAATGCTCATATTCATATTCCTTGTAGTTTCCCTGCATGTTAGACGCATTAGCACGGGTATGAGCATAAATTTGACCAGTTGAGGATTTTGATCCTCTTGAAGACGTTGGTCCTCCTGAGGAATTTGATCCGGGGTTCCGATTCTTCAGTGGTGGTGTCATGAGGACATTCACCTGAAGATTTTCAAGACATATTTTGGGAACCCAGATTTTCCTCAAGGGAGGGCCATTCCTACAGTTAGTTCCAACATATCGAGCAAATACTTCACCAGATTGATTTTTGAACAGTTTATAGTTGGAGTCAAATGACTCATCTGAGGAATAGGATAATTCACATGAAAAGCCAGTTAGATTAGATGGATCAAAAGTAGGCCCAGTAGCAGCAACCCATGAGGTTTTGGGATACTGCTCAGGTTTCCAATAAGATCCATCATCATTTAATTTCCTCTCAAAGGCAATTCCTTCTTTCCTCGGGTTCCTGTTCAAGATCTAATTTTGAGCACATCACAAAGGGTTTGATGTCCTTTGTGGCTTTTGTATATGCTTGTCACATACAATTCCTTCAACCCTGCATTTCCATCAGTAACATCTGTGTTTTCCTCAAGTGAGGAAATAGACACAACAGGTGCAGTTGAAGAATTTGTAGCAATAGAAGCATTTGATGATTCTGGTGAGGAATTAGCAGTTTCGCGTTCAATGCATTTAAGACATGGAGGAATGAATTCAACTTGACCAACGCTGATCTGTTGAGTTAGTAATGAATCATTTTCCATACGAAGATCATCATGAGACATCCTCAGCTTCTCTAGATCAAGCTTCCTTTGAAGAAATTCATAGGAAAGCTTCTCATGATCAGCGAGGAGTGTATCATAACGATCTTGAAGATTATCAAATCTAGACTGAAGACTTTTCACATCTTCAGTGAGGATTTGGGTAAGGTTCATTTCATCATTCAACAGATCATCACTTTTATCTAGCAGTTTCTGAAGCTTTTCGAGAGCAGTTTGTTGTTTAGTGGCAATGATAGCAAGTTTACTGTAACTGGGTTTTTTATAATCATCAGGTTCACAGTCACTTGAATCAGAGGAGGAGGCATTATTTGGTACCTTTGAACCTTTTGCCATGAAGCAATAGGTTGGAGCGAAGTCATCCGCATAGTCATCAGTGTGGATGGTGCAATCATTTTCTTCAAGATTGAAGATTGACTTGCTGACGAAAGTGGTTGCCAGTGGAAGACTAGCCTGTCCGGATTCTGAGTCTTCATCAGAACCCTCTTCTTCATCACATTCCTATGATTCTACCTCGGAGTCCATTTCCTTGCCAATAAGTGCCCGAGCCTTTCTAAAACTAGTCTTCTTGTGCGATGAGGGCTTTGAAGATGAGGATTTTGAAGATTTCTTCTTCTTCTTTGAGTCATGAGAACTGTCATCTTTGTATTTCTTCTTATTTGATTCCTTTCCCCAACGGGGACAATCCGCAATGTAATGACCTGATTTCTTGCACTTGTGGCAGGTTCTTTTCTTGTAGTCCTCAGATGAAGATTCTGATTTCCTCATGTCTCTTCTTGAAGATTTACCGAACTGGCCACGTCGTGTAAACCTCTGGAATTTCCTCACGAGCATTGCAAGCTCCTGTCCAAATTTTTCAGGGTCACCAATGCTGTCATCCTAATCTTCTTCTTCAGATGAGGAAATTGCTCTAGCCTTCAGTGCACGTGGTCTAGAATAGCTTGGTCCATATAGATCTTTATTTTCTTCTAGCTGGAATTCATGAGTATTTAGCCTTTCAAGTATATCAGCTGGATCAAGCATCTTGTAGTCTGGTCTTTCTTGAATCATCAGAACTGAAGTATCAAATGAAGAATCCAAAGATCTCAGCAGTTTCTTCACAACTTCGTGATCAGTAATGTCTCGAGCTCCCAGTGCTTGCAGTTCATTTGATATGTCAGTGAGGCGATCAAAGGTGTCTTGGCAGCTTTCATTGTCATGCCTCTTGAAGCGATTGAAGAGATTGCGAAGAATATCAACACGAGAGTGACACTGGGTTGATACTCCTTCATTTACTTTGCACAGTCTCTCCCAGATCAGTGTTGCAGAGCCCAAAGCACTCACTCTTCCAAACTGGCCTGGGCTCAGATGGCCACAGATGATATTCTTCGCTTGAGAATCGAGTTGCTTGAATTTCTTCACATCAGCAGCAGAGACACTAGCAGAGATGATGGGGACACCATGTTCCACAATATACCAGAGATCATTATCAATAGCTTGTAGATGCATTTGCATCTTGTTCTTCTAGAAGGGAAAGTTCTTTCCTTCGAAGGTAGGACATGCTGCAGTCACCTTAAACATGCCTGCAGTCGACATAACTAAAACTCCAGGTGGTTAAACCAAAATCACACAGAACAAGGGAGTACCTTGCTCTGATACCAATTGAAAGTGCGTTATATCGACTAGAGGGGGGGGGGTGAATAGGAGATTTTTAGAATTTCATCACTGAGGAAATTCCTTTTGAGGAAATTCCTCACTGATGACTAAGTTACAGCGGAAACAGTAAAGGATCAGAAGTGCAAAGTTTCACAACAACAATTTTTCAGAGTGAGGAATGTGAAAACAGATTGCACAGTGAGCAGGCACGCAGAATACAGATGAGGATTAACTAGCGTGAAGAATTTGGGGTTGAGGAATTTCAGAGAAAGTCTTCAGCAAATTCTTCAAACAGTAGCAGTGAAAGTCATCAACACATAATCTGAGGAAAGTAAGGAGTTGAGGAATTAGAACCCGTTTCACTGCGAAGACAGTAGTTGATGACCCAGTTCCAACTGCTGTGACAGTCGTACATATGGTTTGGAGCGGCTTGGTATTGAAACCAAAGGACACACACTCCCGGGACACACAATCCCTACCGTGTTCTCCTTGGGCTAAGAACACATAGTCCTCGCCCAACACTCGTGGTAAGTCTTGAGGGCAGACTTCCAAACCCTCACAAACTTGGTCACCCAATGATCCACAATTGATTGCTAGAAAGCTCTAGACCATGACGCCTAACCGTCTGGAGGATGCATAGTCCTCAAAGGTAAAAGGCTTCAGTCCCACACAGGAACAACTTCTTCATGATGCTCAATCACTAGGTTTGGTTTGTGGTTTCGGTGTTTGGGGTATTTCCTCAAAGATGAATTACTCTCGAAGACTCTGAGGAATTGGGTTGCTCTTATGACAAGTGTCAGTTTCTAACATGATTTGACACTAATGCCCTTAAATAATATGACCGTTGGTGTTGATAAGACCAATGATGTGGCGTGGCTATCGAAACGGTCAGAACCCTCAACTGTGAGAGTCCTCATGTCACTCGTATTCCTCACTTGAGGCTTTTGGTAGAATTAGGCTTGGGTTGAGCATCACGAGGAAATTCATTCCAGAGTGTAACTTCGACCCCCTTTAACAGTACGGTGTTCCTATTACTCAAATGCGAAGAAAATAAAACAGAAAGAGTAAATCTTCACGCTTCAAAGTCTTCAAGATGATTTTCTTCAGGACACACCGAATTCCTCAATTTCAGTATCTTCATGAGGAATATCAATTTCATCGCAGATTCTTCACGATTCAATTCTTCAGCTTCAAACCAATTTCTTCAACCGAAGATATATATTTTTAGGGGTCGATATTCATCAAATATCTCAAACTCCTCATTGACTTATAGATCCTGTGTACACTCATAAACACATTAGATACTTAACCTATAAGTCTTCAAACCACCAAAATCACTAAGGGGCACTAGATGCACTTATAGAAATCAAAGATGAGATTGCACCTGCTAGTTAGAACCCATTGATGTCACTATTACGCTAGCTAATAGAGACACTATCTGCCCTCTGGGAATTGTGAGAGACGTAGAAGTCATGTGTGGTAAGACGAAGTATCCTACTTATTTCCTCGTCCTTGGTACTGCACAAGATAGCTTTTGTCCCATCATATTTGGTAGACCCTTTCTCAACACTATCAATGCTCACATTGATTGCATTAAGCAGACTATCACAGTAAGTTTCAAGGGTGTGTCTCATGAATTTAGCTTCTCCAAGTTTGGAAGACAACCCCATGAAAGAGAGTCGTCTGGTAGGGATGAAATCATTGCTCTTGCCTCTATTGCAGTGCCTCCTACGGATCCTTTAGAGCAATATCTGCTTGAGCATGAAAATGATATGCATATGGAGGAGAGAGATGAGATAGATAGAATTGTCTTAGAACAACATCCTATTCTCAAGAATAATCTGCCTGTTGAACTGCTTGGGGATCCTCCCCCACCAAAGGGTGATCCTGTGTTTGAGCTTAAACAGTTGCCTGATACTCTTAAGTATGCCTATCTTGGTGAGAAGGAGATATATCCTGTCATTATTAGTGCTGTCCTCTCAGAGCGCGAAGAGAAGAAGTTACTAGAAACTCTGAGGAAGCACCGTACAGCTATTGGATATACTCTTGATGATCTTAAGGGTATTAGTCCTACTCTATGTCAGCACAAGATTAAAACTGATCCTGACTTTAAACCAGTTGCTGATCATCAAAGGAGATTGAATCCTAAGATGAAAGAGGTCGTTAGAAAATAAATATCAAAGCTTCTGGAAGCAGGAATCATTTATCCTGTTGCTCATTGTGATTGGGTAAGTCCAGTACATTGCGTACCTAAGAAGGGAGGTATCACCGTCGTTCCTAATGATAAGGATGAACTAATCCCACAAAGGATTATTACCGGCTATAGAATGGTGATAGACTTCCGGAAACTGAACAAGGCAACCAGGAAAGATAATTATCCTTTGCCGTTCATCGACCAAATGCTAGAAAGGCTATCAACACACACACACTTCTGCTTTCTAGACGGTTATTCAGGTTTCTCGCAAATACCCGTTGCACAATCTGATCAAGAGAAAACCACTTTCACTTGCCCTTTCGGTACCTTTGCCTATAGACGTATGCCTTTTGGCTTATGTAATGCACCTACCACCTTCCAAAGATGTATGATGGCTATATTCTTTGACTTTTGTGAAAAGATTGTCGAGGTTTTCATGCATGACTTCTCCGTTTACGGGTCTTCCTTTGATGATTGCCTCAACAACCTTGATCGAGTCTTACAGAGATGCGAAGAAACCAACCTCGTCTTGAATTGGGAGAAGTGCCACTTTATGGTTAATGAAGGTATCGTCTTAGGACACAAAATCTCTGAAAGAGGCATTGAAGTTGATAAGGCTAAGGTTGATGCAATTGAGAAAATGCCTTGCCCCACAGATATCAGAGGTATACGAAGTTTCTTAGGTCATGCTGGTTTCTATAGAAGGTTCATTAAAGACTTCTCTAAGATTTCTAGGCCTCTTACCAAGCTCTTGCAGAAGGATGTTCCTTTTGTTTTTGATGAGGATTGTTGTCACATCCCTAACCCCTTAAGCAAGTTAGTCTTGTGCTCATGTCTTCTTTGCATTGCATCTAAGAAATCTTCAACAAGAACAAAGAAAGAGGTGAAGGAAAAAAACTCAAACCCTAGCCACTTCTTCAAATAAAGGAAATCTCAAAACTAGTTAAAATCAATGAACCCAAAATGGCCTCAAGAAAAGTTCAAACTTTCTGATAAATCATGAAAGTAAATGAGCAATGAAGAACACCATTTTCTTGACACTTTAAGCATTTAAATAAATGCAAATAACTACTGGTTTCAAGTTTTAAATTTGAAATCAGAAACTTTAAATTTTCAAAAATGTTGAAAACTTTGGAAATGGTTGGGAATATTCCAACAAATATTCAGATGTGTTTAAAATAGTTTTACAAACCATTTTTGAGCTGAAATAAATAGCAAAACAATAGTTAGCAAAACAGAAACAAAATAGAAAAGAAATAAGAGAAAGAAATGACTTACCTCTATTTGTCGCCGGCCCAGCCCACCAGGGGCTCCCCGGTCATCTTCCTCCTCCTGCTAGAAGGCAGGGGAGAAGATGAGCACGGCGGCCGAGCCGGCCACCTCCTGCCTGCCTGCTCGCTGCTGGAGGCCTCCAGGAGCGCCAGCGCGACGCCCGCGTCTTCTTATCCTCCTCCCCGCGGCTCTATCCTCTCCCCTAGGCCTCTTGATCCCCCTTTCCCTCTCGGATCTCTCTCTCCCCGAAGCTCCTGCCGGCAGCCTCACAAGATCCGCCGTGAGCTCCTCTTCCTGTTCCCCCTCTTTGCGAGGCCTTCCCCCTCCTCTAACCACGTTAGCCACCGGAGCCCGAAGGACCTCGTCGCCGGCCATGTCATTGCCGTCGTTGTGGTACTCGGCTCGCGAGGCCGAGCTCAGGAATGAGCTCCTCGAGCTCTGTAGATGGCGTAGGGCCTCTCTCCCAGCTCGCTAGCCCCCTGCATCGGCACTTTCGTTGATGCCCGAGCCGCAGCCGCCGCTGACCTCATCGCCGGCAAGGATTCCGGTGACCACCGGGTCCAGCTCCACCCCCTTTAGATGCGGTGTTTCACTAGCTGCCTGTAGCTCTATTCTGCGCCCAAAACCGACGGCCGTAGCGCTGTTTGGCTCTCTCCGGCGAGCCCTCCGCCGCGCCCGTGGTCGCTGCCGGCCATACTCCGGTGGGGGCCGACGTGGCCGAGTTAATCCAGTAGTTTAGAGGCCTAAACTCTTGCTGACAGTGGGCCCAAGGCCAAGTCAACTTAGTTAAGGGTCTGGTCAGCGCGGGATTAACCCCAGAGAGGCTGACCAGTGGGTCCCCCCTGTCAGGTTTGACCTGAACAGGTGGGCTGACCTGCTGATGTCAGGCTGACGCAATAAAGAGACTTTTTCCAGTATAAGAATAATTCCAGAAATGTTTAAAACTTCAAAAATTCATAGAAATTAATCTATAACTCCAATGAAAATAATTTATATATGGAAAAGTATCAGAAAAATTCAAGGAATCTGAATATGCTACTTTCATTCATGTTTGAAAAAGTTACAGAACCCAAACATGTAGATTAATGAATAAGTCAATTATTATAATTACCTTATAAATGGAATTTGGAAAATATTCAAATTTCATTATGCTTGACATGATCAAAAATTAATCTAATAACAAACCAGTACCTTAACATGACATCTCATGCATGCTAACATCAAGTTGATCTGAGCATCAGGTCGAATCAATTAAATCGGTATCCGAGGATACCTTGTTTGAATTGATATTTGAATTCAATTCAAATCAACTTCAAACCTAATACATGTTGATTATAATAGCATATCACTTTGCATTCTCATGCCATGCTCATGCATCATCTTGATTGCATATGCTTGATATTGATTGTTGTCATTTCCGTCGGTAGGCTCCGCTCCCTCGGATTCCACCGAATATCCGTCTGACGGATATTGTCCCTCCTCTGAGCAACAAGGCAAGCAACCCTTTTGATCATCCCGATAATCCCCATGTTCTTGCTCCTGCACTTATTTATTGCATTAGGATCAAATTCTTCAATTGCTTTGCCACGTTAGTTGAACCCACTTCCTTTGCATGACCTAACCTTGTCACAGTAAATAGCTGAACCTTGCAACCTGGTAGTTGCTTGAGCTATGATGTGCCTTATCCTGCTATGCATGCTATGCTTAGAGTTGTGTATGGTCTGTCATCTGGGAGATGGACAGAATTGTGAGAATGTGTTCGGTAAGCGAAGGTTGTGTGTTGAACCTGACTTGGTAAAGGTACCGGTGAAAGGCTGTGTAGGAGTACATGGCAGGTTGTTTCATTGGAACCATCCATAGGAACTGAGTTCCGTGTATGTAATCCAAGACTAGATACTACCACACGTTGGGATACTTAATTGACCCTCTTGACTTATTAATCGCTTAGTACTCGGTCCAGGAGTTGCAAGTAGTTTCTGGTGTTTATAGTAATGCTGGAGGCCGTGCATGGTGCTGACCTGAGAGGTGAGCCGTGATGCGGTAGGCAGTGGCACAGTGTACCAAGTGGCACCCGGATGGTGGGCTTGGGAACCCTGCGCACATCATTTGGGGCCATGGCGGAAACATCTATCGGACTTCCGTACGGGTTACTCTCAGATAGTTGATAAACCTGGACTAGGTACTAGTGTGGTTAACGGTCGTGGCCGACTCCCTCGCTAGGCTTCCGCTTGAAGGTTGCCGAGGTGCATGACGTGCACATGGAGATAAGTGGCGAGAGCGTGTATGACGAAGTACACCCCTGCAGGGTTATGATCTATTCGAATAGCCGCGTCCACGGATATGGACTACTTGGAGACATATGTTGTTCATAGATAACTTCAACGGCTACTCATAAAATTGCCAAGATAAGCGTGAGTGTCGTGGACGGCATTTCCGTATGGAGACGGAATGATTCCACGATGGTGTATTGTTGTGGTGTTAGTGACCTACCTGGGTCACGTAATCTCTCGTAAGGGTATTGCTGTCAATCCCGAGAGAGTTCAAGCTGTCCTTGATTGGACTCAACCTGAATTGGTTAAGCAAGTTAGGAGTTTTCTTGGTCTAGCGAGCTATTGTCGCCGCTTCGTCGAGAATTTCTCCAAGGTCGCAAAGCCTCTAACTGAACCCCTCAAGAAGGATAAAAAGTTCGAGTGCACACCATAGTGTGAGCATAGTTTTCAGGAACTGAAAAGACGCCTGACTTCCGCACCTGTGTTGCTACCAAAAGATTTTTCTAAGGACTTCGTTATCTACTGCGACGCCTCGCGACAAGGATTAGGTTGCATTCTCATGCAAGATCGTTATGTGATCGCATACGCATCTCGACAGTTGCGTCCACATGAGGATAATTATCCCACACATGACCTTGAGCTTGCAGCTGTGGTCCATGCACTAAAAACCTGGCAACATTACCTTCTGGGTAATCGTTGCGAAATATTCACTGATCACCAAAGTCTGAAATATATCTTCACCCAGTCGAATTTGAATCTCAGGCAAATATGGTGGGTTGAGTTGATCTCGGATTACGACTTAGCGATAACTTACACCCCGGGGAAGGCCAATGTTATGGCCTATGCGCTAAGTCGTAAATCTTATTGTAACAATTTGATGCTACAACAAGGTCAACCACATCTCCATGAGGACTTTTGGAAG
Source organism: Hordeum vulgare subsp. vulgare (assembly GCF_904849725.1). Classification (NCBI taxonomy): domain Eukaryota; kingdom Viridiplantae; phylum Streptophyta; class Magnoliopsida; order Poales; family Poaceae; genus Hordeum; species Hordeum vulgare. Next base: position 93,829,461 of record NC_058521.1, on the reverse strand, counting down.
TTGAATCTTCATATTGTTCCCCAAGGATTCCTTTCTACCCTGGTGGCGAAGCCTACCCTTAAGGATCAAATTATAGCTGGCCAAAAGCATGACAAGGGTATATCACGGATCAAGGAGAATATTTTTAGCGGAAACGCTAAAGAGTTTTCCATGAACGATCAAGGTGTTGTGTTCTTCCAGAATCGTCTAGTGGTTCCTAAGAACCCACATCTAAGGCAGTTAATCCTTAAGGAGGCTCATGATTCTCCTCTCACCATTCATCCCGGTAGTACTAAGATGTATCAGGACCTACACCAGAGGTTCTGGTGGACTAGGATGAAGAGAGAAATTGCTGAGTTCGTTGCTAACTGCGACGTTTGTCGTCGAGTTAAGGCAGAACATCAAAGGCCTGCTGGCACCCTTCAACCCCTAGCTATTCCTGAATGGAAATGGGATAAATTTAGCATGGATTTCATTACCGGATTTCCCAAGACCAAGAAAGGGAATAATGCTATCTTTGTGGTCATTGACCGTCTTTCCAAAGTGGCTCATTTTCTTCCGGTTCGTGAGAGTATAACAGCTAGCTAGCTAGCAGAGTTATATATCTCCCGAATAGTGTCTCTTCATGGTGTTCCCCTAGAGATTAACTCGGACCGTGGAAGTATCTTTACTTCCCGCTTCTGGGAAAGTTTTCAAAATGCCATGGGGACTCACTTATCTTTTAGCACTGCTTTCCATCCCCAATCAAGTGGTCAAGTAGAAAGAGTGAATCAAATTCTAGAAGATGTGCTCCGAGCTTGTGTTATATCGTTCGGTATGAATTGGGAGAAGTGTCTTCCATTCGCCGAATTCACTTATAACAATAGTTACCAATCAAGCTTGGGCAAAGCCCCTTTTGAGGTTCTCTATGGACGAAGATGTCGAACACCTCTTAATTGGTCAGAAACCGGAGAGAGGCAACTCTTTGGCCCGGATATGATCCAGGATGCAGAAGAGCAGGTTCACATTATTCGTGAAAAGTTGAAAACAGCCCAGTCTCGTCAAAAGAGCCAATATGATCGTCATCATAAGGCTGTGACCTTTGAAGTTGACGAGAAGGCTTACCTTCGGGTTACACCTTTGAAGGGTACCCATCGTTTCGGTATCAAGGGAAAGTTGGCTCCTCGTTACATTGGTCCTTTTCACATTCTTGCCAAATGAGGAGAAGTTGCCTACCAGTTGGAACTTCCTCCGCATCTTTCCAAGGTTCATGATGTTTTCCACGTCTCGCAACTCAGGCGTTGCTTTTAGGATCCTATCCGTGAAGTGGACCACGAAATGCTTGATCTCCAAGATAACCTTTCATACCGAGAATACCCCGTGCGTATTCTTGATCAAGCTGAGCGTACCACTCGACGTCGAAACCTCAAGTTTCTTAAAGTTCAATTGTCAAATCATTCTGAAAAGGAGGCAACTTGGGAAAGAGAGGATCGTCTCCGACTTGAGTATCCTGCGTTATTCCCGACGACTTCTAAATCTCGGGACGAGATTCTTTTGAGTGGGGGTGAGTTGTCACATCCCTGACACCTTAAGCAAGTTAGTCTTGTGCTCATGTCTTCTTTGCATTGCATCTAAGAATTTTCAGCAAGAACAAGAAAGTGGCAAAGGAAAAGCTCAAAACCCTAGCCACTACTTTAAATAAAGGAAATCTCAAACTAGTTAAAATCAATGAAACCAAAATGGCCTCAAGAAATGTTCAAACTTTCTGATAAATCATGAAAGTAAGTGAGCATTGGAGAAAACTATTTTCATGACACTTTAAGCATTTTAAATAAATGCAAAAAGCTACTGGTTTCAAGTTTTAAATTTGAAATCAGAAACTTTAAATTTTCAAATTTGTTGAAAACTTTGGAAATGGTTGGGAATATTATAACAAATATTCAGGTGTGTTTAAAATAGTTTTACAACCCATTTTTGAGCTGAAATAAATAGCAAAACATTAGTTAGCAAAAGAGAACAAAACAGAAAAGAAATAAGAAGAAGCAAAACCTTACCTGTCGCCGAGGAGGCCCAGCCCACCAGGGGCACGGCTGTCTTCTTCCTCCTGCCAGGAGGAGAAGCAGCTGCGTGCCGACGTGCCGGCGAGCGTGGCCACGTCCCCTGGCCACCTCCTGCTTGCCCGAGCCACGCAGACGGCGGGGATAAGCTTCCCGAGGCCTCCTCTATCCATTCCCAGCGTCAGCCCTCTCCCTCCTCCCGGATCTCTCCTCCCCCTTCTGCCGCCATTGGAGCCGAGCAAAGCTCGAGCTGCCCGTGCCCCTAGCCATAGGATGCTCTTGCTGAGCACGCCATTAGCTCCGCCTTGTCGAGCCGGTCCTCCCTGCAGAAACCGAAGTCTCCCCGAGCTCTGCATCGCCCCCAACGCCATCGTCTTCCACCTCCGGCCGCCGGACCTCCTCGTCGATTCGCCCCCTCCGGCGCACCCCCGAGCCCTACAGCAACACCATCGGAACCGCCGTGAGCTCATCATCATTTCCCCTCTCGCCCCACGCTCTTCCGTGCACCGTAGCCCCGATCCCCACCAAGGCCGAGAGCTCCTCGCCGCCGGTCATGTCGTCGCCGTCGCTGTGGTGTCTGTTCCACGCGCTCGAGCTAGGGATCGAGCTCCTGGAGCCGCCAGGAGTGTGATGAGCCCATCAGCTGTCCTCCCCGTGCCCTAGAGCCATCAACCGTGGGAGGCCGAGCTTCGGCCGCCGCTTCGGCTCGTCGCCGGCGCCTCTCCCGGCGATCCTAGCCTCCCCTGATGCCCCTGCCAGATCGGCTGCTTCGCCAGCGTTCCGTAGCTGCAAACCGCGCTCAATTTGGTGTCGTGCAGCGCCGTTTAGGTCGTCTCCGGCGAGCCCTCCGCCGCGGGCTTGGTCGCCGGCGACCACCCTCCGGTGGGCGTCGACGTGGCCGACCTTTAGGGCGTAATTGCCCTCCCCTCAGTCACTGCCAGAGGGCCCCACGCCTGGTCAAACCCCAATTAGGGGCTGGTCAGCGCGGGGTTAGACCCTGGGTCACTGACTAGTGGACCCCACTGGTCAGGTTTGACCTGGCCCAGGCGCAGTTGACCTGCTGACGTTATTAGTGATGCAATATTAGTATTTCTGTTTTTAATTAAATCCAGGAAATTGCTAAAACTTGTAAAAATCATAGAAATTAATCTGTAACTCCAATGAAAATAATTTAGATATGAAAAAGCATTAGAAAAATTCAAGGATTCTGAATATGCTATTTTCAACCATGTTTGAAAAAGTTACAGAACCCTAACATGTAGAATAAGGAATAATTCAACTCTTATAATTACTTTATAAATGGAATTTGGAAAATATTCAAATTTCATTATGAATGCCATGATCACACACTGTCCTAATTACAAATCAGTACCTTAACATGACATCTCATGCATGCTAACATCAAGTTGATCTGAGCATCAGGTCGAATCAATTAAACCGGTATCCGAGACCACCTCGTTTGAATTGATATTCGAATGTGATTCAAATCAACTCTAAACCTAATACATGTTGATTATAATAACTTATCACCTTGCATTCTCATGCCATGCTCATGCATCATTTTGATTGCATATGATTGTTATTGAATGTTGCCATTCATTTCGGTAGGCTCCGCACCCCCGGATTCCACCGAATATCCGTCTGACGGATATCGTCCCTCCTCTGAGCAACAAGGCAAGCATCCCTTTTGATCATCCCGATAAATCCCATGTTCTTGCTCCTGCACCTATTTATTGCATTAGGATCAAATGCTTCAACTGCTTTTGCCACGATTAGTTGAAACCACTTCCTTTGCATCACCTAACCTTGTCACAGTAAATAGCCGAACCTTGCAACCTAGCATACCTGGTAGTTGCCTGAGCTATGATGTGCCTTATCCTGCTATGCATGCTATGCTTAGAGTTGTGTATGGTCTATCATCTGGGAGATGAACAGAATTGTGAGAATGTGTTCGGTAAGTAAAGGTTGTGTGTTGAACCTGATTTGGTAAAGGTACCGGTGAAAGGCTGTGTAGGAGTACATGGCGGGTTGTTTCATTGGAACCGTCCTTAGGAACTGAGTTCCGTGTATGTAACCCAAGACTAGATACTACCACATGTTGGGCCCTGAAATATGACCCCGCTCGGCCTATTAATCGTGTAGTACTCGGTCCAGGAGTTGCAAGTAGTTTCTGGTGTTTATAGTAATGCTGGAGGCCGTGCATGGTGCTGACCTGAGAGGTGGGCCGTGATGCGGTAGGAAGTGGCACAGTGTACCAAGTGGCACTCGGATGGTGGGCTTGGGAACCCTGCGCACATCGTTTGAGGCCGTGGCGGAAACTTCGGCCGGACTTCCGTACGGGTTACTCTCAGATAGGTGATAAACCTGGACTAGGTACTAGTGCGGTTAACGGTCGTGGCCGACTCCCTCGCTGGGCTTCCGCTTGAAGGTTGCCGAGGTGCATGACGTGCACATGGCGATAAGTGGCGAGAGCGTGTGTGACGAAGTACACCCCTGCAGGGTTATGATCTATTCGAATAGCCGCGTCCGCGGATATGGACTACTTGGAGACATATGTTGTTCATAGATAACTTAAATGGCTACTCATAAAATTGCCAAGATAAGCGTGAGTGTCGTGGACGGCATTTCCGTATGGACACGGAATGATTCCACGATAGTGTATTGTTGTGGTGTTAGTGGACTCGTGTGCGAGAAATCAAGTTGTCAAAATTATTTAAAAATGCAAGTTGTCTAGCGACGAGTCAAATGCTGGATTCCCGCATGAAACCCCACAATACCTTCTTGATACCTTGCATGAGTAGTTAGTTATCCTAAAGTCTTGCTGAGTACCTTCGTACTCATGTTTGCTTAATAAATGTTGCAGAGGTTGCTAATGACCCTAATTGAGGGTTCTTCGTAGACATCGACGACGACGAGTAGCTGGTGTTCCAGCTACGATCTGGCCCTACGTTGGATCTGTAGTATAGTCAGGCCATGTGCCTTCTAGTTGCCCTGTCTGTACTCAGACAGTTTAAACTCTTCCGCTGGCTTGTAACTGAATGACTGCTATTATGGGTCGTGAGACCCTTAATGTGTAATATTATATGTGTGGCTCTTCCGAGCCTCTTAAATAAAGCTTGTATGTTTATGGTTATGTTGTGATGCCATCAGTATGCCCTGCGTACGTGTGTCGTACTTGATATGTATGGGGTTCGATTACTTAGTCGTGAACTTTAGTAGCTCTCCTTACAAGGAAATGCCCCTTTGTGATCCAATGAGCCTTGGTAGTTCGCTACTGCTCCGGACACATTGGTTGACTGGCATGTGTCCTTCTTAGCTGCTGTGTCTGTCCCCTTTGGGGAAATGTCACGCGATGTAATGGAGTCCTTGTAGCATGCTACGACTCGTCTACATTCGCTGATGACCGACACCTGCTTTGTTGGGTCATGTATGCTTGTCCTTGTGCGGTACTGCCACTTTGGTTTATGACTAGACATGTCGATCCGGGTTCTTTGACATTGGAATGCTAGCGACACTATTGAATACGTGAGTCAAAAGACGCAAACGGTCCCGGCTAAGGTAAGGCTGCTGCCGTGGAGTTAACCGTGCGTGCGACCGCAAAGGGATGCAATGTGTTACAGGCTGGATTCCTATGGCTTAGGATCGGGGTCCCGACACCCAGCCACCCTCTCCTCCTTTTCCCCCCGTTCTGGTTCCGTTCCGGCGTTCATCGCCTCGTCCCGACGCCGTTAATCTCCTGTATGAGGAGGTGGAGGTTGCCTCCTGCCTCTCTGTTGAGAGAGATGGCAAAGAGTTAGATAGAAAAGAAAATACAAAAGAAAATGGGAATGTGTATGTATGTATGGATGCATCATGTATGTATGTGCGTATGTATTATGTATGCATGCATGTACGTAGAAAATGGATACATATGGTATATGTACAGAATGTATGCGTATGTGTGTGGTTGGCCGTTGGGACACTGCCATGTGGGGCCAACCCCCCACTCCCACTGACGCGGAGGCCCCACACGACCCACTGTTAAAAATAAAATAAAAATAAAAATATATGTTTTATTAATAAAATAAATAAATAAATAATTATATATATTACTTAATTAATTAGTTAATTAAGTAAATATATTATTTAGATAATCTGTTAATTAGGATAATTAAATTATCCTATTAGAGTATGACACGTGGGTCCCTCATTGAATTAATCGAATTAATTAATAATTAACCTAATTAATAAATTGTGTCAATCACACGTAGGACCCAATGGTCAGTTTGATCAGACAACTGCTCATGTCAGCCTGACATCATGCTGATGTCATAATAGCATTTAATAATTAATTAAATCTGTTTTTAATTCCTAATATTAATCAAACTTTAAAAATTAATATAAAATAAGCCGTAAGTGAGATCAAAATATTTTCAACATGAAAGTTGATCAGCAGAGCGAGACGAACCAGGATTCGCGGTCCATTCGTGTGTCACGCGTCCCAAGCATAGCAAACATGGAACTTTTCCATCATTTTCAGTATGACCGGTAGTAGCCAAAGACCCGGAAAATATCGTCAGATATTCTTCCGACCCGTGTGCGACATGTGTTGCTGCGTTAGCTCATGCCTAGCCTGCATATTGCCATGTCATGCTTAGTGTTGCACCTGTTGCTATTATTTATTGTTTATCCCCCCTCTTCTTACCGGTAGACCCCAAGACTGACGGTGCTGCCGGGTACATCTCCCCTCCCGATGACCAGCCCATTGCCGCAGAGCAACAAGGCTAGCAAACCCCCCTTGATCATCCCTATATCGCCTATGTCTTTCTTCCTCCTGCTTGCATTAGAATTTTGCTATTGTTGTAGTTAGCTCCTATATCTGATGCATAGGCGAATTTTGATGAACTGCTACTTTCAGTACTGTACTTTCAATCTGTTTGGTATAGGTGGAGCAGTCATCCCCTGACCCCGTACTCCAGTTGCCCCGCTTTGCTTTCAAGTCTCGATCCCTGATCAACGAGCCAGACCCGACACAACAGTAACACCCCCTTAGTTGTGCGACGCTACAGAGATAATATCGGGTACCAAGGGTGACACCTCGCGAAGTACTCCTGATGATATCTCTGTATCACAGCTAGTCGGTCGTGGTTATCGAGGGTGATTCCTCTTTCACCATTCCCGACGATGCCTCTGTTGTGCAACCCATCAAGCGTGGGACCTTCGAGGGTGATTCCTCTAGGTCCACCTTGATGGTTACATCGTTTGGAATCCAACGAGGGTGATACCTCGGATTCCCCCTGATGTTACAACCACACAGTTACTTGACCATGTTACCAGGATCTTTGATGAATAGATGTTAGGCGGGTGGATTCCCGCGTGTTTGTGTTGATAACATAATTAAAATGATAATGGATTTGGGTATTTGATATGGGTTGGTCGGAGACCTTTTCACACTAATCGGCTACGCGGGAAAAATTATGGGAACTCGACGTCGCGGTATCAGCCGAAGCTCTTCAGACGTCAGCGATGGAGCGGCGCGCGCCCGAGTGGTCCCGAGATGCATTTCTCTTGTATTAAGGGCTGCTAGGACTGACATTGGCCGCCCACGCATCATGCAGGAGCGCGGAGGGCAAGTGGGCCCACGAACCCTTTGTTCATAGGAGTTAGACCATCGGGCTGGCCTCTCTGCTAAGCTTAGGTGGGGCTGTGATGTGTCGATATTCTGAGGCCGGACATGACCCAGAAAAGTGTGTCCGGCCAGAGTGTTATCGAGCGTGACGGGAAACTTGGTGCACCCGTGTAGGGATGAAAATTAACTATTCGGATAGCCGTGTCCATGGTTACAGGACGACTTGGAGTTGTACCCTGATCTTATACAACTACAATTGTTACTTAACTAGAATAGTTTCTCCGGGATTGCTTCCTCGCAGGGAGTCGAGGGAGGATCTCTGGGCGTGACCTCATATTAATATTGCTGCAACAATATGACTATTATTTGCGTTACCTATTCTACTCTCGTCTATTGCTGCAAGAACGCGTGAAGATGTTAGTCTTTGATAGGACTAGGCCTTCTCTCTCTATTCTTGCATTGTTGTAGTCAGCCCACATATAAGCCCCTTCTTTGATAGTGATGCATACTTAGCATAGTTCTGAATTAAGTCTTGCGAGTACTTTGGATGAGTACTCACCGTTGCTTTGCTCCCCTTTTGTCCCCTTGATCCGTTGCTGCGACCAGATGTTGGAGCCCAGGACATGGAGTTTCTTGCTGACGCCTGCCACCCCGATGGTGACTTCTTCGTGGAGGCCGCTGAAGACCAGGAGCAGTTAGGAGGTTCCTAGGAAGGAGGCCTCGCCTCGTTCGACCGTGTTTCTTTTGTGCTAGCCTTCTCTAAGGCACCTCATGTTTATGTCTGTACTCAGATATTTGTTGCTTCCACTGACTCTTGTGTTTATCGAGGTTCTGTATTCTAGCGCTCGAGGCCCCTGGCTTGTAATATGAAGCTTGTATTATTTTTATTTGTGTCTAGAGTTGTGTTGTGATATCATCTCGTGAGTCCTTGAGTTTGATCGTACGCACTTGCGTGTATGATTAGCGTACGATTAAATCGAGGGCGTCACAAGTTGGTATCAAAGCCGACTGCCTGTAGGTAGCCCCCTATCCAACTCCTTGGCCGAAGTCGAGTCTAGTGTTTGAGAAAACTTTACTAACACCAATGTTGTGGCTTACGGGGCCACATCTCAATTGGGTGGTATTAGTATCTTTTACTCCTTTTCTATACTCTGGGTTCTACTCTTTCTTCTCTTTCGGGTTAAAGAATTTACTAACTCTAACATTAGATTCTCGTAAATACTTCCTTCCGGAGAGCCCCATATTCCAGACGATGACCTTATCCATCAGAAGATTCCGAAGATACTCTCCGATGTTCTCTCAAGAGCTGTTGCTCATCGCTTCTGCAATTTCCCTTCCTCTGTCAACCCCTATGGATGACGATATACAAATGTCGTTCATACTTTCTTTTCCAATTTCTCTTGTTTTACGAGATGCAACAAATTATCTTATCGGGGATTTGTCCGTCATTAGTTGTCATGGGTTTCGAAAGTCCTTCGAATTAGTATTCGATCTTTCGGAATCCTAGTAGCCTATAGCTTTTGAACTTTCTCACCTGCTTGTGTTATGGTTAAATCCATATGTCTAGCAGCATTCATTAAAATCCTTTGAGATTTTCCTGTGATCTTATTGATTCTACCTCTGTGTGAATGCACACAATCATCTGTTGATACTCATAAATTATCTTCTAGCTCAGACATCCTTCCAGGCAGAGTTGGTTCTCGACAAATCCACTTTTGTTGGTTGTCCATCTAAGTTAATTCAACTTACTGGTATTTGACCAGAGCATCTGTTTATGATACACCAATCTAGAAAACCTTAATTCCTTTGGTAACTAGGTATCGATATTTTTCAGATGTTCTATAACCCGATGCATTGCATCCTATCTCCCTCTGATTGAATACCAATACTCACATCAGATCCTTTGTGGAGTGCCAGACCCATTGCAGGGTTATTATCCAATGGCATCCTTTACATTCAAAATTCTTGTGATATTGTTCCCCTTATACATAATGCCATTGGTAAATTGTGTCTTCCCCTTGTGATAAGTTGTAACCTATGCCCTGATCAGCCATGCTCTTCAAGCATTGTTAATTACTCTTGTAGTTTGCGCTATATGTTCCTAAGATGCCCCGAGGGGTTGAACCTATGCCTTCCTAAATCAACGTGCCCCGAAGAGTTTTCATGAGTCTTACTCTTCTGGTGTTCTGTCGGATATACTTTCAAAGCTACAACCTGATCAAAGGCGAGGAGTAAATGGTAGGTGATGCATTGATGAAGTGGGAGTCGACCTTGAACTTTGTGTTCATGCTCATGGAAATGACGTTGATCATATCATAGAAACTTATCGTATCAATAATCATTCATTATGTGGTTTAAATCTGGTATCTGTGATCTTGTCCTTTGCAATTATGGTTCCGACCATGTTGTCCTACCTTGATTTCATTCTCAGACGAGTTAAAATACTTGTATTCTTCAGATCAATACATCGGTCCAAGCCTTAATGATTGATCTACCTCCGAGTATTATTCCTTGTAGCTCGAGGATATCGCGGAGCTATATAACTTCTTGTGAGCTCCTCATGAACTATGATATTTTCATTAATTCCAGTTTCCTCGTGTTTGATTTGTTGGACACGCGAGTACATCGATAAATGAATCGAGTATGCATTGCGATTCAACAACTTTTAGTAATCTTCCTTGTTTACGAGTTTGTACTCGATCATGCCATTCCAAGCTCTTAAGCTACATCATCATCGTCGTGCTAAAGCTTGACCATGCTATCTATGTCCTTGTAGCGACCCGACCTGAAACGGCCAAGTCTCTCGTGTTTCCGTACCATCCCAAGATCATGCTGGTACACACACAATACATCAATGTATATATCGAGAGTTCAATCACACAACTTTATTAATCGGATCTCATATCGAGTACTTTATTACAATAATGATTACAATAAAGTGGTTGAAGGCCAACTCATGAGATAACTAAACGAAGACTAGCGGAAGCTTCAAAAGTAGTCGAGTCCATCTGACTCCAGGAATATCACCGAGCGTAGATCGTGACCTCACTCCTGGTCGGAAAAGTACTCTTCAACATGACACGTTGCAGCCGTGTAGGTCAGCATATTGAATATGCCGGCAAGTCACAAAAGAGAAAGGTGAAATAGTATCATCTATACTACATGCATATATGATAGGTGGGGCTTGTAAGGTTTTTTTAGCGGAAATCAAAGTTTTCTCCTACAACAAGATATGGCTAAAAGCAAAATATTACTACATTGTTGGTTGTTAACGAGATGGTTCCACCAACCAATTCTTGTACCCAAGTTGTCAATAATACCCACATCATTATTAATTGTGTTGAGAATTCCAGATAGTTATAGTTCCTTCGGCTCAAGTTGTCCATGACCATGGACACGTCTAATCGATTAGGTTAGGGTACTCTGCAGAGTTTTGCACACGTTCCCCACAAGATTTGACCGCCTCCGTTGGAATCCTCGGACTTCAGGGTGTTTGAGAACCGGATGATCAAAGCATGGTCTTTCAAAGGGTTCCTCTAAGACTCTGTCGGTGCCCATCCAATCCTACTGTTCTTCTACATCTTGTAGCACCGCCTGTCCAGAGTCACCGCGATGTCCAACCAAGCCAGAGCCCATATTGCCTTGTGGCTGTGGAGGTAAGCCTTGGGTCTTGAAGCATCCATCCATCTCTTCGTGCCCGGGTGAAGCTTTCCGCAAGATGTCACGGCGCTTCTCCATGCATCCCGGGTCCTCCGCTGGTTTATCCGAGGGAGCCCATCTGAATCGTCCTTCACCCAGAGGTATATTGCATCACGAGGTCTCGAAAATCTTGGAGTATCCAGTCTTGATTATTATATTCTCACAACACTTGTGATAAAACACTCAACCATAACCCCGTCTACTAAAAGCATAGCAAAATAAAATTCATCGTCCCGGGCCAAGCAACAAGGATGTTGGGTGCCTACCACATGATACTACATCAAGATCCAAATTTCCAAGTACCTACTTTGCATGCAATTGGGTGAAGAAGGTAGAACTACAATGCATATAAAACATAGGTAGAGACATGATCAACGTGACTTGCCTTGTTGACGATTGTCGAACTCGAGCGCGTCTAGATAACAAGCTTCACACTCCGGATAATCTAACGAAGCAAAAACCACACAATAAGCATCACAATAACAAGTAATCAAAATAACACAACAAACACAAATAGCTATAACATGTGAGAGGAAAAAATGTCTTTCATGAACCAAAACAGAATCTGTTTTGTTGAAAACCCCAAGATAAAAATACCCTAAAAATTCTGAAATTAAACCTATTGATAAATAAGATCACTAGTGATTAGTAGCAAAAAGAATCAATTAAAATTCTATTCTAAACTCCAGATATAATCAAAACAAGATTTAAACCAAATCTATTTAAATTCAAATATTATATTCTCAACCATGGACAAATTATATATCTACAAAAACTACATGAAATTTGTGATCCATTGCAAAAAGAATCACCTCAATTGGAGTTGTAGATTAAAAGTTATAACCATTCTAAAGTTAGGTTCAATTCTGTTTCAGAACTAAAATACATAAAAAGAATAAAAAGGAAAAGGTGACGTGGCAGATTCCTATTGGCTGGAAGTGTGAGCTGCTAGTGCTAAACTAACGAATGGCCACAACATAAAGAAAAACGTGTCGGCTAATTCTAACTAACAGAAAAACAGACGGTTTTATAAAACAAAACCGAAGAAGTATCTTCTAATCTAATCTAACCGTTGATCTTTGATCCTACGGTGGGGGAAAGAAAGAAAGAGAGAGAGAGAGCTCTTACCGTGGCTTGCAGAGAAGAGAGCTCCAGCGGGGTGGCCGGCCAGAGGTGAGGGCGGCGTGGGGAGGTGGTTCCGGTGGCCGAAGGGGCAGCGAGGTGGTCCTGGCGGCGGAGGAGGCTTCCGACATGGGGTCTTGGCGGCGCTGGGGCTATAGAAGGCGCGACACGGGATTCCTGCAGCTTCGGCTCCGGCGAACTTCCGGCATGAGGCAAGGAGAGGGGGGCGTTTCGAGGGGAACGGAGAGAGGAGGGGCGAGGCTTTATATAGGGGGGTTCCGGAGGCGTCGGGAGAAGGGGATCGACGAGATCGGGAAGGAGGAGATTGGCTCCCTGCCATGGAAAGTGCTCGTGCACAGGAGGAAGGTGAGGAGAGGAGGGAGAAGAAGTAAATCGGGCCAGATCTGTTTTTCTTAATGGGCGAGGGATATTTTCCTAATAAAAGAGAATCGATTACCTTTTATTAAAACAGGAAAGAAACGTTAAGAAAGGAAATAAATCCATTTATGAAAATATAGGTATTATATATCAAAATGCTCAGAAAATTATTTCCCACTACGTGGGCATTTTATTTTTCACAAAAGAAAAACTTCACAAAAAAATAGTTTTTTTGAAAATCCTATAAAAATCCAAATCTTGCCTTTAAAATTTTTGGCAGTATTTTCTTCTTACTTTTATTTATTTTGGGGTGTCATGTTACCTACTCTCCTTCTTGCGTGGCAAGAATATGGTCAGAAAGATTTTTTTTTATGATGGAAATCTTGTGCCGAAATAATATTCAAATTCAAAACCGAAGGGAAATTTGAATGTCATATTCATTCAAATAAAATGCATAAATGCTTAGCTACAATTGTAAAACATTCCAAATAGGAAATTTGGGATGTTACAGTCCTCCATCTCTGGAACACATTTCCAACTGTGCGTTAAGCTCACATCGACCTTTCCACATCATATTGGTTATTTTGAAAGGCAATTTTGATTCTAAACTAGCAGTCTTAACTGTGTTTCCGACAACCTTTAGCTTCACCATTCCTTTGCTTGATGTCGTTGCTGATCGATTACATCTTCGTGAAGCTTCTCGACAAAAGTGTCGTGATCATCATCATCATTCTGAGCTCTTGCAGGGTATCAATCGAATGCATGTTGAGAAATACCATCCCTTCCCCTCGATGAATTGTATTATCATCGACATCCTTGTTGCCTTCCCTCCAACACAAACATGTTCACATTTTGTGTTGTCCTTTGAGTTCCTTGCTAGTTCAGCTTATGTTATCTTCTACCTTGGAGTATTACCATCTTTATGTGAAGAATGTTGTGAGCATCGTTGTACCTCTTAAGAATTCTTGATATAGTGATACTTCTCGCCATCACCATTCATTTTTGATCCCCGTGTTGTTTCTAACCGGAATACCAACAAGTGAACTTTGATGTGTGATCCGAATACTTTTGGCAACCCTGTTGCCTTGAGGTTAACAACTGATTATTTCATTCTTGGTGTGTTGGTTGTTGACTCAACATTCTAGCAATGGTCGTGCTACTCATTCAGTCCGAGTGCGCCCTTTGACCAATGTTTAATTGTTGTTGTTACCTCGAGCATACGACATTATACCATTTGATTTGACAAATGTTATCTCCTTGATATTATAATTTTGAAAATTCATCCCTGTCAAAATCTTGGGGGATTGTTGCTGAGCCCATCGACCACACCCTCAACTTATCCATGGTTCGGCGATGAAGCTCTTGAAAGCATTAACCTTATGTCTAGCTCATGACGAATGTGCTTCATAGCAAAAATGTTTTCCCAAAGTTCACGTGCACTCGTTCCGCCGCGAATATGTGAAAGTTTTGTTTCGCTTCCTCTCGGGAAATACCAAATCATTCACGCATGTGCGAAGTGTTATATGTTTTGAAGATTTGTTATCTTCACTTCATATAACTTCTGTCAGCACGCCAAGCCACTAACTGATTTGATCAAGGAAAATAAGTTCCTTCATAAGATCTAATCCAGACTTACACATGAAGCCTTGTTATCCTCGATGATGGTTTCCAAATGAGAACTCAATTGCATTTTGACGCAAGAATTCTATGTGGGCACGAATGTCTTGACATGGTGTTCATGTGTCTTACAATCCAACTCGTGATCTAAGGATTGCTTGTGAAGTTCATACCCTGAGAGCATCATCATCTTTTCTTCTCAGGTATCTTGAGTCTGAGGTATCCCGAGACCAATCAGATCTGAGTCTCGGGCAGATACGATGGTTGGAACGTTTCCCAATAATTATAACTTTGGTCTTTAGGTAAATCAGTACGGTGATGTCTTTCCAACGCACCGGGCCGAAGGACCTATTGTTATAAGTTCTTCTATATGTAAGATTCGCCACCTTCCATGCGAAAGCTATATGGCTTATTTTACATGTTGTTTTCGATGAATCCTTTGTGTACCCAAAGTCCAACCTTTATCTGATGACCATGTCGATGCTACCCCGAAGCACGGATGTGGTACTTCAAATTTCAACAGGAACATTGGAAGCGTCACACTAAAGTGTTCCTGATCAATTATCCAAACTGTGTGGTATGGGTAAACCTCATGATTCCTCTTGCCTCCTTATCTAAATGGTTATGTACTTGATGACCTATTGCATATACCATACTCTATGTTTTCCTCGGGAATGGTATACTTTAAATACTTGTGTGTGTGAACACATTTTTTCCTTCCCATTGGTGTGTTTGACCGTTCTTGTGGCATAACTTATCTAAGCAGTGTTAATTCCCTGCTTAGGTAAAGTTCTCGGTATACAACTCTGTGAGTAAGACCCTGTTACTATTGTGGATAACATTCCGGTAGCCTCCGGTGGACGCGAACCTTTCCTATTGGTCCGCCTCGTTTCAACGAGCAGGGAAAATGGTTCTATTCGTCCCCCGCGCTTGGTACCGACGTTGTTGCCAACATATCTGACAGGTTGTCCTCTGACATGTCTTGCTACCAATACGATACAAGATGTCACCCCTCTGCCTACTCTCGGCCCACATGGTGGACCCATAACCCAAAGTTCCACAGGATTGAAACCTGACTCTCCTGTAGATCTTTTGACTCCAAAGTATCCTTTGCACTTGGCTTCGTATGAAATTCCCGAGCCACCGTCCAATGGAACGATCACTCTTCGGTCCAGATGTTATCCAACATACTGAAGATCAAGTCCGCATTATTCATGAGAATCTGAAGGTTGCTTAGTCTCGTCAGGAGAGTCAGTATGACCGTCATCATCAAGATATGGTCTATGATCGTGGCGAAGAGGCTTATCTTCATGTCACACCAATTAGAGGTGCACACCGTTTTGGGATCAAGGGCAAGTCAGCTCCTCACTATATTGGTCCTTTCACTATTCTCGAAAGGCATGGAAAAGTAGCTTATCAAGTGGAACTACAACGAACCTTTCTCACGTTCACGATGTCTTCCATGTGGAGAATTCTTGTTAGTAGGGGAGAGTTGTGAAGCCCCGGTAAATTAAGCTACAGGAAACCTATCCTAATGGTGTCACGTCACCGGGATTGCTATTGGTAGTCTCGCGTAGTTTCAAAACAATCCAAATTCAAATTTAAAATAAAATCAAAACAAGAAAAGTTTCCAAATGTTAAAATAAAAATGTCGGATGAGTTGCAAATATTCCTTAATTATTTATATAATTGAATCGAGCATTTTTAAGATTACTTAAACCTCCTATATATTTGAAACAGAAACTATATATAAAAAAGTTATAACAAAAAAAGGAAAGAAAGAACACCCAAAAGCCCCCGGCCCAACAGGGCCAAATGGCCCAGCCCAGCCGGCCACCCCACAACCCCACCCATCGCCAGGGAAACCCTAGCACTCCCTCACTCCTCTTTCCCACCCCGCCGCCAGGAGCCCCACCTCCCCTTGCCACCTACCCCTCTTGATCCCGTTCCCCCCTGCCTCACGAGCGAGCCAGGCTTCCCTCAATCCCACACGCTCGCTGCTTCCGTCGCTCTGCCGAGTCCTACGCTTCCCCTTTGCCCTGGCGCCTCTCCCTTCACAGTGAGAGCCGGCGCCACTGCCCCCCAACGCCTCCCTCCTCTCCCCTCACCGAGCCCCCTGCCTCCCCCTGGTTCCCCTCATCACGCCGCCGCCGGCCCCCCTGCACCGCCGGCCGCCGCCTCGCCGCTGCTGACGTCGTCCCGCGGCGCCATCACACAGCCCTGGCGCCCTACCTCGTCGTCCCCCATCGACGCCGCCGGCATCCTACACCACTCCGTCCGCCTCCTCCGCGCCTCGTCGCCGCCCCGTGCTAGGACCGGTCGCCTCCGCCTCTGGCTCCCCTCCTCACCACCGCCGTGGCTCTCCACGTCGGAGCTCCTCCGCCACGTCACCACTCGCCGCCCCTCCACCGAATCCTCTTCACCGGTCCCCCGCTTCCCCGTCGGCTCCATCGAGCCTCGCCGCTCCGATCCCCGGCAACGCAGGTGAGCTTCGGGCCCCGGCCACCCTCTCCTCCTTTTCCCCTCGTTCCGGTTCCGTTCCGGCATTCATTGCCTCGTCCCGGCGCCGTTAATATCCTGTATGAAGAGGTGGACGTTGCCTCGTGCCTCTCTGTTGAGAGAGATGGCACATAGTTAGATAGAAAAGAAAATACAAAAGAAAATGGGAATATGGATGTATGTATGTATGTATGTATCATGTATGTATGTGCGTATGTATTATGTATGCATGCATGTATGTAGAAAATGGATACATATGGTATATGTACACAATGTATGCGTATGTTTGTGGTTGGCCGTTGGGACACTGCCATGTGGGGCCAACGCCCCCCACCCACTCCCACTGACAGGGAGGCCCCACATGACTCACTGTTAAAAATAAAAAATAAAAATATATATATGTTTTTATTAATAAAATAAACAAATAAATAATTAGATATATTACTTAATTAATTAGTTAATTAAGTAAATATATTATTTAGATAATCTGTTAATTAGGATAATTAAATTATCCTATTAGAGTATGACACGTGGGTCCCACATTGAATTAATCTGATTAATTAATAATTAACTTAATTAATAAATTGTGTCAATGACATGTAGGACCCACCGGTCAGTTTGACGAGTCAACTGCTGATGTCAGCGTGACATCATGCTGATGTCATAATAGCGTTTAATAATTAATCAAATCTGTTTTTAATTCTTAATATTAATAAAACTTTAAAAATTAATATAAAATAAACCGTAAGTCAGATAAAAATCTTTTCAACATGAAAGTTGATCAGCAGAGCGAGATGAACCTGGATACGCAGTCCATTCGTCTCTCACGCGTCCCTAGCATAGCAAACATGGAAGTTTTCCATCGTTTTCAGTCTGACCGGTAGTAGCTAGAGACCCGAAAAATATCGTGAGATATTCTTCCGACCCGTCTGCGACATGTGTTGCTGCGTTAGCTCATGCCTAGCCTGCATATTGCCATGTCAGGCTTAGTGTTGCACCTGTTGCTGTTATTTATTGTTTCTCCCCCCTCTTCTTACCGGTAGACCCCGAGACTGACGCTGCTACGGGGTACATCTACCCTCCCGACGACCAGCCCTTTGCCGCAGAGCAACAAGGCAAGCAAACCCCCCTTGATCATCCCTATATCGCCTATGTCTTTCTTCCTCCTGCTTGCATTAGAATTTTGCTACTGTTGTAGTTAGCTCCTATATCTCATGCATAGACTAATTTTGATGAACTGCTACTTTTAGTACTGTACTTTTAATCTGTTTAGTATGGGTGGAGCAGTCATTCCCCTGACCCCGTTGTCCAGTTGCCCCGCTTTGTTTTCAAGTCGCGATCCCTGATCGACGAGCCAGACCCGACACAACACTTACACCCCCTGAGTTGTGCGACACTACAGAGATAATATCGGGTACCGAGGGTGACACCCCGTGAAGTACTCCTGATGATATCTCTGTAGTACAGCTAGTCGGTCGTGGTTATCGAGGGTGATTCCTCTTTCACCATTCCCAACGATGCCTCTGTTATGCAACCCCTCAAGCGTGGGACCTTCGAGGGTGATTCCTCTAGGTCCACCTTGACGGTTACATCGTTCGGAATCCAACGAGGGTGATACCACGGATCCCCCCCGATGTTACAACCACATAGTTAATTGACCATGTGTTGAGGCATAGTTTATGCCTAAGTAATTTTGGTGATTGATGACAGTACCGTACAGGACTAATCGTGTGTGTCAAGGTTTCAGGTAACACTCGTCAACGGCACAAGACGACACGTCTCCTCTCTTCTGGAACAGAAGCACGACGCTCTCTATGATTCTCTTTATTTGAGTCATACGAAAGCCGTACTATTAAGAGGGGATCCGTAGTGGAAAGGTTTGGGTGGAATCTATCTTTACACACGCACACTTCACATTCTCCCTTTCCTTATCTTTTGGAGCGGCCCTCGCCTATTCGTCTCAATTATCTCTGCAAAATGGTCCCCAGCGGTAGTACCGCTGGTGCCAGCGGTAGTACCGCTGGACTGCTAGCGGTAGTACCGCTGCATCCAGCGGTAGTACCGCTAGCTGGCGGTAGTACCGCCCCTGGTCAGCGGTAGTACCGCTCCAGGAGCTTTGTACCACCTGTCTAGCGGTTGTTCGTGGACGGACCCTTTTGAGAAGACTTTCCCGGCGGTAGTAGTGCTTGTGCACTACCAAGGGGCCAGCGGTAGTACCACTGGAGGCCCAGCGGTAGTACCGCTGCAGCCAGCGGTAGTACCGCTCCGGCACAGCGGTAGTACCGCTGGTACTCGGGCAGAGAGTGGGAAAACGGTCTGTTTCCCCCCCCCCCACTATATAAAGGGTTCTTCTAGCTGAGGAACCCTATCTCTTACCTCTCTAAGCTCCATTGTTGCTCCACAAGCTCTAAAGTGCCCGATCTCTCTCCCTAGCCAATCAAACTTGTTGATTCTTTAGGGATTGGTTGAGAAGGCCTAGATCCACACTTCCACCAAGAGAAAAGTTGATTCCCCCACCAATCCCTTGCGGATCTTGTTACTCTTGGGTGTTTGAGCATCCTAGACGGTTGAGGTCACCTTGAAGCCATATTCCATTGTGGTCAAGCTTCGTGGTTTAGTTGGGAGCCTCCAAGCTTTGTGTGGAGTTGCCCCAACCTTGTTTGTAAAGGTTCGGTCGCCGCCTTCAAGGGCACCTATAGTGGAATCACGGTACCTTGCATCGTGCGAGGGCGTGAGGAGAATACGGTGGCCTTAGTGGCTTTTTGGGGAGCATTGTGCCTCCACACCGCTCCAACGGAGACGTACTTCCTGTCAAAGGGAAGGAACTTCGTTAACACATCCTCGTCTCCATCGGTTCCACTTGTGGTTATCTCTAACCTTTACTTTGTATTTGCTTATGCTTGTGACTATATCTTACTTGTCTTAATAGCTCTTGTTGTTAGCTTCTATAGGGTTCACCTCTTTGTCATATTATTTGTGAACCCGTATAGTGTTTACCTTAACTTGTTAAGATTAATTAAAAAGTGGTCGTTGTCTTCACCCCCCCCCCTCTAGCCAACCATATCGATCCTTTCAATTGGTATCAGAGCCACGTCTCTTTATTAAGGGTTTAACCACCCGAAGAGTATGGAAGGCGGAGAGGAAGTTAACCGTGGGCAACCCGAGGACATGGACTTGACTTCGGTCACAAGGGATGACTTGAATACGGCTATGGCAGCCCTCAAGACGTCCTTGACGAGCGAAGTCAAAACCATGCTTAAAGAATTAATTGATGGTCTTAAAAGTTCACCCGAACCAGCTTTAGTGGTTAAACCCACCATTTCCGATTGGAGGCCAACTCCTCTAAGGAAGCGGCTAAAGGTATGCAACCTGCTTCACCTCACGAAAAGGATGGGACTGGAACATATGCTTCGGTTCCACCTCCCATGACATATGGAGGACCCGTTCTCGCACCTCGTCTTAATCCTGTTGGTCCTCCTCCTAAACTTGTGAAAGGTGACTTTGCTAACTGGGTATTTTCTATTAAGTCTCATTTGAATCACAGCTCAACAAACTTGTGGAGAATTATCGAGCAAGGATATTATCCCCATGACCCAAGCAACCTCACTCCAAGAGAAGATGCAGACAATCAATATAATCACTCTGCGTTGTTTATTCTCCAGTCTGCTGTGCCACCTGAAGATCTTCCCCACTTGCGTCCCTTCACATTGGCCAAGGATTGTTGGGAGCATATTATGGTACTGTACAAGGGAAGCTCAAGTATTCAACGATCCAACTATGAAGTGATACTTGATAAGGCCGATGAGTTTGTGATGAAGGAAGACGAGGACCCTCGTGATCTCTATCGGAGGGTGACTTCTATTGCTGTGGCACTAAAGGATCATGGGAGTAAGGATGTGGATGATACATGGGTCAAGCGCAAGTTTCTCAAAGCCATCATGCCTTTCAATAAAGCCATGTCATCTGTCATTCGTCAGCGGCCAGACTTCCACTCCTTGTCTTCTAGTGAAGTGTTGGATGAGTTCATTGCAATGTCAATCATGAACGAAACAGCCGACAATGCACTTGCTCGTGTCCGATCAAAAACCACTTCACCCAACCTTGCGTTGAAAGCAAGAGCAATGCTTGAAGAAGAAGAAGAAGATGAGGAAGAGGAGAGCTGCCCTGAAGACACAAAGTATGCTTATCATGAGCACATGGCTCTTGCATCAAGGCAATTCTGGGGAAATAAAAGGAACTCAAGACCCACCTTCAACAAGAACAACTCGAGTGGATTCAGACCCAAACAACGAGTGAGGACATGTTATAACTGTGGCAACGTGAGTCATTTCGTGGCAGAATGTCCCTATGAGAAGAGGGAAGACAACGGAGGCAAGCTCATTCGCAAAGACAAAACCAAATCATTTCCAATCAAGAACAACTTTGTGAAGAAACCTCACCCAAAAGGGATGGTGGCCCTGGAGGAGTATCCTTCTGATGATGATGGCGATGAGGATGATACAGTGGCAATGGCAACTGTTGCTATCGCCACTACCTCTTCCCAGAAGGTGTCTCTCTTCAATGCCCCCAACGAGAACCACATCACCAAGTGCCTCATGGCAAAAGGTACCAATCAGGTAACTCCCATCATTAAGACCAACATTACTTCTGCTCCTTCATTGTTAAATTGTGTAGAAGGTAGTGATGTTGGAGAACTTAATGAGCATGATCTTGATAAGTTTCTATGCACTATTAAGGGAGAACCCAAGAAGCACTTTGTTGCTCTCTTGGAACAACTGGGTGAGGCCACTGACCTCATTGAGTCTCATGAGGAGACCATCTCCGAGCTTCAGGGACATAGCCGTGACTATGCCGATGAAATTGCCAAATTATCTAGTGCTCTAGAAGAAGAGCGCACTCTTCATTTGGATCTTGAGGAGTCATATAACGATGACTGCGCTAAAAGGCAAAAGAAACTAGATCATGATGTTGTTCTTACTCGCATGCTTAAATCTGAAAAGTATGCTCTTGAAGTTGGCCATGACAGACTCAAGGAAGAGTTTGACATACTTGACAAGGCCCACAAAGCCTTGAAAGGTGTTCATTTCTCTCTGAAAGAGTCTCATGATCAACTCCAAGCAAAGCTTACCAAGGAGATCTCTACTTGTCCTCCCTTTGTGTTAATTGATAATACTTGTGCAACTAACCCTTGTTGTGAGCATGTTCATCTTGTGGAGGAAAATGCCAAGTTAAAGGAGAAACTTGAGAAGGGCCTTGTGGCATGCAGACAAGGTGACAAGAGTCTGAACGATCTTTTGAGCACTCAAAAGGGTGTTGTAGGAAAGGAAGGACTTGGACTTACCTCCAAGTCAAAAGGTAAAAGGAAGAACAAGGACAAACGATCTCTCACCCTCATGGACATCTTTGTCAAAGAGGGTGAGGGGACTCAGAAGGTGAACAGGAACAAGGTGGACTATGGGAACCCCAAGAAGGGCAAAACCGCTCCTACTAACACAGCCGGCAAACTCAATTCCTCTTATGTGTTATGTTGTGCTAGTGATGGGCATGTTTATGCAAAATTTGTTGGTTCCTACGATGAAGATATTGAATGGGCTATCTAGGTTCCTAAGACCCTCTTCTCTAACATGAAAGGACCCATTAAAAAATGGGTACCTAAAACCAAGCCTTGATCTATTGCAGGAGTTTGCTTCCGGTGGGGTGTCATGGTTGCTCGATAGTGGAGCAACAAATCAGACCGGAAGCAAGGACTTAGTGGTGGATGTGCATCCTTCTCCATCTATGCCCACCCATGTCCAATTCGCCGATGCATCCTCGTCAAAGGTATTGGGTTTGGTAAGGTGGTCGTCTCTCAAGATTTATCTATTGAGAAGGTCATGCTTGTTGAGTCACTTGCCTACAATTTACTTTCGGTTCGTCAACTTGCAATCATGGGTTTTTCCACATTCTTTAATATTGACACTGTGGTCCTCCTAAGAAGCAAGACTCTTAAAGTAGCCTATGTTGGACATGTCAAAAATGGTCTCTATGTGGTGAACTTCTCGAAGCGACCCACTAAGACTGCGACATGTTTAATGGCTAAAGTTGACGTGGGCTGGCTTTGGCATCGCCGTTTAGCTCATGTCAATATGAGATCTTTGCAAAGTCTTCTGACAGGGGACCATGTTCGTGGACTAACAAATGTGAGCTTTGCTAAAGATCGTGTTTGCAGTGCTTGCATTGAAGGAAAGATTCATGAAACTGCTCATCGTCCAATGACTCTTATCTACACTAAGAGGCCATTGGAACTTCTCCATATGGATCTGTTTGGTCCTCCAACATTTGATAGTCTTGGAGGCAGAAAATATTGCTTAGTGATTGTTGACGACTACTCAAGATATACCTGGGTATATTTCTTCAAAAGGAAGAGTGAAACTCAACAAACGGTCATCAACTTTGCTAATGAAGCGCAACGTCAACATGAAGCAAAGATCTTGATGATTAGGAGTGACAACGGCACCGACTTCAAGAACTACACCCTAGATGAGTTTCTAGGTGATGAGGGAATAAAGCACCAATATTCTGCACCACATACCCCTCAGCAAAACGGCGTGGCAGAAAGGAAGAACCGGACCTTGATAGACGCTGCAAGAACAATGATGGCAGAATTCAAATCTCCATACAACTTCTGGGCAGAGGCCATCAACACAGCATGTCATGCGTCCAATCGGCTCTACATCCGCAAAGGCTTGAACAAGACTCCGTATGAGATTCTAACTGGAAACAAACCCAATCTCAAGTACTTCCGGGTATTCAGTTGTAAGTGTTTCATTCTTAAAAAGGGAGCTCAGTTAGCTAAATTTGATTCTAGAGCACATGAGGGTATCTTTGTTGGTTATGCTACCAACTCTCATGCTTACCGTGTCCTCAACAAGTCCACCGGACTAATTGAGGAGACGTGTAACGTAGAGTTTGACGAAAATAATGGCGCCCAAGTGGAGCAAAGTGGTGTTTGTGATACAGGTGATGAAATTCCTCCCGAAGCCATAAGAAGAATGGGGATTGGTCAAATACTCCCCATTGAGGAACCCCTTGTGGCCGAAGGAGAAGGACAATGCTCTACTCAAGTGGAGCCACCACCCCCACTAGCCCCACACGCTTCCGATGAACAAAGAGAAGACTCTCAACAAGTTGATCAAGCTCACAGTCAAGATCAATTGCCTAACAATGGTGATATGCCCCATGATATTCAAGCACTACTACAAGACCCTGAACCAGCACAAGATCAAGATCAAGAGCAACCACTAATACAAGATCAAACTAGTGAACCTGCTCAAGTCGAAGGACAAGATGATCAGGAGACTGTCTCACAATTCCCGTCTGGAGCTCCAACAACCGGCTCAAGACGCAAGGGCAAACAAAAGGTACAAGTCGATGCTCCCCCGTTATCTAATGAAGAACTCTTGGAGCGTCGAGCAGCCAAGAATGCGAACAAGCTGAAAGCCAAGTCACATCTTATGAAGAATGTTCTTGGTAGTTTAAAAAGGGGAGTATCTACCCGTCAACAGCTTTGGAATTATTGTGAGAATCACGCGTTTGTCTCGTATTGTGAACCTCAACAGGTACATGAAGCGCTCGATGATGAGGATTGGCTTATGGCCATGCACGAAGAACTTAACAACTTCGAGCGCAACCAAGTCTGGGATTTAGTGCCTCGACCAACGAAGGAACATAATGTCATTGGGACCAAATGGATATTTAAGAACAAGAAAGATGCAAATGGAATTGTGATTCGAAACAAGGCAAGATTGGTGGCTCAAGGCTACTCCCAAGTCGAGGGTATCGACTACGGTGAAACCTTTGCCCCTGTTGCTCGTCTAGAATCTATTCGCATGTTACTTGCTTTTGCTTCTCATCATAACTTCAAATTACAGCAAATGGATGTGAAAAGTGCATTTCTTAATGGTCCTTTAAATGAGTTGGTATATGTCAAACAACCCCCGGGATTCGAACATCCCAAGCTCCCCAATCATGTGTACAAACTCAATAAGGCACTCTATGGCCTTAAACAAGCCCCACGCGCGTGGTATGAGTACCTTACTGAGTTGTTACAAGATCGTGGGTTTGAAATTGGGAAGATTGATCCCACTCTTTTTACTAAGAGGGTTAAAGGGGATTTGTTCATATGCCAACTATATGTTGATGATATTATCTTTGGCTCTCCTAACATTTCATTCAATGAAGAATTTGCTGCGCTAATGACTGAGAAGTTTGAGATGTCCATGATGGGAGAGTTGAAGTTTTTCCTCGGGTTCGAGATTAAACAAGGTCTAGAAGGGACATTCATCAAACAAGCCAAGTACACTCAAGACATGCTCAAACGGTTCGAGCTCGAAGATGTCAAACTGGTCAAGTTCCCCATGCCAACCAGATGCAAGCTTGATAGTGATCCCAATGGTAAAGCAGTGGATCAAAAGGTATACCGCTCCATGATTGGATCCCTCCTTTACCTCTGTGCATCTAGACCGGATATTATGTTGAGTGTAGGGATATGTGCACGATTTCAATCCGCACCAAAAGAAAGTCATTACATGGCTGTCAAACGAATCTTTCGATATTTGGCTCATACCCCAAACTTTGGCCTCTGGTATCCCAAAGGAGCAAACTTCAATCTGGTTGGCTATTCTGACTCAGATTGGGCTGGAGATTGTGTGGAGAGGAAGTCAACATCTGGAGGGCGCCAATTTCTTGGTCGCTCTTTGGTAAGTTGGTCTTCAAAGAAGCAGAACTGTGTCTCCTTATCATCCACCAAAGCTGAGTATGTGGCAGCTGCAAGTTGTTGTGCACAATTGCTATGGATGAGGCAAACTTTAAAGGATTATGGTGTCACTTGTGACAAAGTGCCTCTTCTATGTGACAATCAAAGCGCCATCAAGATTTCCCTCAACCCAGTGCAACATAGCAAAACCAAACATATTGATATTCGTCATCACTTCATCCGTGAACATATCAAGCTAGGTGATATTGAGGTTCACTTCATCCACACTGAAGAGCAACTTGCAGATATTTTCACCAAGCCACTAGATGAAGCAAGGTTCCGGGAGTTAAGTCATGAGCTCAATATCATTGATTCAAGTAATGTGGATTGAAACTAGGCATGTTGCACCTCACTTTACATTTCATCTTTGTCTAGGTGTAGGCATGGACATAGGGGGAGTGTTGTTCTCTCAATGAACTCTCCCTCCCCCCATTATGCGTAAATCAATCTAGTCTTTCACTTTAGCCATTGTCAAATGGCACTTGTGCTTCAAAGACGAGCATTGGTCATGAACCCAAGGATAATTCTTCTCGGTGTCATACCATTGTCTCAAACATAGGTGGCCTCGGCCACCGCCCCTCCATCCTCTCTTGCGTATAAAGTAGAGGATATACAATGACAAGTCAGTACATTTTCTTGGATGTCATCCCTTTTTACTCACTTGTCATGTGCCCAAGTTTCTCTTTTTTCCTTAGCCGTGTTGAAACATGTACAACGGTACTACCGCCAGGGTAGCGGTACTACCGCCAGGGGTAGCGGTACTACCGCCAGGACCCCAGCGGTACTACCGCCAGGAATGGCGGTACTACCGCCAGGTTTCAAAATCTAACACAACCAGCTATAAAATTTCTAGGGTTTCAAGGGGGAGCGGTACTACCGCCAGGGGGAGCGGTACTACTGCCAGGACCCCAGCGGTACTACCGCCAGCTAGCGGTACTACCGCCGGGGCCACAGCGGTACTACCGCTGGCCCGTACCCCTTGGGCTATATAAAGGGAGGGGGAGCCCGATTTTTGCATCTGTTTCTTCTTCCTCGCGGCTCCTCCCTCCTCTAGCCCGAAAACCCCCTGTTTGGATCTCACTTCGTGGAGCTCCTTCTCCCCGTTGGTGTGGAAGGGTTGCTTCATCTCTTCTTCCTACTCCAAGAGCCATGAATCCCGGTAAAGCTCCTCCCTTCTTCTATTTGGTTGTTCTTCGTGTTCTAGGGTTAGGAGCATTGGGGATTGGATTCATCTTGTTAATCCTATGGCTAGTTATTGGATGGCATGAAGGAAATATTTGAGGGGAGTATAGGTCCGATGGTTTGTTGTTGTGATTGCTGCCATGCTCTAGGATTTCATCGTCTTAGATCGAATACTTGAACTTTTGGATTAGATCTAAAACGTGCTCTCTTTTGCCTAGGCATGTTTGTACCTCTTGTTACTATGTGTTCCTCATGACAGTAGGGCTGGGGTGTACGTCTTAGTGTTCATATTCAGTCAATGCCCTCGAAAACGAGTTTTATATGTCAGATCTGAAAGTCAAACCCCCCAGCGGTACTACCGCCAGGGGTAGCGGTACTACCGCTATGACCCCCAGCGGTACTACCGCCAGGGGTAGCGGTACTACCGCTAGGCCCCAGCGGTACTACCGCCAGGGGTGGCGGTACTACCGCCAGGAGCATTCACGGTGTATTTTTTTTGTGTTTTATGCTTGGCAATGCATGTTTACTTTTTCTGTGTTTTCCAGATTCATTGCCTTGACTTTTCTTGTCGCCTCTTTTTTGCTTTGTGCTCTATGTCACAGGTGGCTCTGCTCGCCGTTCGAACCCCCCACGGGACATGGCGTCCAAACAGTTTCGCAACACAGAGGCGCCCGAGGGGTCTGCCACGTCTGGTCTGCCTCCCAAGAAGAAGTCCTTCAAGAAGGTCGCTCACAAGGACAAGAGGGTCAATATCCGTACAATGTCCCCCAAGGACTTTCTGCAATTTCGCACCAAGAACCCCTATCTCAAGGAGAGGGAAGTGATCGATGGGGTTGAAAATGTCTGGGCAAGGGACCAGTGCAGGATCTATCGGGATGTTATTGCTTCCTTCAAGAAGAACCATGTCTCTGTTCAGTGGATTGATCTGGCACATCTTCAGCGGAACATGGACTACTTTGGTGATGCCCTCTCTCTGGTTGACAAACTGGGCATCAAAGACATCATCACCTTCAAGACGGACTTTGATCCCACTGCAGTGGATCAGTTTTATGTCACAGTCCATTTCTCTCCTGATGCACAGCGTTCCATGATCTGGATGACTGGGTCGAAGAAGATGACCGGTTCCTGGACTGAGTTCATGCAGTTCCTTCACATTGACTTTTAGGGTGCTGACACTCCTCTTGGGCTGCGTCCTCATGCTGCAGCCCCCACCGATAGGGCCCCCGCAAAGGACAGACTGCAGTCACTGTATCTGAGGAAGGGGGTGCTTCCCAAGCACCTGGACATCATGCATCGGATCTTTTGCAACACCCTCTTCCCTCGGAGTGGTATCTTTGATGAGGTACATGGATACTTGGCTGAGATGCTGTTACTGTGTGAGGAGGCTATGTCTCAGGAGTCTGCTCAGCTGGATATTTCAGATGTGATGTTCACAGAGCTCTGGAACTGCATCATCAGTCGTAAGGTTCCTATCTACGGGCCTTACCTGTTCGCATACATTTGCCATAAGTGGGAACAGGCTTTTCCGGATGAGGTGCTCTACGCACAGTCTGATTACATTGTGCATGACCCGATCAGGCTTCGCGTCAAGGACAAGTGGGCCAACCCATCTACATCCTCTCAGCACATGGATACAGATACAGAGACTGCTGCTGACAGAGGAACTGCCTCTCAGTCCCGCTCGTCTGCCATGCCATCTTGGGCGATCAAACTGCAGGACAAGATGAAGACACTTTTCTGTATGCAGGCCAAGGGTCAGTACCAGACACATGTGGCTCAGAAGCAGAGCCGCCAGAGGCATAAGCATGTCCTCAGGACCTTGGATGTGGACATCTCCAGCGGCTCAGAGGACGACATCACTCCTGAGGCCACTTGGATGCAGGCTCAGGGGTACCAGTGGTCTGGCGATGAGGCGGAAGAGGAGGAGCGGACCGACCAGGAGGGGACAGACGAGTCTGGTGATCCTGAAGACGAGGAGTAGTTACCTGTGGCATTAGGTGTGCCCCTTTTTGGTGTCTTGTGCCAAAGGGGGAGAGAGTCTAGGATTTGCTTTCATTTCAAACTTTGCATTGCTTTGCTTTATCTCGTATGGTTTGCTTCAAACTTGGTTTGATTCTCGTTTGCTATCTTTTGTGAGACATGATCTTATCTGAGATTTATTTCCATCATATGCTGTGAGTCATATGTCCCGTATTGTCATATATCTCTATCTTTTTGTTCTCATATTATTCTCTGTGCAAATCCGGTATTGTCATCAATCCACCAAAAAGGGGGAGATTGTTGAGGCATAGTTTATGCCTAAGTAATTTTGGTGATTGATGACAGTACCGTACAGGACTAATCGTGTGTGTCAAGGTTTCAGGTAACACTCGTCAACGGCACAAGACGAGACGTCTCCTCTCTTCTGGAACGGAAGCACGGCGCTCTCTACGATTCTCTTTATTTGAGTCATAGGAAAGTCGTACTATTAAGAGGGGATCCGTAGTGGAAAGGTTTGGGTGGAATCTATCTTTACACACGCACACTTCACATTCTCCCTTTCCTTATCTTTTGGAGCGGCCCTCGCCTATTCGTCTCGATTATCTCTGCAAAATGGTCCCCAGCGGTAGTACCGCTGGACTGCTAGCGGTAGTACCGCTGCATCCAGCGGTAGTACCGCTAGCTGGCGGTAGTACCGCCCCTGGTCAGCGGTAGTACCGCTCCAGGAGCTTTGTACCACCTGTCCAGCGGTTGTTCGTGGACGGACCCTTTTGCGAAGACTTTCCCGGCGGTAGTAGTGCTTGTGCACTACCAAGGGGCCAGCGGTAGTACCGCTGGTGTCAGCGGTAGTACCGCTGGAGGCCTAGCGGTAGTACCGCTGCAGCCAGCGGTAGTACCGCCAGGCAGCGGTAGTACCGCTCCGGCACAACGGTAGTACCGCTGGTACTCGGGCAGAGAGTGGGAAAACGGTCTGTTTCCCCCCCCCACTATATAAAGGGTTCTTCTAGCTGAGGAACCCTATCTCTTACCTCTCTAAGCTCCATTGTTGCTCCACAAGCTCTAAAGTGCCCGATCTCTCTCCCTAGCCAATCAAACTTGTTGATTCTTTAGGGATTGGTTGAGAAGGCCTAGATCCACACTTCCACCAAGAGAAAAGTTGATTCCCCCACCAATCCCTTGCGGATCTTGTTACTCTTGGGTGTTTGAGCATCCTAGACGGTTGAGGTCACCTCAAAGCCATATTCCATTGTGGTGAAGCTTCGTGGCTTAGTTGGGAGCCTCCAAGCTTTGTGTGGAGTTGCCCCAACCTTGTTTGTAAAGGTTCGGTCGCCGCCTTCAAGGGCACCTATAGTGGAATCACGGTACCTTGCATCGTGCGAGGGCGTGAGGAGAATACGGTGGCCTTAGTGGCTTTTTGGGGAGCATTGTGCCTCCACACCGCTCCAACGGAGACGTACTTCCTGTCAAAGGGAAGGAACTTCGGTAACACATCCTCGTCTCCATCGGTTCCACTTGTGGTTATCTCTAACCTTTACTTTGTATTTGCTTATGCTTGTGACTATATCTTACTTGTCTTAATAGATCTTGTTGTTAGCTTCTATAGGGTTCACCTCTTTGTCATATTATTTGTGAACCCGTATAGTGTTTACCTTAACTTGTTAAGATTAATTAAAAAGTGGTCGTTGTCTATTCACCCCCCTCTAGCCAACCATATCGATCCTTTCACCATGTTACTCGGATCTTTGATGAATAGATGTTAGGCGGGTGGATTCCCGCTTGTTTGTGTCGATAACATAATTAAAATGATAATGGATTTGGGTATTTGAACTGGGTTGGTCGCAGACCTTTTCGCACTAACCGGCTTCGCAGGAAGAATTACGGGTACTTGACGTCGCGGTATCAACCGAAGCTCTTCAGACGTCAGTGATGGAGCGGCGCACGCCTGAGTGGTCCCGAGATGCATCACTCTTGTATTAAGGGGTGCTAGGACTGACATCGGCCACCGACGCATCATGTAGGAGCGCGGAGGGCAAGTGGGCCCATGAACCCTTTGTGCTTAGGAGTTAGACCGGCGGGCTGGCCTCTCTGCTAAGCTTAGGTGGGGCTGCGACGTGTCGATATTCCGAGGCCGGGCATGACCTAGAAAAGTGTGTCCGGCCAGCGTGTTATCGAGCGTGACGAGAAACTTGGTGCACCCCTGCAGGGATGAAAATTAACTATTCGGATAGACGTGTCCACGGTTAAAGGACGACTTGGAGTTGTGCCCTGATCTTATACAACTACAATTGTTACTTAACTGGAATAGTTGCTCCGGGATTGCTTCCTCGCAGGGAGTCGAGGGAGGATATCTGGGCGTGACCTCATATTAATATTGCTGCAACAATATGACTATTATTTGCGTTACCTGTTCTACTCTCGTCTATTGCTGCAAGACCTCGTGAAGATGTTAGTCTTTGATAGGACTAGGCCTTCTCTCTCTATTCTTGCATTGCTGGAGTCAGCCCACATATAAACCCCTTCTTTGATACTAATGCATACTTAGCATAGTTCTGATGTAAGTCTTGCGAGTACTTTGGATGAGTACTCACCGTTGCTTTGCTCCCCTTTTGTCGCCTTGATCCGTTGCTACGACCAGATGTTGGAGCCCAGGAGATGGAGTTTCCTGCCGACGCCTGCCACCCTGATGGTGACTTCTTCGTTGAGGCCGCTAAAGACCAGGAGTAGTTAGGAGGTTCCAAGGCAGGAGGCCTCGCCTCGTTCAATCATGTTTCTTTTGTGCTAGCCTTCTCTAACGCACCTCATGTTTATGTCTGTACTCAGATATTTGTTGCTTCCACTGACTCGTGTGTTTATCGAGCTTCTGTATTCTAGCCCTCGAGGCCCCTGGCTTGTAATATGAAGCTTGTATTATTTTTATTTGTGTCTAGAGTTGTGTTGTGATATCATCCCGTGAGTCCTTGAGTTTGATCGTACGCATTTGCGTTTATGATTAGCGTACGATTAAATCGAGGGCATCACAGGGATTTCTTGTTCATTTATTTTTGTATTATGCCGGATTGGGTATCCTTTTTACCAACCTCTCTCGTGTAATGACAAGTGAATAAACACTCATCTTGAGAATAACTCGCTTAGCATGGAAAATAATGACCTCTCCGTCGCTCCATGAGCGGTACGAGCACACAGAACAGATGTTCATTTGAATATTTAGAGGTGGCACATGAAAATTTACATGGAATGGCAGTGAAATACCATATATAGGTAGGTATGGTGTACTATCATGGAATAAACTTGGCTCAAAGATTTGGATGCAGAAGTAGTATCTCTACTTAGTATGAAGTTTTGGCTAGCAAAAGGTTCTAAACAAGCAACACATGTTGGAGGATCCATAACAATATAACTTCTATGCAAATATACCCAAACATAACCATTATGTTGTATTACTTGTCCAAATTCAACTATTTGATCAAGGTTAAAAATAATTAATGGGTATGCACAATCATAAAAGATGTCCAAAATAATATATTTGTATGTGAAAGTTCTCTCCCTTATACTAATCATTCATGAATTTCTTATATGGCCAATATTGTAGTTGCAAACTTCAATAGTTTTTACTTTCTAAGCCAATTGTGAAACTACTACTAAGCATATAGCACATTGATAATTTCATATTTATGATATTTCATTCATTCACAATATACTTTAAGGATATAAGTGAAGCACAAGAGTAAATATCAAACTGCTCTCAAAAGATATAAGTGAAGATCGATGAGTAGTCAAACAATTAAGTAGCTACATGAGGACTCTATCTCAATAAACATTTTCAGATCTGAGAATTTTATTTCAAACACCAAAGGAAACAAAAATGCACTCCAAGGATAGCACATGTCATGTGGATAAATAAAAACTTAGGATCAACATCACCAAGCTTAGATGCTTGAGACTTCTTGAAATATTTACTTGGGGTGCCTTGGGCATCCCCAAACTTAAGCTTTTGTATCTCGTTCAATCCTCTCATATCCTAGTTTCACCTAAGTCTCAAAAACTTCACCCACACAAAACTTGAAAAGAACTCATGAGATAGGTTAGTACACATAATAATATATCAACTCTTTATTTACTGCCAAGACAAGTGCATGATAATTTTCAAAAATTATCTATTGTTTACAATAATTTACACAATTTAAATCCACTAATATAAGCCATGAAAACTCTAGGATAAGTACATAACAAAACTATGGTAGCAATCTATCCAAACATAACAGTCTGTAGCAATATAATTAAACAACGTACTTTTGTAACTCCAAAATTCTTAAATTTAGGACATAATAAAAAAGTTGTACGAAAGTATTGTGTAAAAATTTCATGAACGTTACACATTCAATAAAATGTGATAATTCAAATACTACATCATAAGTTTCTGTTTTTGTACAACACACATCACACATGAAATTCAAGCATTCTAAAGGCAATTCTTGGAACTTTTTATTCAAAAATAAGATTATAAATAACACCTAACAAAGAAAAAGAAAATAAAATGATTCTCCAAGTAAAACTCATATTACATGATGATAAAAATATAGCTCCAATTAAGATATAACGTTTGTGTTGGAGATGAAAGAGGGGATGCCTTCCGGGGCATCCCCAAGCTTAGATGCTTGCGTCTTCCTTAGATATTACCTTGGGCGTGCCATGGGAATCCCCAAGCTTAGATCCTTTCTAATCCTTATTCTCCTCATACCGGTATCTCACCCAAAACTTGAAAACTTCAATTACACAAAATTTGATGGAACTTCGTTAGATGGGTTAGTATAATAAAAGTAGATCATTCACTTAGGTACCGTCAAGACAAGATTGATAATTGTTCTCACATAATACCTAATGTAGTATATGATTCCCATAGTTTATATCACTCAATATAAGCTACGGAAACACTAGAATAAGAAAACTGTGCATGCAAAACAGAATCTGTAAAAAATAGAACAATCTATGAAGATCTCAATGAACACCATACTTCCCTGAATATAAAAATTCTGTAAAAATTAGGTCAACACAGATGATTTGCATTCCAAAACTATGTAAAAATTTCATAATTATTTGTTGCTCGAGTAAAATCAGAGAAGTTCTGCATTGGATATAAAAGTTTTTGTTTTTGCACAGAATCAAACAAGCTAGTATCCACACTATCCCAACGGCTTTACTTGGCACTTTATTGAAATAAAAGACATAAAACATGATTACTACAGCATATTAATCATTTGAAAACACAAAAATAGGAAGGATAAATATTGTTTTGTCTCCCAACAAGCGCTTTTCTTCAATTCCTTTTAGCCAGGCATGATGATTTCAGTGATGCTCACATAAGAATAGTAACTCAAGCATGCAAAAAGAGCATCATGAATCACATGACAAGCACATTTAATTCTAACCCACTTCCTATCCATAGGGTTTTGCAATAAAACAATTTATGGGATCAAGAATCAATTTCCATAGGAAGGCAAAACAAGCATAACTTCAAAACTTTGAACACTTAGAGAGGAAAGTGATATTATTGCAATTCCTACAAGCATATGTTCTTCCCTCATAATAGTTTTTAGTAACATCATGAAGGAATTCAACAATATAACTATCACATGAAGCATTATTTCCATGATCCACAAGCATAGAATTTTTATTACTACCCACACAAGCAAACTTCTTATCATTCATAATGGTGGGAGCAAACTCAATAAAATAACTATCACGAGATACTTGATTGATACAATCCAAATGAAAATTAAAATCCTGATGAAAAGTTTCATGGTTATCATTATTCTTTATAACATACATGTCATCACAATAATCATCATAGATAGCAACTTTGTTGTCATAGTCAATTGAAACCTCTTCCAAAATAGTGCATTCATCACTAAACAAAGCCATGGCCTCTCCAAATCTACTTTCATCATTATAATAAGATTAAACGCCCTCCAAAATAGTGGGATCATTAGTACCTATAGTTGACACTCTTCCAAACCCACTTTCATCAATATAATCATCATAAATAGGAGGCATGCTATCATCATATTAAATTTGCTCATCAAAACTTGGGGGACTAAAAATATCATCTTCATCAAACATAACATCCCCAAGCTTGTAGATTTTCATATCATTAGCATCATCGATATTCACAGAATTCATATTAACAATATTACTATCACGATCATCATTCAAGGAATTCACATTAAGTATATTTATAAATTC
Organism: Hordeum vulgare subsp. vulgare; assembly: GCF_904849725.1. Lineage (NCBI taxonomy): Eukaryota > Viridiplantae > Streptophyta > Magnoliopsida > Poales > Poaceae > Hordeum > Hordeum vulgare. The sequence goes on along the minus strand of NC_058521.1, from coordinate 93,794,327 downwards.
TTCCTCTAACAATTGAGCACAATTTTCTAAACCATCATTTTCACGAAAGACATTATAGAGACGAAGCAAATAAGGCAACCTAAATTCAATTTCTTTTGTAGTTTTGTTTTATAAAACCAAACTAGTGAAAATAAAATAAAATAAAAGATTTAATTGCAAGATTTAAAGATATACCTTCAAGAACTCACCTCTCCGACAACAGAGCCAGAAAAGAGCTTGATGTCTACTATGCAACTTTATTCTTGTAGACGTTGTTGGGCCTCCAAGTGCAGAGTTTTATAGGACAACAACAAATTTTCCTCAAGTGGATGACCTAATGTTTATCAATACGTGGGAGGTGTAGTATGAAGATGGTCTCTCTTAAGGAACCTTGCAATCAAATACAAGAAATCTCTTGTGTCCCTAACACACCTAATACAATGGAAAATTATATAGGTGCACTAGTTCGGCGAGGAGATGGTGATACAAGTGTAGTATGGATAGTAGGTATAGATTTTTTTAGTATGAAAATATATAAAAAGCAAGGTAGAAAGTATAAAATAGTGAGCAAAATGTTGTATAAATGCTTGGAAATAAGGCCTAGGGTTCATACTTTCACTAGTGCGATCTCTTAACTAAGCTAACATAGTAGAATCGTACGATCATCCCTCAACATGCGACAAAGAATCACTCAAAAGTTCATAAGTAGTGGAGAACATAAGATGAAATTGGTGTAGGTAGTAGAGCCACCTCAAAGTTATTCTTTCCGATCAATCTTTTGGACTATTCCTATAGGTGTCACAAATAGCCCTAGAGTTCGTACGGGAATAACACCTGTCATACATATCAATCAACCCTAATATCTCCTAGATACTCTAACGTGACCTCAAGTATCCATGGTTTAATTATTCAACATGCATCAAACAATTTCAGATTCATCATATTCAATCCAACACAAAGAACTTCAAAGAGTACCCCAAGATTTCTCTCGAAGAAAGTAGGATGAAAATGTGCGATCAACCCCTATGCATAGACCCCCAAGGTCACCGGAATCTGCAAGTTGATGCCATAACATATATCAAGTGAATTAATAGAATACCCAATTGTCACCACGGGTATCCACATGCAAGACATACATCAAGTGTTCTCAAATCCAATATTCAGTCCAACGTAACGATATCTCAAAGGGAAAGATCCAATTCATTACAACAAGATAACAAGGGAAGATCACCATATGATCCAACTATATTAACAAAGCCCGTGATACATCAATATTGTGCCATCTCAAGAACATGAGAGAGAGAGAAAGAGACTAAACACATAGCTACTGGTACATACCCTCATCTCCGAGGGTGAATTATTCCCTCCTCGTCACGGCCTCCGCCGGGATCATGAAGATGGCTGCCAGAGATGATTTCCTCTCTCCAACAGGGTACTGGAAAGGCTCCAAATGGGTTTTTTGTTAATACACAAAGTTGCGGTGGTGGAGCGAAAGTTCTCTCTTTATTTTTGGGGGTTTCTGTATATATAGGATTTTTGTGCGTCAGAATCACGCTAAATGGAGCCACATGGGCCCCACCAGGCATGATGGCACGAAGAGGGGGTGGCCGCAACCTGCTGCCTTGTGGCCCACAGGTCACTCCCCTCTGGTAGCTCTTTTCTCCAATATTGTTCATATGTTCTAGAAAAAATCGTCAAGAAGTTTCACGCGATTCCGAGAACTTTCATTTTATGTAAAAGATACATGACCAATGTAATTCTGCTGAAAACAACGTCTCTACATGTTTGTTCTTAATAAATCACAGAAGTGCATCAAATCCATATAAAAATATTGTAAATGTAGGTGAATGTGGCATGAATACTTCATAAATTATGGATACGTTGGAGATGTATCCGAACGTGATATGAATTTTATGATGTCTCCCCGGTAACGGCGCTATGAATTCTTCCTGCTATTTGTGAGTTGCGTTGGGATTTTCCTTGAAGAGGAAGGGTGAAGTAATATAGTAGAGGTAAATATTTACCTCAGTTGAGAACCAAGGTTTATCGAATCGATATAAGAATCAAGGCAAACTCCCGTCATCAGCACCTACACACACAAATCCAAACGCCTGCACACAATGCGGGCAAGAGGGTTGTCAATCCCCATGGACTTGTTACTTGCAAGGATTAATTATGATAGAGATAGATATCTAAAAGTAAACGTAAAATAAAAGTATTAAAAGGCAAAAATTATTTAGGTTTTTAGCTAATTGATTAAGTAGACCCGGGGGGGTATAGTTTTCACTGGAGGCTTCTCTCTCTAAAGCAAAACATATGGTGGATATACAAATTACTGTTGGGCAATTGATAGAAAAGTGCATAGTTATGATGTTATTCATGGCAAGATGATGCAGAGAGGCATTGATACGTACATTTTACATCATGCTTTTATATCAATATTTATTGCATTGTGGGCTGTTAATACACATTATGGTTGAATACTTATGCCTTTTCTCTCTTATTTTACAAGATTTACATGAAGAGGGAGAATGCCGGCAGCTAGAATTCTCGACTGGAAAAGGAGCAAATCCGAGAGACCTATTCTGCAGAGCTCAAAAAGTCTTCAAAAGTTATGGAGAATTGTTTTGGAATATATAAAAAATAATGGGCAAAGAAATACCAGAGGGGACCCACCAGGAGGTCACAAGCCAGGGGGCACGACCTACCTCCCTGGCCGCGCCCTGTAGGGTTGTAGGGCCCCTATCAGGCCTCTGGTGCCCATCTTCTGATATTTGAAGGGTTTTGACCTGGAAAATAAAAATCAATAGAGAGCTTTCGGGACGCAGCGCCGCCGTCTCGAGACGGAACTTCGACATAACCAATCTAGAGCTCCGGCGGAGCTATTCCACCGGGGAACTTCCCTCCCGGAGGGGGAAATTGAAGCCATCGTCATCACCAATGATCCTCTCATTGAGAGGGAGTCAATCTCCATCAACATCTTCATCAACACCATCTCCTCTCGAAACCCTAGCTCATCTCTTGTATCCGAGCTTTGTCTCAAAACCTAAGATTGGTACCAGTGGGTTGCTAGTAGTGTTGATTACTCCTTGTAGTTGATGCTAGTTGGCCTATTTGGTGGAATATTATATGTTCTGATCCTTCATGCTTATTAATACTCCTATGATTATGAACATGAATATGCTTTGTGAGTAGTTACGTTTGTTCCCGAGGACATGGGATAAGTCTTGTTATAAGTAATCATGTGAATTTGGTATTCGTTTGATATTTTGATAAGATATATGTTATCTCTCCTGTAGTGGTGTCATGTGAACATCGTCTACATGACACTTCACCATTATTTGGGACTATAGGAAGGCATTGAGAAGTTATAAGTAGATGATGGGTTGCTAGAGTGATAGAAACTTAAACCCTAGTTTACGTGTTACTTCGTAAGGGGATGATTTGGATTCATAGGTTTAATGCTATGGTTAGATTTATCATAATTCTTCTTTCATAGTTGCGGATGCTTGCGAGATAGGTTAATAATATGTGGGATGTTTGTCCAAGTAAGGGCAGCACCCAAGCACCGGTCCACCCACATATTAAATTATCATACTAACGAACGCGAATCATATGAGCATGATGAAAACTAGCTTGACATAAATTCCCATGTGTCCTCGAGAGCGCTTTTCTCTATATAAGAGTTTGTCCAGGCTTGTCCTTTGCTACAAAAAAGGATCGGGCCACTTTTCTGCACCAAATTTACATTTGTTACTTGCTACCCGTTATGAATTACGTTATCACAAAACTATGTGTTACTGATAATTTCAGTGCTTGGAGAGAATACATTACTGAAAACCGCTTGTCATTTCCTTCTGATCCTTCTTGGGTTCGACACTCTTACTTACTGAAAGGACTACGATAGATCCGCTACACTTGTGGGTCATCATGACTCTTTTCTGGCGTCGTTGCCGGGGAGTGAAGTGCCTTTGGTAAGTGGAACTTGGTAAGGAAAAATTTATATACTATGCTGAAATTTATTGTCACTTTTCACTATGGAAAATAATTCTTTGAGGGGCTTGTTCGGGATATCTTCACCCCGACCAGAATCAAAATGAGATGCTCCTCAACCTTCTGCACCTACTGAAAATATTTATTATGAAATTCCTTCGAGTATGATAGAAAAACTTCTAGGTAATCCATACGTAGGAGATGGAACACTACATCCTGATTTGCACCTAATCTATGTGGGTGAACTTTGTGGATTATTTAAGCTTGTAGGTCTGCCCGAGGATGATGTAAAGAAGAAGGTATTTCCTTTATATTTGAAGGAAAATGTGTTGACATGGTATATGCTATGTCATGATATTGGATCATGGAACTACAACCGACTGAAATTGGAATTTCATCAGAAGTTTTACCCTATGCATCTAGTTCATCGTGATTGGAATTATATTTATAATTTTTGGCCTCGTGAAGGAGAAAGAATTGCTCAAGCTTGGTGGATGCTTATGTCAATGTTATATTCATGCTCGACACTTCTTGAAGGAGAAATAATTTTTATGCTCGGCTCTCTCATAATGATCAATCCATGCTCGACACTTCTTGTGCTGGTTCCTTTGTGAAGAAAGATATTGAATTCAAATGGGACTTATTGGAAAGATTTAAAGGAAACTCTGAAGTGTGGGAACTCGACAAAGGTAATGAGTCAGGTATAAGCCTTAAGTTTGATTGTGTCAAATCCTTGATATACACCGATGCTTTTCGTGATTTTAGCACTAAATATGGACTTGACTCTGAAGTAGTAGCTTCATTTTGTGAATCTTTTGCTACTCATGTTGATCTCCTTAAGGAGAAGTGGTTTAAATTTCATCCTCCCATTGAAGTTAAGGTAGTAGAACCTATTAAAGTTGAAGAAGAAACTACTATTCATAATGCTAATCATGTTATTCCTACTGCTTATATTGAGAAACCACCCTTTCCTGCTAGGATAAAGGAACATGCTAAATGTTCAATTGTGCTTCGTAAGAGTTGTGCTAGAACACCTATACCTCCTGAGCAAATTAAAGTAGAACCTAATATTGCTATGATTAAAGATCTCTTGGTTTATAATATTGATGGGCATGTCATTCATTTTTGTGATGAAGCTGCTAGAATTGCTAGACCTGATACTAAAGGTAAACATAGATCTATTGCTGGCGTGCCTATTGTTTCTGTTAATATAGGACATCATTGTTATCATGGATTATGTGATGTGGGTGCTAGTGTGAGTGCAATTCCCTTTACCTTATACCAAGAAATTATGAATGATATTGCACCAGCCGAATTAGAGGAAATTGATGTTACCATCAAGCTTGCTAATAGAGATACTATTGCACCAATTGGGATTGTTAGAGATGTTGTAGTCTTGTGTGGGAAAATAAAGTATCCTACTGATTTCTTGTTCTTGGTTCCCAACAAGATGATTTTTGTCCCATTATATTTGGTAGAACCTTATTGAATATTGTTAATGCTAAGATTGATTGTGAAAAAGAAGCGATTACTGTAAGTTTTGGGGATGCATCTCATGAGTTCAATTTCTCTAAATTTCGTAGACAACCCCATCACGAAGAATTGCCTAGTAAATATGAAATTATTGGTCTCGCTTCTATTGCTGGGCCTCCTACCGATCCCTTATAATAATATTTGCTAGACCATGAAAATGACATGTATATGAATGAAAGGAATGAAATAGATAAGATTTTCTTTGATCAACAGCCTATTCTGAAACACAACTTGCATGTTGAAATACTCGGGGATCCTCCTCCACCTAAGGGTGATCCCGTGTTTGAGCTTAAACAATTACCTCATACTCTGAAGTATGCTTACCTTGATGAAAGAGAGATATATCACGTTATTATTAGTGCTAACCTTTCAGAGCATGAAGAAAAGCGATTATTGAAAACTCTAAGGAAGCATCGTGCCGCTATTGGATATACTCTTGATGATCGTAAGGGCATTAGTCCCACTCTATGTCAGCACAAAATCAATATGGAGCCTGATGCTAAACCAGTTGTTGATCACCAACGACGATTAAATCCTAAATGAAGGAAGTGGTAAGAAATAAAATACTAAAGCTTCTGGAGGCAGGTATAATTTATCCTATTGCTGATAGTAGATGGGTTAGACCCGTTCATTGTGTCCCTCAAAAGGGAGGTATTACCGTTGTTCCTAATGATAAAGATGAATTGATCCCACAAAGAATTGTTACACGATATAGAATGGTAACTAATTTCAGGAAATTAAATAAGGCTACTAGGAAAGATCATTATCCGCTACCTTTTATTGATCAAATGCTAGAAAGATTATCCAAACATACACAATTTTTCTTTCTAGATGGTTACTCTGGCTTCTCTCAAATACGTGTATCAAAAGAGGATCAAGAGACGTAAAATTTGCAACTGAGTAACATTAGATAATATTAGTAGGAGGAAATGGCGACTCCCTCCTCCCACCTCCTACACCGGCGACTCCATGACGATCTGGATTTCTAGCCGGCGTGCATCTCTCTCTCCCCGCTGATCATCTTAGGTGAACTCTCACGATCCTCTACGTGTTCTCTATCATGGCCTGCATGGGTGGCTCCACGCTGGATCTGGATTTTTCACCTGGTGCGGCCTTTGCGGATGATGTGTTCTGTCACTCTGGTTTTTCTGTGCACCCGATGGATCATCGTCGACCTTTCATCATGGTGGTTTCTTTTAGCCGACACGTTTTCCGTTTATCTGAGGATTCTGTAGCTGCAGCACTTGAGTCTGCCATTGGGGGTTCGACCATTGATCTTGTGGTCACACAAGTCACGGACTCAGTTTTCTCGTTCAGGGTTTCTTGCAAGCAAGTTGTTTTTCATATTCTGGCCTTGCGATCTTACAAATGCTCTAGTTTTAAATGTTTCTTTCATGTGTGGGGCAATGGTGGTCCGAATTGGCGTCGTGAATTTACCCTATGGAGAAAACAGTGTGATGCTGAATGGATTTTAGTTAGCCTATCTAAGAGGAGGGTAGCATTAGCTCTGATGGCAGTGCATTCTAGACCTCTCAAGTCCTCTTTTAAATCTGGATCATCTACATGCAAGAAACTATCTTTCGCAAATCATCAACAGTATGAGGTTTGCAAAGGTTATAGGTGTCCTGTTACCGAAGATGAGCTTACGACACTTCAGAATGATGGCTATTCTATTCCTCAGCAAGAGCGTGTTATTATCAGTGCACCACCGCCGGCTGAACTCCGTTCGACGATGGCGACGCCTCACATTACTTTCGGGATGGTTTCTCAGTCGGTGTCACCCTCCGCTTTGTCCGGCATTCAAAATCATATCAACGGAATGAACGGGATTTCTTCCTCTCTTAGTGCAGATACTGTTCCTCCCTCCCCTTCGGGAGGAATTTCGGATTATTTCAAACTGGCGCCATCCGATGGTTTAGTCAGTGGGCCTTCCTGTGATCAGTTTCCAACTCATGAGCCGACGGTAGATTCATCTTCAAACGGGCCGGATATTCCTTCCTCGCAAGAGGCCTGTCAGCTCTTCAATAATTTAATTATGGCATGGTTCACGAGATATTTTCTTGCACGATCTGTTTGAATCGTGGGCATCTAGCTCCCAACTGCACGACTTCGCCGATATGCTCTTCCTACGGCAGGGTGTGCCATACAAAGTCTAACTGTGCAACTTTTATGCGTGATAATTGTCTTACTTGGAAACATAAGAGCTCCACCACCTCCCATGTCGCCGATTTCTTGGGAACCTCTACTGATCTTGGGGAAACCACGCAACCTGCCGAACAATTCTCCCCTGTCTTCTCGCACTCATCATCTCCTAGGACTCCATCTAAGCCACCGCCATTGAGACCACCTCCTCCAGTTATGCTCCCGGACATGGCCAACTTAGAGATGGACCCTGAGCGGTATGTCCCTCCGGGCCATCACATCATCGACCGTGGCCCCAACCGCCTGCCAAGGATGTTCATCACTCCGGCGATCCCCATTGCTCATAGACATGAACAATTCATCATCACAGAGGTGATGCCTGCCCCGCCCGCCAACCTCGTTGGTCACGTACGATAGGAGTTTGTTGATCTTCGGCACAACCGGGGTTTCCATGTCTGCTCCGCACAACCTTGGATTGCGGGGGTAGGTTTATTTGAGCTTAGAGATGCTGGAGAGAGCTTTTGCTGCTATTCAGATGGTTCCTCGGGACTTGGGGAACGACTCTTTTGTTAGATTAATGCGGCACAATGAGGGCGTAGGTTTTCGTGGCGCTGCTGGGTTTCATCAGGGATGCCTGATGTTTTTGGGCGTGCCGCTAGATTTCTGTAACACTGATGATCTTCGTGTTGAGGTGAACACGTTTGGTGAATTCCACCATTGGGTCAGTGATGATCCATATCTTGTCCGCTCCAATGTTTTTGCATCGTTCTCGGACGATTTTGTCGTTCCTCGGTGTGTTACATTCTTTGAATATGCTGCTTGGGGTGGAGCAAGGGTTTCTTGGTCTGCGCCGCTGTTCATCCTGGGTGCGGACTTTTTAGAGCAGATGCCCAACGATGAAGACCGCATCCCCCTCAATAGCAACCCCCATCCGATGCCAGGTCAACTTGAGCAGGATAATCTGCTCTTTGGTCTGCCACCTTACCCTGCTCTAGGGTGGCACAATGTGCCGCCACCACCTCAAATGCCAGAGCCTCCAGTTCAACCGGAAGAGGGAGGTTGGGGTTGGCATGTTGAAGCTCCCGATGCCGAACCTGCCGCTCCTGAACAGGATCAAGAGTCCATGGTCATCGACTAACCAACATCCTCTGATTCAGTCCAGGAGATTGTGGTCGTGGATCCCCAGCCAGACAATGCTGAAGCTGCTGATGATGTCCCTGCCAATGCTGCAGCTGCTGATCATGCCCCTCCCAATGTTGATGATGCTGTCGATGACGCTCCTGAGGAGTTCAATCCGCCGGCAATTGTTCCTTATCAATAGCCCATCTTTAGGCCAACCAACCTGATGATTGGAGCAGTCCGTGTTGCTTATGTTCCTCCGTTGCCGCCTGTTGTTTCATGGGCAAGGTCTTTTGAAGCACTCATGGGGGTGTTCAGTTCACTACATGTCCCTCGTCACCTCCAGATGCCAACGGCTATGCCTATTGTGGTCCCCAAGCACTCCTGGTCAATTGCATTTGATGAAGACCGTGGGGAGCCCAACATTGTTTACAAGGACTGCACTCCTACCCCTAGCTCTGAGGTAACGCCACCAACTGACAACATCTTTGCACCATCAGGGGATCTTTTCTCCTTTGAATCTCCAGTAGCCACGAAGAAGGTGCCACGCATGAAGGCCACTCCAATTGTGGACTCATTGGTCCGCAGATGCACCACATGATCTGTCAAGCGGGATGGCTTCAAGCCTGTTTTGCAAGAGCTTCCAATGCACGTGCCCAAGAAGAGAAAGCTGCGTGCTAAACGATGGATGTACCGGAGGTTCAGGTAGCTCCGCCACCATCGCAGGAGGAGTCCGTCCCACCAACGACCCCAGTTCGGGTGATCCAAGATGTTGGCCAAAGCCTTGGCATCGCTCCTGAGAAGCTCACTGAGGACCGACTTATGGAAGATCCTGCTGTTTCCAAGCCTTCTCTCAATGATGATTAGACAAGTGTTTATGTCCCTACGCTTTATCTGTTGTTTCCTTTATCATGATACTGCTTGCTGTGTGTCACAACTCTTTGAACTTTGGTTGTGTTAGTTATTATGTAACCGCGCCTTTTTTATTAAATCTTGTTGCTATGGATAGTCGATCTACAAGAAGTTGGCGGGTTCTTTGCTGGAATGTGCGTGGATTAAATTCAGACTCACGACAAAGGGCAGTTCGTAAAAATAGATGAAAGCTTGGCTTCGGTTGTTTGCCTCCAGGAAACAAAAATGCAACATATTGATTTTCGGAGTGTTAGAAGTTTTTGCCCCAAAAGGTTTGAACAATTTTCTTATAGTACATCGCGTGGTGCCTCTGGTGGATTGATCACCCTCTGGAATTCCTCCATTTTAACGGGCACCTTGATTGAATCTCAACCCTTTGGTTTAATTGTGTCATTCACCTCAAACCATATTTCTGAAACTTGGACTTTGGTCAATGTTTATGGTCCTTGCCAAGGAGAGGCTAGAGATCAGTTTATCAGCTGGCTATATAACCTAAATATCCCTGTCAATGATAATTGGCTGCTTCTTGGAGATTTCAACTTTATTCACTCACCCTCTAATAGAAATCTTCCTGGTGCTGATGTGAATGATATGTTTATATTTAATGCGATTATTGTCCATCTGGGTATGTTAGAACTACCACTCAAGGGCAGGTCTTTCACTTGGTCAAATATGCAAGATTCACCACTGCTGGAACAATTAGATTGGTTCTTCACTTCTGCCAATTGGATATCCTCCTATCCATTGACACATGTTCTTCCTTTAGCCAAATCTGCATCTGATCATGTCCCCGGTGTTGTGACAGTAAATACTTCCATTCCCAAATGTAACCTGTTTCGGTTTGAAAACTATTGGGTGGAGATGGATGGATTCCTTGACTGTGTCCAAAATTCTTGGAAGATTCCTTCCAGGAAAAGTCACATCATTGCCATCATTATGGATAAGTTTAAACACCTAAGGCATGCCCTAAAGAGATGGCAGACTAGCCTCTCTCAGCTCAAAGCACTCATTGATAAGTGCAATAAGGTGGTGCTCTGTCTAGATAATCTTGAAGAGCTCAGACCCCTGTTCAGACCTGAGCCAACTTCAGAGTGATTGTGAAGCTTCATCTAGAATACTGATACGTCTCAAACGTATCTATAATTTTTGATGGTTTCACGCTGTTATCTTATCATCTTTGGATGTTTTATGTACCTTTTATATATTTTTTGGGACTAACTTATTAATTCAGTGCCAAGTGCCAGTTCGTGTTTTTTCTGTGTTTTTGGTTCTTTTCAGATCTGATTTTGGAACGGAGCCCAAACAGAATAAAATCCCCGAAATGATTTTTTCCCGAACGAAAAAAGATCAGGGGGCATGTGGGCCAAGCCAGGTGGGCTCTAGGGAGCCCACAAGCCCCCACTCTGCCACCAGGGGGGAGACGGCGGTGGCAGGGCTTGTGGCCTCCCTGGCCGCCACCTGACCTAGATCTTTGGCCTATATATTCCCTAAAATACAACAAAAAATCAGGGGACCCTCGAAAATACTATTCCGCCACCGCAAGCTTCCGTTTCCGCGAGATCTCATGTGGAGACCCTTCCCGGCGCCCTGCCGGAGGGGACTTTGGAGTTGGAGGGCTTCATCATCATCATCATCGCCCCTCCAATGACTCGTGAGTAGTTCACTTCGGACCTACGGGTCCTTAGTTAGTAGCTAGATGGCTTCTTCTCTCTCTTGGATCTTCAATACAAAGTTCTCCATGATCTTCATGGAGATCTATCCGATGTAATCTTCTTTGGCGGTGTGTTTGTCGAGATCCGATGAATTGTGGATTTGTGATCAGATTATCTATGATATATATTTGAGTCTTTGCTGATTTCTTATATGCATGATTTGATATCCTTGTTAGTCTCTCCGAGTCTTGGGTTTTGTTTGGCCAACTAGATCTATGATTCTTGCAATGGGAGAAGTTCTACCATGTGGTGACCTTTCCGAGTGACAGTAGGGGCAGCAAGGCACACATTAAATAGTTGCCATCAAGGGTAACAAGATGGGATCTATCGTCGATATGAGATTGTCCATCTACATCATGTCATCTTGCTTAAGGCATTACTCTGTTCTTTTGGACTTAATACACTAGATGCATGCTGGATAGCGGTCGACATGTGGAGTAATAGTAGTAGATGCAGAAAGTATCGGTCTACTTGTTTTGGACGTGATGCCTATAGATATAATCATTGGCATAGATATCGTCATGACTTTGCAGGGTTCTATGAATTTCTCGACAGTAATTTGTTCACCCACCGTCTACTTGCTTTCATGAGAGAAGCCACTAGTAAACACTACGGCCCCCAGGTCTATTTACATCTATCGTTTACACCTCCGCTTTTACTTTGCTTTGTTACTTTGTTGCTTTCAGTTCTCACTTGGTGAACAATCTATAAGGGATTGACAACCCCTTCATAGCATTGGGAGCTAGCTTTTTGTGTTTGTGCAGGATCTTGTGATACTCCTCCACTGGATTGATATCTTGGTTCTCAAACTAAGGGAAACACTTACCACCGCTATGCTACATCACCCTTTCCGCTTCGAGGGAACACCAACGCAAGGCTCCAAGTCCACGGGGGAAATCCTTTGCATCTTTGCCTAGGAAGTCCCTTAAGGCGTAGCCACAGTAGAAGGATTCCTGGTGCCGTCGACAAGACTATTCTTGGCGCCGTATCCAGGGAAGCACAGCTGACATCAAACACCTTCTGCATTTGCAATTCCTTTACTGGAAAAAGGGAGCTACTATCAGATTCATCAAGGTGGGGGAGGAGAACACTAAGTTTTTCTATTCCATGGCAACTCAAAGATATAGAAGAAACTCCATTTCATCACTTAAATTGGAGGATGGATCTGTTATATCTGATCATGAGCAAATTGCTGGCTGTTTTTGGTCATCCTTCAAGGACAGGATGGGCTCCTCTAAAGGTATTAACCTCGCTTTCAACCTTCAGTCTCTCATACATAGGGTAGACGGGCTAGATATTCTTACATTGCCTTTTACCAAAGAGGAGATGGATAAGACTGTCAAAGAAATGCCCATTGATAAAGCTCGACGTCTAGATGGTTTCAATGGACTGTTGTTCAAAAAATGTTGGTATATCATCTGCCCTGAATTTTATCAGGTTGCAAATGATTTCCATACAGGAATTGGAAAACTGGAAAATATGAACTCCTCATACATTACCTTGGTGCCCAGAAAAGTTCTCCTGAACAAGTAGGTGATTTTAGGCCCATCCCCCTCACTGGAATGGGACTTAAATTCCTTTCCAAAATGGTTGCAAATAGACTTCAATTACAGATCATGAAATGCATCCATAAGAATCAGTATGGTTTCATCAAGTCCAGAACCATCCAAGACTGTGTTGGATGGACACTAGAATACCTCCACCAGTGTCACCACTCAAAAAAAACCATTGTCATCCTCAAACTTGATTTTGAAAAGGCTTTTGACTCTATGGAACATGAATTTATATTTCAGATTCTTAGGCACAAGGGTTTTAATGAGAGGTGGATATTATGGGTACATCAGCTACTCACTTTTGGCTCTTCCTCTATTCTTGTGAATGGAGTTCCTGGTAGAAAATTCATGTGCAAGAAGGGTGTCAGGCAGGAAGATCCAATGTCCCCTCTCCTTTTTTCCATCAGTGCTGAATTTCTCCAAACCTTGGTAAATCAGTTGTTAGAAAATGGGCTCATTCAGCTGCCAATATCTTGCCATGATAAAGACTTTCCAATAGTCCAATATGCAGATGACACTCTTATCATTTGCCTGTTGTGGAGTCCCATCTACTGGAGTTCAAAAATATGCTTATGCTTTTCTCCCAGTTCACTAGTCTTCAAGTGAATTATCACAAGTCTGCTCTGTTGCCTATAAACATTGATCAAGGAAAACTTCAAAGGCTAGCTGCCTCTATTGGGTGTAAGGTAGGATCACTGTCTTTCATCTATCTTGGTTTGCTTGTTGGGACAACCAAACCAAGGATTATTGATCTAATGCCGTTGGTGGATAATATGGAAATGAGGCTCTCTGCTAGCTCCTCATTCCTAGCTCAGGGTGGTCGTTTGCAATATCTCAACTCAGCTTTGTCCTCTGTTCCCATTTTTTTCCTTTGTAGTCTGGACATACCACTAGGGATCATTAAGCAGTTGGAAAGGATACAAAGACAATGTCTCTAGCGAAAAAATGGCCAAGACCATGCACCTTCTCTTGCGGCCTGGGACTTGGTGTGCAGACCAAAAATGAAAGCTGGTTTGGGGATTATGAATCTGTCTGTTCAGAATGAGGCACTGCATCTTAAGCATGTGGATAAGTTCTTGAATAAAGCAGAAGTGCCCTGGGTTGATTTAATATGGAACACTTACTACCACAACACAGTTCCATAGGGTAACTCCCTTTGTGGATCATTCTGGTGGAAGGATATCTGGAAGAGAATGGACAATTTCAGAGCTGTCACCTATGTACAACCAAACAGAGGAGATTCTTTCCTCTTTTGGTCTCATTCCTGGGCACTAGGCGACTCAACCCTGCCCCTAGCTCATTGGTTCCAACGACTGTTCTCTTTTGCTATTGATACGTTTTGCACTGCTAAGGAGGTTTTCCAAGCATTTGAGACAAATAGCATGACCAACATGTTTCACTTGCCCCTTTCTGACATGGCCTTCTAGGAGTTGGAAACGGTCACCTGCTTGCTCCAAAACCTTAATAGAGAACAGTTAAGCAGAGATGTCTGCTTTGGAGTAGTGACAGTAATATTTACTTTGGTAAGAAATACCACCTTCATGTCCATCGGCCCATTATACCCAACCCTCTCCTAAGTTGGATTTGGAAGAGTTGCTTCACCATGAAGATCAAAATGTTTGCCTGGATGCTCATTATGGACAGGCTGAACACCCAGGATATGCTTGAACGACGCCACTGGAAAGCTTCTGATTCAATCCTATGTGTTCTTTGTCATGCCAGGGTCAAAGAGGATAAGGATCACCTCTTTTTCAACTGCCTATTCAACACCAGGGTTTGGAACTATCTTCAGATAACCTCGCAGGGTACTTCCATGTGGGACATGTGGAGTAATGGTTTTGTTTGGCCAACTAGATCTATGATTCTTGCAATGGGAGAAGTTCTACCATGTGGTGACCTTTCCGAGTGACAGTAGGGGCAGCAAGGCACACATTAAATAGTTGCCATCAAGGGTAACAAGATGGGATCTATCGTTGATATGAGATTGTCCATCACTAAACTATTTGTTACTTGCTACCCGTTATGAATTACCTTATCACTAAACTATTTGTTACCGACAATTTCAGTGCTTGCAGAGTATACCTTACTGAAAACCGCTTGTCATTTCCTTCTGCTCCTCGTTGGGTTCGACACTCTTACTTATCGAAAGGACTACGATAGATCTCCTACAATTGTGGGTCATCAGGCATCACTTCCATAAAAAAGTAGACTGAAACAATTCTGCATCTACTACTATTACTCCACTTCGAGAGCGCTTCTATGTTTGCCTCTCTAGGTATTAAGTCCATAAAAACAAAGTAATTCTTGGATCAAGATGGCATGAGGTAGGCAAAGTAAGACAAGCAATATGTTCACACCCTATCGTTTTATCCTTAGTAGCAACAATACAAATATGTGTCTTGTCCCCTTCTGTTCCTGGGATATAGAGCACGACAAGATTAAATCTACTGCAATGCACCGCTTCTAGTGAAGATAAATCAATCTACTTGGCAAAACTAAATAGATAGATTAGAGAGAAATATGATACTATAATAATCATGCATAATAGAATTCAGAGAAGACTCAATTACTTTCAAGGAAATAAGATCATAAACCCACAATTCATTGGATCCCAACTAACACACCGCAAAATAAGATTACAACGGATAGATCACCGCGAGAATCACAGAGAACATGGTATTGAAGATCAAAGATAGATAAGAAGCCATCTAGCTACTAGATATGGTCCTGTAGATCTATGGTGAAATACTCACACGTCATCATGGAGGAAACAAGGTTGATGTAGATGGCCTCCATGATGGATTCCCCCTCTCGCAAGGTACCGAAAAAGGTCTCCACATGGGATCACGGTGGAACACAGACTTTCGGTGACAGATAAACTGTTTCGGGTGGCTTTATGATGTTTCTGGAATATTTGAGAATTTATGGAGGCAAAATTAGGTCAAGAGGTGCCACTAGGGGCCCACTAGTTCAAAGGGCACGCCCTACCCCCCCTAGGTGTGCCCCTAGGCTTTTCGACACCTTGTGGCTCCTCGGATATTCTCCCAAGGTTCCATGGGTCTCTTTTGCTCCGAAATTCATCAAAAAGTTTCATCGTGTTTGGACTCCGTTTGGTATTTATTTTCTTCAAAATTCAAAAACACATAAAAAACATGAACTGGCACGAGGCACTAGGTTAATATGTTAGTTCCCAAAAATTATATAATATAGCATATTATTGTATATAAAGTATCCAATATTGATAATATAGTAGCATGAAAAAGTAAAAAATTATAGATGCGTTGGAGACTGCTACTTCTTGATCTTGCGTTGGTTTTGCCTTGAAGAGGAAAGGGTGATGCAGCAAAGTAGATAAGCATTTCGTTCAGTTTGTTCAAAACCAAGGTATTAATCTAGTAGTAGGAACAAGCAAGGCCCCAATCGTAGTACCTACACAAATAATCAAACACATGCACCCAACGCTAAAAAGGGGTTGTCAATCCCTTTAGAGTTATTTGCAAGAAAGAGATCTGATAGAGGTAGATATAAAAGATTTCGGAAACAAAAGTAAATAAATTGCAGCAAGATATTTTTTGTATTTTTGGTTTATAGATCTGAAAGTATAATATGGAAAATAGACCCGGGGGCCATAGGTTTCACTAGAGGCTTCTCTCATGTAGGAAAACAATACGCTGGGTGAAGAAATTAATGTCGAACAATCGATAAAAAGAGAATAATTATGAAGATATCCAAGGCAATGATTATGCATATAGGCATCACGTTCGTGTCAAGTAGACTGGAACGATTCTGCATCTACTACTATTACTCCACACGTCGACCGACACCTACCTGCATCTAGAGTATTAAATTCATGAAGAACAGAGTAACACATTAAGTAAGATGACATGATGTAGAGGGATAAACTCAAGCAATGTGATGGAAACCCCATCTTTTTATCCTTGATGGCAACAATGCAATACGTACCTTGCTACCCCTACTTTGTCACTGGGTGAGGACACCACAAGATTGAACCCAAAACTAAGCACTTCTCCCATTGCAAGAATTACCAATCTAGTTGGCCAAACCAAACCAATAACTCAAAGAGACTTGATAAGATATGAAATCATGCATATAAGAATTCAGAAGAGATTCAAATAATATTCATGGATAATCCAAACATAAACTCACAATTCATCGGATCTCGACAATCACACCGCAAAAGATTATTACATCGGATAGATCTCCACGAAGATCATGAAGGACATGGTATTGAAGATCAAAGAGAGAGAAGAAGCCATCTAGCTACTAGCAATGGACCCGTAGGTCTGTGGTGAACTACTCACGTATCATCGGAGGGGCAATGGAGTAGATGTAGATGCCCTCCATGATCAATTCCCTCTCAGGCAGATTATCAGAGAAGACTCCCAGATTGGATCTCACGGGAAGAGAGGCTCTCAGCGGAGGAAAAGTATTTTCGTGGCTCTTTTTTGCGATGGGGCGATATTTGGGAATTTATAGGCCGAAGAATATGTTTAGGAGAGCTGCAGGGGACCCACAAGCCAGGGGGCGCCCGACAGGTGTCCTACAGGCTTGTAGCCTCCCGGCAGGTGCCCTGCCCCCTACTCCAAGTCTTCTCGGTTTCTTCTGGTCCAAGAAAAATCATTCCGGAGATTTTATTCCGTTTGGACTCCGTTTAATATTCCTTATCTACAATACTCAAAAACGTGGATAAAACAGAAACTGGCACTAGGCTCTAGATTAATAGGTTAGTCCCAAAAAAAATATAAAACAACATATTAATGCATATAAAACATTCAAAACAGATAATATAATAGCCTGGAACAATCAAATATTATAGATACGTTGGAGACTCCTTCTTCTTGAGCTTGCGTTGGTTTTGCCTTGAAGAGGAAAGGGTGATGCAGCAAAGTAGATAAGCATTTCCTTCAGTTTGTTCACAACCAAGGTATTAATCCAGTAGTAGGAACAAGCAAGGCCCCAATCGTAGTACCTACACAAATAATCAAACACATGCACCCAACGCTAAAAAGGGGTTGTCAATCCCTTTAGAGTTATTTGCAAGGAAGAGATCTGATAGAGGTAGATATAAAAGATTTCGGAAACAAAAGTAAATAAATTGCAGCAAGATATTTTTTGTATTTTTGGTTTATAGATCTGAAACTATAATATGGAAAATAGACCCGGGGGCCATAGGTTTCACTAGAGGCTTCTCTCATGTAGGAAAACAATACGCTGGGTGAAGAAATTAATGTCGAACAATCGATAAAAAGAGAATAATTATGAAGATATCCAAGGCAATGATTATGCATATAGGCATCACGTTCGTGTCAAGTAGACTGGAACGATTCTGCATCTACTACTATTACTCCACACGTCGGCCGACACCTACCTGCATCTAGAGTATTAAATTCATGAAGAACAGAGTAACACATTAAGTAAGATGACATGATGTAGAGGGATAAACTCAAGCAATGTGATGGAAACCCCATCTTTTTATCCTTGATGGCAACAATGCAATACGTACCTTGCTACCCCTACTTTGTCACTGGGTGAGGACACCACAAGATTGAACCCAAAACTAAGCACTTCTCCCATTGCAAGAATTACCAATCTAGTTGGCCAAACCAAACCAATAACTCAAAGAGACTTGATAAGATATGAAATCATGCATATAAGAATTCAGAAGAGATTCAAATAATATTCATGGATAATCCAAACATAAACTCACAATTCATCGGATCTCGACAATCACACCGCAAAAGATTATTACATCGGATAGATCTCCACGAAGATCATGAAGAACATGGTATTGAAGATCAAAGAGAGAGAAGAAGCCATCTAGCTACTAGCAATGGACCCGTAGGTCTGTGGTGAACTACTCACGTATCATCGGAGGGGCAATGGAGTAGATGTAGATGCCCTCCATGATCAATTCCCTCTCAGGCAGATTATCAGAGAAGACTCCCAGATTGGATCTCACGGGAAGAGAGGCTCTCGGCGGAGGAAAAGTATTTTCGTGGCTCTTTTTTGCGATGGGGCGATATTTGGGAATTTATAGGCCGAAGAATATGTTTAGGAGAGCTGCAGGGGACCCACAAGCCAGGGGGCGCCCGACAGGTGTCCTACAGGCTTGTAGCCTCCCGGCAGGTGCCCTGCCCCCTACTCCAAGTCTTCTCGGTTTCTTCTGGTCCAAGAAAAATCATTCCGGAGATTTTATTCCGTTTGGACTCCGTTTAATATTCCTTATCTACAATACTCAAAAACATGGATAAAACAGAAACTGGCACTAGGCTCTAGATTAATAGGTTAGTCCCAAAAAAAATATAAAACAACATATTAATGCATATAAAACATTCAAAACAGATAATATAATAGCCTGGAACAATCAAATATTATAGATACGTTGGAGACTGCTACTTCTTGAGCTTGCGTTGGTTTTGCCTTGAAGAGGAAAGGGTGATGCAGCAAAGTAGATAAGCATTTCCTTCAGTTTGTTCACAACCAAGGTATTAATCCAGTAGTAGGAACAAGCAAGGCCCCAATCGTAGTACCTACACAAATAATCAAACACATGCACCCAACGCTAAAAAGGGGTTGTCAATCCCTTTAGAGTTATTTGCAAGGAAGAGATCTGATAGAGGTAGATATAAAAGATTTCGGAAACAAAAGTAAATAAATTGCAGCAAGATATTTTTTGTATTTTTGGTTTATAGATCTGAAAGTATAATATGGAAAATAGACCCGGGGGCCATAGGTTTCACTAGAGGCTTCTCTCATGTAGGAAAACAATACGCTGGGTGAAGAAATTAATGTCGAACAATCGATAGAAAAGAGAATAATTATGAAGATATCCAAGGCAATGATTATGCATATAGGCATCACGTTCGTGTCAAGTAGACTGGAACGATTCTGCATCTACTACTATTACTCCACACGTCGACCGACACCTACCTGCATCTAGAGTATTAAATTCATGAAGAACAGAGTAACACATTAAGTAAGATGACATGATGTAGAGGGATAAACTCAAGCAATGTGATGGAAACCCCATCTTTTTATCCTTGATGGCAACAATGCAATACGTACCTTGCTACCCCTACTTTGTCACTGGGTGAGGACACCACAAGATTGAACCCAAAACTAAGCACTTCTCCCATTGCAAGAATTACCAATCTAGTTGGCCAAACCAAACCAATAACTCAAAGAGACTTGATAAGATATGAAATCATGCATATAAGAATTCAGAAGAGATTCAAATAATATTCATGGATAATCCAAACATAAACTCACAATTCATCGGATCTCGACAATCACACCGCAAAAGATTATTACATCGGATAGATCTCCACGAAGATCATGAAGAACATGGTATTGAAGATCAAAGAGAGAGAAGAAGCCATCTAGCTACTAGCAATGGACCCGTAGGTCTGTGGTGAACTACTCACGTATCATCGGAGGGGCAATGGAGTAGATGTAGATGCCCTCCATGATCAATTCCCTCTCAGGCAGATTATCAGAGAAGACTCCCAGATTGGATCTCACGGGAAGAGAGGCTCTCGGCGGAGGAAAAGTATTTTCGTGGCTCTTTTTTGCGATGGGGCGATATTTGGGAATTTATAGGCCGAAGAATATGTTTAGGAGAGCTGCAGGGGACCCACAAGCCAGGGGGCGCCCGACAGGTGTCCTACAGGCTTGTAGCCTCCCGGCAGGTGCCCTGCCCCCTACTCCAAGTCTTCTCGGTTTCTTCTGGTCCAAGAAAAATCATTCCGGAGATTTTATTCCGTTTGGACTCCGTTTAATATTCCTTATCTACAATACTCAAAAACGTGGATAAAACAGAAACTGGCACTAGGCTCTAGATTAATAGGTTAGTCCCAAAAAAAATATAAAACAACATATTAATGCATATAAAACATTCAAAACAGATAATATAATAGCCTGGAACAATCAAATATTATAGATACGTTGGAGACTGCTACTTCTTGAGCTTGCGTTGGTTTTGCCTTGAAGAGGAAAGGCTGATGCAGCAAAGTAGATAAGCATTTCCTTCAGTTTGTTCACAACCAAGGTATTAATCCAGTAGTAGGAACAAGCAAGGCCCCAATCGTAGTACCTACACAAATAATCAAACACATGCACCCAACGCTAAAAAGGGGTTGTCAATCCCTTTAGAGTTATTTGCAAGGAAGAGATCTGATAGAGGTAGATATAAAAGATTTCGGAAACAAAAGTAAATAAATTGCAGCAAGATATTTTTTGTATTTTTGGTTTATAGATCTGAAAGTATAATATGGAAAATAGACCCCGGGGCCATAGGTTTCACTAGAGGCTTCTCTCATGTAGGAAAACAATACGCTGGGTGAAGAAATTAATGTTGAACAATTGATAGAAAAGAGAATAATTATGAAGATATCCAAGGCAATGATTATGCATATAGGCATCACGTTCGTGTCAAGTAGACTGGAACGATTCTGCATCTACTACTATTACTCCACACGTCGACCGACACCTACCTGCATCTAGAGTATTAAATTCATGAAGAACAGAGTAACACATTAAGTAAGATGACATGATGTAGAGGGATAAACTCAAGCAATATGATGGAAACCCCATCTTTTTATCCTTGATGGCAACAATGCAATACGTACCTTGCTACCCCTACTTTGTCACTGGGTGAGGACACCACAAGATTGAACCCAAAACTAAGCACTTCTCCCATTGCAAGAATTACCAATCTAGTTGGCCAAACCAAACCAATAACTCAAAGAGACTTGATAAGATATGAAATCATGCATATAAGAATTCAGAAGAGATTCAAATAATATTCATGGATAATCCAAACATAAACTCACAATTCATCGGATCTCGACAATCACACCGCAAAAGATTATTACATCGGATAGATCTCCACGAAGATCATGAAGAACATGGTATTGAAGATCAAAGAGAGAGAAGAAGCCATCTAGCTACTAGCAATGGACCCGTAGGTCTGTGGTGAAATACTCACGTATCATCGGAGGGGCAATGGAGTAGATGTAGATGCCCTCCATGATCAATTCCCTCTCAGGCAGATTATCAGAGAAGACTCCCAGATTGGATCTCACGGGAAGAGAGGCTCTCGGCGGAGGAAAAGTATTTTCGTGGCTCTTTTTTGCGATGGGGCGATATTTGGGAATTTATAGGCCGAAGAATATGTTTAGGAGAGCTGCAGGGGACCCACAAGCCAGGGGGCGCCCGACAGGTGTCCTACAGGCTTGTAGCCTCCCGGCAGGTGCCCTGCCCCCTACTCCAAGTCTTCTCGGTTTCTTCTGGTCCAAGAAAAATCATTCCGGAGATTTTATTCCGTTTGGACTCCGTTTAATATTCCTTATCTACAATACTCAAAAACGTGGATAAAACAGAAACTGGCACTAGGCTCTAGATTAATAGGTTAGTCCCAAAAAAAATATAAAACAACATATTAATGCATATAAAACATTCAAAACAGATAATATAATAGCCTGGAACAATCAAATATTATAGATACGTTGGAGACTGCTACTTCTTGAGCTTGCGTTGGTTTTGCCTTGAAGAGGAAAGGGTGATGCAGCAAAGTAGATAAGCATTTCCTTCAGTTTGTTCACAACCAAGGTATTAATCCAGTAGTAGGAACAAGCAAGGCCCCAATCGTAGTACCTACACAAATAATCAAACACATGCACCCAACGCTAAAAAGGGGTTGTCAATCCCTTTAGAGTTATTTGCAAGGAAGAGATCTGATAGAGGTAGATATAAAAGATTTCGGAAACAAAAGTAAATAAATTGCAGCAAGATATTTTTTGTATTTTTGGTTTATAGATCTGAAAGTATAATATGGAAAATAGACCCGGGGGCCATAGGTTTCACTAGAGGCTTCTCTCATGTAGGAAAACAATACGCTGGGTGAAGAAATTAATGTCGAACAATCGATAGAAAAGAGAATAATTATGAAGATATCCAAGGCAATGATTATGCATATAGGCATCACGTTCGTGTCAAGTAGACTGGAACGATTCTGCATCTACTACTATTACTCCACACGTCGACCGACACCTACCTGCATCTAGAGTATTAAATTCATGAAGAACAGAGTAACACATTAAGTAAGATGACATGATGTAGAGGGATAAACTCAAGCAATGTGATGGAAACCCCATCTTTTTATCCTTGATGGCAACAATGCAATACGTACCTTGCTACCCCTACTTTGTCACTGGGTGAGGACACCACAAGATTGAACCCAAAACTAAGCACTTCTCCCATTGCAAGAATTACCAATCTAGTTGGCCAAACCAAACCAATAACTCAAAGAGACTTGATAAGATATGAAATCATGCATATAAGAATTCAGAAGAGATTCAAATAATATTCATGGATAATCCAAACATAAACTCACAATTCATCGGATCTCGACAATCACACCGCAAAAGATTATTACATCGGATAGATCTCCACGAAGATCATGAAGAACATGGTATTGAAGATCAAAGAGAGAGAAGAAGCCATCTAGCTACTAGCAATGGACCCGTAGGTCTGTGGTGAACTACTCACGTATCATCGGAGGGGCAATGGAGTAGATGTAGATGCCCTCCATGATCAATTCCCTCTCAGGCAGATTATCAGAGAAGACTCCCAGATTGGATCTCACGGGAAGAGAGGCTCTCGGCGGAGGAAAAGTATTTTCGTGGCTCTTTTTTGCGATGGGGCGATATTTGGGAATTTATAGGCCGAAGAATATGTTTAGGAGAGCTGCAGGGGACCCACAAGCCAGGGGGCGCCCGACAGGTGTCCTACAGGCTTGTAGCCTCCCGGAGGTGCCCTGCCCCCTACTCCAAGTCTTCTCGGTTTCTTCTGGTCCAAGAAAAATCATTCCGGAGATTTTATTCCGTTTGGACTCCGTTTAATATTCCTTATCTACAATACTCAAAAACGTGGATAAAACAGAAACTGGCACTAGGCTCTAGATTAATAGGTTAGTCCCAAAAAAAATATAAAACAACATATTAATGCATATAAAACATTCAAAACAGATAATATAATAGCCTGGAACAATCAAATATTATAGATACGTTGGAGACTGCTTCTTCCTGAGCTTGCGTTGGTTTTGCCTTGAAGAGGAAAGGGTGATGCAGCAAAGTAGATAAGCATTTCCTTCAGTTTGTTCACAACCAAGGTATTAATCCAGTAGTAGGAACAAGCAAGGCCCCAATCGTAGTACCTACACAAATAATCAAACACATGCACCCAACGCTAAAAAGGGGTTGTCAATCCCTTTAGAGTTATTTGCAAGGAAGAGATCTGATAGAGGTAGATATAAAAGATTTCGGAAACAAAAGTAAATAAATTGCAGCAAGATATTTTTTGTATTTTTGGTTTATAGATCTGAAAGTATAATATGGAAAATAGACCCGGGGGCCATAGGTTTCACTAGAGGCTTCTCTCATGTAGGAAAACAATACGCTGGGTGAAGAAATTAATGTCGAACAATCGATAAAAAGAGAATAATTATGAAGATATCCAAGGCAATGATTATGCATATAGGCATCACGTTCGTGTCAAGTAGACTGGAACGATTCTGCATCTACTACTATTACTCCACACGTCGGCCGACACCTACCTGCATCTAGAGTATTAAATTCATGAAGAACAGAGTAACACATTAAGTAAGATGACATGATGTAGAG
Source organism: Hordeum vulgare subsp. vulgare (assembly GCF_904849725.1). Classification (NCBI taxonomy): domain Eukaryota; kingdom Viridiplantae; phylum Streptophyta; class Magnoliopsida; order Poales; family Poaceae; genus Hordeum; species Hordeum vulgare. Next base: position 93,769,682 of record NC_058521.1, on the reverse strand, counting down.
GGATAAACTCAAGCAATGTGATGGAAACCCCATCTTTTTATCCTTGATGGCAACAATGCAATACGTACCTTGCTACCCCTACTTTGTCACTGGGTGAGGACACCACAAGATTGAACCCAAAACTAAGCACTTCTCCCATTGCAAGAATTACCAATCTAGTTGGCCAAACCAAACCAATAACTCAAAGAGACTTGATAAGATATGAAATCATGCATATAAGAATTCAGAAGAGATTCAAATAATATTCATGGATAATCCAAACATAAACTCACAATTCATCGGATCTCGACAATCACACCGCAAAAGATTATTACATCGGATAGATCTCCACGAAGATCATGAAGAACATGGTATTGAAGATCAAAGAGAGAGAAGAAGCCATCTAGCTACTAGCAATGGACCCGTAGGTCTGTGGTGAACTACTCACGTATCATCGGAGGGGCAATGGAGTAGATGTAGATGCCCTCCATGATCAATTCCCTCTCAGGCAGATTATCAGAGAAGACTCCCAGATTGGATCTCACGGGAAGAGAGTCTCGGCGGAGGAAAAGTATTTTCGTGGCTCTTTTTTGCGATGGGGCGATATTTGGGAATTTATAGGCCGAAGAATATGTTTAGGAGAGCTGCAGGGGACCCACAAGCCAGGGGGCGCCCGACAGGTGTCCTACAGGCTTGTAGCCTCCCGGCAGGTGCCCTGCCCCCTACTCCAAGTCTTCTCGGTTTCTTCTGGTCCAAGAAAAATCATTCCGGAGATTTTATTCCGTTTGGACTCCGTTTAATATTCCTTATCTACAATACTCAAAAACATGGATAAAACAGAAACTGGCACTAGGCTCTAGATTAATAGGTTAGTCCCAAAAAAAATATAAAACAACATATTAATGCATATAAAACATTCAAAACAGATAATATAATAGCCTGGAACAATCAAATATTATAGATACGTTGGAGACTGCTACTTCTTGAGCTTGCGTTGGTTTTGCCTTGAAGAGGAAAGGGTGATGCAGCAAAGTAGATAAGCATTTCCTTCAGTTTGTTCACAACCAAGGTATTAATCCAGTAGTAGGAACAAGCAAGGCCCCAATCGTAGTACCTACACAAATAATCAAACACATGCACCCAACGCTAAAAAGGGGTTGTCAATCCCTTTAGAGTTATTTGCAAGGAAGAGATCTGATAGAGGTAGATATAAAAGATTTCGGAAACAAAAGTAAATAAATTGCAGCAAGATATTTTTTGTATTTTTGGTTTATAGATCTGAAAGTATAATATGGAAAATAGACCCGGGGGCCATAGGTTTCACTAGAGGCTTCTCTCATGTAGGAAAACAATACGCTGGGTGAAGAAATTAATGTCGAACAATCGATAGAAAAGAGAATAATTATGAAGATATCCAAGGCAATGATTATGCATATAGGCATCACGTTCGTGTCAAGTAGACTGGAACGATTCTGCATCTACTACTATTACTCCACACGTCGGCCGACACCTACCGGCATCTAGAGTATTAAATTCATGAAGAACAGAGTAACACATTAAGTAAGATGACATGATGTAGAGGGATAAACTCAAGCAATGTGATGGAAACCCCATCTTTTTATCCTTGATGGCAACAATGCAATACGTACCTTGCTACCCCTACTTTGTCACTGGGTGAGGACACCACAAGATTGAACCCAAAACTAAGCACTTCTCCCATTGCAAGAATTACCAATCTAGTTGGCCAAACCAAACCAATAACTCAAAGAGACTTGATAAGATATGAAATCATGCATATAAGAATTCAGAAGAGATTCAAATAATATTCATGGATAATCCAAACATAAACTCACAATTCATCGGATCTCGACAATCACACCGCAAAAGATTATTACATCGGATAGATCTCCACGAAGATCATGAAGAACATGGTATTGAAGATCAAAGAGAGAGAAGAAGCCATCTAGCTACTAGCAATGGACCCGTAGGTCTGTGGTGAACTACTCACGTATCATCGGAGGGGCAATGGAGTAGATGTAGATGCCCTCCATGATCAATTCCCTCTCAGGCAGATTATCAGAGAAGACTCCCAGATTGGATCTCACGGGAAGAGAGGCTCTCGGCGGAGGAAAAGTATTTTCGTGGCTCTTTTTTGCGATGGGGCGATATTTGGGAATTTATAGGCCGAAGAATATGTTTAGGAGAGCTGCAGGGGACCCACAAGCCAGGGGGCGCCCGACAGGTGTCCTACAGGCTTGTAGCCTCCCGGAGGTGCCCTGCCCCCTACTCCAAGTCTTCTCGGTTTCTTCTGGTCCAAGAAAAATCATTCCGGAGATTTTATTCCGTTTGGACTCCGTTTAATATTCCTTATCTACAATACTCAAAAACGTGGATAAAACAGAAACTGGCACTAGGCTCTAGATTAATAGGTTAGTCCCAAAAAAAATATAAAACAACATATTAATGCATATAAAACATTCAAAACAGATAATATAATAGCCTGGAACAATCAAATATTATAGATACGTTGGAGACTGCTTCTTCCTGAGCTTGCGTTGGTTTTGCCTTGAAGAGGAAAGGGTGATGCAGCAAAGTAGATAAGCATTTCCTTCAGTTTGTTCACAACCAAGGTATTAATCCAGTAGTAGGAACAAGCAAGGCCCCAATCGTAGTACCTACACAAATAATCAAACACATGCACCCAACGCTAAAAAGGGGTTGTCAATCCCTTTAGAGTTATTTGCAAGGAAGAGATCTGATAGAGGTAGATATAAAAGATTTCGGAAACAAAAGTAAATAAATTGCAGCAAGATATTTTTTGTATTTTTGGTTTATAGATCTGAAAGTATAATATGGAAAATAGACCCGGGGGCCATAGGTTTCACTAGAGGCTTCTCTCATGTAGGAAAACAATACGCTGGGTGAAGAAATTAATGTCGAACAATCGATAAAAAGAGAATAATTATGAAGATATCCAAGGCAATGATTATGCATATAGGCATCACGTTCGTGTCAAGTAGACTGGAACGATTCTGCATCTACTACTATTACTCCACACGTCGGCCGACACCTACCTGCATCTAGAGTATTAAATTCATGAAGAACAGAGTAACACATTAAGTAAGATGACATGATGTAGAGGGATAAACTCAAGCAATGTGATGGAAACCCCATCTTTTTATCCTTGATGGCAACAATGCAATACGTACCTTGCTACCCCTACTTTGTCACTGGGTGAGGACACCACAAGATTGAACCCAAAACTAAGCACTTCTCCCATTGCAAGAATTACCAATCTAGTTGGCCAAACCAAACCAATAACTCAAAGAGACTTGATAAGATATGAAATCATGCATATAAGAATTCAGAAGAGATTCAAATAATATTCATGGATAATCCAAACATAAACTCACAATTCATCGGATCTCGACAATCACACCGCAAAAGATTATTACATCGGATAGATCTCCACGAAGATCATGAAGAACATGGTATTGAAGATCAAAGAGAGAGAAGAAGCCATCTAGCTACTAGCAATGGACCCGTAGGTCTGTGGTGAACTACTCACGTATCATCGGAGGGGCAATGGAGTAGATGTAGATGCCCTCCATGATCAATTCCCTCTCAGGCAGATTATCAGAGAAGACTCCCAGATTGGATCTCACGGGAAGAGAGTCTCGGCGGAGGAAAAGTATTTTCGTGGCTCTTTTTTGCGATGGGGCGATATTTGGGAATTTATAGGCCGAAGAATATGTTTAGGAGAGCTGCAGGGGACCCACAAGCCAGGGGGCGCCCGACAGGTGTCCTACAGGCTTGTAGCCTCCCGGCAGGTGCCCTGCCCCCTACTCCAAGTCTTCTCGGTTTCTTCTGGTCCAAGAAAAATCATTCCGGAGATTTTATTCCGTTTGGACTCCGTTTAATATTCCTTATCTACAATACTCAAAAACATGGATAAAACAGAAACTGGCACTAGGCTCTAGATTAATAGGTTAGTCCCAAAAAAAATATAAAACAACATATTAATGCATATAAAACATTCAAAACAGATAATATAATAGCCTGGAACAATCAAATATTATAGATACGTTGGAGACTGCTACTTCTTGAGCTTGCGTTGGTTTTGCCTTGAAGAGGAAAGGGTGATGCAGCAAAGTAGATAAGCATTTCCTTCAGTTTGTTCACAACCAAGGTATTAATCCAGTAGTAGGAACAAGCAAGGCCCCAATCGTAGTACCTACACAAATAATCAAACACATGCACCCAACGCTAAAAAGGGGTTGTCAATCCCTTTAGAGTTATTTGCAAGGAAGAGATCTGATAGAGGTAGATATAAAAGATTTCGGAAACAAAAGTAAATAAATTGCAGCAAGATATTTTTTGTATTTTTGGTTTATAGATCTGAAAGTATAATATGGAAAATAGACCCGGGGGCCATAGGTTTCACTAGAGGCTTCTCTCATGTAGGAAAACAATACGCTGGGTGAAGAAATTAATGTCGAACAATCGATAGAAAAGAGAATAATTATGAAGATATCCAAGGCAATGATTATGCATATAGGCATCACGTTCGTGTCAAGTAGACTGGAACGATTCTGCATCTACTACTATTACTCCACACGTCGGCCGACACCTACCGGCATCTAGAGTATTAAATTCATGAAGAACAGAGTAACACATTAAGTAAGATGACATGATGTAGAGGGATAAACTCAAGCAATGTGATGGAAACCCCATCTTTTTATCCTTGATGGCAACAATGCAATACGTACCTTGCTACCCCTACTTTGTCACTGGGTGAGGACACCACAAGATTGAACCCAAAACTAAGCACTTCTCCCATTGCAAGAATTACCAATCTAGTTGGCCAAACCAAACCAATAACTCAAAGAGACTTGATAAGATATGAAATCATGCATATAAGAATTCAGAAGAGATTCAAATAATATTCATGGATAATCCAAACATAAACTCACAATTCATCGGATCTCGACAATCACACCGCAAAAGATTATTACATCGGATAGATCTCCACGAAGATCATGAAGAACATGGTATTGAAGATCAAAGAGAGAGAAGAAGCCATCTAGCTACTAGCAATGGACCCGTAGGTCTGTGGTGAACTACTCACGTATCATCGGAGGGGCAATGGAGTAGATGTAGATGCCCTCCATGATCAATTCCCTCTCAGGCAGATTATCAGAGAAGACTCCCAGATTGGATCTCACGGGAAGAGAGGCTCTCGGCGGAGGAAAAGTATTTTCGTGGCTCTTTTTTGCGATGGGGCGATATTTGGGAATTTATAGGCCGAAGAATATGTTTAGGAGAGCTGCAGGGGACCCACAAGCCAGGGGGCGCCCGACAGGTGTTCTACAGGCTTGTAGCCTCCCGGCAGGTGCCCTGCCCCCTACTCCAAGTCTTCTCGGTTTCTTCTGGTCCAAGAAAAATCATTCCGGAGATTTTATTCCTTTTGGACTCCGTTTAATATTCCTTATCTACAATACTCAAAAACGTGGATAAAACAGAAACTGGCACTAGGCTCTAGATTAATAGGTTAGTCCCAAAAAAAATATAAAACAACATATTAATGCATATAAAACATTCAAAACAGATAATATAATAGCCTGGAACAATCAAATATTATAGATACGTTGGAGACTGCTACTTCTTGAGCTTGCGTTGGTTTTGCCTTGAAGAGGAAAGGGTGATGCAGCAAAGTAGATAAGCATTTCCTTCAGTTTGTTCACAACCAAGGTATTAATCCAGTAGTAGGAACAAGCAAGGCCCCAATCGTAGTACCTACACAAATAATCAAACACATGCACCCAACGCTAAAAAGGGGTTGTCAATCCCTTTAGAGTTATTTGCAAGGAAGAGATCTGATAGAGGTAGATATAAAAGATTTCGGAAACAAAAGTAAATAAATTGCAGCAAGATATTTTTTGTATTTTTGGTTTATAGATCTGAAAGTATAATATGGAAAATAGACCCGGGGGCCATAGGTTTCACTAGAGGCTTCTCTCATGTAGGAAAACAATACGCTGGGTGAAGAAATTAATGTCGAACAATTGATAGAAAAGAGAATAATTATGAAGATATCCAAGGCAATGATTATGCATATAGGCATCACGTTCGTGTCAAGTAGACTGGAACGATTCTGCATCTACTACTATTACTCCACACGTCGACCGACACCTACCTGCATCTAGAGTATTAAATTCATGAAGAACAGAGTAACACATTAAGTAAGATGACATGATGTAGAGGGATAAACTCAAGCAATATGATGGAAACCCCATCTTTTTATCCTTGATGGCAACAATGCAATACGTACCTTGCTACCCCTACTTTGTCACTGGGTGAGGACACCACAAGATTGAACCCAAAACTAAGCACTTCTCCCATTGCAAGAATTACCAATCTAGTTGGCCAAACCAAACCAATAACTCAAAGAGACTTGATAAGATATGAAATCATGCATATAAGAATTCAGAAGAGATTCAAATAATATTCATGGATAATCCAAACATAAACTCACAATTCATCGGATCTCGACAATCACACCGCAAAAGATTATTACATCGGATAGATCTCCACAAAGATCATGAAGAACATGGTATTGAAGATCAAAGAGAGAGAAGAAGCCATCTAGCTACTAGCAATGGACCCGTAGGTCTGTGGTGAACTACTCACGTATCATCGGAGGGGCAATGGAGTAGATGTAGATGCCCTCCATGATCAATTCCCTCTCAGGCAGATTATCAGAGAAGACTCCCAGATTGGATCTCACGGGAAGAGAGGCTCTCGGCGGAGGAAAAGTATTTTCGTGGCTCTTTTTTGCGATGGGGCGATATTTGGGAATTTATAGGCCGAAGAATATGTTTAGGAGAGCTGCAGGGGACCCACAAGCCAGGGGGCGCCCGACAGGTGTCCTACAGGCTTGTAGCCTCCCGGCAGGTGCCCTGCCCCCTACTCCAAGTCTTCTCGGTTTCTTCTGGTCCAAGAAAAATCATTCCGGAGATTTTATTCCGTTTGGACTCCGTTTAATATTCCTTATCTACAATACTCAAAAACGTGGATAAAACAGAAACTGGCACTAGGCTCTAGATTAATAGGTTAGTCCCAAAAAAAATATAAAACAACATATTAATGCATATAAAACATTCAAAACAGATAATATAATAGCCTGGAACAATCAAATATTATAGATACGTTGGAGACTGCTACTTCTTGAGCTTGCGTTGGTTTTGCCTTGAAGAGGAAAGGGTGATGCAGCAAAGTAGATAAGCATTTCCTTCAGTTTGTTCACAACCAAGGTATTAATCCAGTAGTAGGAACAAGCAAGGCCCCAATCGTAGTACCTACACAAATAATCAAACACATGCACCCAACGCTAAAAAGGGGTTGTCAATCCCTTTAGAGTTATTTGCAAGGAAGAGATCTGATAGAGGTAGATATAAAAGATTTCGGAAACAAAAGTAAATAAATTGCAGCAAGATATTTTTTGTATTTTTGGTTTATAGATCTGAAAGTATAATATGGAAAATAGACCCGGGGGCCATAGGTTTCACTAGAGGCTTCTCTCATGTAGGAAAACAATACGCTGGGTGAAGAAATTAATGTCGAACAATTGATAGAAAAGAGAATAATTATGAAGATATCCAAGGCAATGATTATGCATATAGGCATCACGTTCGTGTCAAGTAGACTGGAACGATTCTGCATCTACTACTATTACTCCACACGTCGACCGACACCTACCTGCATCTAGAGTATTAAATTCATGAAGAACAGAGTAACACATTAAGTAAGATGACATGATGTAGAGGGATAAACTCAAGCAATATGATGGAAACCCCATCTTTTTATCCTTGATGGCAACAATGCAATACGTACCTTGCTACCCCTACTTTGTCACTGGGTGAGGACACCACAAGATTGAACCCAAAACTAAGCACTTCTCCCATTGCAAGAATTACCAATCTAGTTGGCCAAACCAAACCAATAACTCAAAGAGACTTGATAAGATATGAAATCATGCATATAAGAATTCAGAAGAGATTCAAATAATATTCATGGATAATCCAAACATAAACTCACAATTCATCGGATCTCGACAATCACACCGCAAAAGATTATTACATCGGATAGATCTCCACGAAGATCATGAAGAACATGGTATTGAAGATCAAAGAGAGAGAAGAAGCCATCTAGCTACTAGCAATGGACCCGTAGGTCTGTGGTGAACTACTCACGTATCATCGGAGGGGCAATGGAGTAGATGTAGATGCCCTCCATGATCAATTCCCTCTCAGGCAGATTATCAGAGAAGACTCCCAGATTGGATCTCACGGGAAGAGAGGCTCTCGGCGGAGGAAAAGTATTTTCGTGGCTCTTTTTTGCGATGGGGCAATATTTGGGAATTTATAGGCCGAAGAATATGTTTAGGAGAGCTGCAGGGGACCCACAAGCCAGGGGGCGCCCGACAGGTGTCCTACAGGCTTGTAGCCTCCCGGCAGGTGCCCTGCCCCCTACTCCAAGTCTTCTCGGTTTCTTCTGGTCCAAGAAAAATCATTCCGGAGATTTTATTCCGTTTGGACTCCGTTTAATATTCCTTATCTACAATACTCAAAAACGTGGATAAAACAGAAACTGGCACTAGGCTCTAGATTAATAGGTTAGTCCCAAAAAAAATATAAAACAACATATTAATGCATATAAAACATTCAAAACAGATAATATAATAGCCTGGAACAATCAAATATTATAGATACGTTGGAGACTGCTACTTCTTGAGCTTGCGTTGGTTTTGCCTTGAAGAGGAAAGGGTGATGCAGCAAAGTAGATAAGCATTTCCTTCAGTTTGTTCACAACCAAGGTATTAATCCAGTAGTAGGAACAAGCAAGGCCCCAATCGTAGTACCTACACAAATAATCAAACACATGCACCCAACGCTAAAAAGGGGTTGTCAATCCCTTTAGAGTTATTTGCATGGAAGAGATTTGATAGAGGTAGATATAAAAGATTTCGGAAACAAAAGTAAATAAATTGCAGCAAGATATTTTTTGTATTTTTGGTTTATAGATCTGAAAGTATAATATGGAAAATAGACCCGGGGGCCATAGGTTTCACTAGAGGCTTCTCTCATGTAGGAAAACAATACGCTGGGTGAAGAAATTAATGTCGAACAATTGATAGAAAAGAGAATAATTATGAAGATATCCAAGGCAATGATTATGCATATAGGCATCACGTTCGTGTCAAGTAGACTGGAACGATTCTGCATCTACTACTATTACTCCACACGTCGACCGACACCTACCTGCATCTAGAGTATTAAATTCATGAAGAACAGAGTAACACATTAAGTAAGATGACATGATGTAGAGGGATAAACTCAAGCAATGTGATGGAAACCCCATCTTTTTATCCTTGATGGCAACAATGCAATACGTACCTTGCTACCCCTACTTTGTCACTGGGTGAGGACACCACAAGATTGAACCCAAAACAAAGCACTTCTCCCATTGCAAGAATTACCAATCTAGTTGGCCAAACCAAACCAATAACTCAAAGAGACTTGATAAGATATGAAATCATGCATATAAGAATTCAGAAGAGATTCAAATAATATTCATGGATAATCCAAACATAAACTCACAATTCATTGGATCTCGACAATCACACCGCAAAAGATTATTACATAGGATAGATCTCCACGAAGATCATGAAGAACATGGTATTGAAGATCAAAGAGAGAGAAGAAGCCATCTAGCTACTAGCAATGGACCCGTAGGTGTGTGGTGAACTACTCACGTATCATCGGAGGGGCAATGGAGTAGATGTAGATGCCCTCCATGATCAATTCCCTCTCAGGCAGATTATCAGAGAAGACTCCCAGATTGGATCTCACGGGAAGAGAGGCTCTCGGCGGAGGAAAAGTATTTTCGTGGCTCTTTTTTGCGATGGGGCGATATTTGGGAATTTATAGGCCGAAGAATAGGTTTAGGAGAGCTGCAGGGACCCACAAGCCAGGGGGCGCCCGACAGGTGTCCTACAGGCTTGTAGCCTCCCGGCAGGTGCCCTGCGCCCTACTCCAAGTCTTCTCGGTTTCTTCTCGTCCAAGAAAAATCATTCCGGAGATTTTATTCCGTTTGGACTCCGTTTAATATTCCTTATCTACAATACTCAAAAACGTGGATAAAACAGAAACTGGCACTAGGCTCTAGATTAATAGGTTAGTCCCAACAAAAATATAAAACAACATATTAATGCATATAAAACATTCAAAACAGATAATATAATAGCATGGAACAATCAAATATTATAGATACATTGGAGACTGCTACTTCTTGAGCTTGCGTTGGTTTTGCCTTGAAGAGGAAAGGGTGATGCAGCAAAGTAGATAAGCATTTCCTTCAGTTTGTTCACAACCAAGGTATTAATCCAGTAGTAGGAACAAGCAAGGCCCCAATCGTAGTACCTACACAAATAATCAAACACATGCACCCAACGCTAAAAAGGGGTTGTCAATCCCTTTAGAGTTATTTGCAAGGAAGAGATCTGATAGAGGTAGATATAAAAGATTTCGGAAACAAAAGTAAATAAATTGCAGCAAGATATTTTTTGTATTTTTGGTTTATAGATCTGAAAGTATAATATGGAAAATAGACCCGGGGGCCATAGGTTTCACTAGAGGCTTCTCTCATGTAGGAAAACAATACGCTGGGTGAAGAAATTAATGTCGAACAATTGATAGAAAAGAGAATAATTATGAAGATATCCAAGGCAATGATTATGCATATAGGCATCACGTTCGTGTCAAGTAGGCTGGAACGATTCTGCATCTACTACTATTACTCCACATGTCGACCGACACCTACCTGCATCTAGAGTATTAAATTCATGAAGAACAGAGTAACACATTAAGTAAGATGACATGATGTAGAGGGATAAACTCAAAGAAATCTGTGTAAAACATTTTGATCAAAAGCACGTTCCACTGAATTTGGAAAATTCCTGGACGGGGAGCGTTTATTTTTCAGCAAAATCAACTTGCAAACACCCTAGACCATCCCAAAGGTCTTACTTGGCTCAAACACTAATTAAGACAAGAAAACACAATTATTCTAGAGGTAATAATGTGTACAGAACTCAAAAACAGAAGAAAAAATGGAAGCATAAAATAAAATTGGGTTGCCACCCAATAAGCGCTATTGTTTAACTTCCCTAGCTAGGCATAATGCAATAGATCTAGGTATTGTCATCTTTGGTATGGAATCCATAAGTAGCTCTCATAATAGATTCATAAGGTAATCTTATTTTTTTCTAGGAAAGTGCTCCATGCCATTCCTGAATGGAAATTGGAATATAATATTACCTTCTTTCATATCAATAATTGCACCAACCGTTCTAAGGAAAGGTCTACCAAGAATAATAGGACATGTAGGATTGCAATATATATCAAGAACAATGAAATCTATGGGCACATAATTCCTATTTGCAACAATAAGAACATCATTAATCCTTCCCATAGGTTTCTTAAGTGTAGAATCCGCTAGATGCAAATTTAAAGAGCAATCATCAAATTCACGGAATCCTAGCACATCGCATAAAGTTTTTGGGATCGTAGAAACGCTAGCACCCAAATCACACAAAGCATGGCACTCATAATCTTTAATTTTAATCTTAATAGTATGCTCCCACTCATCATAAAGCTTTCTAGGTATAGAAACTTCCAACTCAAGTTTTTCTTAAAAATATTTCAACATAGCATCCACAATATATTTAGTAAAAGCTTTATTTTGACTATAAGAGAGTGGAGAATTCAACATGGATTCCAACAAGGAAACACAATCAATCAAAGAGCAACTATCATAATTAAAGTCCTTGAAATCTGTCACATCCCTGACACCTTAATCAAGTTAGCTTTGTGCTCATGTTTTCTTTGCATTGCATCTAGGAAATTTTTCAACAAGAACAAAGCAAGTGGTGAAGGAAAATTCTAAAACCCTAGCCACTTCTCAAAATAAAGGAGAATTCAGACTAGTTAAAATCAATGAACCCAAAATGGCCTCAAGAAAAGTTCAATCTTTCTGATATTTCTTGAAAACAAATAAGAAATAAAGGAAACCATTTATTTTATACTCTTGGCATTTTAAATAAATGCAAAAGCTACTGGTTCCAAGATTTAAATTTGAAATCAGAAACTTTAAGCTTTCAAAAATGTTGAAAACTTTAGGAATGGTTGGAAATATTCCAACAAATATTCTGGGGTGTTCAACATAGTTTTTACAAACTATTTGGGAGCTGAAATAAATAGTAAATCAATCAAATAGAAAAACAGAAACAAAACAGAAAAAAGAGAAGAGAGCTACCTGTCGCTCACCTCAGCCCGGCCCAGTAGCGCTGCCGTCTTCCTCCTCGCCAGTAGGAGTAGGAGGTGGCCGCCGCATCGTCGCGCGCCTCCACGCACCTCCCTGCCTGCCTGGCCGCCGCTTCGCGCTGGCAAGCACGGGGATAACCTCCTCGAGCTCGTAGCTATCCATTCCCGTGCTCATTCCTCCCCCTCTCCTCTCGGTTCTCCTGATCCCGTGTGCCGCCATTGACAGGAGCTCGAGCTCGAGCTGCCCGTGCCCCTAGCCATAGGATCTTCATTCTGAGTGTGCCGTTAGCTCCGCCTCGACGAACTGGTCCTCCCTGGAGAAGCCTAAGCCTCCCCGAGCCCTACAACGCCCACGGCACCGTCATCTTCAACCTTCGGCCGCCGGCGAGCTCTGCTCGATTCGTCGCCGTCAGTGCTTCCCCGAGCCGTCTAAGCCCTCCGCTCAACTCCTCGTGAGCTTGCGCATCTTTCCCCTAAGATCTCCCCGTCGATCCCCTCCTCTAGGCCTAGTTCCATCGGAGCCCGACGAGGACCGCCGCTGCAGCTCGTCGCCGGTAGCCCTCCGGTGAAGGGTTGGTCCGCCTGAGGCCACCAGCAGCCTCAGGACATCACGTAGATGCTTTAGGAGCCCAGCCCCGCGCCTTTTGACCCTGTAATCGATGGCTTTGACGATGGCCGAACTTGGTCGCCGCCAAGCTCGTCGCCGGCGTTGATTTCAGCCACCCCAGCCCCTGGGGTTTGTCCCATCGTGCGCGCCATCGAGTGACCGTTCTCCCCGTGGTCTCTGCCGTGAGTTTGGCCGTCGGAGGCGAGGTTCCGATGCCCTCCACCGTACTGGTGGTCGCCAGAGGCTCCCCGCCGGCGAGGACGACCTCGCCGCCGGTGGATCTCAGCTGGCATGAGCCACTGACGTGTGGGGCCAGCCTCTGGATAATCTGGAATAATAAAAATAAAACCAAATAATTTAATAAGTCACTGACATGTGGGTCTAGTGAGATTAATTAGCTAATTAAGATTAATTCTAATCTAAAACAGACCAGAGTCACTGACCAGTTGGTCCCACAGGTCAGGTTTGACTTTCAACGGCCAGTTGGACCTGCTGATGTCATGCTGATGCAATAAAGAGTTTTCTGATTTAAAGGAATTCCAGAAAAATGTTAAAACTTCTAAAATTCATAGAAATTAATCTGTAACTCCAATGAAAATAATTTATATATGAAAAAGTATCAGAAAAATTCAAGGAATCTGAATATGTCATTTTCAAACATGTTGAAAATGTTACAGAACCCAAACATGTAGATTAATGAATAAGTTAATTCTTATAAGTACTTTGTAGATGGAATTTGGAAAATATTTAAATTTCACTATAAATGACATGATCAAACACTGTCCTAATTACAAACCAGCAACCTAACATGTCATCCCATGCATGTTAAAAGCAAGTTGATCTGAGCATCAGGTCGAATCAATTAAAATGGTATCCGAGAATACCTCGTTTGAAGTGGTATTTGAATTTGATTCAAATCAACTTCAAACCTAATACATGTTAGCTATAATAGTTTACCATCTTGCATTCTCATGCCATGCTCATGCATCATCTTGATGGCATATGTTTGATATTGATTGTTGTCATTCCTTTCGGTAGGCTCCGCTCCCCCGGATTCCACCGAATATCCGTCTAACGGATATAGTCACTCCTCTGAGCAACAAGGCAAACAACCATTTTGATCATCCCGATAAATCCCATGCTATCGCTCCTGCACTTACTTATTGCATTAGGATTAAATGCTTCAAATGCTTTTGCCACGTTAGTTGAACCCACTTCTTTTGCCGGACCTATCCTTGTCACAGTAAATAGCTGAACCTTGCAACTTAGCATACCTGGTAGTTGCTTGAGCCATGATGTGCCTTATCCTGCTATGCATGCTATGCTTAGAGTTGTGTATGGTCTGTCATCTGGGAGATGAACAGAATTAGGGGAATGTTTCGGTAAGAAAAGGTTTAGTGTTGAACCTGATTTGGTAAAGGTACCGGTGAAAGGCTGTGTAGGAGTACATGGCGGGTTGTTTCATTGGAACCGTCCTTAGGAACTGAGTTCCATGTATGTAATCCAAGACTAGATACTACCACACGTTGGGATACTTAATTGACCCTCTCGACTTATTAATCGCTTAGTATTCGGTCCAGGAGTTGCAAGTAGTTTCTGGTGTTTATAGTCATGCTGGAGGCCGTGCATAGTGCTGACTTGAGAGGTGGGCTGTGATGCGGTAGGCAGTGGCACGGTGTACCAAGTGGCACCCGAATGGTGGGCTTGGGAACCCTGCGCACATCGTTTGAGGCCGTGGCGGAAACCTCGGTCGGACTTCCGTACGGGTTACTCTCAGATAGGCGATAAACCTGGACTAGGTACTAGTGTGGTTAACGGTCGTGGCCGACTCCCTCGCTGGGCTTCCGCTTGAAGGTTGCCGAGGTGCATGACGTGCACATGTTGATAAGTGGCGAGAGCGTGTGTGACGAAGTACACCCCTGCAGGGTTATGATCTATTCGAATAGCCGCGTCCGCGGATATGGACTACTTGGAGACATATGTTGTTCATAGATAACTTAAATGGCTACTCATAAAATTGTCAAGATAAGCGTGAGTGTCGTGGACGGCATTTCCGTATGGAGACGGAATGATTCCACGATGGTGTATTGTTGTGGTGTTAGTGGACTCATGTGCGAGAAATCAAGTTGTCAAAATTATTTAAAAATGCAAGTTGTCTAGCCACGAGTCAAATGTTGGCTTTCCGCATGAAACCCCACCATACCTTATTGATACATTGCATGAGTAGATAGTTATCCTAAAGTCTTGCTGAGTACCTCCGTACTCATGTTTGCTTAATAAATGTTGCAGAGGTTGCTAATGACCCTAATGGAGGGTTGTTCATAGACATCGCCGACGACGAGTTGTTGGTGTCCCAGCTACGATCTGGCCCTAGGTTGGGTCTGTAGTATAGTCAGGCCATGTGCCTTCTAGTTGCACCAATCTGTACTCAGACAGTTTTAACTCTTCCGCTGGGTTGTAACTAAATGACTGCTATTATGGGTCGCGAGACCCTTAAAGTGTAATATTATGTGTGTGGCTCTTCTGAGCCTCTTAAATAAAGCTTGTATGTTTATGGTTATGTTGTGATGCCATCGATGTATCTATACATATCGGTATGCCATGCGTAGGTGTGTCGAACTTGATATGTATGGGGTTCGATTACCTAGCCGTGAACTTTAGTAGCACTCCTTATAGGGAAATGCCCCTTTGTGATCCAACGAGCCATGGTAGCTCGCTACTGCTCTGGACACATTGGTTGACCGGCATGTGTCCTTCTTAGCTGTTGTGCATGTCCCCTTTGGGGAAATGTCACACGATGTAATGGAGTCCTTGTAGCTTGCTATGACTCGTCTACACTCGCTGGTGACCGACACCTGCTTTGTTGGGTCATGTATGCCTGTCCTTGTGCGGTACTGCCACTTTGGTTTATGACTAGACTTGTCGATCCGGGTTCTTTGACATTGGAATGCTAGCGACACAATTGCATACGTGAGTCAAAAGGCGCAAACGGTCCCGGCTAAGGTAAGGCTATAGCCATGGGGTTAACCGTGCGTGAGACCGCAAAGGGATGCGATGTGTTACAGGCTGGATTCCTATGGCTTAGGATCGGGGTCCCGACAGCGTTGGTATCAGAGCCTGACTGACTGTAGGATTACTAAGCCAAACTGGTCGAAGTTGAGTCTAGAATTGCTTTAGTTATATATAAGGGAATTGTTTGTGGAAGGGAACGTAAGACTCTTGTTCTCCACTCAAGTTATTCTATTCTGGTCATCCTCGTCTTTTCTGCGGGAATTAAGGACTAGGTTACTCATCTTCTTCTAGGCTCGTGTTTCTGATCGGTAGATTATAGGACTACGGGTCAAGAGATATTTGGGTTTCTTTCATTCCTAGGAAAAAGGGAGTAAGTTTGATGATCAGAGAGTTGAACTTGATAGTTGAGTGGTTACGCTATTCCATTTTGGGTTGTCTCAAAATTTGCTTTTGAGCATTTACAGCTGTTATGCTGCCCAATTTTGCATTCAGAGCTCTAATGCTTTTGCATTACTCTCTATTTACAGATGCCTGGCCGTCCTTCTCGTCAGGTGGTACGTCTGACCAGATGCATTGATGTGCCGGTTCATACGGCCATGCTGGTCAGGGTGATGTCGGTGTGCGGTTACCGCTGGTACCCCGAGTACACAGTGGAGGAACAGTACCGAGACTTCAATCAGAGCCAGTATATCTGCACTGTTAGGGTATTTCCAGACTACCCTGGAGCTGAGGAGCCAATCCATTGGTCCTGTGGGTTGGGAGTCACTGTTGACATGGCAGTACAAGATGCTGCCTATTCAATGCTGACCATTATGAGGGCGAGACATGCACTGCTGCAGAATTCAGAGTTCTGCTATGTTCCGGCCTCTCTGCCTGGTGAAGAGGGATACCTAAGTGGAGTCTATTTTGATTCTTCTATGGAGGATCCACTTCTGCAGTCCACTGTTGAGATGCTAGAGAATAGAGACAGGGATGCTCGTGCTCTCCGCATGGAGCTTTATGCTACCCGTGCCCGTCTGTGGACGGCTTTGACGCAGCTGGCACCGGTAGTCCAGATAGGGTACGGAGATATGGAGATTCTGAACCCTGTTAGGACCCATCTTCCGGCCCACGTTGACTGGCCAGCTATAGGAGGAGTCACCCCTCTTCGGGGACCCCTCTTACCACCAGTCAGGGGACCAAGGCCACATCCGTGTCCTTATGGATCCCAGGGATCTCAGGCTAGAGTGTTTCCTGATCCGTAGGTTGAGCTTCCAGGTCATGGAGGTAATCTCTATGAGATGTTCTATGCGGATGCCTGAGCTGTGAGCGGAAGGATAGTATGGTAGTAGCCGTACGTTCACAGTCCTGCGTGACTTGTGAAGTATGCCTGTGATGTGAAATGAATTCCGGAGGCCTAGATAAATAATGTACAGGAATCTTGTAAGCCTCTGATGAGTAGTTTCATAATTTCAGTAGTTTGCTCTTCGGTTAAGGTTGTACTGAACTATGTAAGGGTGTGTATGAACCATGGTGTATATATAGCAGTTGCTTGTTACCATGTTGTTCGGATATTCATTTCCGCATTCCGTGTGTTCAGTACATTCTTAATCCATAGCTAGTATTGATATGATATTGGTCTAAGCTGTGAGTTTGTTTGTCAGGATGGTGTTCACCAGGTTGAACCGTGCCCCTGCTCATGAGCAAGGCGAGGGTAGTCAAGCGTCGCAGGAAGACCTGCCTCACCCCCCTCTCTGGCGGAAGTTATGCTTGAGGCAGAAAGGAACAAAAGGGAGAACAACCGACTGTTAGAGCGTATTTAGCAGAATACAGCTTGTTAGCCTAGGAATGATGCCGTGTCCCTCAACGACTTTGTGAAGCTGAACCCTCCAAAGTTTCATCACTCCGTCGATCCCCTCGACGCTGATGACTGGCTGTGCAGCATCTCACGCAAGATTCGCTCTGCGAATGTTTCTGAGGGCGACAAGGTGACCTTTGCGGCGTATTTCCTGGAAGGACCCGCCAATCTGTGGTGGGAGAACTTTGAAGCTATGCGTCCTGCTGAACCAGCAGCCACATGGGCAGACTTCAGTGCAGCCTTTCGTCTGCACCATATTCCAGAGGGCCTGATGGACAGAAAGAGAGAGGAGTTCTGTGCTTTCACCCAGGGCAAGTTGACCGTGGATGCCTATAGCCGCGAGTTCGGTAACCTCGCCCGCTATGCAACAGAGGAGGTGTCTACTGACGCCAAGAAGTAAGCAAGATTCCGTAAGGGTCTGAGCACTGAGCTTCGTCGTGATATGCGCCTCCACGAGTGTGCAAGCTTTCAAGCCCTGGTCAACAAGGCGATCAGTGCCGAGACTGGTCATACTGACTTTTTAGCCACAAGGAAGCACCCCCGTGACTTTGGTTCGTCTTCTGGTTCCGTGTTTCCAAACGCAGGTTGTGGGTTCCGAACAGTTCTCTGTCGCCAAGATACATTCCGAGGCCATCCTACGTGGCGCCTCAAACGAATCAGACCAACCCTCCAGCAAAAACTTATGGTGGTCCAGCTAGCAATGCTGCACCACGTGCCAACCAAGTGATATGCTACAAGTGTGGAGAACCAGGGCACTATTCCTGTGAGTGTCCTCAAAATGTGGGTGCCAAGCAACCCGGAAAGTCCGTCGGGCAAGGCAAGTCGGGCGAAGCTTACTATGTGAAGCCAACTCCTACACGTGGTCGTCTCAACAATGTCTCAGCAGAAGAAGCTGCAGAGGATCCCGACGTCATACTGGGTACGCTTCTTGTCAATCATCACCCAGCGTCTGTTCTCTTTGACACTGGGTCTTCTCATTCCTTCATTTCAGAAAGTTATGCACAGTTGCATAACATGTCTTTTTGTGATATGCCAATTCCATTGGTTGTCCAAACTCCTTGTAGTAAATGGCAAACCTCTAGGATAACCTATGACAATGAAATTCTAGTAGACAGGCTAGTTTTTCTAGCCTCATTGATAGCCTTGAAATCTTCGGATATTAATATCATCTTGGGTATGGACTGGATGTCAGCTCACTATGCCAAGATTGATACTCATTCTAGAAATGTCGAGCTTACCCATCCCTCGGGTGAGATAGTAAATGTCTCTACTCGAGTTGCCAAATGCCAACTCTATTCCTTAAATGCCAACCCTCTTCCGGAACTTGAAGACATTCTGGTAGTCCGTGACTTCCCGGATGTTTTTCCAGAGGAACTGCCAGGAATTCCACCTGACAGAGATGTAGAGTTTGTGATAGATCTTGTTCCGGGAACTTTCCCAATAGCCAGAAGACCATATAAGATGGCACCCCTGGAGCTAGCCGAACTTAAGAAGCAACTAGATGAGGCCTTGAATAAAGGTTTCATTCGTCCTAGCTCTTCTCCTTGGGCTTGTCCCGTCCTCTTCGTCAAGAAGAAAGACGGAACGGATCGAATGGTTGTAGATTACCGACCAGTTAATCTGGTCACCATAAAGAACAAGTATCCGCTCCCCAGGATCAATGATCTGTACGATCAGCTCGCTGGATCCTCAGTCTTCTCCAAAATGGATTTGAGGTTGGGATACCACCAAATCAAGATCAAGAATGGGGACATTCCAAAAACGGCTTTTGTTACTCGTTATGGCCAATACGAGAACACCGTCATGTCCTTCGGTTTAACCAATGCCCCAGCCACCTTCTCTCGTCTGATGAATTCAATCTTCATGGAGTATTTGGATAAATTCGTCGTGGTATACCTCGATGATATTCTCATTTACTCGAAGAATGAACAAGAACATGCCGAGCATCTAAGGCTGGTATTGATGAAACTTCGAGAGCATCGCCTTTATGCCAAGTTTTCAAAATGTGAATTTTGGTTACCAGAAGTGACCTATCTAGGTCACGTAATCTCTGGTAAGGGTATTGCTGTCAATCCCGAGAGAGTTCAAGCTGTCCTTGATTGGACTCAACCTGAATCGGTTAAGCAAGTTAGGATTTTTCTTGGACTAGCGAGCTATTGTTGCCGCTTTGTCGAGAATTTCTCCAAGGTTGCAAAGCCTCTAACTGAACTCCTCAAGAAGGATAAAAAGTTTGAGTGGACACCACAGTGTGAGCATAGTTTTCAGGAACTGAAAAGACGCCTGACTTCCGCACCTGTGTTGCTACCACCACATTTTTCTAAGGACTTTGTTATCTATTGCGACGCCTCGCGACAAGGATTAGGTTGCATTCTCATGCAAGATCGTCATGTGATCGCATACGCATCTCGACGGTTGCGTCCACATGAGGATAATTATCCCACACATGACCTTGAGCTTGCAGTTGTGGTCCATGCACTAAAAACCTGGCGACATTACCTTCTGGGTAACCTTTGTGAAATATTCACTGATCACCAAAGTCTGAAATATATCTTCACCCAGCCGGATTTCAATCTCAGGCAAAGATGGTGGGTTGAGTTGATCTCGGATTACGACTTAGGGATAACTTACACCCCGGGGAAGGCCAATGTTATGGCCGATGCACTAAGTCGTAAATCTTATTGTAACAATTTGATGCTACAACAAGGTTGTAGCGACCCGACTCAAGACGAGTCAAGCCTCTGTGTATCTGTGCCATCCCTGGATCAGTATGCTGGCACACACAGTACATCAATGTATATATCAAAGTGCAATCACATGTAAATAGCGTAAAACGGATATATACCTTAAATATCTCAGCGGAAGCAGTCAAGGGAGTGGAGTCCCAATAAACACCAACGACAAGTTGAGTGTAGACCGTAACCCTGAATCGTACTCTTACTCGTCCAAGAAAAATATCTGCAACATAAGACGTTGCAGCCATGTAGGTCAGCATATTGAATATGCCGGCAAGTCACATATGAGAGGGGTGAAAAGTAATCATCTATCCTATATGCATATATGGCAGGTGGGGCTATAAGTTTTTAGCGAAAAGCAAGTTTTCTCCTACATCAAGAGAGGGTTAAAAAGCAAAATGTTACTACATTGTTTGTTGTTAACGAGATGGTTCCGCCAACCAATTCTCGTACCCGAGTTGTCAATAATTACCCTCATCAAATATATTTAATGGTGTTGAGAAATCCAGATAACTTCAGTTCCTTTGGCTCAAGTTGTCCATGACCGTGGACACGGCTAATCGATTAGGTTTGAGTACTCTGCAGAGTTTTGCACACGTTCCCCACAAGATTTGATCGCCTCCGAGTATGTCCTCGCACTTCAGGATGTTTGAAGACCGGATGATAAAAACATGGTCTTTCAACGGGTCCCTCTGAATCCCTGTCGATGCCCATCCATTCCTACCGTTCTTCTACATCTGCTAGCACCGCCTGTCCAGAGTCGCCCCGTTGTCCAACCAAGCCAGAGCCCATAATGACTTGTGGTTGTGTAGGTAAGCCTTGGGTCTTGAAAATATCCGTCCGTCTCTTTGAGCCTGGGTGAAGCTTTCCGCAGGATGTCATGGCCGTCCCCAGCATCCCGGGCATACACTGGGTTCTCCAGGGAGCCGATCAACCGTCCTTCACCCAGTGTTGCATTTCGTCCGAGGTCTTGAAAATCTTGTCTTAACCGGTCTTGATTATTTAATCAACCTCGCATCACTCGTGTTATGCACTCAACCGAAATCCCGTCTACTCAAGCATAGCAATATGAAATTTGTCGTCTCGGGGCCAAGTATCGGGGTTGTTGTGTGCTTACCACATGATACTACAATCTATACTAAAATTTCCAAGTACCTAAGCAGCATGCAATTGGGCATAGGATGGTAGAACTATGATGCATAAAAACATAGGTGATAGTATGATCAAAGTGACTTGCCTGGTGATGTTGACGAAGAAGAATTTCTCGAGAAAATAACTTGATAGACTACTCGTCATTCTCCGATGAAATCTATATAACAAACATATCATTCACATAAGCACTCATACTAGCAATCATTCTAGCAGTCAAAACAAAAGAGAGAGCGAATAGGAATCCGAAGGAAACTTCAAATAAGACTAGGGAGTCTTCTACTACATCAAACACTAAATGATTTTTGTGTAACAGAAAATAATAACAAGGAACTAAGATATAAGTTTAACTAAGATAAAATAAAGTATTTTTCTCAAAACTACTTGAAAGGATTCCCAAACGGGATTTGAAACAATGCGGAAACCAATTGCAAGTTACTAAGGAACTAGAATTGATTTCATGAAAACAAATAAAAATAAAATAAAAAGTTGTTGCAAAACTACTGTTTATCTAACAGAAACAAAACATAATATTTCTGAAATAATAAAGAAAATATTTTAAAACAAAAATAGAAAAGGAATTAGCCGAAATACTAAAAGAGGTGAAACAGAAATTGTTTCACATGAAACAGTGAGCTAAAATACTCACCAAAATCCGAAATTTTTACCACTGATATATAAGATCACTAGTGATCAGTACCAAAAGGAATAAAATTAAAAGCTATTTTTAAACTCCTGTAATAAGCAAAACAAGGGTTAAACTAAATCTAATCTAACTTATATTTGAAAATTTCAAACATAGACAAATTATATGTTTTTAAAAACTACAGGAAATTTGTGAGCTACTGGAAGAAGAATCAACTCCATTGGAGTTGTGGTTAAAACGTTATGAGCAGAACAAGATTGAAACTATTATGTTTTTTCAACTAAACAGAGAAAAAGTGAATAAAAGCTAACTAGTGAACGGGCCACGTGGCGAGCCGTGAGTGGCTGTAGGCGTGCGTGCGCGGGTGGTAACGAGTGGACGTTCACTAAGTAGAGAAAAACAGTTGGGGGCTATATTAGTTCTAATCTGGTTCGCTAGATGCCGATCCAACGGCTTAGGAGAGAGGAGGGGGTGCTCACAGGGGGTGGTGATGCTCCGGCGAGGTCGCCGGCGAGGCCGAGGCGGCGCGGTTGACGGGGGGGGCGGCTCCGGTGGTCTCCGGCGAGGTCCGAGGGGTCGGGGAGACGGCGGCGGTCCTCCTTCGTCGGGTTGTGGCGTCGGAGGGGCAAGGGAGGCGCCGAGGTGAGCTGCGGGGCTCGGGGAACTTCAGGTGGAGCTCGGCTCTGGTGAGGGTGACGGGGCGGCGCTGCGGTGGCGTGGAGCTTCGGGTGGTCAGGGAAACAGGGTGTGGCGGCGGCGGCGGAGCCTCTGGTGGCGTCGGTGAGGCGAGTGGGGCAGCGGGGCGAGGAGAGGAGCTCGTGGAGACGACGGTGGTTCTCGGCTCCGGCGAGGTGATGCGCGCAGGGCGGCGGTGAGGGGTGGGGCAGGGCGGCGGCGGGGAGGGGGTGCTTGGGGCCGGCCTTAAATAGGGAGGGAAGGGGAGGCAGAGGGGAAGGAGATCGGGGAAGCAAGGAAAAATCCTAGCAATGGCGGGCTTGGCTCGGGAAGAAGGAAGGTGGAGGGAGGCGCGGGGGAGGGGTGACCGGTGCGGGGCTCGGGTCGGCCAGGTGGGGCCTACTGGCAGCGAGGGGGGGGGGCGGGCTGGCTCGGTCCGTTGACCGAGAAGGAAAGGAGGGAGGGATCCCGGGCCAGGGGGGATCTGGGCCGAGGTAAATCGCGCCCAGGGCGCTTTCCTAATAAAAAAATATCCTGCCCGATTTTGCATTTTTTTCAAAAACAGAAAGTAAAGATAATAAAAAGGAATAAAATAAAATCCAAATATAGGGGTATTATATACCAAAAATTTCAGAAAAATATCCTCTACTCGATTAACATTTTTCCAAGGAAAAAATAAATACTTCAGAAAAAATGTTTTTCCAAAAATCCCTAAAAAGCATTATTTCTTTTTGCAAATAATTTTCAAATGACCCTCTAAGTTTTAGGGTTCAAATGACTTTCAAAATGCTCGGGGGTTTGAGGGTCATATTCCTCTGCTCTTTCTTGCGTGCAAGAATTTTGTCGGGGCATTTTCTCGGGGAAGAAAAATATAGAAGCAAGGGCAAATATTTTGAAAGGATTCAAATGCAAACTCCGTTCAAATTCTTTATAGTTGAAGAAGTCATGTCATCTTCTCTCTTTGTTTTTAAATGATTGAATTTGAATTCACTGGAGAAGGGGAAAGTCATTTTATACCCTCTCATTCAAAAGTTTTTGAAAAGTTTCAAATTTCACACAAGTTTCAATTACTCAAGCATACAAACAAACAATCAATCTAATAATTATATTAACATTCCAAAATTTATAATTTTGGGATGTTACAAAGGTCAACCACATCTCTATGAGGAATTTCGGAAGTTGAATCTTCATATTGTTCCTCAAGGATTCCTTTCTACCTTGGTGGCGAAGCCTACTCTTAGGGATCAAATCATAGCCGTGCAGGCTTATGATAAGGGTATATCCCAGATCAAGGAGAATATTGCTAGCGGTAATGCTAGGGATTTTTCCATCAATGAGAAAGGTGTTGTGTTCTTTCAGAACCGTTTAGTGGTTCCCAAGAGCAAACGTATGCGGCAATTGATCCTTAAGGAGGCTCATGATTCTCCTCTCACCATTCATCCTGGTAGTACTAAGATGTATGAGGACCTACGCCAGAGGTTCTGGTGGACTAGGATGAAGAGAGAAATTGCTGAGTTCGTTGCTAACTGCGACGTTTGTCGTTGAGTTAAGGCAGAACATCAACGGCCTGCTGGCACCCTTCAACCTCTAGCTATTCCTGAATGGAAATGGGATAAAGTTAGTATGGATTTCATTACCGGATTTCCCAAGAACAAGAAAGGAAATAATGCTATCTTTGTGGTCATTGACCGACTCTCCAAAGTGGCTCATTTTCTTCCGGTTCGTGAGAGTATAACAGCTAGCCAGCTAGCAGAGTTATATATCTCTCGAATAGTGTCTCTTCATGGTGTTCCCCTGGAGATTAACTCGGACCATGGAAGTATCTTTACTTCTCGCTTCTGGGAAAGTTTTCAGAATGCCATGGGGACTCACCTATCTTTTAGCACTGCTTTCCATCCTCAATCAAGTGGTCAAGTAGAAAGAGTGACTCAACTCCTAGAAGATATGCTCCGAGCTTGTGTTATATCGTTCGGTACGAATTGGGAGAAGTGCCTTCCATTCGCCGAATTCGCTTATAACAATAGTTATCAATCAAGCTTGGGCAAAGCTCCTTTTGAAGTTTTCTATGGACGAAGATGTCGAACACCTCTTAATTGGTCAGAAACCGGAGAGAGGCAACTCTTTGGCCCGGATATGATCCAGGATGCAAAAGAGCAGGTTCGCATTATTCGTGAAAAGTTGAAAACAGCCCAGTCTCGTCAAAAGAGCCAATATGATCGTCATCATAAGGCTGTGACCTTTGAAGTTGACGAGAAGGCTTACCTTCGGGTTACACCTTTGAAGGGTACCCATCGATTCGGTATCAAGGGAAAGTTGGCTCCTCGTTACATTGGTCCTTTTCACATTCTTGCCAAACGAGGAGAAGTTGCCTACCAGTTGGAACTTCCTCCGCATCTTTCCAAGGTTCATGATGTTTTCCACGTCTCGCAACTCAGGCGTTGCTTTTCGGATCCTATCCGTGAAGTGGACCATGATAACCTTTCATATCGAGAATACCCCGTGCGTATTCTTGATCAAGCTGAGCGTACCACTCGACGTCGAAACCACAAGTTTCTTAAAGTTCAATGGTCAAATCATTCTGAAAAAGAGGCAACTTCGGAAAGAGAGGATCGTCTCCATCTCGAGTATCCCGCGTTATTCCCGACGACTTCTAAATCTCGGGTCGAGATTCTTTTGAGTGGGGGTGAGTTGTCACATCCCTGACACCTTAATCAAGTTAGCTTTGTGCTCATGTTTTCTTTGCATTGCATCTAGGAAATTTTTCAACAAGAACAAAGCAAGTGGTGAAGGAAAATTCTAAAACCCTAGCCACTTCTCAAAATAAAGGAGAATTCAAACTAGTTAAAATCAATGAACCCAAAATGGCCTCAAGAAAAGTTCAATCTTTCTGATAATTCTTGAAAACAAATAAGCAATAAAGGAAACCATTTATTTTATAATCTTGGCATTTTAAATAAATGCAAAAGCTACTGGTTTCAAGTTTTAAATTTGAAATCAGAAACTTTAAGCTTTCAAAAATGTTGAAAACTTTAGGAATGGTTGGAAATATTCCAACAAATATTCTGGGGTGTTCAACATAGTTTTTACAAACTATTTGGGAGCTGAAATAAATAGTAAATCAATGAAATAGAAAAACAGAAACAAAACAGAAAAAAAGAGAAAAGAGCTACCTGTCGCTCACCTCATCCCGGCCCAGTAGCGCTGCCGTCTTCCTCCTCGCCAGTAGGAGCAGGAGGTGGCCGCCGCGTCGCCGCGCGCCTCCACACACCTCCCTGCCTACCTGGTCGCCGCTTCGCGCTGGCAAGCATGGGGATAACCTCCCCGAGCTCGTAGCTATCCATTCCCGTTCTCATTCCTCCCCCTCTCCTCTCGGTTCTCCAGATCCCCTCTGCCGCCAATGACAGGAGCTCGAGCTCGAGCTGCCCGTGCCCCTAGCCATAGGATCTTCATTCTGAGTGTGCCGTTAGCTCCGCCTCGACGAACTGGTCCTCCCTGCAGAAGTCGAAGCCTCCCCGAGCCCTGCAATGCCCATGGCACCGTCGTCTTCAACCTTCGGCCGCCGGCGAGCTGTGCTAGATTCGTCGCCCTCAGTGCTTCCCCGAGCTGTCTAAGCCCTGCTCTGCACTCCTCGTGATCTTGCGCATCTTTCCCCTAAGATCTCCCCGTCGATCCCCTCCTCTAGGCCTACTTCCATCGGAGCCCAACGAGGACCGCCGCTGCAGCACGTCACCGGTAGCCCTCCTGTGAAGGGTTGGTCCGTCTGAGGCCACCAGCAGCCTCAGGACATCACGTAGATGCTTTAGGAGCCCAGCCCCGCGCGTTTTGACCCTGTAATCGCTGGCTTCGACGATGGCCGAACTTGGTCGCCGCCAAGGTCGTCGCCGGCGTTGATTCCGGCCACCCCAGCCCCTGGGGTTAGTCCCATCGTGCGCGCCGTCGAGTGGCCGTTCTCCCCGTGGTCTCTGCCGTGAGTTTGGCCGTCGGAGGCGAGTTTCCGATGCCCTCCACCGTACTGGTGGTCGCCGGAGGCTCCCCGCCGGCGAGGACGACCTTGCCGCCGGTGGATCTCAGCTGGCCTGAGCCACTGATGTGTGGGGCCAGCCTCTGGATAATCTGGAATAATAAAAATAAAACCAAATAATTTAATAAGTCACTGACATGTGGGTCTAGTGAGATTAATTAGCTAATTAAGATTAATTCTAATCTAAAACAGACCAGAGTCACTGACCAGTGGGTCCCACAGGTCAGGCTTGACTTTCAACGGCCAGTTGGACCTGCTGATGTCATGCTGATGCAATAAAGAGTTTTCTGATTTAAAATAATTCCAGAAAAATGTTAAAACTTCTAAAATTCATAGAAATTAATCTGTAACTCCAATGAAAATAATTTATATATGAAAAAGTATCAGAAAAATTCAAGGAATCTGGATATGTCATTTTCAAACATATTTGAAAATGTTACGGAACCCAAACATGTAGGTTAATGAATAAGTTAATTCTTATAAATACTTTGTAGATGGAATTTGGAAAATATTTAAATTTCACTATAAATGACATGATCAAACAGTGTCCTAATTACAAACCAGCAACCTAACATGTCATCCCATGCATGTTAAAAGCAAGTTGATCTAAGCATCAGGTCGAATCAATTAAAATGGTATCCGAGAATACCTCGTTTGAAGTGGTATTTGAATTTGATTCAAATCAACTTCAAACCTAATACATGTTAGCTATAATAGTTTACCATCTTGCATTCTCATGCCATGATCATGCATCATCTTGATGGCATATGTTTGATATTGATTGTTGTCATTCCTTTCGGTAGGCTCCGCTCCCCCGGATTCCACCGAATGTCCGTCTGACGGTTATTGTCACTCCTTTGAGCAACAAGGCAAGCAACCATTTTGATCATCCCGATAAATCCCATGCTCTTGCTCCTGCACTTACTTATTGCATTAGGATTAAATGCTTCAAATGCTTTTGCCACGTTAGTTGAACCCACTTCCTTTGCATGACCTATCCTTGTCACAGTAAATAGATTAAAACCTTGCAACCTAGCATACCTGCTAGTTGCTTGTGCCATGATGTGCCTTATCCTTCTATGCATGCTATGCTTAGAGTTGTGTATGGTCTGTCATTTGGGAGATGAACAGAATTAGGGGAATGTGTTCGGTAAGCAAAGGTTGTGTGTTGAACCTGATTTGGTAAAGGTACCGGTGAAAGGCTGTGTAGGAGTACATGGCGGGTTGTTTCATTGGAACCGTCCTTAGGAACTGAGTTCCGTGTATGTAATCCAAGACTAGATACTACCACACGTTGGGATACTTAATTGACCCTCTCGACTTATTAATCGCTTAGTATTCGGTCGAGGAGTTGCAAGTAGTTTCTGGTGTTTATAGTCATGCTGGAGGTCGTGCATAGCGCTGACCTGAGAGGTGGGTTGTGATGCGGTAGGCAGTGGCACGGTGTACCAAGTGGCACCCGGATGGTGGGCTTGGGAACCCTGCGCACATCATTTGAGGCCGTGGCGGAAACCTCGACCGGACTTCCGTACGGGTTACTCTCAGATAGGCGATAAAACTGGACTAGGTACTAGTGTGGTTAACGGTCGTGGCCGACTCCCTCGCTGGGCTTCCGCTTGAAGGTTGCCGAGGTGCATGACGTGCACATGGCGATAAGTGGCGAGAGCGTGTGTGACAAAGTACACCGCTGCAGGGTTATGATCTATTCGAATAGCCGCGTCCGCGGATATGGACTACTTGGAGACATATGTTGTTCATAGATAACTTCAATGGCTACTCATAAAATTGTCAAGATAAGCGTGAGTGTCGTGGACGACATTTCCGTATGGAGACGGAATGATTCCACGATGGTGTATTGTTGTGGTGTTAGTGGACTCGTGTGCGAGAAATCAAGTTGTCAAAATTATTTAAAAATGCAAGTTGTCTAGCCACGAGTCAAATGCTGGCTTTCCGCATGAAACCCCACCATACCTTATTGATACATTGCATGAGCAGATAGTTATCCTAAAGTCTTGCTGAGTACCTCCGTACTCAGGTTTGCTTAATAAATGTTGCAGAGGTTGCTAATGACCCTAATGGATGGATCTTCATAGACATCGACGACGACGAGTAGCTGGTGTCCCAGCTACGATCTGGCCCTAGGTTGGGTCTGTAGTATAGTCAGGCCATGTGCCTTCTAGTTGCACCTGTCTGTACTCAGATAGTTTTAAACACTTCCGATGGCTTGTAACTGAGTGACTGCTATTATGGGTCGCGAGACCCTTACTGTGGAATATTATGTGTGTGGCTCTTCTGAGCCTCTTAAATAAAGCTTGTATGTTTATGGTTATGTTGTGATGCTATCGATGTATCTATACATATCGGTATGCCATGCGTACGTGTGTCGTACTTGATATGTATGGGGTTCGATTACCTAGCCGTGAACTTTAGTAGCACTCCTTACAGGGAAATGCCCCTTTGTGATCCAACGAGCCATGGTAGCTCGCTACTGCTCCGGACACATTGGTTGACCGGCATGTGTCCTTCTTGGCTGTTGTGCCTGTCCCCTTTGGGGAAATGTCACGCGATGTAATGGAGTCCTTGTAGCTTGCTACGACTCGTCTACACTCGCTGGTGACCGACACCTGCTTTGTTGGGTCATGTATGCCTTTCCTTGTGCGATACTGCCACTTTGGTTTATGACTAGACTTGTCGATCCGGGTTCTTTGACATTGGAATGCTAGCGACACAATTGCATACGTGAGTCAAAAGGCGCAAACGGTCCCGGCTAAGGTAAGGCTGTAGCCGTGGGGTTAACCGTGCGTGAGACCGCAAAGGGATGCGATGTGTTATAGGCTGGATTCCTATGGCTTAGGATCGGGGTCCCGACAAAATCCGAAAGAGTGGGCTCATTGCTATTTGAAGTTTTCACCTCTTCAATCCCAGTTTTATCAATCTTATCATTAAGATCTTAAAACTCCAAATGCCTTTTAAGTAAAGTTGACTCATCTCCAGTCCCATCTTTTTCAAGATTTATACTAGAAACAAAGATTCAATAGGTGTCACATCAATCACTTTAAGATCTTCATCATTATTATCACGAGAAAACACCTTTTCAAGCCATTCACGCTTAGCATGTATTCTAGCAGTTCTTTCCTTACATTCATCAATAGAAATTATCATAGCTTTTAAATACTCGTTAATATCATCCTTGGGTGGAATAGATCTAATTTTCAAAGAATCAATCTCAAGAGAAATTCTATCAACGTTCCTGGCCAAATCATTAATCTTGAGCAATTTTTCTTCAATCATAGCATTGAAACCTTTTTGAGAGCTAATGAATTCTTTAATATTATTCTAAAGATGAGAGGGCATATTATTATAATTTCCATAAGAATTGTTGTAGGAATAACCATAATTGTTAGAGGAATTACTAGGAAATGGCCTAGGATTGAAATTATCTCTATACACGTTATTGTCAAAATTGTTCCTACCTACAAAATTCACATCAATAGTTTAATAATTATATCCAATCAAAGAAGACAAAGGAATATCATTGGTATCAATAGGAGCACTCTTACTAGCAAACAATTTCAACAATTCATCCATCTTTCCACTCAAAGTATTTATTTCTTCAATGACATGCACTTTTTTACAAGTAGGAGATCTTTCGGTATGCCATTGAGAGTAATTTGCCATAATATTATCTAGAAGTTTAGTAGCTTATCCTAATGTGATTTCCATAAAGGTACCACCCGTAACGGAATCTAGAAGGAAAATTTCAATCCCGCATAAATTTTTTGAATAATCAACCACAAACTCAAAGCATGCGCGGGGCAATTCCTAATCATTAGTTTCAGCCTCTCCCAAGGTTGTGCAACATGCTCATGATCAAGTTGCTTAAAATTCATTATATCATTCCTACGGGAGATAATCTTCACGGGCGGAAAGTACATGGAAATAAAAGCATCTTTACACTTATTCCATGAATCAATAATATTTTTAGGTAAAGATGAAAACCAAGTACATGGAAATAAAAACGAAAAGACGAACAGAAAAAGGGAGAATAAAAAGGCAAATATTTTTGGTATTTTCTAAAATCTGTTTAGAAGTGGGGGAGAGGAAAACAAGAGGTAAATGGAAAATACAGTAAATGCAGGAGATGAGTTCATGATGGGTACTTGGTTGGCTTGATCTTGATATGTATCCTCCCTGGCAGTGGCGCCAGAAATCCTTCTTGCTACTTCTTGAGCTTGTGTTGGTTTTCCCTTGAAGAGGAAAGGGTGATGCAGCAAAGTAGATAAGTATTTCCCTCAGTTTATTGAGAACCAAGGTATCAATCCAGTAGGAGGAACAAGCAAGGCCCCAATTGTAGTACCTACACGGACAATCAAACACTTGCACCCAACGCTAAAAGGGGGTTGTCAATCCCTTCAGATTTATTTGCAAGGATGAGATCTGATAGAGGTAGATATAAAAGATTGTTGAAAAAAAGTAAATAAATTGCAGCAATATATTTTTGGTATTTTTGGTTTATAGATCTGAAAGTATAATATGGAAAATGGACCCGAGCGCCATAGGTTTCACTAGAGGCTTCTCTCATGTAGGAAAATAATATGGTGGGTGACCAAATTACTGTCGAGCAATTGATAGAAAACTGAATAATTATGAAGATATCCAAGGCAATGATTATGCATATAGGCATCACGTCCGTGTCAAGTAGACCGAAATGATTCTGTATCTACTACTATTACTCCACACATCGACAAACTCCTGCCTCCATCTAGAGTATTAAGTTCATGAAGAACAGAGTAACGCATTAAGTAAGATGACATGATGTAGAGGGATAAACTCAAGCAATATGATGAAAACCCCATCTTTTTATCCTCGATTGAAACAATGCAATATGTGCCTTGCTACCCCTACTTTGTTACTGGGTGAGGACACTGATATTGAACCCAAAGCTAAGCATTTCTCCCATTGAAAGAATTATCAATCTAGTTGGCCAAACCAAACCAATAACTCGAAGATACTTGATAAGATATAAAATCATGCATATAAAAATTCATAAGAGATTCAAATAATATTCATGGATAATCTGAACATAAACTCACAATTCATCGGATCTCGACAAACACACCACAAAAGAGTATTACATCGGATAGATCTCCATGAAGATCATGAAGAACATGGTATTGAATATCAAAGAGAGAGAAGAAGCCATCTAGCTACTAGCTATGGACCCATTGGTTTGTGATGAACTACTCACACATCATCAGAGGGGCAATGGATTTGATGTAGATGCCCTTCGTGATAAATTCCCTCTCTGGAAGATTACCAGAAAAGGCTCCCACATTGGATCTCATGGGAACAGAGTCTCTCGGTAGAGGAAAAGTATTTTTGTGGCTCTCTTTTGTGATGGGGGAATATTTAGGAATTTATAGGCCGAAGAATAGGGTTAGGAGACCTGAACGGGACCCACAAGCCAAGGGGTGCGCCCTGTAGGCTTGTGCCCTCCCGGCAGGTGCCATGCCCCCTACTCCAAGTCTTCTCGGTTTCTTCTAGTCCAAGAAAAATCATTCCGGAGATTTTATTCCGTTGGGACTCCGTTTAATATTCCTTATCTGCAATACTCAAAAACGTGGAAAAAACAGAAACTGACACTAGGATCTACATTAATAGATTAGTCCCAAAAATAATATAAAACAACATATTAATGCATATAAAACATCCAAAATAAATAATATAATAGCATGGAAGAATCAAAAATTATAGATACGTTGAAGACGTATCAGAGACATATGAGCATCCCTAAGCTTAATTCATGCTCGTCTTCGGGAAGGTAAATGATAAAAAACCAATTTTTTGATGTGGCATGCTACCCAACATGTAATATCTTTCAGGTATAAGTGTTGAGAAATGATGAAATGATTGTGTCTTCACCACATAAGTATAAATCATGAGTACCCTAGTGTGAAACCATGCAATTGTATCGTACCTCTAACCCGCTTCAGCATTTTCAACTTCACGCAGTACATGAGCGTGAGCCATGGATATAGCATATATGTGGAATAGAGTATGGTGGTAAAGATCAAATATTTCAAAAGTGGAAGAAAGTCTCACATCAACTAGGTGGACTAACGGGCTATTTAGATGCCCATCAATCGATATCAATGCAAGGAGTAGGTATTGCCAATTAAGGGATGCACTAGAGCTATACGTGTATGAAAGATCAAATGAAACTAAGTGAATGTGCATAAAACTTGTTTGCTCATGAAGAACTCGGACATTTGAGGAAGTCCATCATCAGAATATACAAGCCAACTTCTATAATGAAAAATTCTCACTAGTATAGGAAAATGACAAATCAGGAGACTCTCAATATGAAGAAAATGGTGTTACTTTGAAGCACAAGTGTGGAAAATGGATAGTAACATCGCCGTTCTCTCGTTTTCTCTCATTTTTATTCTCTTTTTTCTTTCTCTTTTTCTTTCTCTTTTTATCTTCTCTTTTTCTCTTTTTTCTTTTTTTTTCTTTTTTTTTCTTGGTGGGCTCATTTGGCCTCCCCCCGTTTTATCATTTTTCGTTGAGAGTCTCATCACAACTTGTGGGGGACTCATAGTCTCTATCATCCTTTGCTGACTTGGACAATGCTCTAATAACTATGATCATTACTTTGTATTTACTTACAACTTGATATAGTGATAAAGCTATACAAGATGACTCCATTTGAATGCCTCTCGTAGTGTACCATGATGTGCAATGATCTAGTGTAGCAAGGATATAAAAAACGGACAAGCCATGGGAATGTAATGCTAGCTATATTAAGATCATGCAAAGCAATATGGTGAAGAACACACAAGTCATAGGACGGAACGATGGAAGTTCCATGGCAATATATCCCAGAATGGCTATGGAAATGCCATAATAGGTAAGTATGGTGGATGTGTTGAGGAAGATGTAAGGAGTCTTATGTGTGATAGAGCATATAATATCATGGGGTTTGGATGCACCGGAATTTTTTTACCAACTCTCGAGGTGAGAAAGGGCAATGCGCTGTACCGAAGAGGCTAGCGATTATGGAAATGTAAGAGTGCGTATATCCATGGACTCACATTAGTCATAATAACTCGCCTACTTATTGTAAAGACTTATTAGCTCTCCCGAAGAGAAGTACTATCACATGCCCCTAGGGAGGAGGTTGGTAGGAGTTAACCATCATGCACCCCCGATTCAAACAACACGATAGGATTTCATTTCAGACATTTTAATCCTAACACCTCATCACCATGCCATGACCAATATTTAGATGAGGAGTAAATAACAAGATTTAATACCGATATTTATTCTACCCAATGATCATGAACCTATATCCTTTCATATTACTACTTCAATACAATTAAACCATGCGTTTCTTCTTTGGTGAGCTACATGAAAGTTTTTATTATATCCTCCTTGAGTACCTATCCTTTTTGGACTAGTCTGATAACATGTGCAAATTGCCATCCCTATTCCCTTAGAATCTCAAAAATATTTAAGTGAAGCATGAGAGCGCAACTATTTATTTAAAATATAACCACCATATTTCTCTAAAATTTATAAGTGAAGCACAAAAGCAAATGTCTAGCTCAAAAGATATAAGTGAAGCTCATAGAGTATTCTAACAAATTATGATGAAAATGTGTCTCTCTCGATAGGTGTGTGTCTTGAAAGGAATGATTGTGGAAAACTGAAATAAAAAACAAAACAAGCTATAATACACAACACTCCAAGAAAAACTCATATCATGTGATGAATAAAAATATAGCGCCAAGTGACATACTGATAAAATGGAGACGAAAGAGGGGATGCCCTAGAGTCTTAGATGCTTGGGTATTCCTTGAATATTACCTTGGGTTGCCTTTGAAATCTCCAAGCTTGGTGTCTTGTTGCTCCTTATTCCTTCATCCATCATTATCTCACCCAAAACTTGAAAACTTCAGCATGCAAAACTCAACATAAACCTCAGGAGATCAGTTAGTATAGTAGGCAAACCGTAACTTTAGGTACTGTTATAAATTAATTCCTATTTAATTATTTCATAAGGTACTATATTCTAACTTCTTCATGACTTATACCCCCCGATATAATCCATAACATCATCAAAACAAGCAAACTATGCAAGCGAAAAACATAATCTATCTAAACAGAATAGTCTGTGATGATCTGTACGAAAACCATCCTTCTATAACTCCTGATATTCTTAAATATTAAGACAACCTGAGAAATTTTGATAACAAACTGTTTAGAAAATTCAGATCAAAGGAACATTCCAGTAAAATCATAGAACTTATGTACTAGATGCAGAAGTTTCTGCTTTTGCACATGATCAATTCTACTATCATCCAAACCATCCCAAAGGTTTTTCTTGGCACAAACACTAATTAAAACATAAAAATACAATTACTACATTAGCTATAATTGTGTTACTACACTAAAATAGAAGGTAAAATCAAAAAGTTTAAGATAAGTATTGGGTTGCCTCCTAACAAGCGCTATTGTTTTATGCCCCTAGGAAGGCATAATGGATTGTTTCAAGTGTTGTATTTCTTCCTCATCTCCATTACCTCTTTGTATAATTTCATCATGGGCACATATTATAAATTCTCTTGTGTTAACAATAGATTTCTTATTAGGAGAACTCAAATAATGGAAAGGACTATCTTTTTTTAACTTTGATAGCTTCTAAGTTCAATTTTGGAAGGGTATTTTTCTCAAGTGTTTTTCATAGATGAGAGTAAATTCGGCCTCCATAGGGACTCTAGATTTTTGGGAAAGTTGATTGTATACCCTTAGTTTTACCCCTTGTTTTGGAAAACCATCGTTCTTTCCCAACTCACTTTGGTTTTCTTATGATTTTACCCTTCCATCACGGCTTCATCCAGTCAGCGCCGTTTGACCTCTACTGACACTAGATTTTGGACATTTTTGCCCCTATCACTGCTAACCCTCAGTACCCCTTCGTCCTCAGGTATCTCACATGAAAAATAGAGGAAGGGAATGCATATAAAAATTTGAGGGCAAAGCGGGAAGCGAGAGAGAAAGGAGCGGGTGCACATGGCGAGCTCGGGCTCGTCCAACTTCTCACCGGCGACCACAGAGGTAAGTAATGCGCTGGATTTCGTTCTCCTCCACCCAACCCGTTCAATATAGTTCTCTAGGGTTTGTGTAATTTTGGGGAAATTTTTGACCTTTTGTTTTAGGCCGATGGGATCGGGATTGTGCGACATTCCTTGGAGTTTTATCTTCCAGATGATTCCTGTTCCGTATTAGAGTTCTTGTCAAGGCATCGCTGCCCAGGTCATGGCCTTGTTCCTTCCCACTATGTACCATGGGAGGTGCTAGAAGTGGTCACCATTTTTTGGTTGTCCATTAAATGAAGTTTTTATGAATTTGAGACATGTATAGTTTTTGGTTATGTCTACTTTCTAATATTGTTTATCCGATCTCCATTTAGTTGCCCGAAGAGTGTCAATGGGTGGTTTGGGTTGACGCAGCTCCTCCACTACGTGTAGCCCTTGCTTTTGAATATTTGCATGCACAGGTTGAAGATAGCTAGATCAAATGCCATCATTTGTATAAGGAAAACATGGACCTAGGAAGGAAGAACATGACTTTGAAGAAGAAACTTAGAGAGAGAGATGAGATGCTGTTGTTATGGGCAATGTTGTTTGTGGGAATTATTATGTTAGTTGTATTGGTATGGTAGATGTACTAGTATGTGCACTTGACTGTGTCGATGACAAATCTTATGTGATGCCGTTATTATGTGCACTTGACTGTGACGACGACAAATAAATTTTATGTGACAACACACTGAATATGATCAAACATTAAAGTTCGTAACAACATCAAGTGCATAAAAGAACATACTACAACACCAAGTTCATAGCAACATCAACTGCACGATAGAACATACTACATCACCAAATGCATATGCACTCAGAAGTTCAACAACAAAATCCACAAAAATCAAATACGGCCCGGTACTTAAACATCTAGAACTTCAGTTTTTTGCTCCTGGTGTTCTTGGTTGGGTTTGTAGCTTCCCTTGCTTTGCTTCTAGTGTTCTTAGCTGGGTTGGGGCCAGTGGGTGGAGCTTCGAATGGTGCTTGTGATGTATTTCAGGAGAAACAACCTTGTTGTCAACACTACTCTAGTAACTAAGCAGAATGTAGTTGTTGGTTGCAAATCTGCACAAGTCTTCTCTTTCTCTAGATATAACCTGGATAAAGTTTATCATCCTCCTCATCAGATAAAATTGGTGCATCATGGAGTGCCTCCTCCACAACTAGATCAGGCTAATCATCTTGTCTTTCAATGCAAATTGGAGCTGCTGGGGTACTACATGCACTTGCTACACTAGTTCCAGTAGCACTAGGAGTACCACTAGCACGTGGTGTGGATGCAAATGTCCTACCCCTTCCCCTACCCCTTGTACTTCTAGAAGGTGTCCTAGATGCAGGTGTATTTTTGTTGGAAATATGCCCTAGAGGCAATGATAAATAGTTATTATTATATTTCCTGTTTTAAGATAATCGTTTATTATCCATGCTATAATTGTATTGAATGAAAACATAGATACATGTGTGGATATATAGACAAAACAATGTCCCTAGCAAGCCTCTAGTTGGCTAGCCAGTTGATCAATGATAGTCAAGGATTTCTGGCTATATGCAAGTGTTGTCACTTGATAACTGGATCACATCATTAGGAGAATCATGTGATGGACTAGACCCAAACTATGAACGTAGCATATTGATCGTGTTGTTTTATTGCTATTGTTTTCTGCATGTCAAGTATTTGTTCCTATGACCATGAGATCATATAACTCCCTGGCACCAGAGGAATACCTTGTGTGCATCAAACGTCGCAGGGTAACTGGGAGACTATAAAGGTGCTCTACAGGTATCTCCGAAGGTGTCCGTTGAGTTAGTATGGATCAAGATTGGGATTTGTCACTCCGTGTGACGGAGAGGTATCTCGAGGCCCACTTGGTAATACAACATCACACACAAGCCTTGCAAGCAATGTAACTAAGTGTGAGTCACGGGATCTTATATTAAGAAATGAGTAAAGAGACTTGCACGTAACGAGATTGAAATAGGTATGCGGATACCAACGATCAAATCTCGGGCAAGTAACATACCGAAGGACAAAGGGAATGACATACGGGATTATATGAATCCTTGACACTTAGGTTCAACCGATAAGATCTTTGGATAATATGTAGGATCCAATATGGGCATCCAGGTCCTGCTACTGGATATTGACCGAGGAGTGCCTCGGGTCATGTCTACATAGTTCTCGAACCCGCAGGGTCTGCACACTTAAGATTCGATGATGTTTTCGCATAATAGAGTTATATGTGTGGTTAACGAATGTTGTTCGGAGTCCCGGATGAGATCACGGACGTCACGAGGGTTTCCGGAATGGTCCAGAAACGAAGATTGATATATAGGATGCTTTCATTTGGTCACCGGAAAGTTTTGGGCAATTCCTGCAATGTACGGGGAGTGATGAATGGGTTCCGGGTGTTCACCGGGAGGGGCCCACCCACCCGGGAGTGAGCCCAAGGCCCTAGGGCGGAGCCACAAGTCCTTATTGGGCTGGTGGAGTCATGCGAAGAGGGATATGGCGCCACATAAGAATATACCAAAAGAAAAGCAAAAGAAAAAGGAAAGAGGGAGGTGGGAAGGAAGAGGAGGACTCCTCCTTCCCAATCCGAATTGGAGGAGGAGTCCTCCTCCTCCTGGCGGCCGGCGCATCTTGAGGGCCTTGTCCCTCAAGGCTAGCCCCTCCCCCTCCCTCCTATATATAGTGGTGGTTTAGGGCTTTTTGAGACACAACTTTGCCACGTGCAACTCTTGCCTATTCCACATAGTTTTACCTCTAGATCGGATTTCTGCGGAGCTCGGGCGGAGCCCTGTAGGAGTAGATCATCACCACCACCGGAGTTCCATCACGCTGTCGGAGAACTCATCTACTTCTCCGTCTTGCTTGCTGGATCAAGAAGGCCGAGATCATCGTCGAGTTGTACGTGTGCTGAACGCGGAGGTGTCATCCGTTCGGCGCTAGATCGAAACGAATCGTGGGACGGATCGCGGGACGGCTTGTGGGATGGTTTGAGGGACGTGAAGACGTTCCACTTCATCAACCACCTTTCTTAACGCCTCCCGCTGTGCGATCTACAAGGGTTCGTAGATCTAATCTCCACTCGTACATGGACATCACCATGATAGGTCTTCGTGTGCGTAGGAATTTTTTTGTTTTTCATGCAACGTTCACCAACATTTTTTCACACCTTTGTCTTCTCTTTCTCTGAATTACTATAATCTCCATATTGCATGATTTTTATGTGCATTACTTGCAAACATCACACCTAACTCATCATCACACTGTAAGGGGTTCCAACACTCCATTGAACTGTCCCAATATCTCATTTTAGCAGCATCAAACAATCCCCAGGGATACTTGGCACAAATACCAGCCCTAAATTCATAAAATGAACTACTACTAATGTCCACAACTAATGGAAATGTGAAGCCGCTTTCTTTTCCTTTGGTACCAGCAGAAACTATAACTGCAGTCTCCATTCTAATAGACAAAATGAATGCAACCGCTGGATCAATCCCATGGTAGCATATCTCATTAGAAATTGGACCAAACCTAGCCTAAAACTACGCCAAATCCATCATACGACACTAAGGAGGAGCAAATTTGGCACTCACACTTACCCCCACATGGATTTTACGTGCAGATGCGGTGCCCTCGTCGCCTTGACTACCACCACAGTCGCCTTCAACACTCGCCTGAGCCAATGTCGCGATCTTACCGCCGTGGACGATGCCACCATCGTCATTTCCACCCGGGGTATGAACAAGGGGTGAATCCTAGATACGGCGCAGTGGTTGCATTCAGATGTACGAGTTCGGGCTCCACTCGGGAGTGGTAACGACCCTATGTCTTGAGCATAGAGGCTATTGTTTTATTATGGGGGTTGTGGGATTACAGAATGCTCAACCCTTGTCCAGGATCTCAGGTGTGGCTTATATAGAGTGCACCACAACCAGCCGACCACCATTACAAGGGTGAGTTAATGCTAATAACTATGGAAGTTACTAGTAACAGCAGCTCTAGCTCCGGTGTTCCTGGTAATGTTTGTCTTCAGTGCACTTCATGTGGTAGTTTAAGTGTGTGGCCGTTGCAGTCTCTTTGTCATCCACACCTCGCTGTAGTCTGAGTGTCGAGGCATGTCCAATAGATAGAAGATGAACCAAGTGAGCTTGTGCAAACCGAGTGAGAACCTGTTTTCCCGAGTGAGATCGTCACTGCACCGGTAGCTTTGAGGACATTGATGTCCATGTCGGGCCTTAGGTGGGCCCTGGAATGCAGGTCCGTGGGCTTACCCCTAATGTGCAACCCCATCAACAACCCCAGAATTGGTTGAGGTTTTACTGTCCGAGTGAGTGACACTCCTTGGTTTGCTCGATGTCTCGGAGGTGCCGAGGTCGTCGCTCGAGGCTACTTCACTCAGACTCTGAGTAAACCACTATGAATTCAAGAGTGAAAAAATCTGTGTGTTTTAGCATGCCCGCATGCTTGCAATCGATAGTAATTGTTTATCTTTCGGGAAGATAAGTTGACGATTCGGACGATCATGAGCTCGGAGCTCTGAATGCCCACCAACGAGATAGGACGGATCCCACTTGTGCTATGGTAAGGGTGATCAGGTCACCTTCTCGTTTAATCCTAGTGATTGGGGTCCCATAGAAGGACGAGTCTTGGGATGTTCCGCTCATCTCATTCTGTGCAGTGGATGCATAATCCATTCGGGTTATGAGGGCAGCGGCATTTCCGCGCTTTTTGAATCGAGGGAGTGTGCAAGTTGGGCGAAAACGGCAACCACGTGGGTAGTGGACAAAGTGGTGAGGCACCTCGATTCCTCCACCTGAGATGTCGCTGTCGTGCCGCGTGCACGCTATCCTAGGGATCCTCCGGATCCCCCTCTTGTTGACGAAGTACTCGAAGGGGAATCCCCGGGGTGGCGTATAAAAGGGACAAGGCTGAGCGAGGAGAAGATCACGCCACCAGATCTAGGTCATTTCCTTCTCCTCCCCAAACCTTGCTACCGCAACTGAGAGTTCTTCCCCGGTCCTAGCCACCACCCGCCTCATCCATCTTGCCGTGTGACATGGTGAAGGGTGCAACGGTGAAGGCTGAGCGAGCCAAGAAGGGCTCGCACGGTTCATCGTCGAGTGCCGGAGCGCTCTCGTCGGTTTGGATTCAGGACGACTGGATCTCGTCCTACACCTCCAAGGGACACCTGCAGGAGCTGGAGAGCGAGGGACTCGTGGCCCCAGGGAGCTGACGACTGCCGGAGGAGGGCAACCGGAAGCCCGCTTCAAGGGGAGGAGCGAGTGCTCCTTGTCACCCATGTGGAAAGAGGTTTTTCTATGCCCCCGCATCCATTCTTACACGTGTTCCTTGATTTATTTAGTGCACAACTTCATCATCTCCCCCAATGTCGTCTCGTATTTATCTGCTTTCGTGTCTTTGTGCGAGAAATTCCTTGGATGCTATCCACACTTGGAATTGTTGAAGCACCTGTTTACTTGCCGAGTGATGATGGTGAAGAAATCTTCTCAATCGGGGGGGGGGGGTAACGAACGTACTGCATCTCTACGGGGGTTTAGGAATACATATTAGAGGGAAGAGTAGTTTCCCCCAGATGTCCTTCCCTGATTCTATGAAGGGTTGGCACGATTCCTGGTTCTATTGCCAGCATGTTCCAGTCGGTGAGGGTCAGTCGGATCTTACACCTTATTTGGCTGAGAGAATCCAGTCAGCTCTTCTTTGACCATGTCGAAAGAGGAGAAGGCGGATGTAGACATTCTGGTGATCGTGTTGGTTGCACTGTTACGGAAGGGTGTCAATAGGATGGATCTTTTGGAAGTCTTCTTTCAGCGGAAGATCCAACCTCTCCGGGCTAGAGCCCACCCCATGTGGATGTACAGAGGACCGGATGACCCAACCCGCGTTTACCTGAAGTAGATCGGGGCAGAAGAGTTGGAAATCAACCTCAAAGCTATAACCCCTGTGAGAGAAAACCCAAGGGGCACCAGGCTGGTGCCCCCTTTCTCAGAGGAGAATTCGCTGAATGAGGTAAGCTTTCATGTGTTCGATCCGAGTGAACTTCATTGTCGTCTTTTGCCTTTGTCTGTAAACTTGTTTTCCTCATTTGGCAGGCTTTATGGCGTTGGTTAGTTTTGTCCCGGCGGTTGATCGCATGCTAATTGATGTGGCGATTGACACCAAGCACCTTGAGGGCTCCGAAGATGATGAAGATGACGATGATGAAGAGGAGACGGAGGAGAGTG
Organism: Hordeum vulgare subsp. vulgare; assembly: GCF_904849725.1. Lineage (NCBI taxonomy): Eukaryota > Viridiplantae > Streptophyta > Magnoliopsida > Poales > Poaceae > Hordeum > Hordeum vulgare. Next base: position 93,727,243 of record NC_058521.1, on the reverse strand, counting down.
ATGATGAACATGGGGATGAGGCGGTATCTTCTTCGTCCGATGAAGTACCACCTGAGGCCCGCTCCAAGGAGGGCCAGGACCCTAGAGTACGTGTTGGGGGTGCCAAGACCCTGAGGGTGACAAAACCGGCCGTGTCGGCCATGCCGACCCGCAGTTCTAAATGGGACCGGAGTGAGCCTGAGGTGTCGCTAGAAAAGGGTGGTAAGCAGCCCAAGACCACGGCCTCCAAGCCTCAAAAGGTCGTTGTGCCGCACATCGAGGTTGACATGCGAGTGGCTTCAATGTAAGTATTCTTGCTGAGTGGTTTGTTTTTATCGATCAGGGTATCCCGAGTGATGGTTGATTTCCTTGATCTTTTTGTTGCACGCGTGATACATCGACTGGTTCGCTCGAGCCCAAGACTTCTGAGAAAGGACAAGCCGACGCCAACGCCGCCTCCTCCAAATGTAATTCTTGAGCTCATTTGTGTTTCATGCGGGACTTTTGATTTTGCCTCGAAATGATCCTTTGAATGCCCGTCGACGTGTGTAGGGCAGCGAGACATGATCAAAGATGACCCTACCAATCCTCTGGTCATTGATGAAGCACTAAAGCAAGATATGACTCTTAGACGAGTGGTTAAGCCCTCGGTTGCCAAGGTTCTGACTCCCATGGTTCGGGGGACTACCTCAACTGGGGCATCATTCAGAACCGGTACGTCCGCCATTAATTCGCCTCTTCCCATGGACCACAATATTTTCCAGCTGCACCATATCCCGAAGGACCAAGAAGGCGCACTCAAGGAAGTTCTGGCTTAGAGGGGTTGATGGTTGGGTGACTGAAGGAGGCATATGATGCCAGCGAAGCTATGGAGAAGAACATCTGGGTAAGTTCCTTTGTACACATTTTTTTGTTTCTGATCCCGAGTGGGTTTGCTCCTGGCATACACACTGGGTGTTCACTTTCAGTGGGGGCGTGCTGAGCGCATCCACTGGGTGTAGTCCCCAAGATTGCCACCGACTGAAGCAGTCGGCGGTTGTCTTAGTTCCTTTGTTGACTCGAGAGAGCTTGATGGGGCATGGAGCCCTTTGTCCATCTTCTTATCCTTCCAGTGGGGGCGCGCTGAGCACCCACTGTGTGTAGTCCCCATGACTGTCCTCGACTGAAGCAGTCGGCGATAGTATTATACTTATCATTTATGTACTTCACATAATTGTGTTTGTTGATGGCAGACTGCCTACAGGTTGGGGAGCCGTAATGACGCTATGGAGCAAGAGGTGCAGGACCCGCGTCTTAGTATTGGAGCTGAAAAGGCCAAGAGTGAGCATGTGGAACAGGAGAAACATACAGTCGAAGGTAAGACTTTCCTGTCCGACTGTCATGTGGTTTGATCTTTCTCCCCATCCGACTGAGGTTATTTTACAAGATGGCCTTTCTGAGGGGCTGAAGACTTTTGTTTCTTTAGTTACCATGAAGGAGGACCTTGAGAAGAGGGATGAAGATCTGGCATCGGCCAACCAAAAAACCAGAGTGGCTGAAACCAAGCTCAAGACACTCGAAAAGCTTGAAGAGGAAAACCGGTTTTGAAGGTTGCCGTGGAGAAATCCGCCGAAGAAGCATTATGCCGAGTGGGAGACCAAGTTCGAGCATTTCACCGCCAAGAGGACCGAGTTAAAGCAATTTGTTGAAGACTATGACAAAGAGATGAGTGAGAAACTTAAAGGTATGTCGTGAATACGAATGATCCCTTGCAATCGCCTCATGATTTACGAGTGATGTTTCATATCCTTTGTTTTTTGTGTGCGCCGATCCTGATGTATTGATGTTAATGAGGGGACAGGGAGGATCACAAGGTTTTGGATCCAAAGCAGGGGACCTCGAAGGACAGTGCTGCTCTGACCCTTCTCAGACTAGAAGCTCGGGTCGAGTACGTGTTGGGCTGCTTCAAGTGGCTCCAATCGGCTGTCTTAGAGATCAATCAAGAGGTCAATCCCGATGAAGAATCCCCCAAGGATGCTCAAGCCATTGTGAACCGAGTGAAGGCAGTCCCTGGACGACTACAATCTTGGAAGAAATCAGTGGCACGGGTCGGAGCCGACATCGCCCTCTCACTCGCTCGCATCCATTGCAAAGGAGCGGACAAAGAGAAACTGAAGAACCTCAGGGTCGTCAACAGGAAGAGCGCTAAGTTTGAGGATTTCATGGAGATGTTCATGGCGGCTGCCACTCGGATCACCGATGGGAACGACCACGACATCTTCATGGAAGCGGTGGAGTCTTCATCTTTTGAGTGATACTCGAGAAAAACATTAAGTGAAATTTGCCTTGGAATGCCGAGTCGTTAATGTAACCTTCAAACTTTGATCGAGCCTTGAGAGCCCTTTGTGTGCACCTTTTGCTTGAATCAGAACACGGTTTTATGTGGTTTGTCGTCATTCGAATTTGGATCTTTGAACTGTTGATAGGTCTATCTATCGTGACATCCGAGTGTGTATTATATCCTCATTCGGAGTCATTTCTACTCGGGCGAAATCAGGTTCACGGCCAAGTCCCCAAGCGTGGAGGTTGTCCTTGCATGGGTCAGGTTTTGGCTTAGGCGAAAATAGGTTTGCAGCCAAGGAATGATTGTCCTGCATTCCAGTTCATCTTGGCGTCCGAGTGGGGATCCTGCCGACACTCGGAATCATTCGTACTTCAGCGAAAACGGGTTCGCTGCTAAGTCCCTAAGCATGGAGGTTCTCCTCACTCGGGTTGGGTTAGAAGTTAGGCAAAAAGAGGTTCGCAGCTAAGGGACTATTGTCCTGTTCATCTTGGTAGCTGAGTGAAGGTCATGTCCTTACCCGGAACCGTTTGTACTTAGCCGAAAACTGGTTCGCTGCTAATCCCTCGAGTGTGGAGACTGTCCTCACTCGGGGTCGGTTTTATGTTAGGCGAATTACGATTCGCGTACAAGACGTGGAAGTAGTCCTTGCGGACCGAGCGATGGTCATGTCCATCGCGGTGTTCGAGTGTGGGCCGTGCCGCACACTGAACCGTTTACACTTTGGCGAAAGCAAGTTCACTGCAAAGCCACCGGAGTGTGGAGATCGTCCTCACTCGGGCAGGTTTTGAGGGAGATGTTTCACCGGAGTGAGAAGTTTGATAAAAAATGTGAAGAAGGAAAACACTTTATTTGTCAGATCATTCTGAGTTGTTAGAGGAACAAAGAAACATTTTCTATGTATGGAACTTACGGAGCAGGTCCGCATTCCAGGTTCTTGGTTGTTTGATCTCATTTTTGAAGTTGTAAAGCCGATAAGCTCCATTGTGTAGGACCTTGGATATTGCAAAGGGACCTTGCCACGGAGGTGCCATCTTGTGGGGATTTTGCTGGTCCAGTCGGAGGACCAGGTCACCCTCCTGGAGGGCTCCCCTGTGAATTTTTTATCATGGTAGCGCCTCAGATAATGCTGATATAGTGTTGACCAAATGAGGGCTAATTCTCTCTCTTCTTCCAAGAGATCCATATTGTCTTGTCGTGCTTCTTTAGCTTTAGCTTCATTGTATTGCTCCACTAGAGGGGAGTTTTGACGTAAGTCACACGATAGAACAGCTTTAGATCCATACACCATGAAGAAAGGGGTACGCCTGGTGGAACGATTCAGAGTTGTCCGCATACCCCACAGGACGGATGGCAATTCTTCTACCCATGCGCCTACGACATACTTGAGATCTCTCATCAATCGGGGCTTCAATCCTTGCAGCGTCATACCGTTCGCTTGCTCTACCTGTCCATTCGACTGCGGGTGAGCCACAAAGGCGTAATTGACCCGAGTGCCCTGGGAATGGCAGAACTCGCGGAACTCGTGTGAGTCGAAATCAGATCTATTGTCAATGATGATATCGTGAGGAACTCCAAATCTAAAGATAATTTGCCGAATGAAGCTCATGGTAGTTGCTGAATCCACGCTTTTGATGGGCTTCGCTTTGACCCACTTGGTGAACTTATCCACCGCTACTAGCAGGTGGGTGAATATACTCGACCTAGTCCGTAAAGGGCCGACTATGTTGAGACTCCACAAGGCGAATGACCAGGTGAGCGGAATGGTCTTTAACATGGATGCAGGCTTGTGTGACTGATTTTTTGTAGAACTGGCATCCGACGCACAGCTCAACCAGGTCTCTTGCTGCTTCATTGGCTCGGGGCCAATAAAACCCCGCCCGGAAGGCGTTGGCCACCAGTGTCCGAGAGGACGTGTGATGACTGCAGGTTCTCGAGTGAATCTCGTGCAATATTTGTAGTCCTTCCTATGGGGAAATGCACTTCTGACTGACTCATGTAAGTATTTTCTTGTATAATTTGTCTCTGAAAACTTTGAAAGCATTGGACCGTCGAACGATTCGGCCGGATTCCTCTTCGTCTTCAGGGAGTTCTTGCCAGAGAAAGTAAGCCAGATAAGGCTTAGTCTATTCATGCGTGATGACAAGCATCTCGTGTATGCAGTCTTTTTCAAAATTCCTCTCTAGCTTGCTGACTGCATTGTACTAAACTGTCATGGCCGCGCTCTGAATGTCCCACTCCTTCATCACCTGATTAGCGACGAGATCTGAGTCGCCATAGACCATCAAAGTTTGAATATTGAGTGAGATGGCTATACAGAGCCCGTATAGGTGGGCCTCGTACTCGGCCTCATTGTTAGATGAGTCGAAGTGAATTTGGAGCACAAAGCTGAAACGGTCTCCCTGGGGGAAACGAGATCTACTCCACCCCCCGAGCCATGAAGCATCTTGGATCCATCAAAGAACATAGTCCAATTCTCAGGGACACTAGGAGCCGGCTGCTCTTGTTCTCTCCACTCAGCCAGGAAGTCCACGAGGGCCTCAGACTTGATTACTTTTTTGGCTTCAAACTTGATCTCTAGCGGAAGGAGCTCAGTCGCCCATTTAGCCACTTGGCTAGTTGCATCTGTGTTGTGCAGGATTTCTGACAAGGGGACATCACTGATAACTTTGACCGAGTGATCTTGGAAGTAATGGACCACCTTCTTCACGGTCAAATAGATACCATAAACCAGTTTTTGGTAACGCGGGTACCTTTGCTTGGAGGGTGTCAAAACTTCTGAGATGTAATAGATGGGCCTTTGTACCTTGCATGCTGTAGGGTCGAAAGTATGTCTAGAGGGGGGTGATTAGACTACTTGACAAGATATTTTTTTGCCTTATCCCAATTTAACTTGAGAGGCAGCTACAACAGTTATAACAAGTCAAGTACACCCAGCACATGCAGTTCTAATAGTATTGCAGCGGAAAGTACAACATGCAAGTGTAAAGTAGAGGAGTAAGGTTGGGAGATCAGAAGCATGAGGTTGACACGTCGATTTTTGGCATGGTTCTAATAGGTGGCGCTATCGTACGTCCATGTTAGTGGAGACATCAACCCACAAAGGGTAATGGCTGCGGGAGTCTACAGAGGGCTCCACCCATGGAGGGTGCACAAAGAAGCAGCCTTCTCTATCCCACCACGGCTTCCGTCCATGAAGGACTAGCGTTAGTGACGGTAGATCTTCGCGAAGTAGGTGATCTCCTTGCCCTTACAAACATCTTGGTTCAACTCCACAACACGAAGTAGGAGGCTCCCAAGCGACACCTAACCAATCTAGGAGGCACCACCCTCCAAAAGGTAATAGATGAGGTAGATCAATGAACTCGTTGCTCTTGTGATTCTAAAGATAATCTCCTCAACACAAATCTCTCTCTCTCACAGGATATGAATGGGTAGGAGAGGTTGATTTGGTGGAAAGCAGTTTGGGGAGGCTAGAGATAAAGTTTCAAATGATTGGATTGGAATTTTTTGGTCTCAACACATGATCAGGTGGTTCTCTCTCAGAAAATGGATCTGGAAATGAAGTGTGTGTTCTGAGTGCTTCTCTCACGAATGAGAGGTGGGTGTAGGGGTATATATAGGCACCAACCAAAATCCAACCGTTACACACAAAAGTGGAAACTCGGTGACACCGAAGTGGACAACTCGGTGGTACCGATTAGCTCAAATGTGTGAACTTTTGAATCTTGGTGAGACCGATATATAGAACTCGGTGGCACTGAAAAGGTGACTAACGGTCAGATGGCTGATAACCCACAAGTATAGGGGATCGCAATAGTTTTCGAGGGTGGAGTATTCAACCCAAATTTGTTGGTTCGCCAAAGGGGAAGCGAAAGAATATTCTCAAGTATTAGCAGCTGAGTTTGTCAGATTCAACCACACCTGAAATATTAGTGTGTGCAAGCAAAGTATCAGTAGCAAAGTAACAACAGTAGCAAGAGTAGCAGCAAAGTGGCCCAATCCCTTTTGTAGCAAGGGACAAGCCTAGGCAAAGTAACTTAGCAAGGACCAGTAGTAAAAGACTCGTAGGAAGTGCATCGGTGATGGATGAGTATGACGGATGTGATTCATCATGTAACAGCTATAACACAGAGAGATAAGTAACTAGCTCTCGTTCGTCAATCTAATGTAGGCATGTATTCCGTATGTAGTCATACGTGCTTAGGGAAAAGAACTTGCATGACATCTATTGTGCATCCCTCCCGTGGCAGAGGGGTCCTAATGGAAACTACGGGATATTAAGGTTCTCCTTTTAATAAAGAACCGGACCAAAACATTAACATGTGGTGAATACATGAACTCCTTATACTATGGACATCTCCGGGAGTGGTTCCGGCTATTGTCACTCCGGGGTTGCCGGGTCATAACACATAGTAGGTGACTACAACTTGCAAGATAGGATCTAAAACACACATATATTGGCGACAACATAATAGGTTCAGATCTGAAATCATGGCACTCGGGCCCTAGTGACAAGCATTAAGCATAGCCAAGTAGTAGCAACATCAATCTAGAACATAGTGGATACTAGGGATCAATCCCCGTCAAAACTAACTCGATTACATGATAGATCTCATCCAACTCATCACCGTCCAGCAAGCCTACGATGAGATTACTCACGAACGATGAAGAGCATCATGGAATTGGCGATGGAGGAAGGTTGATGATGAAGATGGCGACGATTTCCCCTCTCCGTAGCCCAGAACGGACTCTAGATCTTCCCTCCAGATGAAGAAAAGGAGGTGGCGGCGCCTCCGTATCATAAAACACGATGAAACCTTCTATCTGGGTTTTTTCGGGGCGAGACGGAATAAATAGAGCTGAGTTTGGGGGCGGTGGAGCCACGTGGGCCCCACAAGCCCTCACGGCGTGGCCTTGGGGGGTGGCCGCGGCCTTGTGGGCTTGTGGCCCACTGGTCCACCTCCTCCGATGGATCTTTGCGCAGGTATTTTTCTTTTATTCCAGAAAAAATCTCCGTAAATTTTCAGGACATTCCGAGAACTTTTATTTCTGCACAAAAAAACACCATGGCAATTCTGCTGAAAACAACGTCAGTTCGGGTTAGTTCCATTCAAATCATGCAAATTAGAGTCCAAAACAAGGGAAAAATAGTTCGGAAAAGTAGATACGACAAAGACGTATCAATGGCCAAACTTGGTGGCACCAATACTCAAACTCGGAAATTCTGATTTTGTGTATCTTGGCAACAGAATGTTGGTCACACTAAACTCGGTAGCACTCATGCGGTTTTGGTGGCACCGATTTGGTGGGAATGGCTAGGGTTATGTCTGAGGTTCAATCTCGGTGGGTCCAATGTGGCAATGTTGGTGACACCGAATTTGTGTATGTGGAACTTGCCAAAGTGGATATGTGCGAAAAATGACTAAGTGTTTTGGTGGCTAACTTTGAGTATTTGAGCAATCAGTTGACTTTACTACCTCACCCCCTTTTAATAGTATTGGCTTTCCTATGGACTCAAAAGTGATTTCTCACAAATATAAAATGAAGAGTCTTCTACCGATACTCAAACTCGGAAATTCTGATTTTGTGTATCTTGGCAACAGAATGTTGGTCACACTAAACTCGGCAGCACTCATGCGGTTTTGGTTGCACCGATTTGGAGGGAATGGCTAGGGTTATGTCTGAGGTTCAATCTCGATGGGTCCAATGTGGCAATGTTGGTGACACCGAATTTGTGTATGTGGAACTTGACAAAGTGGATATGTGCGAAAAATGACTAAGTGTTTTGGTGGCTAACTTTGAGTATTTGAGCAATCAGTTGACTTTACTACCTCACCCCCTTTTAATAGTATTGGCTTTCCTATGGACTCAAAAGTGATTTCTCACAAATATAAAATGAAGAGTCTTCTAGCTTGAAGCTTGAGCCAATATTATTTCTTTCTTGCATCCAGGGGCATCTCCACAAAAACCTTAAGCCATAGCATATTTTGAACTTTTAAGAAATATACTTGGAAAACACATTAGTCCAATGATGGGTATGTTGTGATCAATTATCAAAACAACCCTAGGGAGCAATTGTGCTTTCAATCTCCCCCTTTTTGGTAATTGATGACAACATATAGATCAAAGCTTCGACAAAAGATATAATCAATGATTAGCATTGATGCTTTGAGAAGTATGTGAAAAGCAAGAGCTCCCCCTAAATTTGTGCATTATAAAAAATTGCGTTTGAATGCAAATGCACAATCGATTAGAATCGTGGGTTACTCTTCCATGTCACATACATCTTGGTGGTGCGTAAAAAGAATAGCAATGCACACGACACCAAGAAGATAAGTGAATGATCATCACATGGATAGCTAAAAGATGATATCGTAGCATCACAAAGGATAAAGTGTATGATCACACACAGAGATAGGATAAAGTCATCTAACAAACAAAGTTTTTAAAACCAAACGAGAGCAAATAAGGTCAAGAGCTCTCTCTCTCACACAAAGTCTATGATCTATACATTTCTCCCCATTTGGAAACAAGTTACCAAAAATTTCGAAAGTATAGAACTACTCGTATCTGTGGGCAGCTGATGATGGAGTCAAGAAAACAACGTCGGTGAAGTCTTCTGCTGACGTCCTTGGAGTTGGAGGAGTTGATACTGAAGGAGCTTGAGCTGGAGCTGGTGCTGAAGGTGCTGAAGCTTGTGCTGAAGATGTGTGTCTTGTCTTCGGAGCAGGAACGTTAACTGACCGGGGCCTGGTGCTATACTGTGTAGTAGTGGGAGGAGGACACTCATCCTCGTCATCATCATCTTCATCTTCATGTTCTGAGCGTGGAATCTCCATAGAGTCAACTTCATGTTGAAGCTGTCTGACAATGGTGGTCAACTCAGTTACCTTCACATCTATGTTGTGGAATTTTCTCTCCACAACTCTCTCCAGGCTCTTCTGATTTTGTATAATCTCCTGAATGTTCTTCTCCATGCCTTGGACAATGCTCACTGGAAATGCCATTTGCTAAGCTTGAGTTCTGAGCTGTGGAACTGGAGGTGGCCAGTTTCTACCAGCTTCAGCCTCTGCTGCCTCTGCTTCCATTCTTCCTGCAGCTGACATGGGATCATTGTAATCCATCACAACCTCATTATTTTCAAATTCTAGCTGAAGAGGTAGGTGGGGACGATCAACTAGATATGCATGCTTGCCTATATTGGCATTGATGAGCATATGAATAAAGGAAGCATATCCACAGGATCTCTTCTAATCCGCAGCAGTCCTTCAGATAGTCTCAACTATCAAGGCCATCACTCTAAATCTGGTATGGGTATCAACTAGGTGCAGCAGATTGATTGGATATCCTCTAATCATCTTCTCATCTCCTGACTTAGGCATGAGAGTGTATTGCAGTATTGTGTTTGTCATGGGAATACCAGCTTGTAGAAAATATACTGAGCCAAGCTTGTGACTGGCCAAGTATTGATGTGGAATGGTCTTGTACATGTTGGCCATAGAGTTGTGATTCTGCTTTGCATCTGCATACACATCTACATCTTCTTCTTCCTGCTTGGGAACACTAATGGTAGCATCCCATTCAGCAATTGTAGTGTCATACCTGTGACCATCTGTCATCCAGACCAGGGAGTCTTCATAGAAGTGCACAGTTGCATAGAATTGCATGATCATCTCGTCATTCCATGGGGTCATCTCCTTCTCAACAAAATCTTCTATGTCAACTGCTCTGAAATTCTCTTGAACACGTGGAAAGAAATTCTCATTGTCCTTGATGTATGCCCAGTCGACATACCTCATATCACTGACAGCAGGACTCTTGTCATACAAGACAGTCTCATAAAAACTTGTTGTTCCTTGGTGTGAAACCTTAGATCAACAACAGTTCTTCTTCTGACAACATATGGATCAGTAGCTCTCTAATTTCTTAATCCGACATCCTTCCTCTTCTTCATGTCTTCTGCTACAGGGTGAGCATCATTGTGGAGTGGTACGTACGGTCTGAGCTTCCTAAGAACTGGAATGTTCTCATCTTCTTATTCCTCTGCAGCAGGGGCACTGGATGCAGGACCTTTGCTCTTAGCAGCTGAAAGTACATCTCTGGTGATCTTCCTGGAAGCTACAACCTTTTTGCTTTAGCAGCAGGCTTTGGAGAAGACTTCCTTGCATATCCCATCATCTTCTTCTCCTTGGGAGGAACTGGGATCTCCTTAGGAGCTTCTTCCTCACCTTCTTCTGGGTCTTCAAACATAGAAGTCTTTCTGCCAACAAGATGGATAGTTCTCTTCCTAGGCCTCTTTAGACCAGCCTTCTTTGCAGGTGCATCCTTGACAGTAGCTTTGCCCTTCCTGACATGCTCAGGTGCTCTCTAGTCAACAACACTAGCATATATCTTCCCGACAACTTTCCTTGGAGGAGCCTTAGGAGGGGCTGAAATTTCTTCTGGCATACAATCTGAATCTTCCTCATCAGAAATTATCTTCCTCCTTTGCCTGGTGGCTACCTTGGGCAAGCCATGGGAACTGGGACAACTAGGGTCTGAAGCAGTCCTTTCTTGAGTAGTGCTAGCTTCCAAGTCAACACTCTGTTCTCTGAAATCATTCTGACTGTCATCTGAACCTGACATACTGACACACAAGCACATCAACAAACAGTAGAGCATGTGAAGTGGATGTAGGAGAGACAGAATGGATGAACATCACAAAATTCAGATAGTTTTTGAAAATTTGAAGTCTGAAAATCAGGGTATGATCTTCTGTAGGATGTAAATCGGTGGCACCGAGTTGGCATTTTCGGAGTCACCCAGAAAACAGACCCACTTAATAGAAACTTGGAAGTAATTTTTGGTGGCACCGAAAATAGCTGCTCGGTCTCGCCGAGTTGCTTCTCAGGAACCCTATAATAGGAATCGGTGGAACCAATTTTACAAACTCGGTCTCACCGTGTTGCATTCTGCGGCAGATCAGATTTGAAATTTCCTACTTCTCCTAATCTACTGATTTTATCTGGTGGACAGGAGGTTTGCAAAAACTGGAAAGAAGAATAATATGTCCCAATGTTGAAGAATCAAACGGGGAACACAGAGGGGATCTAACCGTACCCTAGCTCGGTGGCGGTTCGGCTACTGCGACGACGACATGGCAGATTCCGTCGACGGCGGTGAATCCCAGTGGCGGCGGCGCTCGGGGATTCAAGGCGATGACATGGGGTCTATAGGGAAGTGATGGTTTGAAGAACGAACCGTTTTGAAGAAGTGAAATCAAAAGGTCTGGTCCGCATGTATATATACCCGTGCACTGTCGGTGTCACCGAGATGGCAAAATTGATGTCACCAAGTTCCTCAACTGTTAGTAGACAAGGAAACTCAGTGGAACCGAGTTGTCTATTCCGATGGTACCGATATGGGAAAAGCTGATCCACTTTGGAAAATCGGTGGCTCCGAGTTTGTGGAGTTGGTCACACCATGTTTTTCAAGGACGTTTTGGAAGGCAACCTTTGACGATACTGAACTCCGAGTGCACCTTCAAACAGAGGGATCGACAAGTGCTTGTTCAAGTTTTGTGATGAAGCATGAATAGAACTTGAGATGAGATAGCATAGATAGCTAGAGAAGGGTCCTATGCATTCTTGTCCATTCAATTAGCAAAAGACAAAAGAAAAGGCAAATAACAACAATTGGATGTTCTCGAATGATTAAATTCATGCATACCAACATGCTCACACACCAAGAATGATGATACAAACATGGTGAACATGCACAAATATCCTAGCAGCTATCAAGCACTTGGGCGATTACAAAGTCATCTCTATATGTGTATATTGACATAGGAGGCAAGCAAGAATACTTGATCATAGGTCATACTCATTGTTAAGAACAAGTGGGGTTACCACTTTTACATAGGCATTAATGTGTTCATATCCTTATAAGATGCTTATACTCAACTATAAGAGTAAAGCTCCCCCTTGATATGATATCCCCACGAAGAGGGATAAACTAACCTTGGGTTTTTTCGTAGAAGACTTCAAGTAGATGAAGTAGTGGTGGATGCTCAAAGTTGATGAAGATCATCTTGAGTTGGGAGCAATCCTTGTTGTTCTCATACTCTTCTGACCTACATGGATTAGTCCCAAAGAAAAAAAGGAACACATGCAAGTATATCTATGGACATGGAGTGAAGCACAAATGGGACGATCTCCAAAGATGAATTGATTACCTAGTTCCTTGCCAAAATGAATAAGGTTAAGGTTGAACTAATGCATGAGGTTGAGGTTGATTGCATATAGTTCTTACCAAAATGAATAAGAGTGAATTTCATTGACAGAGTCACCCCTCAAGAACCTCTAGTTCTTCCTCTTGGGAATCCACATCAAATTTATGGGAATCCTTGGAGTTGTTGTAGCACTTGTTGAGGTAGAGCTAGTAGTATCCTTGGGAACACACTTGACCTTGGCTTGGGGTTCTTTTTCAAATAGGTTAATGTCATCTTGAATCTTTCCCTTGCCTTTGTGGTCTTGTGGTAGAAGGCCATCTTGTGAGCTTGTTCCTCCGGAAGGAGTGGACTTCTCCTCTTGGGGAACAAAGTTGGGAGTTGGATATGAACCTTCTTCCCAAACATCTCCGTTGACGTTGAAATAGCCAACACCTTGTTTCTTCCGATGTTCTCCTTGCTTGCGCACAATTTCCTCGAATTGCTTACTTTCGGCAAGACTCTTGAAGACACCTCTCTCCATAATCCCTTTCAATAAATCATTTTCGTGCTCAAGTGTAACTTGGATAAGAGAATCGTTAGTGGAATCAATAGAGTTACTAGCAACAACATTATTCGACTTAGCTTTAGCATTGTTGTTACTAGATGAAGAAACCTTTTTGCCTTTGTTACTAGTGTTCTTAGGCTTAACTTGTGGAACAAAGATAGACGAGAGTAATCGTTTCGCTAGATAAGAAGAACTCTTCTTTCCAAGGTCATCATTGATTGCTTTTAAGAACTGATGCTCTTGCTCCAAGTTGAGCTTCTCGAAGCGTAGCTTCTCATGGGTTCTTGCAAGCTCTTTATGATCTTCTAGAGTTGTCTCATGAGCTAAGTTAAGCGTTTTTAATTCTTGAGTTAGTCACAATCTCTTACTTATCGTCATCATTCGATTTCTCTTCACTAGCATGATAAATAGAAATTTCATTTTCAGTGCAATCACTAGTTTTATCTAGAAGCAAGTCATCTTCTCCTAACAATTCATCCTCATCACTATTGAAATCAAGATACTCGGGGTGTGATACCTTGGGGCCTTTAGCCATGAAGTAGTTTCCGACTACCTCATTTGGTGAATCAAATAAGTCGTAGGAGTTGGAGGAAACAAGTGCAATGTCGGCAACACCTTCACCTTGACTATAGTCTGAGTGTGAGTGATAGCTTCTCTTGGAGTGGTGATCAGATTCAGAGCCAGAAACCCATTCACCAACATGAGATTCAAGTATTCTTATTGAACTAGTCTTGGTGTATTTGTCCTTCTTCTTCGATTCCTTGCCTCTCCGTGGGTGTCTTCATTCATAGTAATCTTCTCTACTCCTTCTCTCTCTATGAGATGACTCATCTCTTGAGATTCATCTTCGAGGTGACTCTTCTCTTCGTTTGTAGGGATCCAAGCACTCATTTGAGTAGTGTCCGGGAGTCCCACAATTGTAGCAGTTTCGGTCACGACAGGACGAACGCTTCTCATCATGTCTTGAACTTGAGCTTCTATCTTTTCCTCTACTCTTGTAGAACTGGTTGAATTTTCTGACCATGAGGCTTATCTCTTCATTAGTGACAAGATTGTCTTTTGAAGTAGCGGGAGCATCGCATGAAGCTTTATAAGCACCACTTGACTTGTTGTGCAACTCATCTTTGTCTTTGAGTGACATCTCATGAGCAACAATCCTACCAATGACTTTAGTTGGCTTGAGATCTTTGTAATTTGGCATCATTTGGATCAATGTGCACAATGTGTCATACTTGCCATCAAGGGCTCTAAGTATCTTCTTGATGATGAATTTGTCGGTCATCTCTTTGCTTCCTAAGCTGTCAATCTCATTGGTGATGAAAGCTAGCCTAGAGTACATTTCAGCTACTCCTTCACCATCCTTCATCTTAAACTTGTCAAGCTAACTTTGAAGAACATTCAACTTAGATTCTCTGACAGAATCAGTACCTTTGTGCATATGAACCAAAGTATCCCAAATCTCTTTTGGATTCTCAAGACGACTGATTTTTTTGAATTCTTCGGGGCAAAGGAAGTTGAAGATGATATCACAGGCTCGAGCATTAAGTTGCAAGATCTTTAGTTCATTATTTGTCGCATCACGATCTGGTTCATGCCCTTCTCCAAAGAAGTTACCTTGCACACCAACACGAATGATAGCCCAAACATGAGGATTAAATCCAAGTATATGCATTGTCATTTTATGCTTCCAACTAGAAAATTTAGTGCCATCAAAGTAAGCACCTCTACGATGATAATTTCCCTCACTAGATGTCATACTCTCCTAGGTTTCTAAACCAATGAAATGGAGACCAAAGCTCTGATACCACTTGTAGGATCGAAAGTATGTCTAGAGTGCCGGGGGGCTGATTAGACTACTTGACAAGATAATTTTTTTGCCTTTTCCCAATTTTACTTGAGAGCCAGCTACGACAGTTATAACAGGTCAAGTACACCCTACACATGCAATTCTAATAGTATTGCAGCGGAAAGTAAAACATGCAAGTGTAAAGTAGAGGAGTAAGGTTGGGAGATCAAACGCATGAGGTTGACACGACAATTTTTGGCATGGTTCTGATAGGTGGCATTATCGTACGTCCATGTTAGTGGAGACTTCAACCCACGGTGGGTAATGGCTGCGAGAGTCCAGGGTGGTCTGCAACCACGGAGGGTCGACAAAGAAGCGGCCTTGTCTATCCCACCACGGCTTCCGTCCACGGAGGACTAGCCTTACTCACGGTAGATCTTCATGAAGTAGGCGATATCCTTGCCCTTACAAACATGTTGGTTCAACTCCACAACACGAAGTAGGAGGCTCCCAACCGACACCTAACCAATCTAGGAGGCACCACCCTCCAAAAGGTAATAGATGATATAGATCAATGAACTCCTTGCTCTTGTGCTTCTAAAGATAGTCTCCTCAACACAAATCTCTCTCTCATGGGATATGAATGGGTAGGAGAGGTTGATTTGTGGAAAGCAGTTTGGGGAGGCTAGAGATCAAGTTTCAAATGATTGGATTGGATTATCTTGGTCTCAACACATGAGCAGGTGGTTCTCTCTCAAAAAATGGATCTGGAAATGAAGTGTGTGTTCTGAGTGCTTCTCTCACGAATGAGAGGTGGGTGAAGGGGTATAGATAGGGAGCAAAGAAAATCCAACCGTTACACAAAAAATTGCAAACTCGGTGGTACCGATTTGTTCAAAGGTGTGAACTTTTGAATCTCGGTGAGACAGATATATAGAACTCGGTGGCACCGAAAAGATGACTAACGGCCAGATGACCAAACTCGGTGGCACCGATACTCAAACTAGGAAATTCCGATTTTGTGTATCTTGCCAATAGAATGTTGGTCACACTAAACTCGGTAGCACCGATGAGGTTTCGGTTGCACCGATTTGGTGGGAATGGCTAGGGATATGTCTAAGGTTCAAACTTGGTGTGTCCGATGTGGCAATGTTGGTGACATTGAATTTGTGTATGTGAAACTTGACAGAGTCGATATTTCAGAAAAATGACTGAGTGTTTTGGTGGCCAACTTTGAGAATTTGAACAGTCAATTCACTTTACTACCTCACCGCCTTTTAATAGTATTGGCTTTCCTATGGACTGAAAAGTGATTTCTCACAAATATAAAATGAAGAATCTTCTAGCTTGAAGCTTGAGCCAATATTATTCCTTTATTTCATCCAGGGGCATCTCCACATAAACCTTTGAGCCATAGCATCTTTTGAACTTTTCTGAAATATACTTGGAAAACACATTAATCCAATGATGCATATGTTGTGATCAATTATCTAAACTTCCCGAGGGAGAAATTGTGCTTTCACATGCTTTGCCTGCTTCCTCACTCTCCACGGTGAGAATAGTGCTAACCACTTGGCTAGTGGCGATGGTGTACAGGAGCAAGGGCTCGTGGCTTCCCCGAGCAGCTAAGATCGGCTGGGTTGAAAGCAAAGCCTTGAGTTGGTCGAATGTCATTTGCAGTCCGCTCGTCCACTCGAATATGTCAGATTTTTCATCAATCAGCAAAGAGGCAATGCCTTTTCATCGAGTCTAAGATGAAGCGACTCAGACTCGCAAGGCAACCTGTAAGCCTCTTGACATCATGGATGCGCTCTAGTCGTCTCATTTGGACTATGGCGCCGATTTTATCGGGGTTGGCATCGATGCCTCGTTAGGAAACGAGTAAACCGAGTAGTTTGTCGGCTGGCACACTGAAGGTGCACTTGGCCGGGTTGAGTTTGATACTGTTGCGTCATAGGTTCACGAGGGTTTCGGCGAGGTTAGAACCTTTCCTGGACTTGACCATGATGTTATCCATGTAAGCCTCGACATTCTGACTGATTTGTTCCTCCAAACACTTCTGGATCCTACACTGGAAAGTAGCCCCATCATTTTTTAGAACGAATGGCATGGTGATGTAGGAAAAGCACTCAAACAGGGTGATGAAGGGCGTTTTTATTTCAACGGGTGAATACATTCGGATCTGGTGGTACCCAACGCATCCAGGAACAACATGCGTTCACATCTAGTAGTAGAGTCTACAATCTATTCTATGCGAGGTAAAGGGAAATGGTCATTCGAGCAGGCCCGATTGAGGTGCTTGAAGTCAATACACCTTCGGAGTGTGTTGTTCTTCTTGGGCACCACGACAATATTCGTGAGCCACTCGGATTGGTAAACCTCGCGGTTGAACTCGACAGCTAGGAGCCGAGCGATCTCCTCACCAATCGCCTTGCGTTTTTCCACAGAGGAGCGGCGCAAGTGTTCTTTGACGGGCTTGACCTTGGAGTCCACTCGGAGGTGGTGCTAAGCCAGCTCCCTGGGAACACCCAACATGTCAGATGGCTTCCATGCGAAGATGTCCGAGTTCTCACGGAAGAACTGGATGAGCTACGCTTCCTTTTTTTCGTCGAGTGAAGTAGAGATATTCCTCGCAGAGGCACTCAGATTGGTAGGGTGGATGTGAAACTTCTTGGTCTCACTGGCCGACTGAAAGGCAGATTCAGTAGCCGGCTGCTTCGATGTGAGCAAGTAGGTAGTGTCCACAGTCTTCCTGTATCCCTAGAGTTCGAGCGCAAGGACTTGTTCATTGGATATCGTGGAGCCCGGGTGGAGGCACTCCTCGGCGATCTTACGATTGCCGGTCACCGTGATTACGCCTTTCGGCCCTCGCATCTTAAGTTTAAGATACACGTAGCATGGACGAGCCTTGAAACATGCGTAGGCGGGCGTACCCAGGATGGCGTGTTAAGCGCTTCGGAAGTCAACCACCTGGAAGGTCAGTTGCTCCTTCCTGTAATTCTTTTCACCGTCGGATACAACGTTCAGGGTGATATCATCGAGTGACTCAGCCTTTTTCCTGGGGATGACCCCGTGGAAATGCATGTTGCTCTTGTTTAGCTGGGACAATGGAATGGCCATGGCCTTGAGTGTGTCAGTGTAGATGATGTTGAGGCCGCTGCCGCCATCTATGAGGATCCTCTGCAGTCGAACTCTATTGCAGCCGGATCAACAACCAACGCCTGCCTCCCACGGGTGGCAATGTGGGCTGGATGGTCCGACTGATCGAACGTGATGGGCGTCTTTTCCCAATCGAGATACTTCGTGACAGTCAGAACTGTCATGTTTACCTCCCGATTTATGACCTTCAATCGTCTCTTACTCTCAACTTCGGCGAAGATCATGAGGACCTTCTTGATATTCGGATACCCAGGGGTCGCATCCTGATGGTCCTCATCATCCCTATCCCCAGAGAGTTCTCCGCCCATCTCCCGCTGGAGCAGACGACAATCTCGAGCCGTGTGTTTGGTGAAGATGATATCCCCAACATCATACTTCTTGGTGTGGATCGGGCACAGTTGGTCCAAGAGGTTGCTCTTGGACTCGTTTTTCTTCTAACCCGCCCAATCTTTCTTCTTCTGTTGGTTGGACTTGTTCTGGCCTTGTGCTTGAACAACATCAACTTCGACCTTGCCATATGCATCGCCCTTTCGCTTTTGGTTCTTTCCAGTGTTACCTCCCGACTGAGGGGCATCACCAGCTCAGCCTTTTCCACTATGGAGGTGGTCTTATTCTTTGCCATTCACATACCGATTGGCGATTTCCATGGCGCGCCTGAGGGATAGGTACCCCGATCAAGCAAACTTGAGAATGAGCTCCCTGTACCGAGTGCCTGCCTTGAAGGCGCACATGGCTTGATGCTCGGTGACATTTTCCACGGTGTTATGCAACATGTTTCATTGCTGCATGTACTCTCGGAGAGTCTCGTTGCTCATTTTGACGTAGTGTTGCAACTCCGCCAGGCCACCTGGGCGCTTGTAGGTGCCTTTGAATGTTTTGACGAACACTCGGGCGAGGTTCCCCCAGCTGTCGATGCTATTGGAAGGAAGATGGTTACGCCATGCCCTCACCGACCCATCCAACATGAGGGGTAGGTGCTTCATCATGATGAATTCGTCGCTGCCGCCTATCTGGACGTCCACTCAGTTGTGTCGCCCTTGATTTGAGCGTACGCTAATCATACACGCAAATGCGTACGACCAAGCTCAAGGACTCACGGAAAGATATCACAAGACAACTATAGACAAAAATAAAACATACAAGCTTCATATTACAAGCCAGGGTCCTCGAGGGCTAGAATACAGAAGCTCGATAAACACATGAGTCAGCGGAAGCAACAAATATCTGAGTACACACATGAAACATGAGGTGCCTTAGAGAAGGCTAGCACAAAAGATATAACGATCGAACGAGGTGAGGCCTCCTCCCTGGGAACCTCCTAACTACTCCTGGTCTTCAGCGGCCTCCACATCGTAGTAGGTACCGTCAGGGTAGGAGTTGTCGTCGGTGGGATACGCCATCTCCTGGGCTCCATCATCTAGTCGCGGCAATGGATCAAAGGGAAAAAGGGGGATCAAAGCAACGGTAAGTACTCATCCAAAGTACTCGCAAGACTGACATTGGAACTTTACTAAGTATGCATCAGTATCAAAGGAAGGGGGTTATATGTGGACTGACTGCAGCAACGCGAGAAATATAGAGAGAGAAGTCCTAGTCCTATCGAAGACTAGCATCTTCAGGGTGTCTTGCAGCAATAGACTAGAGTGGAAGAGGTAACACAATTAATAGTCATACTGTTGCAGCAATATTAAATTAAGGTCATGCCCAGAGATTCTTCCTCGACTCTCTGCGAGGAAGCAATCCCGGAGCAAACATTCCAGTTAAGTAACTGTTGAAGTTGTACAAGATCAGGGTACAACTCCAAGTCGTCCTGTAACTCTGGACACGACTATTCAAATAGATAAGTTCTTCCCTGCACGGCTGCACCAAGTTTCCAGTCATGCTCGATAAACTCTGTCCGACCACACCTTCCTAGGTCATGCCCGACCTCGGAACATTGATACATCGCAGCCCCACCTAGACTCAACAGAGAGGCTAGCCTTTGGACTCCTGCATGATGCGAGGGTGTCCGATGTCAGTCCTCGCACCTCTTATACAAGAACGGTGATAATCCACACTACTCGGGCGCGCACAGTTCCATTGCTTATGTTTGAAGAGCTTCAGCGGATACCACGACGTCGAGTACCCATAACTTTTGCCACGTAGATGGTTAGTGGTAATAAGGTATCAGACCAACCCAGATCAAATACCCAAATCCATTAAAATTTTAATTAACTCATCGACACATCCACACGGGAATCCACCCGCCAAACATTTATTCATCAATGTTCCCAGTAACACGGTCAAGTTACTGTGTGGTTGTAACATCAGGGGGATCCGAGGTATCACCCTCGTTGGATTCCGAACTATGTATTCATCAAGGTGGCCAGGGAGGAATCACCCTTGATGGGCCACGCTGGATGGGTTGTACGACAGAGTCGTTATCGGAAGTGGTGAACGAGGAATCCCCCTCTAAGAACCACCGCGGGTCAACTACACTACAACGCTAACATTGGTGTAAATAATGAGGTGTCACCCTCGGTACTCGATAGTAGCTCGGCAGCGTCGTACAACTAAGGGGTGTGTGAATCCTATGTCGGGTCTTGGCTCGTCGATCAGGGATCAAGACAGCAGCATCAGTCTAAGGGTCTACAGTAAGAAGAGGGGGGAAGAAACAATAAATAACAACAACAGGTGCAACACGATGCATGTCATGGCAATATGCAGGGCTAGGCATGCACTAACGCAGTATCATCCGTCATAGACGGATCGGGAAAATATCCAATGATATTTCCGAGGTCTCACGCTACTACTAGATAGGCGAAACAGATGGAAAAATTCCAAGGTCGCTATGTTAGAGATGCGTGATAGACGAACATATAGCGTATCCGGGTTGATGTGAGCTATCATATGCAAATTATGATCAACTATCATATGCAAATTATTTTCATGTGAGCTACGGATTATTTTCTATTAAATTTTAAAGTTTTAATCATTTTCCAAAATTTACATAATTAAATTAATTTGATAAAAGCATTGATGACATCAACATGACATCATCACTACATCAACAGTCAATAGCCTGAGCTAACTAGTCAAACTGAGTGGTTGGGCTCTGCTGTCATAGACTCAGGGTTAAGCCAGTTTTAATTTAATCTAACCACATACTAATTAGCAACTGGGGTCCGTCTATCATAGACACATTAGTCTAACTAATTACATTTTAATTTAAATTTTTTGCTAAATAAGTAACTGAAAGGGGTGGCCCACTGTCATACTCACTCGGGGTATAGGACCCACCTGTCATTTCCTGGACTAGGTCCAGTTAGCACTTGACCTGGTCAACAGGTCAACTAGGACCGCGGGACCCAGCTTCTAGTGTCACTTGCAGTGGCCCCGGCCTGGCCACGTCAGCGACGGCGGCGCTAGGTCGCCAGAGATGCTCCGGCGAGCACGAGAGACCACAGCGGGGCTCAGGATTCGCGTGTGGTGATCCAAATCGAGCGCTGCTTGTTCCTACAGGTTCCTGGTGACGAGCCGTGTTGTTTCATGCAAGTAGCAGGACCGGAGGTCGCCGACATCGAGCGCAGCTTCAACAATGGCGGCGGTGGCATTCGGCCAGCACGACATCGAGCGAACCAGTGACTAAACCGAGCCATTTTGCGCGGGATGGACTCTACGCATGCACCGCATGCGAACGGACCTGGCTACGGCTCCAAATGACCACCGAATGGTCGCCGGCGTTGAGCATCCGCGGCGGCAGTATCGGGCTTGCGAGGTGCTACGGCTATAGTGGTGTTCAAGAGCGTAGAGAGGGAGAGAAGGACGCGGGGGGAGCTCACAGACGTTGACGAGAGGGCCTGATGCTGCTAGAGGCGATGGAGAGAAGAGATCGGCGACGCGAGGTCTCGGACCAGAGGAAGAAGACGATCGCAGGCGGCGACGTGAGAGCTTCTGGGCGTCGATCGAATGGTCCAGGTGGTCGAGGACGACGCGGCGGAGCTCCAGGACCCAACGGCGAGGCACGAGGTGGGGTGTGGCCACGAGCTTCAGCTGGGCAGGGCCATGGCTGCACTCGAGAGAGGAAAAAGGGGCGAGGAAGAGAGTGTGGGGACGAACCAACAGGTCCAGAGGGGGGGATGAGCCAGGGCTCGATCTAGGGCTGCGGTGGCAATCTTATCCCCTCCAGGGACACTGTAGCGACGCAGGAGGCGAGCTGGTTCGGCAGGGACGAGGCAATGGCTCGGTTGCCATTGACAGGTGGTGGAAGCAGGTCAGGGATGAGTGGGGGAGTGGGCTGGGCCGCACTGTAGTTGCAAGCCAAGTGCACAGGGAGGTTTCTCTCTTTTCTTTTATGTTTCATTTTCTTTGCTTCTGTTTCATTTCTTTTTGCATTATTTTCCCTTAGCAAAAATGTGTGACCTGGTCCAGTAAAGATCTTGCAATATTTTACATGGCCACACACACTTTGGGCATTTTTAGAATCTTTTTGAAATTTCCAATTGAATTTAAGAGCACTTCAAATACTTTAATGCTTTGTTGTTGATGGTGGGGTCCACTACAATATCGAGGTGATGTTGTTTTTCTTAACAACATTTGTTTTGTGATTTTTAGCAAGTGTGCAACAATTTTCTCTTGATGTTTGAGACTTCTTTTATCATCATAAAATTCAATGCTCTTTTTAATGGAATTTGAAATGAGATATGAGTTTTGAACTTGATCATGTCTTGTTTAGCAAAATGATTAGGCACTGATCATGGTCATCATTGTGCTTAATTAAAATGATCACTGTAGCCAAAATCCAATGTGTCACAATTCTCCCCTACTAAAAAGAATTTTTGTCCCGAGAATTAAGAAGTAGAAGGAAAGAGCCCGGGGTATTCTGCACAAAGATGATCTTCATGTTCCCAAGTGGCCTCATCTTCAGAATGATTTGCCCATGATACTTTGAAGAACTTAGTAACCTTCTAACGAATCCGACATTCAGTTTCATCAAGAATGCGGGCTGGTTGCTCTGTGTAATAAAGGTCTTGTTGTAGTTCAAGCATATCATGAACCACTACTCGGATAGGATCCTTGAAGCAACCACGAAGCTGTAACACATGGAACACATCGTGAACCTGAGAAAGGTTTGGCGGTACTTCCAGTTGATATGCCACTTTACCACGCCTTTCGAGAATAGTGAAAGTACCAATATAACGTGGAGGCAACTTGCCCTTGATCCTGAAACGGTGTGTACCTCTCATTGGCATGACTCGAAGATAAGCCTTTTTGCTAGGTTGATAGACCATATCTTGATGATGACGATCATACTGACTTCTCTGACGAGACTGAGCAGCCTTCAGATTCTAATTAGTAATGCAGACTTGATCTTCAACATGTTGGATAATATCTGTACGGAACAGTGATTGTTACATTGGACGGTGTCCCTGGAATCTCATACGAAGCCAAGTGTCGAGGATACTTTGGAGTCAAGGATGTCTAGGAGAGTCAAGTTTCGATCGTGTGGAACTTTGGGTTATGGGTCCACCATGTGGGCCAAGAGTGTGGAATTTTGGGTTATGGGTCCACCATGCGGGCCAAGAGTAGGCAGAGCGGTGACATCTTATACGGTCTTGGTAGCAAGACATGTCACAGGATAGCCTGTCAGTTATGTTGGCAACAATGTCGGTACGAAGGGCGGGGAACGGATAGAACCATTTTCCTGCTCATTGGAACGAGGCGGTCCAATAGGCAAGTTTCTCGCCCACCGGAGGCTACCGGAATGTTATCCACAATAGTAACAGGGTCTTATTGATAGAGTTGTATACCGAGGTGTTTACCTAATGAGGGGGTTACAACTGCTCAGATAGGTTATGCCACAAGAAAGGTCAAACAGACCAATGTAATGGAAAATTTGTTCACACACACAAGTATTTAGAGTATACCTTTCCCGAGGAAAAATAGAGTATGGTATACAGGATAGGTCGTCAAGTAAATAACCATTTTGATAAAAGGGCAAGGAGAATCATGATGCTTAGCCATCCCATACGGTTTGGATAATTGATCAAGAACAATTTAGCATTGCGCTTCCAATGTACCTGTTGAAATTTGAAGTACCACATCTGTGCTTCGAGGTAGCATCGACATGGTCATCGGATAAAGGTCGGACTTTCGTTACACAAGGGATTCATGAGTAACGACTTATCAAACTAAGCCATACAATTTCCTCAGGGGAGAATGGCGAAATCTTGTTGAACAAGATCTTATAAAAATAGGTCCTTCGGCTAGGTTTTCTAGACAAGACACCACCATACCGGGTTACATAAGACAAAAGTTATAATTATTGGGAAATTTTCCAACCATCATATCTGCCCGAGATTCAGATCTGATTGTTGTCAGAATAACTCAGACTTAGGAGGTCTGAGAAGAAAAAGGGGCAACAACAATTTACGAGATGATGATGCAAGATCCTTAGGATATGAATTACAGAAGCAAGTCTTGAATCATGAGCTGGATTGTAAGACATATGAACGCAATGTCAAGAAATTCGTGCCCACATGGGATTCTTACTACAAAATGCAACTGAGTTTTGAATTGGGAACCATCATTGAGGATAACAAAATCCTTGTGTAAGCCTGGATTAGCTCTTATGAAGGAACTTAATTTCCTTGATCAAAGCAGTCAGTGGCTTGGGGTGCTAAGAGAAGTTATATGAAGAGATGATAGCAAATCTTCAAAACATATAACAATTCACACATGCGTGAATGATTTGGGATGATCCTAGAGGAAGCAAGACATATCTTTCTCATATTCACGGCGACAAGAATGCACGTGGACTTTGAAAAAACCTTCTTATCAAGCATATCCTTCATGAGCTAGGCACAAAGACAATGCTTTCAAGAGCTTCATCGTGGAACATGGATAAGTTGTGGGTGTGGCCGATGGGCTCGGCAACAATCCCTCAAGATTTTGATAGGAATTAATTTCCAATATGAAAAAGAACAAGGGGATAGCATTTGTCAGATCAAATGATATAATGACGTATGCTCAAGGAAACATCAATAATTAAGCATTGATTGAAGGGTGCACTCGAAAATACAGAATGAGTAGCACGACCAATGCTAGAATGGTGAGTAAACAACCAACACACCAAGAATGAAAACAATCAGTTGTTAACCTCAAGGCAATAGGGTTGCATAAGTATTGGAATCACACATCAAAGTTCAATTGTACGTATTCCGGTTAGAAACAACACGGGGAAAAGGGAATGAATGGTGATGGCGACAAGTATCACTATATCAAGAATTCTTAAGAGGTGCAACAATTCTCACAACATTTTTGACATAAAAGATGGCAATACTCCAAGGTGGAACATAACATAAGCTGAATTAGAAGGGAACTCAAAGGACAACACAAAACATGATCACTTTGTGTTGGAGGGAAGGCGACAAGGATGTCGATCATAATACAATTCATCAAAGGGAAGGGATGGTATTTCTCAACATGCATTCGATTAATACTCTACAAGAGCTCGGAATGCTGATGATGATCATAACATATTTATCAAGAAGTTTCATGAAGATGTTTTAGTTCAAGGGCGACATCAAGCAAAGGAATGGTGAAGCGAAAGGTTGTCGGAATTATAGATAAGACCGCTAGTTGAGAATCGAAAATCATCTTTCAAAACAACCAACATGATGTGGAAAGATCGATCTGAGCTTAACGCACAATTGGAAATGTGTTCCAGAGATGGAGGACATAGATAGCATGGTCAAGCTTTAGCATGACGACGATGATGTAGCTTTACGGCTTGGAATGACATGATCGAGTACAAACTCATAGGAAAAGAAGATTATTAAGAGTTGTGGAATCACAAAGCATACTCGATTCAGTTATCGGTGACTTTGAGTGTCCAACAACTCAAGACACGGGGAAAACCGGAATCAATGAAACGTCATAGTTGAGGAGGAGCTCATAACAAGTTATATAGCTCCGTGATATTTTCGAGATACCAGGGACAATATTCGGAGGTAGATCAACATTAAGGCTTGGACCGATGTATTGAACTGAAAAAGATAAGTGCTTTAACTTGTCTACATATGGGATCAAAGAAGAACATCCCTGGTCGGAACCACGATTTCAAAGGACAAGTTCACACATACCAAATCAAATTATACCAAGGGAATTTTATTGTTACGAGAAGATTCTGTGATAGGATGAACACCGTCTCCATGGCCATGAACACAAAGTTCAAGGTCAACTCCCACTTCATCAATGCATCACCTGCCATTTACTTCTCACCTTTGATCAGGTTGTAGCTTGGAAAGATTATATGACAAAACACCAGAAGAGTAAGACTCGTGAAAACTCTTCGGGTCATATTGATTTAGGAAGGCATAGGTTCAACCCATCGGGGCATCTTAGGAACATATACCACAAACTTCAAGAGTAATTAACACATGCTTGAAGAGCATGGCTGACAAAGGCATATGATACAACTTATCACAGGGAGAAGACACGATTTACAAATGGCATCATGTATTAGGGGAGGAATATCACAAGAAGTTTTTGAATGTAAAGGATGCCGTCGGATAATAACCCAACAATGGGTCTGACGGTCCACAAAGGACCTCATGTGAGTATCGGTACTCAATCACTGGGAGATAGAATGCAAGGCATCAGATTATAGAACATATAAAAATATTGATACTTAAATACCAAAGGAATTTATGACTTCCAGGTTGTTGTATCAAATTTAGATGATGTGATCAAATACAAGTAAGATGAATGGACTTAGATGGACAATCAATCAAGGTTGATTTGTCGAGAACCAACTCCTGCGTGGAAGGATGTCTGACCCGGAGAGTTAATTTATGAGTATGAACACATGATTGCATGCATTCACACACACGTTGAAGCAATAAGATCAACGGAAAATCACAAAGGATTTTAACGAATGTTGCTAGACATATGGATTTAACCATAATGCAAGCAGGTGAGAAAGGTCAAGAACAATAGGCTACAGAGGATTTCGGAAGATCAAATAGTAATTCGAAGGACTTTGTGAAAGACATGAACAACTGAGGACGAACGAATCCCCGATAAGATAATTCGTCACATCTCGTGAAAACAAGAGCAATTAGAAAAGAGAGTATGAACGACATTTGTATGTAGTCATCCATAGGGGTTGACGGAGGAAGATAAACCGCAAAAGCGATGAACACAAGTTCTCGAGATAACATCGGAGGTATCTCCAGAGTCTTCTAGCGAATCAAGCTATCGTGTGGAATGCCGGGATCTCCGGGAGGAAATGTTTACGAGAACCAAAAGTTAGAGTTAGCAAAAACTTTTAACCCGTATTAGAAGAGAGATCAGAACCTAGAGTATAGAAGAGGAGTAAAAGATACTAATACCACTCGATTAGGATGTGGGCCCGTAAGCCAGAACATCAAAGTTGGTAAGTTTTTCAAGTACTAGACTCAACTTCGGCCAAAGAGTTTGAAAGGGGGATACCTACAGTCATTCGGCTCTGATACCAACTTGTGACGCCCTCGATTTGCTCGTATGCTAATCATACATGCAAATGCATACGACCAAGCTCAAGGACTCACTGGAAGATATCACAACACAACTCTAGACATAAATAAAACATACAAGCTTCATATGACAAGCCAGGGGCCTCGAGGGCTAGAATACAGAAGCTCGATAAACACACGAGTCAGCGGAAGCAACAAATATTTGAGTACAGACATGAAACACGAGGTGCCTTATAAGGCTAGCACAAAAGATAGAACGATCGTACGATGCGAGGCCTCCTAACTGGGAACCTCCTAACTACTCTTGGTCTTCGGCGGCCTCCACGTAGTAGTAGGCACTGTCGGGGTAGCAGTCGTCGTCGGCGGGATACGCCATCTCCTGGGGCTCCATCATCTGGTTGCGGCGACGAATCAAATGGAAAAAGGGGGAGCAAAGCAACAATGAGTACGCATCCAAAGTGTTCGCAAGACTGACATTCAAACTATATTAAGTATGCATAAGTATCAAAGGAAGGGGGTTATATGTGTATTGACTACGGCAATGCGAGAAAGAGAGAGAGAAGGCCTAGTCCTATCGAAGACTAGCATCTTCAGGGGGTCTTGCAACAATAGACGAGAGTAGAACAAGTAACACAATTAATAGTCATATTGTTGCAGCAATATTAAATTAAGGTCACGCCCAGAGATTCTTACTCCATTCCCTGCGAGGAAGCAATCCCGGAGCCAACATTCCAGCTAAGTAACAGTTGAAGTTGTATAAGATCGGGGCACAACTCCAAGTCATCCTGTAACCGTGGACACGACTATTCAAATAGATAAGTTCTTCCCTGCAGGGATGTACCAAGTTTCCCGTCACTCTCGAAAAACTCTGGTCGGACACACTTTCCTAGGTCATGCACGGCTTTGGAACATCGACACGTCGCAGCCCCACCTAGACTCAATAGAGAGGCCATCCCGCTGGTCTAAATCCTAAGCACGTAGGGGTCATGGGCCCATCACCCTTTGCACTCCTGCACGATGCAAGGGCGACCAATGTCAGTCCTCGCACCTCTTACACAAGAAAGGTGATAATCTAGACCACTCGGGCGCGCATCGCTCCATTGTTGACGTCTGAAGAGCTTCGACTGATACCACGACGTCGAGTACCCATAAGCTCTCCCACGTAGACAGTTAGTGCGAATAAGGTCTCTGACCAACCAAGATCAAATACCCAAATCCATTAACATTTTAATTAACTCATCGACACATCCACACGGGAATCCACCCGCCAAACATTTATTCATCAATGTTCCTAGTAACACAGTCAAGTAACTGTGTGGTTGTAACATCAGGGGGATCTAAGGTATCACCCTCGTTGGATACGGAACGATGTATCCATCAAGGTGGCCAGGGAGGAATCACCCTTGATGGGCCACCCTTGATGGGTTTTATGACAGAGTCGTTATTGGAAGTTGTGAACGAGGAATCACCCTTCGAGAACCACCGTTGGTCGACTACACTACAACGCAAACATCAGAGTACGTAACGAGGTGTCACCCTCGGTACTCGAAAGTAGCTCTACAACATCGTACCACTAAGGGGGTTGTGAGTGTTGTGTCGGGTCTTGGCTCGTCGATCAGGGATCGAGATTTGACGATAAAGTAGGGGCAATGTAGCGACCCGACTCAAGACGAGTCAAGCCTCTGTGTTTCTGTGCCATCCCTGGATGAGTATGCTGGCACACACAGTACATCATTCTATATATCAAAGTGCAATCACATGTAAAATAGCGTAAAAACTGATATATACCTTAAATATCTCAGCGGAAGCGGTCAAGGGAGTGGAGTCCCAATAAACACCAACGGCAAGTTGAGTGTAGACCGTAACCCAGAATCGTACTCTTACCCGTCGAAGAAAAATATCTGCAACATAAGACGTTGCAGCCGTGTAGGTCAGCATATTGAATATGCCGGCAAGTCATCAAAGAGAGGGGTAAAAATAATAATCAACTATCTCTACATGCATATTTGGCAGGTGGGGCTATAAGTTTTGCATAAAGCCAATTTTCTCCTATAACAAGAGGGCTGGAAGCAAAATATTACTATATTGTTTGTTGTTAACGAGATGGTTCCGCCAACCAATCCTCGTACCCACGTTGTCAATAATACCCTCATCAAATATATTTAATGGTGTTGAGAAATCCAGATAACTTCAGTTCCTTTGGCTCAAGTTGTCCATGACCGTGGACACGGCTAATCGATTAGGTTTGAGTACTCTGCAGAGTTATGCACACGTTCCCCACAAGATTTGATCGCCTCCGAGTATGTCCTCGAACTTCAGGGTGTTTGAAGACCGGATGATCAAAACATGGTCTTTCAACGGGTCCCTCTGAATCCCTGTCGGTGCTCATCCATTCCTACCGTTCTTCTACATATGCTAGCACCGCCTGTCCAGAGTCGCCGCGTTGTCCAACCAAGCCAGAGCCCATAATGACTTGTGGCTGTGCCGGTAAGCCTTGGGTCTTGAAAATATCCGTCCGTCTCTTTGAGCCTGGGTGAAGCTTTCCGCAGGATGTCATGGCCTCTCCAGCATCCCGGGTCATCCACTGGGTTCTCCAGGGAGCCGATCAACCGTCCTTCACCCAGAGTTGCATTGCGTCCGAGGTCTTGAAAATCTTGTCTTAGTCCGGTCTTGATTATTATATCAACCTCGCATCACTCGTGATATACACTCAACCGATAACCCGTCTACTCAAGCATAGCATTAAGAAATTGTCGTCCCGGGGCCAAGTATCGGGGTTGTTGTGTTCCTACCACATGATACTACTACTATACTAAAGTTTCCAAGTACCTAGGCAACATGCAATTGGGCATAGGATGGTAGAACTACAATGCATAAAACATGGGTGATAGTATGATCAAAGTGACTTGCCTGGTGATGTTGACGAAGAAGAATTTCTCGAGAAATAACTTGATAGACTACTCGTCACTCTCCGATGAAATCTATATAACAAACATATCATTCACATAAGCACTCATACTAGCAATCATTCTAGCAATCAAAACAAAAGAGAGAGTGAATAAGAATCCGAAAGAAACTTCAAATAAGACTAGGGAGTCTTCTACTATGTCAAACACAAAATAGTTTTTGTCTAACAGAAAATAATAACAAGGAACTAAGATATAAGTTTAACTAAGATAAAATAAATTATTTTTCACAAAACTTTTTGAAAGTATTCCCAAACGGGATTTGAAACAAAGGTCAAAACAATTGCAAGTTACTACGGGACTAGAATTGTTTTTCATGAAAACAAATAAAAATAAAATAAAAACTTGTTGCAAAACTACTGTTTAACTAACAGAAACAAAACATAATATTTCTGAAATAATAAATAAAATATTTTAAAACAAAAGTAGAAAACGAATTAGCCGAAATCCTAAAAGAGGTGAAACAGAAATTGTTTCACATGAAACAGTGAGCTAACATACTCAAACAAATCTGAAATTTTTACCAGTTATAAATAAGATCACTAGTGATGAGTACCAAAAGGAATGAAATTAAAAGCTATTTTTAAACTGCTGTAATAAGCAAAACAAGGTTTAATCTAAATCTGATCTAACTTATATTTGAAAATTTCAAACATAGACAAATTATATGTTTTTACAAACTACAGGAAATTTTTGAGCTACTGGAAAAAGAATCAATGTCATTGGACTTCAGGATCAAAAGTTGTGGCCAAAACAAGATTGAAACTTGCTGTTTTCGTAATTTTTGACAGAAAAACTGAAAACAACTAGCTAGCTATTAGGGTACACGTGGCAAGTTGCTATTGGCTGCGGAGGGTGTTTGTTGGAACGCTTTGGGCAAACGGCCGAAGCTAAGGAAAAGTGCTGGTTAAAAGGTAAGTGAAAACAAAACCGTTGGTTAACTGAACTAAACCGAAAGGTTATTTCCTAGATCTAATCTAAGCCCTATATCCAAGATCTAATGGCTAAAAAAGAGGAACATGAAATAACAGAGAGGAGGGGGCTGCCTTGCTGGCTGGCAGCAGCTCCGGCGGGAAGGGCGTCGCCGGCGAGGGGAGGGGAGCTCCGGGGCGGTGGGGATGGGGCGGCGACGGCGAGGCAGTCCTCCTCCTCGGGGGGAGGCGCTCGGGGGAGACGGAGAGGGGCTCGGGGGCGCTCCCAGGGCGAGGCCGAAGGTAGCAGCAGCTGCTACCGGCGAGCGGTGGCGGGGCTAGGGCGGCGGTGGCTCGTCGGGGTGGGGTTGGGAACGGGGTCGGCCGGGGGGGGGGGGGGTTCTCTTATATAGGCCAGGGGAGAGGTGGCTAAGGAAGGGAGAGGGAGGATAAGGGGAAGAAATCCCGAGGTCTCGGGCGGCTCGGTTTCGGGCAGAGCTATGGAAGGAAGAAGGAGGGTGGTGACCGACGGGAGCTTGGCTCGGGCTGGGGGGCCCGCAGGTAAGTGGCAGGGGGCGGGGAAAGGCAGGGGCGGGTGGCCGGTTTAAAAGGGATTCGGGATCCATGGACAGGGGGGATTCGGCCCAGGCTATCTAGCGGCCAGGGGCGGCTTTAAAGAAAAAAAAACTTTCCTAATATCTAACCTTTTCCAAAACAGAAAACAAAAGCTAAAAAAAAGGAAATAAATCAAAATATCTACATATGGTATTATATATCAAAAAAATCAGAAAAAGAATCTCTACCCGAATAACATTTTTCCAAAGCAAAAATAAAAACTTAAAAAAAATGTTTTTTCAGAAATTCCCAAATTTGCTTTATTTCTTTTTGCAATTATTTTTGCAAAAGAACTTTGGGTTTTCTTGGCTCAAATATTTCAGAAATTGCCCGCACTTTGGAGGGTCATTTTCCTCCGCTCTCTCTCTTGCGTGCAAGAGAGTTTTCTTCGGGCATTTCTTGCGCGAGAAAAAAAACAAAAGACGAAAGAATTTCCCGGCATTTCTTGCACGAAGAAAACGAATGGAAATGCAAAAGAATTCAAATGCAAATATCTCCGTTCAAATTCTTTGTGGTTGAAGAAGTCATGTCATCTTCTCTGTTGCTTTTAAAAGATTGAATTTGAATTCACCGGAGAAGGGGAAAGTCATTTTATTCCCTCTCATTCAAAAGTTTTGAAAAGTTTCAAATTTCACACAAGTTTCAGTCACTCAGCAAACAAACAAAGAATCAATCTAATAATTATATTAACATTCAAAATTTATAATTTTGGGATGTTACAGGCAACTGGACTAAGGGGGCAAAAAGGATGACTGCTATACCTATACTAAGCAGTTTAGATTGTGGTACAGTAAAGTAGTAGTTCATCGAAAACAGGCTATGCATCACAATACGATCTATCTACAACAGTAGCAAAATTCTAATGCAAGCACGAGGGAGAAAGAAATACGTGATATAGGGATGATCAAGGGGGTTTACTTGCCTTGTTGCTCTACGACAAAGGGTTGATCGTCAGGTGGGTAGTCGTACCCGGCAGCAGTGTCAGTCTTGGTGTCTACCGGTAAGAAGAGGGGGGAAGAAACAATAAATAATAGCAACATGTGCGACACGATGCATTACATGGCAATATGTCGGGCTAGGCATGCACTAACGCAGTATCATCCGTAATAGACGGATCGGGAAAATATCTCATGATATTCCCGGGTCTTTGGTTACTACCGAACAGGCAAAGCGGATGGAAAATTTCCACGTTCGCTATGTTAGAGACGCGTGACAGACGAACGGATAGCGTATCCGGATTCGTCTCGTTTTTCTGATCAACTATCATATACAAATTATTTTCATCTGAGCTACAAATTATTTTCTATTAAATTTTAAAATTTTAATCATTTTCTGAAATTCACAGAATTAAATTAATTCGAAAAAGCATTAATGACATCAGCATGACATCATCACTGCATCAGCAGTCAACAGTTTGAGCTGACTAGTCAAACTGGCTGGTGGGGCTCTGCTGTCGTAGACTCAGGGTTAACCCGGTTTGAATTTAATCTAACAAGAGACTAATTAGCAAGTGGGTGTCCATATGTCATAGACACATTAGTGTAACTTATTACATTTTAACTTAAACAATTTGCTAAATAAGTAAGTGAAAGGGGTGGCCCACTGTCATACTCACTAGGGGTATAGGACCCACCTGTCATTTCTTGGACCAGGTTCAGTAAGGAGCTGACCTGGTCAACAGGTCAACTTGGACCGTGGGACCAAGCTGCCAGTGCACTGGCAGTGGCCCCAGCCTAGCCATGTCGGCGGCGGCGGCGCTGGGTCGCCGGAGAAGCTCCGGGAAGCACAAGAGACCACAGCGGGGCTCGAGATTCGCGTGTGGTGATCCAAATGGAGCGTCGCTTGTTCCTACGGATTCCTGGTGACGACCCGCGTCATTTGGTGCAAGCAGCAGGACCGGAGGTGGCCTGCATCGAGCGCAGCTTCAACAATGGCGGCGGCGCTATTCGGCCAACATGGCATCGAGCGAACCAGCAACTAAACCGATCACATTTTGCGCGGGATGGACTCTACGCACGCACCGCATGCAAACAGACCTGGCTACGACTCCAAATGACCATCAAATGGTCTCCGACATTGAGAATGCACGGCTGCGGGATCGGTCTTGCGTGGTGCTACGGCTATGGTAGCGTTCGAGAGCACAGAGAGGGAGGGAAAGATGCGCGGGAGCTCACCGATGTTGATGAGAGTGCCCGGTGCTGCTAGAGGCGATGGGGAGAAGAGATCGGCGGCGGCGAGGTCTCAGACCCGAGGAAGAAGACGATCGCAGGAGGCGGCGTGAGAGCTTCCGGGCCTCGCTCCAATGCTCCACGTGGTGGAGGACGACGAGGCGGAGCTCCTAGACCCAACGAGGACGCACGAGGTGGGGTGTGGCCATGAGCTTCAGCTGGGCAGGGCCATGGCTGCGCTCGGGAGAGGAAGAAAGGGGTGATGAAGAGAGCGTGGGGAGAAACTAACAGGTCCAGATGGGGGGGGGGATGAGCCAGGGCTCGATCTAGGGCAGCGGTGGCGGTCTTATCCCCTCCAGGGACGTTGTAGCAACGAAGGAGGCGAGCTGGTTCGGCGGGGACGAGGCCATGGCTCGGTCGCCATTGACAGGTGGAGGAGGGAGGTAGGGGATGAGCGGGGGAGTGAGCTGGGCCACACTGTAGGTGCACGCCAAGTGCAGAGGTGGGTTTCTCCCTTTTCTTTCTTTTCTTTTTTGTTTCATTTTCTCTGCTTCTGTTTTATTTCTTTTTGCATTATTTTCCCTTAGCAAAAATGTGTGACTTTGTCCAATAAACATCTTGCAATATTTTGCATGGCCGCACACACTTTGGGAATTTTTAGAATCTTTTTGCAATTTCCAATTGAATTTAAGAGCACTTTAAATACTTTAAATCTTTGTTGTTGATGCTGGGGTCCACTTCAACATCCACGTGATGTTGTTTTCCTTAACAACATTTGTTTTGTGATTTTTAGCAAGTGTGCAACAATTTTCTTTTGATGTTTGAGACTTATTTTATCACCATAAAATTCAGTGTTTTTAATGGAATTCGAAATAAGATATGAATTTTGAACTTGATCATGTTGTGTTTAGCAAAATGATTAGGCACTGATCATAGTCGTCACTGTGCTTAATTACAATGATCACTGTAGCCAAAATCCAGGGATCACATGAGTAATATTTGAGCCAAGTTTCTGGCTTGGACTTACCTATCGCCGTAGCCAATCGGTAGTTGGAGGGAATCTCCGCTTTGGACATGTGTGTGCTGAAGCACTCAAGGCGAGATACCCCCGGCCTGCCCGCGATAGGTCAACCACGTTTTGCATGATTATAGCACTCATGTTGAATTGGGGAGCTCGGCCGCCGTTGTCCCCATAACCCCTCTGCTAATTGGGGTTGGCCTGCGGTCATGAGGTTGGTGTCCAAGTGAACCACTCCTCGGAGGAGGTGTCCTGCTATAAACTCGACAATCGTGCCTCTGATCCCCACACGGGCCTCTTAGAGAAGGAGCAGATCTTTGGCATCTTCCGAGTGCATGAGGGCTGTGTGCCGACTACATCGTGTCCGCTTGGACGGACCTGTTGTGGATGTGATACCGCGATTGTGATACCATGGAGTTCCATTGCAAGGCGGTCTTCAGCAGAGTCTGGATCTGCCGAATGCCTTCCTCGACCGCAGAATCACTCGGCTGAATGGAATCAGTGATTTGAGTGGACACGGTCAGGTTCTGCAAAGGTGTTCGCATCACCCTAATAATATGCTGGCGGTCATTCAGAAACAATTGCCAGTGGTTGCGACTGGAACTCGGCTGATCCCTTGCGTCTTGGGCGTCAAGTGAGCGCTGAAGTCGCTTAAGTCGCTCGCGCTCAACCAGAGTGGTCTGGCGCACGTTCTCCAGTGCTATTTCCTCCGGGGTGTTCCTGATGATGTGAGTATGAAGAGCCTGATCGCTCCTCTGCTGAAGTTCCTCCCTTTGCTGCTCATTGAGCAGATGGGGAACGTGATGGCTACCGTCACCATGACGATGCTCGTAGCCATCATGTACGTGAGAGTTCTCCGCAGAAAAAACCAGGGGCTCCTCCCCTGGCCGTATCGACTGATACGTCTCCAACGTATCTAGTTTTCCAAACTCTTTTGCCCTTGTTTTGGACTATAATTTGCATGATTTGAAAGGAATTAACCCGGACTGACGTTGTTTTCAGTATAATTGCCTTGGTGTTATTTTTGTGTAGAAATAGAAGTTCTCAGATTGACCTGAAAATTTACGGAGAACTTTTTTGGAATTGATAAAAATTATTGGCGGAAGAATCAACCGGAGAGGGGCCACCACCTGGCCCCAAGCGTGCAGGGCGCCCCCCTAGGGCGCGCACCCTGGCTTGTGGGGCCCCTGTGGCTCCGCCGACCTCGTTTCCACTTCTATATATTCCAATCTGGGGAGAAACAAATCAGAGAGAAGAGTTCATCGCGTTTTACGATACGGAGCCGCCGCCACCTCATGTTCTGCCTCGGGAGGGCAGATCTGGAGTCTGATTTGGGCTCCGGGGAGGGGAAATCGATGTCGTCATCATCACCAACCATCCTTCATCACCAATTTCATGATGCTCTCCAACGTTCGTGAGTAATTCCATCATAAGCTTGCTGGACAGTGATGGGTTGGATGATATCTATCATGTAATCGAGTTAGTTTTGTTAGGGTTTGATCCCTAGTATCCACTATGTTCTAAGATTGATGTTGCTATGACTTTGCTATGCTTAATGCTTGTCACTAGGGCCCGAGTGCCATGATTTCAGATCTGAACCTATTATGTTATCAAGAGTATATATGTGTTCTTGATCGTATCTTGCAAGTTATAGACACATAGTATGAGTTATGATCCGCATCCCCATGTGACAATAACTGGGTTTCTTTTCGGTGATTACAGTAGTTTGAGGAGTTCATGTATTCACTAAGTGCTAATGCTTTTGTCCGGTTCTCTATTAAAAGGAGGCCTTAATATCCCTTAGTTTCCATTATGACCCCGCTTCCACGGGAGGGTAGGACAAAAGATGTCATGCAAGTTCTTTTCCATAAGCATGTATGATTATATATGGAATACATGTCTACAATACATTGATGAATTGGAGCTAGTTCAGTATCACCCTATGTTATGACTGTTGCATGATGAATGCCATCTGATATAATTATCCATCACTCATCCATTGCCTACGAGCTTTTCACATATTGATCTTTGCTAAGTTACTTTTCCGTTGCTATTGTTACAATCACTACAAAACTGCTATTGTCACGTTTGCCACCGTTACTGTTACTTCCATACTACTTTGCTACCAAATACTTTGCTGTAGATATGTAACTTCCCAAATTTTGGTATGTTATAATATTTACTAGATTGATTGTTTGTTTGAGTGACTGAAACCTGAGTGAAATTTGAAACTTTTTAAACTCTTGAATGAGAGGGAATAAAATGACTGTCCTATTTTCTTTTAATTCAAATTCATCCACTTAAAATCAGTGAGAGGAGATAACATGACTTCTTCAACTATAAAGAATTTGAAAGGTGGATTTGAAAACTAAATATAAGATTTCCAATTTTGGTTTCATTTTCATATTTGATCCTATCGCTATTTCAAAGTTTAAATGAATTCATATGTAAAAAAACATGAGAGGAGGAACATGACCCTCCAAACCAGGGGCATTTTGAAAATTATTTGAACCCTAAAACTTAGGGGGTCATTTGGAAAATATTTGTAAAAGGAAATGAATCAATTAGGCAATTTTGTGAAAATATTTTTTTCTGAAGTTTTTATTTTGGCTGTGGAAAAATGTTCGTATTAATGGATTTTGTTTTCTCATAATTTTGATATATAATACTTCTATATTTCAAGTTATATTTATTTTATTTTCAAGTTTTACTTTCCTGTTATTATAAAAAGGAAACAAAACGTTTTTTTGGAAAGTTATCCTGGGCCCGATGGGAAACCAAATCAGGCTTGATTTCCCTTCTTCTTCTTCCTCTCGTTCCTTCCTTCTGTGTGTTGCACCTTCCAGAAAGCCATGGCGCTGGTCCCCTTTCCCCGATCTCGCGATTCCCTTCCCTCCCCTCGCCTCCCATCGCCCTATAAATAATCCCCACCCCCTCCTCTCTCCGTTTTCTCCAAGACCCGCCCCTCTCCTCGCCTCTAGCCGCCGCCAACACCTCGCCGGAATAGCGCCGGAGCCGAAGCTCCAGGAACTTCCTGCCGCGCGCCCCATCGCCCAGGAACCACCCCGTTGCCACCAGGAGACGTCGGTGACTCCCCACCGCTGGCCGCACCACCCCGCGCCCCCCTACAACCACCGAAACCACCCCCTTGCAGCCCTCACCTTTGGCCGGCCACCATGCTGGAGTTCTTTCCTCTGCCAGCCACGGTAAGAACTCCCCTTTTCTCCCCACCGTTAGATCTTTAATCTACGCTAGAGATTAGATGCGGATACCCCTTCGGTTTGTTTAAAAAAACCAATCTGTTTTCTGCTAGTTAGTTTTAACCGAATAGGTTT
Source organism: Hordeum vulgare subsp. vulgare (assembly GCF_904849725.1). NCBI lineage: Eukaryota > Viridiplantae > Streptophyta > Magnoliopsida > Poales > Poaceae > Hordeum > Hordeum vulgare. The sequence continues at coordinate 93,688,732 of NC_058521.1, read as the reverse complement.
TCTCTAATTTGCGTCCATCCGCCAGTTTAGCTAACACGTGCACACCTCTCAGCCAATAGAAATCTGCCACGTCGCATATACCTTTTATTCTTTTGTTGTTTTTAATTCTGAAAACAAATTTGAACTTGATTTTAGAATCCTTATAACTTTTATTCTATAGCTCCAAATTAGGTGATTCTTTTTGAATTGGATCACAAATTTTATATAGTTTCTGTAGATATAAAATTTGACCATGTTTGAAAATTTAAATTTTGAATTTAAACAGATTTGGATTAAATCTTGTTTTGTTAATATCTGGAGTTTAAAAATAGTTTTTTAGTTGATTCTTTTTCCTACTATTCACTAGTGATGTTATTTATCATTAGGTACAATTTCAGAATTTTTGGAATATTTTAAATCTTTATTTTATGTAAAACAGATTCTATTTTAGTTCTTTCTCGGATAGTTGTTATTTCTTTGGCTATAACAGTTTTTAATTTATTTTATTTTATACTAGTGAAAGGTTATATTTTTGTTTTCTATTAGTTAACAGTAAGTTTTCAACAACAAAAAAAATTTATTTTATTTGATAGCATGAAATCAATTCTAGTTCGGTGATAACTTGCAAATTGATTTCGTTGCTAGTTTGATTTCCTATTTGAAAATACTTTCAAAATAATATTGCTTTATGAAAAATACTTTCTGTTATTATAGTTAATTTTATATTTTATTTTCTGTTATTTTACTATTTTAGTGTTTTATTTTCTGTTAAGTTTAATTAGAACAAAAAAACTATTTAGTGATTGTTGTAGTAGAAGACTCCATAGTTTTTCTTTGAAGTTTCCTTTGGATTCTTATTTGATCTTTCTTATTGATTTTATTGCATCAAGTTTTATTGTTGTTTGTTATATTGATTGCTAGGATATTGCTAGTATGATTGCTTATATGAATACTATGTTTGATTATATAGATTTCATCGGAGAGTGACGAATAGTTCTATCAAGTTATTTTCTGTGAGCGATATCTATGTTCATCAACCCTACCAGGCAAGTTCACATTGATCATATTTTTACCCATGGTTTTATTGCATTAGTTTGAACCTTCTTCACCCATTGCATACAAGTAGGTACTTGGAAACTTTTGTTATTGAGTAGTATGTTATGATAGGCACCCCTAAACCCTTGTTACTTTGGCCGGGACGTTATTTTGCTATGATCCTAGTAGATTGGATTTGGTTGAGTGTTTATCATGAGTGTTGTGAGAACTTAATAGTCAAGACCTGAAGACTCCAAGACTTGCAAGACCTCAGAATGCAATATACCTCTTGGTGAAGGACGGTTCAGATGGGCTCTCTGGGAAACCAGCGGAGGACCCAGATGCATGGGGAAGCGCCATGACATCTTGCGGAAAGCGTCACCCAGGCACAAAGATATGGATGGATAATTCAAGACCCAAGGCTTACCTACACATCCAAAAGTCATTATGGGCTTTGGCTTGGTTGGACAACATGGTGACTCTGGACGGGCGGTGCTACGAGATCACTACAAGAAATATGCTAACTAGAGACCTTCAATATTGGTCACCGAATGGTCGTTGATTTCCATTTACGACCTTTTTACGACCAAAAATAGACGGTCAAAAGTTGATGGTCTCTAATGAACTATAACGACCTTTTTTCTCGAATGGTCAGAGACATTTATGACCAAACGAAAGGTCGTTGGTTCTACGACCAATTATTTTGGTTGTTGGTTGTCAGCCCAAGCCACATCGGATCCAACGTGGCAAGCTGACGTGGCAACATTTTGACCAAATGAATTGGTCGTAGATTAGAATCAGCCCGGTCTAGTTCGGTGTTTTAGATGGGCCGAGCCCATTTAATATATATTTCCTGTCACTTTGCGTCCGCTACGTGGGCCAAGCCCAAGAATTCGACAATTTTATTATTTTCTAGGACGTGGCCTTCTAGAATCCAGTTCTCTTTTGGGCCTCAGCCTTTTTTAAGTCCATTTCTATTTTTGGCCTCAAGAACAAATATTCAGAAACCTATGATTATTCCATCAACAAAGTGAAACAAAGAGGGAATTCAAACAAGCCGCGACACGATAGTAGGTACATTTGATAGACTTAATTAACATAAAAATGAAGCAACATAGGGCAGCCCAAGCACGTGAACTACACCACATGGGACTAGAGCTACCATTTCTACCAGCAACAGCAACCGCCAAAAAGGCTTTCTACCATTTCTACCAACAACAACAACCATCCATCATTAATCAATTACACTAGAAATTCATGGCAGCAGTGAAGTTCCAAAGACTTCAGACCCCCTCCCCTGTTGTTGCTCTTCTAATCCATGTAGGCGTCGTGTACCCGACCTTAAGCTTCTCAACATTGGTAAAGTAGGAAGCCTTCTCCTGCAATTCATAATTCATTCAACCGTTAGTGTGGTGCAAGGATGAAACATTTGTGTGGTGCAAGGCAATGGATCTCAGGATAAGAATTAACAAACGAGGAATAGTTGAACAACTCATGCAAAATGGCAAGGCGGATATGGAAACTAACATTCGAGCAACAGTTTGAATCGATGAACATAGATTGTACAAACCCTAACAAGGCTACACACTAGAACCCTAAATACCACCACAAGCATGTGTGACACGCATGTAGTACCGTTCAGCTCCTGTACGACCCACCTCTATCTCTCCATGGTTCTGCTGCTAGCCTGACGTGCTGCTACTCTGGTACACGGTGGAAAGTGCAGAACCGAAACATTTTTTTTGTGGGTAGATCCAAGACAGTTGCTACACGAGAAGTCTTATCTCATTACAAGTTGATTAATTTAACATGGTGCTTCCGGATAGAGAAGTTCTTTGATTAAAATATTGAGCTATGGGGCTGGATACACACGGATACAATTGTTCAATAAGTGTTTTTAGTAGATTGTAGTCAATAGCTTTGACCACGCAAAGATCTTATGTGCATGTAACTTAGGGGGACTGACACACAGAGCTTATACAAATAAATTGCAAAGTTAACAAGTATTTTTTATTGACAACTCTATAAAAATATACGAAAAAGCTTAATATCTTACACATTTTTATAAGTATATTGTGAGGACATAGCGCCCGCAATAGCGTCCGCAATTTGAAAGCTGCTATACCGACCCAAACCCATAACGAGCCCGCTATCCGCTATTTAAAATTGTGCAATAGTGATGAAACACTCAACCGTCATAGTGGTTCAACACAGAGATAGGATAAACCATTACCTCTTATGTACTTCTCCCTCGATGGATGCTCGCTATGGTTGGTGGCCTTCACAATCACAACGTCCAGTTCCTGTTTGTTCCGAATAAATGGTAAGCCAGCAGTGAGTGAAGCATGATAAAAGTAGAGGTTCAAATATGAAAAGCTTCAAATACAATTCAACATTCAATGGAATCATAAAGTGGCCAGACCAACAGAAAAGTGTGTTATCAAGTTAGCCTACAAGTGACAAGTAACAAACACGCATCACAGAACTGAAAGTGCAATAGGAGCAGCAGTTGGTTTGTCCATTGGTTATGGAACGAACAAACAATAAGTGCATGGGGCTAACCGGGCTAGGGGCTGCCTATTTTCTGGCCTAGAAAACAAACATGAGATTTCTCAAAGTAGAAAGCAAACAATTTTCCGGCCAAGCAAACAAATATGAGATTTCTTAAATAAGAAAGCAAACAAACGTGCTACAGATTACTTAGTTTTTTTTGTGAGAGGAAGTTGTGCGCCATAACAAGTATTTACTTTATCTAGATCAAACATTTATGTATTCTAAAAGAAATGCAAACAAAAGTGAGAGAGGCGGGCACTTAGTTTTTCTTGTGAGAGGAACTTGTGCGCGCATAGACACGGTACCACACCATTCAAGATAATTAAGAGGAGTAAAGGAGTAAAGGACAATTCTTTATAGAATGATAAACAGATTTCAGCTAGTATCGTGCTTTTTTAGCTGAGCTAGTTAAAATGAGATAGTCATACAAGACAATAGAGACAATATGAATATGCAAGGCACAAGTGCGGGTCCTGGTTAAATAACATGTGATGAACGTGCTTTCACAGATAAATAAATTCTGCTACAATCAGACTACTGCTACAAGCTGAAATCATGTCCTGAAATTCACATTGACTGATGCATCTTTCTACAGTTATCGAACGTGTTGAGCACCCTGTATATTTGTTGTTTTGTCAATTTCTTTTGAAATTATTTAGTAATTAGTAACACATTGCTCAACTTCAAACGATAACCATGGTCGGTTGCACTAATTACCCCAAAAAAGATGCTATAATGTACTGAAAAATGCATATATTAGTGAAAATACAGTACAAACCCCCTACTGTTAGCACATACATCAATGGTAAGTACATAATAGTCTGGTTGCCATTGTAAAACTGTGCACTTACTACTCTGCCTTCTCTATTTACCCCACCCATGGTCAGCAAAAACTGTTCCTAGTAGCTCACCATGAAGAGATCGAGCTCCTCGCTGCCGGAGGGAGCACTGACGAGGGCAAAGGTGGCAGGGATCGCGCGGCGATCTGCGCGGTGATGTAGTGGAGCTAGTCGATGGGGGTGACGATGCGCAGGAAGGCGACGTGCAGAGAACATCTTATTCTTCAGGGCGGCCCCATACTGTCACCCTTCATCAAGAATACTCTTCAGTAAAAAAATTCTCACATATGGAAACACCGTGTGTGTGTATTGTACAACAATAGCATAACACATAATGATCTCTCGGTTGCAAGCTGGCAGCTGAACTAGCGGTGCAAAGATCTGATTATGAACATAGTTGTGGTAGATTTCATTGTTTATTTAACAAGACCCAGCCTTCGGCTCTGGAACAGTCAACGAACTAGCTCGGGAACAATTAACGAACTAAGTTTTACATGGTGATGCTCTTTCTGCAGATCGTGCACTCATCTGACTGATGGCTAAAAATCAAGAACTACATATCAACGTGGATATTACACGGTTAGTCTAGGGATTTCACAACTAATGTCCCAAATCGAAGAACCCAGTAACCGCAGCTCTGTAATGTTGGAAATATGCCCTAGAGGCAATAATAAATTAGTTATTATTATATTTCTTAGTTCATGATAATCGTTTATTATCCATGCTATAATTGTATTGATTGGAAACAAAATACTTGTGTGGATACATAGACAAAACACTGTCCCTAGTAAGCCTCTAGTTGACTAGCTCGTTGATCAAAGATGGTCAAGGTTTCCTGGCCATGGGCAAGTGTTTTCACTTGATAACGGGATCACATCATTAGGAGAATCATGTGATGGACTAGACCCAAACTAATAGACGTAGCATGTTGATCGTGTCATTTTGTTGCTACTGTTTTCTACGTGTCAAGTATTTATTCCTATGACCATGAGATCATATAACTCACTAACACTGGAGGAATGCTTTATGTGTATCAAACGTCGCAACATAATTGGGTGACTATAAAGATGCTCTACAGGTATCTCCGAAGGTGTTAGTTGAGTTAGTATGGATCGAGACTAGGATTTGTCACTCCGTGTGACGGAGAGGTATCTCGGGGCCCACTCGGTAATACAATATCACACACAAGCCTTGCAAGCAATGTGACTTAGTGAAAGTTGCGGGATCTTGTATTACGGAACGAGTAAAGAGACTTGCTAGTGAACGAGATTGAAATAGGTATGCGGATACTGACGATCGAATCTCGGGCAAGTAACATACCGAAGGACAAAGGGAATGACATACGGGATTATATGAATCCTTGGCACTGAGGTTCATACGATAAGATCTTCATAGAATATGTAGGATCCAATATGGGCATCCAGGTTCCGCTATTGGATATTGACCGAGGAGTCTCTCGGGTCATGTCTGCATAGTTCTCGAACCCGCAGGGTCTGCACACTTAAGGTTCGACGTTGTTTTATGCGTATTTGAGTTATATGGTTGGTTATCGAATGTTGTTCGGAGTCCCGGATGAGATCACGGACGTCACGAGGGTTTCCAGAATGGTCCGGAAACGAAGATTGATATATAGGATGACCTCATTTGATTATCGGAAGGTTTTCGGAGTTACCGGGAATGTACCGGGAATGACGAATGGGTTCCGGGAGTTCACCGGGGGGGGGGGGGGCAACCCACCCCGGGGAAGCCCATAGGCCTTGAGGGTGGCACACCAGCCCTTAGTGGGCTGGTGGGACAGCCCAAAAGGGCCCTATGCGCCTAGGAAAGAAAATCAAAGAGAAAGAAAAAAAAGAGGAGGTGGGAAGGGAAGGAAGGACTCCCACCCACCAAACCAAGTCCAACTCGGTTTGGGGGGGGGAGCCTTCCCCCTTGGACTCGGCCAACCCCCTTGGGGCTCCTTGAGCCCCAAGGCAAGGTCCCCTCCCTCCCACCTATATATACGGAGGTTTTAGTGCTGATTTGAGACGACTTTTCCACGGCAGCCCGACCACATACCTCCACGGTTTTTCCTCTAGATCGCGTTTCTGCGGAGCTCGGGCGGAGCCCTGCTGAGACAAGGTCATCACCAACCTCCGGAGCACCGTCACGCTGCCGGAGAACTCTTCTAACTCTCCTTCTCTCTTGCTAGATCAAGAAGGCCGAGATCATCGTCGAGCTGTACGTGTGTTGAACGCGGAGGTGCCGTCCGTTCGGTACTAGATCGTGGGACTGATCGCGGGATTGTTCGCGGGGCAGATCGAGGGACGTGAGGACATTCCACTACATCAACCGCGTTCACTAACGCTTCTGCTGTATGATCTACAAGGGTACGTAGATCAGTCATCCCCTCTCGTAGATGGACATCACCATGATAGGTCTTTGTGCGCGTAGGAAATTTTTTGTTTCCCATGCGACGTTCCCTAACAGTGGCATCATGAGCTAGGTTCATGCGTAGATGTCTTCTCGAGTAGAACAAAAAAGTTTTTGTGGGCGGTGATGTGTGTTTTGCTGCCCTCCTTAGTCTTTTCTTGATTCCGCGGTATTGTTGGATTGAAGCGGCTTGGACCGACATTACTCGTACGCTTACGAGAGACTGGTTTCATCGCTACGAGTAACCCCGTTGCTCAAAGATGACTGGCAAGTGTCGGTTTCTCCAACTTTAGTTGAATCGGAATTGACCGAGGAGGTCCTTGGATGAGGTTAAATAGAAATTCATATATCTCCGTTGTGGTGTTTGCGTAAGTAAGATGCGACCCTACTAAATACCCATGGTCACCACGTAAAACATGCAACAACAAAATTAGAGGACGTCTAACTTGTTTTTGCAGGGTATGCTTGTGATGTGATATGGCCAACGATGTGATGTGATATATTGGATGTATGAGATGATCATGTTGTAATAGTTAATATCGACTTGCACGTCGATGGTACGGCAACCGGCAGGAGCCATAGGGTTGTCTTTATAACTAACGTTTGTGCTTGCAGATGCGTTTACTATTTTGCAAGGATGTAGCTTTAGTAGTAATAGCATGAGTAGCACGACAACCCCGATGGCGACGCGTTGATGGAGATCATGATGATGGAGATCATGGTGTGACGCCGGTGACAAGCAGATCGTGCCGGTGCTTTGGTGATGGAGATCAAGAAGCACATGATGATGGCCATATCATGTCACTTATGAATTGCATGTGATGTTAATCATTTTATGCACCTTATTTTGCTTAGAACGATGGTAGCATTATGAGGTGATCTCTCACTAAAATTTCAAGACGAAATTGTGTTCTCCCCGACTGTGCACCGTTGCTACAGTTCGTCGTTTCGAGACACCATGTGATGATCGGGTGTGATAGACTCAACGTTCACATACAACGGGTGCAAAACAGTTGCGCACGCGGAACACTTGGGTTAAGCTTGACGAGCCTAGCATGTGCAGACATGGCCTCGGAACACATGAGACCGAAAGGTCGAGCATGAATCGTATAGTTGATATGATTAGCAAAGAGATGCTTACCACTGAAACTATTCTCGACTCACGTGATGATCGGACTTCAGATAGTGGATTTGGATCATGTACCACTCAAATGACTAGATAGATGTACTTTTTGAGTGGGAGTTCTTAAGTAATATGATTAATTAAACTAATTGTCATGAACATAGTCTAATGGTCTTTACGAATTACGATGTAGCTTGCGCTATAGCTCTACTGTTTTTATATGTTCCTAGAGAAAATTTAGTTGAAAATTGATAGTAGCAAAACTTTGCAGACTGAGTCTGTAAAACCGAGGATTGTCCTCGTTGCTGCGCAGAAGGATTATGTCCTTAATGCACCACTCGGTGTGCTGCACCTCGAGCATCGTCTGTGGATACTATGAACATCCGACATACACGTTTCTGATGACTACACGATAGTTCAGTGCAAAATACTCAATGGCTTAGAAGCAAGGCGCCGAAAACGTTGTAAAACGTCACGGAACATAAGTGATGTTCTAAAGAGATGAAATTGTGATTTCATGCTTGTGCCCTTGTTAAGAGGTACGAGACCTCCGACAAGATTCTTCGTCCACAAAGTAAAGGAGAAAGGCTCAATCGTTGAGCGTGTGCTCAGATTGTCTGAGTACGACAATCGCTTGAATCAAGTGGGAGTTAATCTTCCAAATGAGATAGTGATAGTTCTCCAAAGTCACTACCACCAAGCTGTGAGAGCTTCGTGATGAACTATAACATATCAAGGATACATACAATGATCCTTGAGCGATTCGCAATGTTTGACACTATGAAAGTAGAAATCAAGAAGGAGCATCAATAGTTGATGGTTTGTAAAACCACTAAGTTTCAAGAAAGGCAAGGGCTAGAAGGGATACTTCGTGAAACGGCAAAACAGTTGCTGCACTAATGAAGAGACCCAAGATTAAACCCAAACCCGAGACTAAGTGCTTCTGTAATGAGGGGAACAGTCACTGAGGCGGAGCAACTCTAGATACTTGGTAGATAAGAAGGCTGGCAGAAGTCAAGAGAAGTATATTAGATATACATGATGTTGATGTGTACTTTACTAGTACTCCTAGTAGCATGAGGGTATTGGATACCGGTTCGGTTGCTAAGTGATTAGTAACATGAAATGAAAGCTACGACATAAACGGAGACTAGCTAAAGGCGAGGTGACGATACGTGTTGGAAGTGTTTCCAAGGTTTATATGATCAAACGTCGCACGCTCCCTCTACCATCGGGATTGGTGTCAAACCTAAATAATTGTTATTTGGTGCTTGCGTTAAGCATGAACATGATTTGATCGTGTTTATTGCAATACGATTATTCATTTAAAGAGAATAATGGTTACTCTATTTTCTTGAATAATCACCTTCAATGGTTTATTGAATCTCGATCGTAGTGTTACACATGTTCATAATATTAGTGCCAAAAGATACGAGTTAATGATGATAGTACCACTTGTGGCACTGCCGCTTGAGTCATGTTAGTATAAATTGCATGAAGAGGCTCCATGCTGATGGATCTTTGTACTCACCTGATTTCGAATCACTAGTGACATGCAAATCATACCACATGAGCAAGGCCTTGTTTTCATTAAGATGAAATAAGATAGTAACTTGTTGGAAGTGATACATTTTGATGTATGCAGTCCAATGGGTGCTGAGGCACGCAGTGGATATCATTATGTTCTTACTTTACTAACGATTTGAGTAGATACAGGAGTATTTACATAATGAATCACAAGTCTGAAATGTTGAAAAGTTCAAATCCGTTTCAGAGTGAAGTTCGTCGTAACAAGAGGATAAACTGTCTACGATATGATCATAGAAATGAATATCTAAGTTACGAGTTTTGGTACGCAGTTAAGACGATGTGGAAATTGTTTCGCAGTTCATGCCACCTGGAACATCATAGTGTGATGATGTGTCTGAACGTCATAGCCACGCACTATTTGGTATGGTGCATACTATGATGTCTCTTATCGAATTACCACTATCGTTTATGGGTTATGCATTAGAGACAACCACACTCACTTTAAATAGGGCACCGCGTATTTCCGTTGAGATGACACAGTATAGACTGAGGTTTAGAGAAATCTAAACTGTCGTTTCTTGAAAGTTTGGGGCTTCGACACTTATGTGAAAAAGTTTCAGTCTGATAAGCTCGAACCCAAAGCGGATAAATGCTTCTTCATAGGGTATCCAAAAACAGTTGGGTACATCTCCTATCTCAGATCCGAAAGCAAAGTGTTTGTTTCTAGAAACGGATCCTTTCTCGAGGAAAGGTTTCTCTCGAAAGAATTGAGTGGGAGGGTAGTAGAACTTGATGAGGTTATTGAACCATCACTTCAACCAGTGTGTAGCAAGGCGCATGAAGTTGTTCCTGTGGCGCCTACACCAATTGAAGTGGAAGCTGATGATGGTGATCATTGAGCTTCGAATCAAGTTACTACAAAGCTCGTAGGTCGACAAGGTCGCGTACTGCTGCAGAGTAGTACGGTAACCCTGTCTTGGAGGTCATGTTGTTGAGAAACAGTGAACCTACGAGTTATGGAGAAAGCGATGGTGGGCCCAGATTCCGACAAATGGCTGGAAGCCATGAAATCTGAGAGAGGATCCATGTGTGAAAACAAAGTGTAGACTTTGGTACAACTACTTGATGGTCATAGGACTATTGAGTAAAATGGATCTTTAAAAGAAGACAGACGATGATGGTGATAAGTCACTATTAAGAAAAGCTCGACTTGTCGCAAAGATGTTTTCGAGAAGATCAAACAGTTGACTATGATGAGACTTTCTCACTCGTAGTGATGCTAAAGGTCTGTTAGAATTATGTTAGTTGTTGATGCATTATTTATGAAATATTGCATGTAGGATGTCAAAACATTGTTTCCTCGACGGTTTCCTTGAGCAAACATTGTATGTGATACAACCAGAAGGTTTTGTCGATCCTAAAGATACTAGCAAGTGTGCAAGCTCCAGTGATCCTTCAATGGACTGGTGCAAGCATCTCGGAGTTGGAATATACACTTTGATGAGATGATCAAAGATTTTTGGGTTTGTACAAGGTTTATGAGAAACTTGTATTTCCAAGGAAGTGAGTGGGAGCACTATAGAAATTCTGATAAGTATATGTGGTTGACATATTGTGGATCAGAAGTAATGTAGAATTTCTGTAAATCATACAAGGTTGTTTGAAAGGAGTATTCAAAGGAGTACCTGGATTGAGCTACTTGAACGTTGAGCATCAAAAATCTATCGAGATAGATCGAAAGCGCTTAATGGAAGTTTCAACAAGATGCATGCCTTGACAAGTTTTTGAAGGAGTTCAAAATAGATCAGCAAAGAAGGAGTTCTTGGTTGCGTTGTGAGGTGTGAATTTGAGTAAGACTCAAAACCCCACCCCGGCAGAATAAAGAGAATAGACGAAGGTCGTCTTCTATGCCTTAGCCGTAGAATCTAAAGTATGCCATGCTGTGTACCGCACCTGATGTGTGCCTTGACTCAAAGTCTGTTGAGAGGTACAGAAAGTGATCCATGATTGAATCACTGATTAGCGGTCAAAGTTATCCTTAGTAACTAAAATAGACTAAGGAATTTTTCTCGATTATGGAGGTGGTTAAAGAGTTCGTCGTAAAGGGTTACGTTGATGCAAGCTTTGACACTAATCCGAATAACTATGAGTAGTGAAACGGATTTGTATAGTAGAGTAGATATTTGGAGCATTTCCGAATAGCACGTAGTAGTAGCATCTATAAGATGACATAAAAATTTGTAAAGAACGCACGGATCTGAAAGTTTCAGAACCATTGACTAAAAACCTCTCTCACGAGCAAGACGTGATCAGACCCCATAACTATATGGGTGTTGGATTCGTTGGAATCACATGGTGATGTGAACTAGATTATTGCCTCTAGTGCAAGTGGGAGACTGTTGGAAATATGCCCTAGAGGCAATAATAAATTAGTTATTATTATATTTCTTAGTTCATGATAATCGTTTATTATCCATGCTATAATTGTATTGATTGGAAACACAATACTTGTGTGGATACATAGACAAAACACTGTCCCTAGTAAGCCTCTAGTTGACTAGCTCGTTGATCAAAGATGGTCAAGGTTTCCTCGCCATGGGCAAGTGTTGTCACTTGATAACGGGATCACATCATTAGGATAATCATGTGATGGACTAGACCCAAACTAATAGACGTAGCATGTTGATCGTGTCATTTTGTTCCTACTGTTTTCTGCGTGTCAAGTATTTATTCCTTTGACCATGAGATCATATAACTCACTGACACCGGAGGAATGCTTTGTGTGTATCAAACATCGCAACGTAACTGGGTGACTATAAAGATGCTCTACAGGTATCTCCGAAGGTGTTAGTTGAGTTAGTATGGATCGAGACTGGGATTTGTCACTCCGTGTGACGGAGAGGTATCTCGGGGCCCACTCGGTAATACAACATCACACACAAGCCTTGCAAGCAATGTGACTTAGTGAAAGTTGCGGGATCTTGTATTACGGAACGAGTAAAGAGACTTGCCGGTGAACGAGATTGAAATAGGTATGCGGATACTGATGATCGAATCTCGGGCAAGTAACATACCGAAGGACAAAGGGAATGACATACGGGATTATATGAATCCTTGGCACTGAGGTTCAAACGATAAGATCTTCGTAGAATATGTAGGATCCAATATGGGCATCCAGGTACCACTATTGGATATTGACCGAGTAGTCTCTCGGGCCATGTCTGCATAGTTCTCGAACCCGCACGGTCTGCACACTTAAAGTTCGACGTTGTTTTATGCGTATTTGAGTTATATGGTTGGTTACCGAATGTTGTTCGGAGTCCCGGATGAGATCACGGACGTCACGAGGGTTTCCTGAATGGTACGGAAATGAAGATTGATATATAGGATGACCTCATTTGATTACCGGAAGGTTTTCGGAGTTACCGGGAATGTACCGGGAATGACGAATGGGTTCCGGGAGTTCACCGGGGGGGGGGCAACCCACCCCGGGGAAGCCCATAGGCCTTGAGGGTGGCATACCAGCCCTTAGTGGGCTGGTGGGACAGCCCAAAAGGGCCCTATGCGCCTAGGAAAGAAAATCAAAGAGAAAGAAAAAAAGAGGAGGTGGGAAGGGAAGGAAGGACTCCCACCCACCAAACCAAGTCCAACTCGGTTTGGGGGGGGGAGCCTTCCCCCTTGGACTCGGCCGACCCCCTTGGGGCTCCTTGAGCCCCAAGGCAAGGTCCCCTCCCTCCCACCTATATATACGGAGGTTTTAGTGCTGATTTGAGACGACTTTTCCACGGCAGCCCGACCACATACCTCCACGGTTTTTCCTCTAGATCGCGTTTCTGCGGAGCTCGGGCGGAGCCCTGCTGAGACAAGGTCATCACCAACCTCCGGAGCGCCGTCACGCTGCCGGAGAACTCTTCTAACTCTCCGTCTCTCTTGCTGGATCAAGAAGGCCGAGATCATCGTCGAGCTGTACGTGTGTTGAACGCGGAGGTGCCGTCCGTTCGGTACTAGATCGTGGGACTGATCGCGGGATTGTTCGCAGGGCGGATCAAGGGACGTGAGGACGTTCCACTACATCAACCGCGTTCACTAACGCTTCTGCTGTACGATCTACAAGGGTACGTAGATCACTCATCCCCTCTCGTAGATGGACATCACCTATATAAGTCTTCGTGCGCGTAGGAAAATTTTTGTTTCCCATGCGACGTTCCCTAACATGTAATGACCGAGCCGGACAGCTCTAGGCCAAGAATGGTGGAGACCTTGTCCACAAGGGCTTTAGTTCGTCTGTGATGCATTTCATTCTGGTAGAGACGTCCACCCTAGAAAAATTTCAACTTTGGTACTCTAGGGCCATGCTTACTATCATCACAAACAGATAAATGGGAAGAGCCGAGGGAGCAGCGGAAGGGGAGGGTACTCACAAGGTGTTGGAGTGCTGGATGTCGGCCTCCGGCACTTTGACCGAGTCCCCGAACGACCTCTGGGTGGCCGCCGACATCATATCCTTGCCCTTCCTCTCTCTCCGCTAGGGTTTGGGGTACTGTGATGCTCCATGGGGCCGCTGCATGGTGGAGGAAAAGGGACTCCATATCCATGGTTGCGTCCCGTCCCACGGAGGTGTGCCCCTCCTGCCGTCGTTGTTGGCATGCCCATGACGACCTCCAGAGAAGGAAGAGAAGATGAGGTGAGCCGAGGAGGATATGGTGGGCGAAAGAGGGGAGAGGCTTACTGATACGTCTCAAATGTATCTATAAATTTTTATGGTTTCACGCTGTTATCTTGTCTTCTTTGTATGTTTTATGTACCTTTTTATATCTTTTTGGGACTAACTTATTAATTCAGTGCCAAGTTCCAGTTCCTGTTTTTTCCGTGTTTTTCACTCATTTCAGATCTGATTTTGGAGGGATAACTTTCTTTTGGCCTTGTTGTTTTGAAAGTTCATGATTACTTTGCTAGTTTGCTTGAATTATTATTGTTTCCACGTCAATAGCAAACTATTGTTTTGAATCTAATGGATCTGAACATTCACGTCACATAAGAGGAATTACAAAGGACACCTATGCTAGGTAGCATGAAAGTATCAAAAATTCATTCTTATCACTTCCCTACTCCAGGACGAGCAGGAGTTAAGCTTGGGGATGCTTGATAGTCTCAAACGTATCTATAATTTTTGATGGTTTCACGTTGTTATCTTGTCTTCTTTGTATGTTTTATGTACCTTTTTATATCTTTTTGGGACTAACTTATTAATTCAGTGCCAAGTGCCACTTCCTGTTTTTTCCGTGTTTTTGACTCTTTTCAGATCTGATTTTGGAACGGAGTCCAAACAGAATAAAAACCATAAAATGATTTTTTCCCGAACGAAAGAAGACCAGGGAGCCTTTGGGCCAAGCCAGGTGGGCCCAGGGAGCCCACAAGCTCTCACCACGCCACCAGGGGGAGGCGGCGGTGGGCAAGCTTGTGGCCACCCTAGCCGCCCCCTGACCTAGATCTTGCGCCTATATATTCCCAAATATTCCGCAAAAATCAGGGGAGCCTCGAAAATACTTTTCCGCGACGCAAGCTTCCGTTTCCGCGAGCTCTCATCTGGAGACCCTTCCCGGCACCCTACCGGAGGGGACTTTGGAGGTGGAGGGCTTCTTCATCATCATCATCACCCCTCCAATGACTCGTGAGTAGTTTCTTCAGACCTACGGGTCCGTAGTTAGTAGCTAGATGGCTTCTTCTCTCTCTTGGATCTTCAATACAAAGTTCTCCATGATCTTCATGGAGATCTATCCGATGTAATCTTCTTTGGCGGTGTGTTTGTCGAGATCCGGTGAATTGTGGACTTGTGATCAGATTATCTATGATATATATTCGAGTCTTTGCTGATTTCTTATATGCATGATTTTATATCCTTGTAAGTCTCTCCGAATCTTGGGTTTTGTTTGGCCAACTAGATCTATGATTCTTGCAATGGGAGAAGTGCTTGGTTTTGGGTTCTGCCATGTGGTGACCTTTCCAAGTGACAGTAGGGGCAGCAAGGCACACATCAAGCAGTTGCCATCAAGGGTAAAAAGATGGGGTTTTATCATTGGTTTGAGATTATCCCTCTACATCATGTCATCTTGCTTAAGGCGTTACTCTGTTCTTATGGACTTAATACACTAGATGCATGCTGGATAGCGGTCGACGTGTGGAGTAATAGGAGTAGATGCAGAAAGTATCGGTCTACTTGTTTCGGACGTGATGCCTATAGAAATAATCATTGCATAGATATCGTCACGACTGTGCACAGTTCTATCAATTGGTCGACAGTAATTTGTTCACCCACCGTCTACTTGCTTTCATGAGAGAAGCCACTAGTAAACACTACGGCCCCTGGGTCTATTCACATCCATCGTTTACATCTCCGCTTTTACTTTGCTTTGTTACTTTGTTGCTTTCAGTTCTCACTTGGCAAACAATCTATAAGGGATTGACAACCTCTTCATAGTGTTGGGTGCAAGCTTTTGTGTTTGTGCAGGATCTTGAGGTACTCTTCTGCCGGATTGATACCTTGGTTCTCAAACTGAGGGAAATACTTACCGTCGCTGTGCTACATCACACTTTCCGCTTCGAGGGAACACCACCACAGGGCTCCAAGGCCACGGGGGAAATCCTTTGCATACTTGCCTAGGAAGTCCCTTAAGGCGTAGCCGTAGCTGAAGGATTCCTGGTGCCGTCGACACAACTACTTCCTAGCGCCGTTGCAAGGGATAGACAGCAGAACAATCAGGAGTATTTCCGGCACCGTTGTCGGGGATCTTTTTGAGGTAGCAGAAGTATTTATGGCTCCGTTGCCAGGGAGGAGGATCGTCAAGAATATTCTCCCGACAACGTGCCTATTTCTGGCGCCGTTGCCGGGGAGGAGAAATCAAGATCTATCCAAGTAGGTCTCACCAACTCATCTCTTGCATTTACTTTTGTTGCCAGTTGCCTCTCATTTTCCTCTCCCCCACTTCACATTTTCCGTTTTCATTCGCCTTTCTCCTTCGCCGTTTTCTTTTGCCCTTGCCGTTTTCCTTTGACGGTTTCTTGCTTGCTTGTGTGCTTGTTTGTTTGTTGAAGACATCATCTCTGAAAACACCAAACTTTGCGACTTCTCGAGCACTAATAATAATGATTTTATTAGTACTCCGATTGCTCCCGCCACTAGTGCGGAATCGTATGAAATCAACGCAACTTTGCTGAATCTTGTTATGAAAGAGCAATTCTCTGGCCTTCCTAGTGAAGATGCCGCATCCCATCTCAATACCTTCATTGAGCTTTGTGATATGCAAAAGAAAAGAGATGTGGATAATGACGTGATTAAGTTGAAACTTTTTCCTTTCTCGTTGCGAGATCGCGCAAAAACTTGGTTTTCTTCTTTGCCTAAAAATAGTATCGATTCTTGGGATAGGTGCAAAGATGCTTACATATCCAAGTATTTTCTGCCGGCTAAGATCATCTCCTTACGTAACAATATCATGAATTTCAAGCAACTTGATCATGAACACATTGCACAATCTTGGGAGAGGATGAAGCTTATGATTAGAAATTGTCCCGCTCATGGCTTGAGTTTGTGGATGATTACACAAATATTTTACGCTCGCTTGAATTTCGCTTCTCGCAATATCTTGGACTCCGCCTCAGGTGGAACATTCATGGAAATCATGTTAGGAGACGCTACAAAACTCCTAGACAATATCATGACCAACTACTCTGAGTGCACACTGAACGGTCGCCTGCTAGCAAAAAGGTGCACGCTATAGAAGAGATTAACTCGCTTAGTGCTAAGATGGACGAGTTTATAAATTTGGTTGCTAGTAGAAACACTACCGTAGATCCTAATGACATGCCATTATCTTCTTTGATTGAGAGTAGCAACGCTAGTTTGGACGTGAATTTTGTTGGTAGGAACAATTTTGGCAACAACAATTCTTTTAGAGGAAACTATGTTCCTAGGCCTTTTCCTAGTAACTCCTCTAACAATTATGGAAATTCCTAGGGCAACACTTATGGAAATCACATCAAATTACCCTCTGATTTAGAGAGTAATATCAAAGAGTTCATCAACTCTCAAAAGATTTTCAATGCGTCCA
Organism: Hordeum vulgare subsp. vulgare; assembly: GCF_904849725.1. NCBI lineage: Eukaryota > Viridiplantae > Streptophyta > Magnoliopsida > Poales > Poaceae > Hordeum > Hordeum vulgare. The sequence continues at coordinate 93,671,159 of NC_058521.1, read as the reverse complement.
TAGAGGAAAAACTACTCAAAATAGACGAATTGGCTAAGAGCGTTGATAGGATGTCTTGTGATATTGATGCTTTGAAAGTTAGATGCGCTCCTCCCAAGATCAAATTGGATGAAACTTTGAAAGCTATGCGTATCTCCATGAATGACAGCAAAGAAAGAACCGCCCAAATTCGCGCTAGACATGAATGGTTTAAAAGGGGGCATTCTAGTGATGCAAATCACGAAGATCTTAAAGTGCTTGGTGTGTCTCCTCTTGAATCTTTGTTTTCACGTGCCAAACCTACTTATGGAGGGGCTGGATATGAATCCACTTTGGTTGAAAAACGCCCCAATGATTCGGAGTCCACCTATCATGATGATAAAGGTGTGGAGAGTGGAGTAGAAGAAGTCAACATTTTGGGTAGTAATGAAACTCCCACTTTGGATTTCAAGGAATTCAATTATGATAATTGCTCCTTGTTTGAATGCATTTCTTTGATGCAATCCATTGCAAATTCTCCACATTCTTATAGCCAAAGCAAAGCCTTTACCGCGCATATCGTAGATGCTATGATGAAATCTCTTGAAGAGAAGCTCGAACTAGAAGTCTCGATACCTAGAAAAATTCATGTTGAGTGGGAACCTACTATCAAAATCAAGATCAAAAACTATGAGTGCAATGCTTTGTGTGATTTGGGTGCTAGTGTTTCCACGATTCCAAAGTCTTTATGTGATATTCTTGGTTTTCATCAGATTGAAGAGTGTTCTCTTAATTTGCATCTTGCGAATTCTACCTTCAAGAAGCCCATGGGGAGGATCGATGATGTTCTTATTGTTGCAAATAAGAACTATGTACCCGTGGATTTCATTGTACTTGACATAGATTGCAATCCTTCATGTCCCATTATTCTTAGTAGACCTTTCCTAAGGACTATTGGTGCTATCATCGATATGAAGGAAGGGAATATTAGATTTAAATTTCCCTTAAAGAAGGGCATGGAGCACTTTCCTAGAAAGAAAATAAGATTTCCTTATGAATCTATGATGAGGGCTACTTATGGTTTGAGCACCAAAGATGACTATACGTGATTCCATCACTTTCGCCTAGCTAAGGGCGTTAAACAAAAGCGCTTGTTGGGAGGCAACCCAACGAATCTATCCTTTTTCTTTCTGTTTTATGTTTTTCACACTTTCATAATTCTGTTATGATTGTGTTTTTTGTGTTTCTTTTTGCGTTTGTGCCAAGCAAAACCGTTATGATTAGTCTTGAGGATGATCGTTTGGTCATGCTGGGAAAGACAGAAACTTTCTGCTCACGAAAAGAATTTTCAATTTTTTTCTGTAAGAGATTTTGAGTTGATTCTTCTTGCTGCTGATTTCTACGCAAATTCTTCAGCCTGTCGTAATTTTTCAGAATGTTTGAAGTACCAGAGGTATATGAAACATACAGATTTCTATATACTGGTCTGCTGTTGACAGATTCTGTTTTTGTTGTGTTGGTTGCTTATTTTGATGAAACTATGGATAGTATCGGGGGGTATTAGCCATGGAAGATTTAAAGTACAGTAACCTAACATCAGCACAAGTAGAATTTGAGTTTGCTACAGTACCTAAGGAAGTGGTGGTTTTCTTTCTTGTACTAATGTTATCACGAGTTTCTGTTTAAGTTTCGTGTTGTGAAGTTTTCAAGTTTTGGGTGAAGTTCTTATGGACAAAAAGATAAAGAGTGGAAAGAGCTCAAGCTTGGGGATGCCCAAGGCACCCCAAGAGATTCAAGGATGCCGTAAAAGCCTAAGCTTGGGGATGACCCGGGAAGGCATCGCCTCTCTCGTCTTCAATCCATCGGTAACGTTACTTGGGGCTATATTTTTATTCACCACATGTTATGTGTTTTTGCTTGGAGCATCTTGTATCGTAGGAGACTTTTATTTTTGTTGTGTCACAATCATCCTTGCTGCACACCTATAGAGAGAGACATGCACACACTGTGATTTTTTCGAGCTTCACTTAAATCTTTTGGTAGACAATTCAGCTCACATGTGCTTCAGTTATATCTTTTGAGCTAGATACTTTTGCTCTATGTGCTTCACTAATATATTTTAGAGCGTAGTGGTGCGTGGCTTGGTAGTTGATCTATGCTTTCAAAGTAGTCTCAAAAGGATTAGTTATCCAAAGGAATACGAAAACTTCCACCTTCATGTGCATTGAATAGTTAGAGAAGTTTGATTCATCTCAATTAGTTTTGAGTTGTGGTTATGGTAATATTGAAGTCATGCTAGTAAGGTGTTGTGGATCTAGAAATACTTGTGTTGAAGTTAGTAATTCCCGTAGCATGCACGTATGGTGAACTGCTATGTGATGAAATCTGAGCATGATTAGTATATTGATTATCATCCTTTGTCTGGCGGTCGGGATTGTGTGATGGTTTATACCTACCAACCCTTCCCCTAGGAGTATGCGTTGAATGCTTTGTTTCGATTACTAATAAAATTTTTGCAACAAGTATATGAGTTCTTCATGACTAATGTTGAGTCCATGGTTTAGATGCACTTTCACCTTCCACCATCACTATCTTCTGAGTGCCGTGCAACTCTCGCCGGTGCACAAAACCCACCATTAGCCTTCCTCAAAACATCCACCATACCTACCTACTATGGCTTTTTCAAAGTCATTCCGAGATATATTGCCATGCAACTACCTCCATGATATGTGCCACCACGTCTACATTGCCTTTACACGATCGTAAGATAGCTAACATGATGTTTCCATTGATGTCTATGCCATGCTAGATCATTGCCACGGTACATTACCGAAGGCATTCCATATAGAGTCATAATTGCTCTAAGTTTTGAGTTGAAAGTGTGATGATCATCATTATTGGAGCATTGTCCCATGTTAGGAAATAAAAGAGGCCAAAGAAGCCCATAAAAAAGAGGCCAAAGAGCCCACCCAAAAAAATAAGAGAAAAAGAGAGAAGGGACAATGCTACCACTTTTTCCACACTTGTCCATATTGAGCACCATGATCTTCATGATTGAGAGTCTCTCGTTTTCTCACCACCATATAGCTAGTGGGAAATTCTCATTATATAACTTGGCTTGTATATTCCAATGATAGGCTTCCTCAAAATTGCCTTAGGCCTTCGTGAGCAAGCAAGTTGGATGCACACCCACTAGTTTTCTTTAAGAGCTTTCACATACTTGTAGCTCAAGTGCATCATTTGTATGGCAATCCCAAGTCATTCACATTGATATCTATTAATGAGCATCTCCACAGCTCATTGATATGCCTAGTTAATGTGACTATCTTCTCCTTTTTGTCTTGCAACCTCCACCACATTCCACACCATCTATAGTGCTATAACCTTGGCTCACGCTCATCTATTGCGTGAGAGTTGAAAATGTTTGAGAAAGTAAAGGTGTGAAACAATTACTTGGCCAATACCGGGGTTGTACATGATTTAAATTCGTTGTGCAATGATGATAGAGCATAGCCAGACTATATGCTTTTGTAGGGATAACTTTCTTCTGGCCTTGTTATTTTGAAAGTTCATGATTACTTTGCTTGTTTGCTTGAATTATTATTGTTTCCACGTCAATAGAAAACTATTGTTTTGAATCTAATGGATCTGAACATTCATGTCACATAAGAGGAATTACGAAGGACACCTATGCTAGGTAGCATGAAAGCATCAAAACTTCATTCTTATCATTTCCCTACTCGAGGACGAGCAGGAGTTAAGCTTGGGGATGCTTGATACGTCTCAAACGTATCTATAATTTGTTTATGGTTTCACGCTGTTATCTAGTCTTCTTTGTATGTTTTATGTACCTTTTTATATCTTTTTGGGACTAACTTATTAATTTAGTGCCAAGTGCCAGTTCCTATTTTTTCCGTGTTTTTGACTCTTTTCAGATCTGATTTTGGAACGGAGTCCAAACGGAATAAAAACCACAAAATGATTTTTTCCCGAATGAAAGAAGACCAGGGAGCCTTTGGGCCAAGCCAGGTGGGCCCCAGGGAGCCCACAAGCTCTCACCACGCCACCAGGGGGGAGGCGGCAGTGGGCAAGCTTGTGGCCACCCTGGCTGCCCCCTGGCCTAGATCTTGCGCCTATATATTCCCAAATATTCCGCAAAAAATCAGGGGAGCCTCAAAAATACTTTTCCGCCGCCGCAAGCTTCCGTTGGAGGGCTTCTTCATCATCATCATCGCCCCTCCAATGACTCGTGAGTAGTTCACTTCAGACGTACGGGTCCGTAGTTAGTATCTAGATGGCTTCTTCTCTCTCTTGGATCTTCAATACAAAGTTCTCCATGATCTTCATGGAGATCTATCCGATGTAATCTTCTTTGGCGGTGTGTTTGTCGAGATCCGATGAATTGTCGACTTGTGATCAGATTACCTATGATATATATTTGAGTCTTTGCTGATTTCTTATATGCATGATTTTATTTCCTTGTAAGTCTCTCTGAATCTTGGGTTTTGTTTGGCCAACTAGATCTATGATTCTTGCAATGGGAGAAGTGCTTGGTTTTGGGTTCTGCCATGTGGTGACCTTTCCCAGTGACAGTAGGGGCAGCAAGGCACACATCAAGCAGTTGCCATCAAGCGTAAAAAGATGGGGTTTTTATCATTGGTTTGAGATTATCCCTCTACAACATGTCATCTTGCTTAAGGCGTTACTCTGTTCTTATGGACTTAATACACTAGATGCATGCTGGATAGCGGTCGACGTGTGGAGTAATAGTAGTAGATGCAGAAAGTATCGGTCTACTTGTTTCGGACGTGATGCCTATAGAAATAATCATTGCATAGATATCGTCACGACTCTGCACAGTTCTATCAATTGCTCGATAGTAATTTGTTCACCCACCGTCTACGTTCTTTCATGAGAGAAGCGACTAGTAAACACTACGACCCTCGGGTCTATTTACATCCATCGTTTCCATCTCTGCGTTTACTTTGCTTTGTTACTTTGTTGCTTTCAGTTCTCACTTGACAAACAATCTATAAGGGATTGATAACCCCTTCATTGCGTTGGGTGCAAGCTTTTGTGTTTGTGCAGGATCTTGAGACACTCTTCCACCGGATTGATACCTTGGTTCTCAAACTGAGGGAAATACTTACCGTCGCTGTGCTACATCACCCTTTCCGCTTTGAGGGAACACCAATGCATGGCTCCAAGGCCACGGGGGAAATCCTTTGCATACTTGCCTAGGAAGTCCCTTAAGGCGTAGCCGTAGCTGAAGGATTCCTGGTGCCGTCGACACAACTACTTCCTGGTGCCGTTGCAAGGGATACACAGCAGAACAATCAGAAGTATTTCCGGCACCGTTGTCGGGGATCTTTTTGAGGTAGCACTTACCGGTGCTGGATCCGGGCAACTCTAGCCTCACCACTGCCTGCCGTGGTGGTTCCCAATGAACAAAAGGGGTAGTCGTGGATCTGCAAGGAGGTAAGGGAGGCGCGGACGAAGGGGATCTCATGGGTGTGCTGCGTGTGGCTGGAGCTCACCGAAACCGGGTGGCGTGGGTGGTGGCGGTCTGGGCGACGGCGAGGGAGAGGAGTTCGTGCAGAGAGACGAGGCAATGAGGGTTGGGTGGGTTCGAGAGTGGTGGCGGCGGTAAGGGAGGAGCGAAGCTCTAGGGTTCCTGCGAGATACACAGAGATTGATGCAGTTCAAGTGAGAGAGAGAGATAGAGGGGTTTGGTGCGGGGTGGTGTGGTGGGTTGGATCGAGAAGTGGATGGACGGATGGATGGACTGATGTTTGCCATGTCACCGATCCAAGCCACAAGTGATCCCACCAATCAGAACTGAGTTGTTTTTTTTAGTTTTTTCTCTTATAAGGCATATAATCAATGTTATGACAAAATTCATGGCAAAGTTTGTACATATGATCTCACATTTTGCATAAGTGTGCATATTGGAATGGAAAACAATGTTGCTAAATGGAGTTTCCATTTTCTTCGTACGGACATTTCATTTTCCATTTTTCCAATGTCGAAAATGAGTGTTTTTGTGAAGGACGTACCATATATTTGATGCAAAATTTGACCGAATTAATTTTCTAAGGTACTAGTCCATATTTAATGTAAAATTGACCAAATGGTTGGGTGTCAAAAGCTTTGAGCCACCTCTCGTGAAAAAGACAAATTTCCGTCGATTCACGAGGAAGCGGGTCAATTTTGAACTGCAACTGTCACATAGTTTGCTCTTTATTTTGCCAAAAATCATTTTTAGTTACACAAGTTGTAAGTGCATCTAGTGCCCCTTAGTGATTTTGGTGGTTTGAAGACTTATAGGTTAAGTATCTAATGTGTTTGTGAGTGTACACAGGATCTATAAGTCATTGAGGAGTTTGAGATATTTGAAGAATATCGACCCCTAAAAATGTATATCTTCAGATGAAGAAATTGGTCTGAAGCTGAAGAAATGAATCGCGAGGAATCTGCGATGAAATTGATATTCCTCATGAAGATACTGATATTGAGAAGACCGGTGGTTCCTAAAGAAAATCATTCTAAAGAAATTGAAGCGTGAAGATTTACTCTTTCTGTTTTACTTTCTTCACATTTGAGTAATAGGAACACCGTACTGTTAAAGGGGGTCGAAGTTCCACTTCGGAATGAATTTCAACATGATGCTCAACCCAAGCCTAATCCTACCAAAAGCCTCAAGTGAGGAATATGAGTGACATGAGGACTCCAACAGTTGAGGGTTCCGACCGTTTCGATAACCACGCCAAGTCATTGGTCTTATCCACTCCAACGGTCATATTATTTAAGGGCATTAGTGTCAAATCATGTCGGGATGCTCCCAGGCTATAAATAGCCACCCCCACAACCACTAGCTGGTTGGCTGCTCCATTAGAAACTGACACTTGTCATAAGAGCAACCCAAATTCCTCAGAGCTTTCGAGAGTAATTCATCAGAGAGGAAATACACCACCCACCGAAACCACAAACCAAACCTAGTGATTGAGCATCACTGAAAAAGTTGTTCCTATGTGGGACTGAAGCCTTTTACCTTTGAGGACTGTGCATCCTCCAGACGGTTAGGCGTCATGGTCTAGAGCAATCCAGTAGTCAATTGTGGATCGCCCGGTGACCAAGTTTGTGAGGGTTTGGAAGTCTGCCCTGAAGACTTACCACGAGTGTTGGGCGAGGACTGTGTGTCCTTAGCTCAAGGAGAATACGGTAGGGACTGTGTGTCCCGGGACTGGGTGTCCTTTGGTTTCAATACCAAGCCGCTCCAAACCAGATGTACAACTGTCACAGCAGTTGGAACTGGGTCATCAACGACTGTCTTCCCTGAGAATCGGGTTCTAATTCCTCAACTCTTTACTTTCTCTGTATTATGTGTTGATGACTTTCACTGTGACTGTTTGAAGAATTTGCTGAAGACTTTCTCTGAATTTCCTCAACCCCAAATTCTTCACAATAGTTAATCATCATCTGTATTCTGCGTGCCTCCTTACTGTGCAATCTGTTTTCACATTCTTCACTCTGTAATACTGCTGTTGTGAACGTTTGCACGTCTGATCCTTTACTGTTTCCGCTGTAAGTTAGTCATCAGTGAGGAATTTCCTCAAAAGGAATTTCCTCAGTGATGAAATTCTAAAAATCTCCTATTCACCCCCCCTCTAGTCGATATAACGCACTTTCAATTGGTATCAGAGCAAGGTACTCCCTTGTTCTGTGTGATTCTGGTTTAACCACCTGGAGTTTTAGTTATGTCGACTGCAGGCATGTTTAAGGTGACTGCAGCATGTCCTACCTATGAGGGAAAGAACTTTCCCTTCTGGAAGAACAAAATGCAAATGCATTTACAAGCTATTGATAATGATCTCTGGTATATTGTGGAAAATGGAGTCCCCACCATCTCTGCCAGTGTCACTCCGGCTGATGTGAAGAAATTCAAGCAACTCGATTCTCAAGCGAAGAACATCATCTGTGGTCATCTGAGCCCTGGCCAGTTTGGAAGAGTAAGTGCCTTGGGCTCTGCAACACTGATCTAGGAGAGACTGTGCAAGGTAAATGAAGGAGTATCAACCCAACGTGACTCTCGTGTTGATATTCTTCGCAATCTCTTCAATCGCTTCAAGAGACATGACAATGAAAGCTGCCAAGACACCTTTGATCGCCTCACTGACATATCAAATGAACTGCAAGCACTAGGAGCTCGAGATATCACTGATCATGAAGTTGTGAAGAAACTGCTGAGATCTTTGGATTCTTCATTTGATACTTTAGTTCTGATGATTCTAGAAAGACCATATTACAAGATGCTTGATCCAGCTGATATACTAGAAAGGCTAAATACTCATGAATTCCAGCTAGAAGAAAAGAGAGATCTATATGGACCAAGCTATTCCAGACCACGTGCACTGAAGGCTAGAGCAATTTCCTCATCTGAAGACGAAGACACAGACGACAGCATTTGTGATCCTGAAGAATTTGGACAGGAGCTTGCAATGCTTGTGAGGAAATTCCAGAGATTTACACGACGAGGCCAATTCGGTAAATCTTCAAGAAGAGACATGAGGAAATCAGAATCTGCATCTCAGGACTACAAGAAACGAACCTGTCACAAGTGCAAGAAATCAGGTCATTACATTGCTGATTGTCCCCGTTGGGGGAAGGAATCAAAGAAGAAGAAATACAAGGGTGACAGTTCTGATGACTCGAAGAAGAAGAAGAAATCTTCAAAATCCTCATCTTCAAAGCCCTCATCGCACAAGAAGACCAGTTTCAGAAAGGCTCGGGCACTTATTGGCAAGGAAATGGACTCCGAGGCAGAATTAGAGGAATGTGATGAAGAAGAGGGTTCTGATGAAGACTCAGAATCAGGACAGGCTAGTCTTGCACTAGCAACCACTTTCGTCAGCAAGTCAATCTTCAATCTTGAAGGAAATGATTGCACCATCCATACTGATGACTGTGCTGATGACATCGCTCCAACCTATTGCTTCATGGCAAAAGGTTCAAAGGTATCAAATAATGCCTCCTCCTTTGATTCAAGTGACTGTGAACCTAATGATTATAAGAAACCCAGTTACAGTAAACTTGCTATCATCGCCACTAAACAACAAACTGCTTTAGAAAAGCTTCAGAAACTGCTAGACAAGAGTGATGATCTGTTGAATGATGAAATGAACCTTAACCAAATCCTCACTAATGACATGAAAAGTCTTCAGTATAGATTTGATAATCTTCAGGATCGTTATGATACACTCCTCACTGATCATGAGAAGCTTTCCTACGAATTTCTTCAAAGGAAGCTTGATCTTGAGAAGCTGAGGATGTCTCATGATGATCTTCGTATGGAAAATGATTCATTACTAGCTCAACAGATCAGCGCTAGTCAAGTTGAATTTATTCCTCCATGTCTTAAATGCATTGAACGCGAAACTGCTGATTCTTCACCAGAATCTTCAAATGCTACTATTGCTACAAATTCTTCAACTGCACCTATTGTGTCTATTTCCTCACTTGAGGAAAACACAAATGTCACTGATGAAAATGCAGGGTTGAAGGAATTGTACGTGACAGGCATGTACAAAAGCCTCAAAGGACATCAAATCCTTTGTGATGTGCTCAAAAAGCAGATCTTGAACAGGAACCCGAGGAAAGAAGGAATTGCCTTTGAGAGGAAATTAAATGCTGATGGATCTTATTGGAAACCTGAGCAGTATCCCAAAACCTCATGGGTTGCTGCTACTGGGCCTCCTTTTGATCCATCTAATCTAACTGGCTTCTCATGTGAATTATCTTATTCCTCGGATGAGTCATTTGATTCCAACTATAAACTGTTCAAAAATCAATCTGGTGAAGTATTTGCTCGATATGCTGGAACTAACTACATGAATGGCCCTCCTCTGAGGAAAATCTGGGTTCCCAAAAGTTGTCATGAAAATCTTTAGGTGAATGTCCTCATGACACCACCACTGAAGAATCTGAACCCCAGATCAAATTCCTCAGGAGAACCAAAGTCTTCAAGAGGATCAAAGTCCTCAATTGGTCAAAACTATGCTCGTACCTGTGCTTATGCGTCTAACATGCAGGGAAACTACAAGGAATATGAATATGAGCGTTACTCCTCAAATCATTATGTTCATAAATCCTCAAACCAGTTCTCTGCATATTCATATGAGTACTATAATCCCACTACTGTTAAGAGAAGTGCATTAGCTTCAATGCCACCTTTCTCATATGGTGCTCGCAGGATGATGAACGCTTTACCACCCCTTCAGATGTGGGTGGTGAAGAAATCGAACTAATCACTTCTGCAGGACAGGTCTCCAGATGAAAATCATCATCTTAAGAATTTGCTGGGGACCTGAGGAAATGCTTCATAGGACGCAAGCTAATGATCTGATGAAATTAGTATCATATTCTTCAAATCTGAAGCATATGAGATGGTAAGCTGTACTAATTCATCTGCAGGATCACACACCCAAAAATACTGAGTGGGTTCTCGATAGTGGGTGCACACATCACATGACTGGTGATAAAAGCTTACTGATGAATATGCCACTAACTCCATCACCTCTGAAGCAAATCGCATATGCTGATAAAGGTAAAAGCAAGATATTGTGACTTGGCAAAGTGGCTATTTCCAAGGATAGGCATATGGACAAAGTGATGCTTCTTGAATCCCTTGGTTCTAACCTGATGTCATTCTCAATGCTCTATGATCTTGATATGATTGTTATCTTTGGTAGATATAGATGTGTAGTCATCATGGCATCTGACAGATCCAAAGTCTTCGAAGGTGTAAGAAGAGGGGATTTGTACATTGTTGATTTCTCTATAGGTCCTCAACAAGCCACTTGCTTACTAGCAAAAACCTCAGAAGGATGGCTGTGGCACCGAAGACTAGGTCATGCAGGCATGAGGAATTTGCACACGCTCGCGAAGAAGAAGCATGTCATCGGCATCGAATCAGTCAAATTCCTCAAGGATCATCTCTGCGGTGCTTGTGAATCTGGGAAAATGACCAGATCCAAGCATCCCTCCAAAACCATCATGACCACTACACGTCCATTCGAATTGCTTCATATGGATTTATTTGGACCTACTCACTATGCCACACTAACCAATGCAGCATCTCTATATGGCTTTGTCATAGTTGATGATTATTCCAGATACACTTGGGTGCATATTATAGTGTATAAAACTGAAGTGCAGGAAATCTTCAAATGATTTTCTTCAAGGGCCTCGACAAACTTTGGTGTCAAGATCAAACATATCAGGAGTGATAATGGAACCGAGTTCAAAAACACTGGTCTTGATGATTATCTTCATGAACTTGGTATTACTCACGAATTGTCTGCTCCTTATACTCCTCAACAGAATGGTGTTGTCGAAAGGAAGAACATGACTCTGGTTGAAATGGTGAGAACCATGCTTGAACAATATCAGACTCCTCGTCGCTTTTGGCCTGAAGCAATCAACACTGCATGCCATATCATCAACAGGGTATATCTTCACAAATTCCTCAAGAAAACCTCATATGAACTCCTCACTGACAAGAAACCCAATGTAAGTTATTTCAAAGTCTTCGGTGCAAAATGTTGGATTAGAGATCCTCACCACAGCTCAAAATTTGCACCTAAGGCACATGAAGGTTTTATGCTCGGTTATGGAAAGGACTCGCACACTTACACAGTCTTCAACAACTATCACAACAAATTTGTTGAGACTGTAGATGTGCGGTTCGATGAAACTAATGGCTCGCAAAGAGAGCAATTGCCTTCTGATCCAGATAAGATGTCTCCTGAGGAAGTAATAAAGCTCAAGCGTACTGAAGACATTGTTCCATCTGAGGAAATTGATGAAGAAACGATCCCCATCGCTGATAAAAACCAAGAAGATGCTCCTAAGGAAATTGCAACAGCACCACTTCCTCAACCCAGACAAAATCCTCAACCAGCTCATCCGAGGATTGCAAACGAAGTAGAACTTGACAAAATCCTCAACGACATCAACGCGCCAGGTCCTCTCACTCGCTCAAAAGCTTCACACTTAGTTAACTTTTGTGGGCATTTTTCCTTTGTATCCATCACAGAACCCTCAAAAGTTGTTGAGGCTTTTCAGGAACCGGAGTGGATCCAAGCTATGCAAGACGGACTTCTTCAATTCAAGCTGAATGACGTATGGGAGCTCGTCAAACGACCAGATCGTCGCAAGCACAACATCATCGGCACCAAGTGGATTTTCCGAAACAAGCAAGATGAGGACGGTCAAGTGGTGAGGAACAAGGCACGACTTGTAGCCCAAGGCTACACCCAGGTTGAAGGAATAGATTTCGATGAAACTTTTGCACCTGTTGCTAGACTGGAAGCTATTTGAATACTACTTGCTTATGCTAATCATCATAACATCACCTTATATCAAATGGATGTGAAAAGTGCATTCCTCAATGGTAAGCTTGAGGAAGAAGTATATGTTGCTCAGCCCCCAGGTTTTGAGGATCCAAAGAATCCAGACAAAGTCTTCAGACTCAAAAAGGCTCTGTATGGTCTCAAGCAAGCCCCTCGGGCATGGTATGATACATTGAAGGAATTCCTCATGAAGAAAGGCTTCAAACCTGGTTCACTCGATCTAACTCTTTTCACAAAATCCTATGATAATGAGCTATTTGTGTGTCAAATATATGTCGATGATATTATATTTGGCTGTACTGACAAAAGTTATAGTGATGAATTTGCCTACATGATGAGTGAAGAATATCAGATGTCCATGATGGGGGAGCTGAAATTCTTCTTAGGTCTTCAAATTCGTCAACAAAGCAATGGAATCTTCATTTCACAGGAGAAATACCTCAAGGATGTTCTGAGGAAATTCGACATGCACGAATGCAAAGGTGCCAATGTCACATCCCTAACCCTGAAGCAAGATAGCATTGTGCTCATGTCTTCTTTGCATTTGCATCTAAGAAGTTTCAACAAAACAACAAAGTGGCAAAGGAAAAACTCAAAACCCTAGCCACCATTTCAATTAAAGGAAATTTCAACTAGTTCAAAATCAATGAACCCAAAATGGCCTCAAGAAATGTTCAAACTTTCTAATAAATCATGAAAGTAAATAAATGCAAAAGCCACTGGTTTCAAATTTAAAATTTGAAATCAGAAACTACAATTTTCCAAAAATGTTGAAAGTCTTGGAAATGAGTGGGGATATTATAACAAATATTTCAGGAGGTCTAAAATAGTTTTTACTTTTTGTTTTGGAGCTGAAATAATTAGCAAAGCAATAAATAGCAAAACAGAAAAACAAAAACAGAGGAAATGGAAAAAGACTTACCTGTCGCCCAAGCCAGGCCCGGCCCATCTCCCCGCTCGTCCCCTCCCTCGCGCCAGTAGGCAGCAGGAGGTGGCCGCCGCCTCCTCCGGCGCGGCCACACACCTGCGTGCCTGCCTGGCCGCCGGTTCGCGCTGGCGACGACGGGGATAAGCTCCCCAGAGCTTCCCCTATCCATTCGCCGCCTCGGTTCTTCCCCTCCTCACGGATCCCCTCCTTCTCCCTGCTGCCGCCATTAGAGCCGAGCTCGAGCTCGAGCTGGCCGTGCCCCTGGCCATAGGATCCCCTCCCAGAGCACGCCATTAGCTCCGCCTCGTCGCCCTGGTCGTCTCTGCAGAAGTCAAAGCCTCCTCGAGCCCTGCAACGCCCGCAACGCCGTCGTCTTCCACCTCCGGCCGCCGGACCTCTCCCGTCGATTCGTCGCCCCCAGGCCTTCCCCGAGCCATCTGAGCTCTGCTCTGCACTCCCTGTGAGCATGCGGTCGTTTCCCCTAAGTTTTCCCCGTCGATCCCCTACTCTAGCCCTAGTTTCATCGGAGCCCGACGAGGACCGCCGTGCCGCTCGTCGCCGGTAGCCCTCCGATGTCCAGCTCGTCCTTCCGAGGGCACCAACAGCTCCAGGACGTCGCGTAGATGCCGTAGCAGCTAATTACCGAGCGTAGATCCCCCTGTTGCAAAGACCCCGACGACGCCCGAGCTTCGGCCGCCGCTCCGGCTCGTCGCCGACGCCTCTTCCGGCGACCCTAGCCTCCCCAGATGGTCCTGCCAGATCGGCCACTTCGCGAGCATGTTGTAGCTGCAAACCGCGTGCGTTTTGGTGCTGTGCAGCGCCGTCTAGGTCGCCTCCGGCGAGCCCGTCGCCGCGGGTCTGGTCGCCGGCGACCACCATTAGGGCGTAATCGCCCTCCCCTCAGTCGCTGCCAGAGGGCCCCACGCCTGGTCAAACCCCAATTAGGGGCTGGTCAGCGCGGGATTAGTCCCAGAGAGGCTGACCAGTGGGGCCCCCTGTCAGGTTTGACCTGAACAGGTCGGCTGACCTGCTGACGTCAGCCTGATGCAATAAATGGAATTTCCAGTTTAAAACTAATTCAGGAAATTGCTAAAAATTGCAAAAGTTATAGAAATTAATCTGTAACTCCAATGAAAATAAATTATAAATGAAAAAGTATCAGAAAAATTCAAGGATTCTGATTATGCTATTTTCAACTATGTTTGAAAAAGTTCCAGGACCCTAAATTGTGAAATAAGGAATAATTCAATTCTTTAATCACTTTATAAATGGAATTTGCAGAAATATCCAAATTTCATTATATATGCAATGATCACACACTGCCCTAATTACAAATCAGTACCATAACATGACATTTCATGCATGTTAACATTAGGTTGATCTGAGCATCAGGTCGAATCAATTAAACCGGTATCCGAGAATACCCGTTTGAATTACTATTCGAATGTGATTCAAATCAACTATAAACCTAAAACATCTTGATTATAATAACTTATCACTTTGCATTCTCATGCCATGCTCATGCATCATTTTGATTGCATATGATTGTTATTGAATGTTGCCATTCATTTCGGTAGGCTCCGCACCCCCGGATTCCACCGAATATCCGTCTGACGGATATCGTTCCTCCTCTGAGCAACAAGGCAAGCAACCCTTTTGATCATCCCGATAACTCCTATGTTCTTGCTCCTGCACCTATTCATTGCATTAGGATCAAATGCTTCAACTGCTTTTGCCACGATAGTTGAACCCACTTCCTTTGCATGACCTAACCTTGTCACAGTAAATAGCCGAGCCTTGCAACCTAGCATACCTGGTAGTTGCTTGAGCTATGATGTGCCTTATCCTGCTATGCATGCTATGCTTAGAGTTGTGTATGGTCTGTCATCTGGGAGATGAACAGAAATGTGGAATGTGTTGGGTGAGCAAAGGTTGTGTGTTGAACCTGATTTGGTAAAGGTACCGGTGAAAGGCTGTGTAGGAGTACATGGCGGGTTGTTTCATTGGAACCGTCCTTAGGGACTGAGTTCCGTGTATGTAATCCAAGACTAGATACTACCACATGTTGGGCGCTGAAATATGACCCTGCTCGGCCTATTAATCGCGTAGTACTAGGTCCAGGAGTTGCAAGTAGTTTCTGGTGTTTATAGTAATGCTGGAGGCCGTGCATGGTGCTGACCTGAGAGGTGGACCGTGATGCGGTAGGTAGTGGCACGGTGTACCAAGTGGCACCCGGATGGTGGGATTGGGAACCCTGCGCACATCGTTTGAGGCCGTGGTGGAAACCTCGGCCAGACTTCCGTACGGGTTACTCTCAGATAGGCGATAAACCTGGACTAGGTACTAGTGTGGTTAACGGTCGTGGACGACTCCCTCGCTGGGCTTCCGCTTGAAGGTTGCCGAGGTGCATGACGTGCACATGGCGATAAGTGACGGGAGCGTGTGTGACAAAGTACACCCCTGCAGGGTTATGATCTATTTGAATAGCCGCGTCCGCGGATATGGACTACTTGGAGACATATGTGGTTCATAGATAACTTCAATGGCTACTCTTAAAATTGTCAAGATAAGCGTGAGTGTCGTGGACGGCATTTCCGTATGGAGACGGATTGATTCCACGATAGTGTATTGTTGTGGTGTTAGTGGACTCGTGTGCGAGAAATCAAGTTGTCAAAATTATTTAAAAATGCAAGTTGTCTAGCCACGAGTCAAATGTTGGCTTTCTGCCTGAAACCCCACCATACCTTTTGATACCTTGCATGAGTAGTTAGTTCTCCTAAAGTCTTGCTGAGTACCTTCGTACTCATGTTTTCTTAATAAATGTTGCAGAGGTTGCTAATGACCCTAATGGAGGGTTCTTCGTAGACATCGACGACGACGAGTAGCTGGTGTCCCAGCTACGATCCGGCCCTACGTCGGCTCTGTAGTATAGTCAGGCCATGTGCCTTCTAGTTGCCCTGTCTGTACCCCGACAGTTTATAACTCTTCCGCTGGCTTGTATTTGTATGACTGCTATTATGGGTCGTGAGACCCTTAATGTGTAATATTATGTGTGTGGCTCTTCCGAGCCTCTTAAATAAAGCTTGTATGGTTATGGTTATGTTGTGGTGCCATCGATGTATCTATACATATCGGTATGCCATGCGTACGTGTGTCTTACTTGATATGTATGGGGTTCGAATACCTAGTCGTGAACTTTAGTAGCACTCCTTACAAGGAAATGCCCCTTTGTGATCCAACGAGCCTTGGTAGTTCGCTACTGCTCCGGACACATGGGTTGACCGGCATGTGTCCTTCTTAGCTGCTGTGTCTGTCCCCTTTGGGGAAATGTCACGCGACGTAATGGAGTTCTTGTAGCTTGCTACGACTCGTCTACGTTCGTTGATGACCGACACCTGCTTTGTTGGGTCATGTATGCCTGTCCTTGTGCGGAACTGCCACTTTGGTTTATGACTAGACATGTCGATCCGGGTTCTTTGACATTGGATTGCTAGCGACACTATCGCATACGTGAGTCAAAAGACGCAAACGGTCCCGGCTAAGGTAAGGCTGCAGCCGTGGAGTTAACCGTGCGTGAGACCACAAAGGGATGCGATGTGTTACAGGCTGGATTCCTATGGCTTAGGATCGGGGTCCCGACAGCCAAGACTCCAATGCCTACCAACGGCCACCTCGGCACTGATGAAAATGGTAAAGATTTCGATAAGAAGGTATACCGTTCTATGATTGGCTCTTTATTGTATCTATGTGCATCTAGGCCAGATATAATGCTTAGTGTTTGCATGTGTGCATGTTTTCAAGCAAAATCGAAGGACTCACACCATAAGGTTGTGAAACATATTCTTCGATACTTAGCTCACACACCAACACTAGGATTATGGTATCCCAAGGGCTCCAATCTTCATCTGGTAGGGTATTCTGATTCTGACTATGCTGGTGACCGTGTAGATCGCAAGTCAACTTATGGCACATGCCATTTCCTCGGAAGATCACTAGTTTGCTGGTCCTCAAAGAAGCAGAACTGCGTATCACTTTCCACTTCTGAAGCTGAGTACATTGATGCTGGTTCTTGCTGTGCTCAATTGATGTGGATGAAGCAAACCCTCAAGGACTACGGCATCAACATGAAGAATGTGACTCTCTACTGTGACAATGAGAGTGCTCTCAAGATTGCATACAACCCAGTACAACACTCGAAGACCAAGCACATCCAGATTCGTCATCATTTTCTTCGGGACCATGTCCTCAAGGGCAATATCCTCATCGACCATGTGAAGACTGATGATCAACTGGCAGATATCTTCACTAAGCCCTTGGATGAGAAAAGGTTTTGCAAGTTGCGGTGTGAGATAAATATCTTAGAGTCTTCAAATGTTTTGTAAAAACATGCACACATCCTAACACTTATGCAAAGTTGATGAATTAGATGTGCAACACATGATGAAATGATTTTCTTCAACTGATGAAGAAAGTCACTCTGAATGTGAAGAAATTAACGAAGAAATTGATTCTCAGGGCCCTACGACAATTGTACGCGGCGTCTGTAATCAACATTCTTATATGGTGGGTAATGCTACCGCCCAATGTGAAATTCCTCAAGTTGATTTTCTTCAAATGATCAATTTCCTCACAATGCATTTTTCTTCAAAACAGTTGTTCTTCATTGTGATGATCTAGTACAAAATCTTCAAAAACACTTGATGACTTTCATTTGCCTAGGTAGACTGTGATTTCTAGTCCTCAACAGCATTCACTTATTGCTATTTCTTCAAGTTGATGTTTCTGCTAAGTGAATGTGATCGGACCCTACTTTCCCTCTATGCTATACTTATCCAGTCTATTCAATTCTTCATATGCGTTCTACTTGAAACTTAGTTCAAAATCCTCACTGCATCCTTGTCAGCTGATGATTTTGTAACGAATTCCTAAAATCTTCAAAAAATATTTTCTTTAAAGGCACAGTAACTGAACCCCCACTTCCCACGATCGGATAACCACGATCTCCACTATCTCCACCGCATCGTACGGGGGCTACACGTGTCCTGCGGAGACGTAGAGGCAGGGGCTATTTGGTCCAAAATTTTCGCGCCAAACAATAACTTTTGGGTTATAAATATGTCCTTATCCCCCTCGGTACCCTCTTCTTCGCCTCATCGCTCTCCTGCCATAGCACACTCCACCGAACCCTAGCGCCACCGCTGGTAGTCTTGTCGCCGGTGAGGAAGAGCTTCACTGCCTCGACCTTTTCGTCGCCAGAATCACGCCGGAGTCGGACCATCTTCGTCCGCCACCGCCGTAGACGTCCTCTGCCGCCAAGTTAGGGTGCATTGGACACTCGAACGAAGAGCCTCTCCAACACTACTTTCTGTGTTCTTCGTATGCACCTTCCAGGGTAAATATATCCCATTTTCATAGCAGATTAGATCTGAAATTTTACATCTTCTATGTGAAATCCGTTTTTCCCCAAGATACGATGCACACATGATTCTTCGAACACTACATATCACCACAATCATTGATGAACTATGCTAAGCATCTAGGACTATCATGAGATTCCTCAATTGTGCGAATTTTCGGATCTGTACAACTGTGGAACCCAAGAACAGTATGCTTAGGCAAATTCCTCAACCACTGGTTATATTCCTCAAACTGTCAAACCTTTTCATTTTCCTCAAATCTGAGAACGCATATGACCTCTCCAAATTCCTCGCAACCATACTCTGTTCACAGGTACACACATGTCAGCTGATGAATCTCTCGGTTCTCATCACATTAACTCATTTGCAACGTTTCTGGAAGAAACTCTTCAAGGCTCATCAGAATCCTCACGAGTTCAAAATCATCAGCAAAATCCTCAACTGAAGAAAATGGAGGAAGACAGAAAACAGAAGGGAGGAAAGAAGCTTGAGCAAAACACAACTATTGATATACCTGAGGACATATACTTGGACTATTGCACGCCTGATGAACATGAGACAATGGCCAAGAGAAAAATACGGGTGCAGAAGATTGAACGCCGATGGGCGAAGGAATGGAAGGAGTACAGGTTTGTGACTCCCAAATATGCAATGAAATTCGCTTTGAAGCCTCCTGGCAGAAGGGCCCCACTTGAAGATCATCAAGTAGCACATCCATCAAGCCTGAAGACCATTGATGACTATCCAGATGAAAAGGAAAAGCATCTGGCCAAGCTCAAGAGGCAGGCAGAAGCTGCAGTGAGGAAATTTAATGAATCCTCAGTTGCTGCCTCCGGTGCTGCTAATTCCTCAGCTGCAGAAGCCTCAGGCTCAGAAATTCCTCAAATGCAGTCTGCGCCATCAAAGCCAAAGGCTCCAAAGCCTCAAGAGAAGTCTGCTCAGGCTTCTGTCACAAAACCCTCAGCACCAAAACCCTCATTACCAAAACCTTCAACACCAAAACCATTAGTGCCAAAGCCCTCTGCACCAATCTCCTCAGTATCAAAATCCTCAGCTCCAACTCCAAATCCTCAAGAGAAACCAGTACCGAAGCATGTCGTGAAGCCTACGACCGCCAGCTCCAGCTCCTCACTCCCAGCTGCAACTAGCTCGGAGACAAAGTCTTCAACACCTCTTGTGAAGACTATGACAACTGCTGAACGTGCACCTCTGCCCAGCCCGAGCAAAATCATCGCAGTCCCATCTGCATCAGAGGGAAGTGATGAATATGATGATGAAACCCTGCAAGCCATCATCGAAAACAAGCAAGAAAGGGTAGCACAAGCATCAGGCAGTGATGTTCCTCTGGCCATGGACCCCAAGGTCCTCCTTGATTACATCAATATCTGGTATGAGGATCCAAGCACTCCTATTGATGATCTAAAGCTTCCTCCTGGCATCAGCCACATGGTGGCCACCTTCATAAATGAAGCCAAGTGGAAAGAACAGCAGGCCAGGCAGGCAAAGGTTGCAAAGGCCAAAAAGGAGAAATTCCTCAGGCAGAATCTCCTCAAATTGACTCCTGATGCATTGGTGTCAACCCAGGCAGAGCTACAAGTACTGACTCACAAGTACGCCAAGCTGTCAGATCGCAAAAGCATCAAGAGCAATTTCATCAAGCTAGCCACTAGTGCTGTTGATGACTATAACAAAAGAACCGCACCCCCAGCACCAACTCCTCAACCCTTGGTTGAGCAGCCAGAAGATGCATCTCCTCATGAGGAAGAAACTCCTCAAGCTGAGGAAGAACACAAAGAGCGCCGTGTTGATGAACCGGCCATTGAAGAAATCATCACGGAAACTGCAACTGATGAAATTGCTGCCACTGATGAGACTGCTCCTGATCCAGCTGCTTCATCAAAGCAGGCTAATGACTCTGTTCCAGCTGGTTCCTCACTACCAGCTGAAGAATCTGAAGAAAGAACACCTTCACCAAAAGCTTCAGAGGTGAAGAAGATAATTTCGTCTGCATCATACGTAAAGAAAACAAGGGCTGCTGAAAAGGAAGCCAAGAAGAGAGAAGCTTCCTCAGCAGTAGAAGAGACAGAGGCAAAGCGCCTCAAAGAAATTGAAGAAACTGCTCCTCTGGACCCAGTGCCTCTCTATGTCGCCCCTTCCTATGAGATGGCCGTCATTGATGACCTAGCTACAAGGGCAGATGAGGAAATGAAAGATGTCGCCTCTGAGGAACACACTGATGAGGAAATTCAGATTGACGACAGTCCTCAACCTCTTATTCCTCAGACAGAGACTGCTCAAGCATCAGCTGCACCAGCTGATGAAACTGCTTCTGCCACAAAGTCTGCTGAGGAAAAACAATCTAAACATCCTCAGACTGATGAAATTGTACATTCTGAGAGGACTCCTCAAGATGAGGAACAGGCTGACACAACTCCTCCAAATGAGAAAGAAGTGGAAATTCCTCAGCCTGAGGCTCAGCCAGAGCAAGCATCATCTCCTCAACTTGATGCACCAGCTGATGAAATTCCTCACCCTGAGGAAAATGCTGAAGAAAATGTACCCGCCCAAGACAATGCATTAGTTGTGCTCAACCCAGAGACTGCTATTGTTGTCTCCCCACCCATTCCTCAGCAAAAATCTTCAGCCAGTTCAGCATCAGCCCTTCTTCAAGCGTCCAAAGTTTCAGAAAGAAGATTTCTTTGAAGAACGCATGTATTTCATCGGCGAGAACCCTTATAACAAGCCTCAAATGAGGCATCTGAAGTTTTGGACAAGGACTATGCCTCTGTGATCTATGGACGAAACAAGATATTCCAGCACAGGCATATTCCTCATGTTGAGCTTGAAGCAATACCCTGCCTGGAACCAGTCCTCAATGTACTACACGATGCAGGTTTGCTCCCCATGTGTTCAGACATATCAGACTGGAATAGTGAGCTTATTCTTCAGGTCTATGCCACTCTGCACATATCTGGCAACGCTGATGACATCAACACTTGGGTGTTTGACTCGATGTCCCAAAATACTCACTACAAAGCTCCTGCTTCTGAACTCCTCAGAGAAGTGCCCGTACCAATTCCCTCAGATGGGGCAGTGAAGCTTTATGGTGAGCGTGAGCTACCAAATGGAATGATGGAAGTCCTCATGAAGCCTTTGGCTGCAGGAAAACCCTCAAGAACCACATTCCTCATACATGAGCTCAAGTACACACCCCGGTCTGTCTACAGAATCCTCTGTAGTGTGCTCGCGCCAATCAAAGGCCATGACGATGAAGAAGATGTTGTAGGCCTCATGAAGAATATCCTCTTCAACATCATTCACGGTATTCCTACCAAAGTCCTCATGATTTCTTCCTAAGGACTTTGGCCGACAATGCCATGTGCCCCTTTGATCACAAGATATATGCCCCGTGGATCATGAGATTCATCAGGACAAGGACAGGCATCAACTTCCACGCTGATTTCCAAAACCATGTTGGTTATATGCCTCCTATCCGGGTCAACAAGAAGACTTTCGAGCCCATCGAAGGAAAAGGAAAATCTGTGATTGAAGAAGGCAGCAGGCCCCTTGATGGCCAGTTCAAAGAGCCCGAAGCATATTCTTCATGGGACGATACTGAGACTCGTCCAGCAAGCCCTGTTCCTCCTCGCGTGCTGAACACTAGAGAGCTCCTCCTCAGTCTTCACCAGAAGGTGGATCACAACCACAAATGGGTCAAATGCTAGTTTGGTGCCAGGTTTGGGTCCTCACTGAAACTCAGAACTCTGTGAAGATTAATCATCACTATCTGCATGAGGTTTTCGATCGCACCTGGGCTACACTTGCACATCTGAAGACTCAGACTGAGCTTGAAGAAATGAACTTTGAGCAGGACTTTGATTGGTCGTGGCCTCCCAAGAGGAAGTTCAGGCCCATTCTAGTGCCAGACCTTGAAGACAGCTCCTTTTCTTCATTCTGCACTGCTGAATCTGAGGAGGAACAACTCGACACAGCAAACGGCCCAAGGAAGATGACTACTCCCAAGAAGCATCGCGCCTCTTCATCAACCGCCAAGAAATGAAGTCTTCTCGGGCGTTAGTCCTCAGTTTGTCCCTTTTTTGTCACTTGATGACAAAGGGGGAGAAACTCGAGAGTTAGTCTTCAGGCGGGATATTTTTGGGACTTATAAACTATATTAAGTTACAAACTCTTGGCTCTTCTGAAGTTTTTATGTAATGAGTTGTAACTTAAGCCCGATGGTACTCTGACGCTTTTGAACGTTTTTCTTCGCATGCTTATTCCTCAAAGTTTTAATGCACGCATGCTGGAATTCGTCAGATACCATTTGCCATCATGCATCTTCATTTTCTTCATATGATATGTTATATGTATGCATGATTTACAAGACTCAGGGGGAGATCTCCATGATATAAATCATCAATGTGCATTTGCTGTGAAAAGCAAAATCCTCAAGATATGCACATTTTCAAGGGGAGTCTCTCTGAATCTTGTTTTCAAATTCCTCAAATGAGTATTTACACTTCATATTTTTAATCCCTGTTGAAGACTTAACCTAATTGTCATCAACCACCAAAAAGGGGGAGATTGTAAGTGCATCTAGTGCCCCTTAGTGATTTTGGTGGTTTGAAGACTTATAGGTTAAGTATCTAATGTGTTTGTGAGTGTACACAGGATCTATAAGTCATTGAGGAGTTTGAGATATTTGAAGAATATCGACCCCTAAAAATGTATATCTTCAGTTGAAGAAATTGGTCTGAAGCTGAAGAAATGAATCGCGAGGAATCTGCGATGAAATTGATATTCCTCATGAAGATACTGATATTGAGAAGACCGGTGGTTCCTAAAGAAAATCATTCTAAAGAAATTGAAGCGTGAAGATTTACTCTTTCTGTTTTACTTTCTTCACATTTGAGTAATAGGAACACCGTACTGTTAAAGGGGGTCGAAGTTCCACTTCGGAATGAATTTCAACATGATGCTCAACCCAAGCCTAATCCTACCAAAAGCCTCAAGTGAGGAATATGAGTGACATGAGGACTCCAACAGTTGAGGGTTCCGACCGTTTCGATAACCACGCCAAGTCATTGGTCTTATCCACTCCAACGGTCATATTATTTAAGGGCATTAGTGTCAAATCATGTCGGGATGCTCCCAGGCTATAAATAGCCACCCCCACAACCACTAGCTGGTTGGCTGCTCCATTAGAAACTGACACTTGTCATAAGAGCAACCCAAATTCCTCAGAGCTTTCGAGAGTAATTCATCAGAGAGGAAATACACCAGCCACCGAAACCACAAACCAAACCTAGTGATTGAGCATCACTGAAAAAGTTGTTCCTGTGTGGGACTGAAGCCTTTTACCTTTGAGGACTGTGCATCCTCCAGACGGTTAGGCGCCATGGTCTAGAGCAATCCAGCAGTCAATTGTGGATCACCCGGTGACCAAGTTTGTGAGGGTTTGGAAGTCTGCCCTGAAGACTTACCACGAGTGTTGGGCGAGGACTGTGTGTCCTTAGCTCAAGGAGAATACGGTAGGGACTGTTTGTCCCGGGACTGGGTGTCCTTTGGTTTCAATACCAAGCCGCTCCAAACCAGATGTACAACTGTCACAGCAGTTGGAACTGGGTCATCAACGACTGTCTTCCCTGAGAATCGGGTTCTAATTCCTCAACTCTTTACTTTCTCTGTATTATGTGTTGATGACTTTCACTGTGACTGTTTGAAGAATTTGCTGAAGACTTTCTCTGAATTTCCTCAACCCCAAATTCTTCACAATAGTTAATCATCATCTGTATTCTGCGTGCCTCCTTACTGTGCAATCTGTTTTCACATTCTTCACTCTGTAATACTGCTGTTGTGAACGTTTGCACGTCTGATCCTTTACTGTTTCCGCTGTAAGTTAGTCATCAGTGAGGAATTTCCTCAAAAGGAATTTCCTCAGTGATGAAATTCTAAAAATCTCCTATTCACCCCCCCTCTAGTCGATATAACGCACTTTCAATTGGTATCAGAGCAAGATACTCCCTTGTTCTGTGTGATTCTGGTTTAACCACCTGGAGTTTTAGTTATGTCGACTGCAGGCATGTTTAAGGTGACTGCAGCATGTCCTACCTATGAGGGAAAGAACTTTCCCTTCTGGAAGAACAAAATGCAAATGCATTTACAAGCTATTGATAATGATCTCTGGTATATTGTGGAAAATGGAGTCCCCACCATCTCTGCCAGTGTCACTCCGGCTGATGTGAAGAAATTCAAGCAACTCGATTCTCAAGCGAAGAACATCATCTGTGGTCATCTGAGCCCTGGCCAGTTTGGAAGAGTAAGTGCCTTGGGCTCTGCAACACTGATCTAGGAGAGACTGTGCAAGGTAAATGAAGGAGTATCAACCCAACGTGACTCTCGTGTTGATATTCTTCGCAATCTCTTCAATCGCTTCAAGAGACATGACAATGAAAGCTGCCAAGACACCTTTGATCGCCTCACTGACATATCAAATGAACTGCAAGCACTAGGAGCTCGAGATATCACTGATCATGAAGTTGTGAAGAAACTGCTGAGATCTTTGGATTCTTCATTTGATACTTTAGTTCTGATGATTCTAGAAAGACCATATTACAAGATGCTTGATCCAGCTGATATACTAGAAAGGCTAAATACTCATGAATTCCAGCTAGAAGAAAAGAGAGATCTATATGGACCAAGCTATTCCAGACCACGTGCACTGAAGGCTAGAGCAATTTCCTCATCTGAAGACGAAGACACAGACGACAGCATTTGTGATCCTGAAGAATTTGGACAGGAGCTTGCAATGCTTGTGAGGAAATTCCAGAGATTTACACGACGAGGCCAATTCGGTAAATCTTCAAGAAGAGACATGAGGAAATCAGAATCTGCATCTCAGGACTACAAGAAACGAACCTGTCACAAGTGCAAGAAATCAGGTCATTACATTGCTGATTGTCCCCGTTGGGGAAAGGAATCAAAGAAGAAGAAATACAAGGGTGACAGTTCTGATGACTCGAAGAAGAAGAAGAAATCTTCAAAATCCTCATCTTCAAAGCCCTCATCGCACAAGAAGACCAGTTTCAGAAAGGCTCGGGCACTTATTGGCAAGGAAATGGACTCCGAGGCAGAATTAGAGGAATGTGATGAAGAAGAGGGTTCTGATGAAGACTCAGAATCAGGACAGGCTAGTCTTGCACTAGCAACCACTTTCGTCAGCAAGTCAATCTTCAATCTTGAAGAAAATGATTGCACCATCCATACTGATGACTGTGCTGATGACATTGCTCCAACCTATTGCTTCATGGCAAAAGGTTCAAAGGTATCAAATAATGCCTCCTCCTTTGATTCAAGTGACTGTGAACCTAATGATTATAAGAAACCCAGTTACAGTAAACTTGCTATCATCGCCACTAAACAACAAACTGCTTTAGAAAAGCTTCAGAAACTGCTAGACAAGAGTGATGATCTGTTGAATGATGAAATGAACCTTAACCAAATCCTCACTAATGACATGAAAAGTCTTCAGTATAGATTTGATAATCTTCAGGATCGTTATGATACACTCCTCACTGATCATGAGAAGCTTTCCTACGAATTTCTTCAAAGGAAGCTTGATCTTGAGAAGCTGAGGATGTCTCATGATGATCTTCGTATGGAAAATGATTCATTACTAGCTCAACAGATCAGCGCTAGTCAAGTTGAATTTATTCCTCCATGTCTTAAATGCATTGAACGCGAAACTGCTGATTCTTCACCAGAATCTTCAAATGCTACTATTGCTACAAATTCTTCAACTGCACCTATTGTGTCTATTTCCTCACTTGAGGAAAACACAAATGTCACTGATGAAAATGCAGGGTTGAAGGAATTGTACGTGACAGGCATGTACAAAAGCCTCAAAGGACATCAAATCCTTTGTGATGTGCTCAAAAAGCAGATCTTGAACAGGAACCCGAGGAAAGAAGGAATTGCCTTTGAGAGGAAATTAAATGCTGATGGATCTTATTGGAAACCTGAGCAGTATCCCAAAACCTCATGGGTTGCTGCTACTGGGCCTCCTTTTGATCCATCTAATCTAACTGGCTTCTCATGTGAATTATCTTATTCCTCGGATGAGTCATTTGATTCCAACTATAAACTGTTCAAAAATCAATCTGGTGAAGTATTTGCTCGATATGCTGGAACTAACTACATGAATGGCCCTCCTCTGAGGAAAATCTGGGTTCCCAAAAGTTGTCATGAAAATCTTTAGGTGAATGTCCTCATGACACCACCACTGAAGAATCTGAACCCCAGATCAAATTCCTCAGGAGAACCAAAGTCTTCAAGAGGATCAAAGTCCTCAATTGGTCAAAACTATGCTCGTACCTGTGCTTATGCGTCTAACATGGAGGGAAACTACAAGGAATATGAATATGAGCGTTACTCCTCAAATCATTATGTTCATAAATCCTCAAACCAGTTCTCTGCATATTCATATGAGTACTATAATCCCACTACTGTTAAGAGAAGTGCATTAGCTTCAATGCCACCTTTCTCATATGGTGCTCGCAGGATGATGAAGACTTTCTCTGAATTTCCTCAACCCCAAATTCTTCACAATAGTTAATCATCATCTGTATTCTGCGTGCGTGCATACTGTGCAATCTGTTTTCACATTCTTCACTCTGTAATACTGCTGTTGTGAACGTTTGCACGTCTGATCCTTTACTGTTTCCGCTGTAAGTTAGTCATTAGTGAGGAATTTCCTCAAAAGGAATTTCCTCAGTGATGAAATTCTAAAAATCTCCTATTCACCCCCCTCTAGTCGATATAACGCACTTTCACAAGTATATATTTAATAAAAGAAACACCAAAAGATTACCAAGATTCAACCACTAGGTAGGAACAGTCATGCCCGCTGTTTTGACCGCATTTTGAAATGGCCATGAAAAATTCAAAAAAAATCAAAAAAATGGAAAATATTTACATTGTGTCATTATATGTGACAAAGTTACGAGGAAAAATAATAAACTTGTAATGCGACAATTATTTTTAAAAAGTGTTCCTAGAAATGGGCTATCATGTGTGAAGATGCATGGCTTTCAAGACAAATGATGAATCTTATGGCTACATTCATGACATAGTTTGTTGAAATGATATAATATTATGCACAAGGGTGCATATTGGAATGGCAAACAATGTTGATTAAGGAAGTTTTCATTTTCCTTGTATGTAAAAAACATTTTCCATTTTTCAAGTGCCCAAAATGATTTTTTTTGTGAAGGACCTACCATATATTTGTTTCAAAATTGTGCCAAATCATTTTTCCAAAATACTAGGCCATATTTAATGTATAATTGACCAAATGGCTGGGTGTTAAAGGCTTTTATCGACCTCCCGTGAAAAAGACAAATTTTAGTTGAATCAGCTCGAAGCGGGTCAAATTTGAACTGCAGCTGCATTATAGTTTGCTCTTTATTTTTGCCAAAAATCATTTCTAGGTACACAAGTATCTATTTAATTAGAGAAACACCAAAAGGTTTCCAAGATTTAACCACTAGGTAGGAACGGTCATGGCCGCTGTTTTGACCGCATTTTGAAATGGCCATGAAAAAATCAAAAAAAATCAAAAAAGGAAAACCTTTGCATTGTGTCATTATATGTGACAAAGTTATCAGGAAAAATAATAAACTTGTAATACGATAATTATATTTAAAAAGTGTTATTAGAAATGAGCTATCATGTGTGAAGATTCATGGCTTTCAACCCAAATGATCAATTTTACGGCCACATTCATCACATAGTTTGTTGAAATGAAATAATATTACGCACAAGGGTGTACTCCCTCCGTTCCTAAATATAAGTCTTTTAAGCGATTTCACTAGAGGACTACATACGGAGTAAAATGAGTGAATCTACACTCTATAGTATGTCTATATACATCCGTATGTAGTCTTCTAATGAAATCTCTAAAAAGACTTATATTATGGAACGGAGGGAGTATATTGGAATGGTAAACAATGTTGATTAAGAAAGTTTTCATTTTCCTTGTACGTAAAAATTATTTTCCATTTTTCAAGTGCCCAAAATGAATTGTTTTGTGAAGGACCTACCATATATTTGTTACAAAATTGTAACAAATCATTTTTCTAAAATACTAGGTCATATTTAATGTACAATTGAACAAATGGTTGGGTGTTAAAGGCTTTTATCGACCTCCCGTGAAAAAGACAAATTTTAGTTGAATAAGTTGGAAGCGGGTCAAATTTGAACTACAACTACATTATAGTTTTCTCTTTATTTTGACCAAAAATCATTTCTAGGTACAACAGTATCTATTTAATCACAGAAACACCAAGAGGTTTCCAAGATTCATCCACTTGGTAGGAACGGTCATGCTAACTGTTTTGACCACATTTTGAAATGCCCATGAAAAATTCAAAAAAAATCAAAAAATGGAAAACATTTGCATTGTGTCATTATATGTGACAAAGTTAGCAGGAAAAATAATAAACTTGTAATACGACCATTATTTTTAAAAAGTGTTCTTAGAAATGGGCTATCATGTGTGAAGATTCATGGCTTTCATCAATGATCAATCTTATAAATGGCTTTCATCAATGTTCTAAAAAGTGTTCTTAGAAATGGCCAAATGATCAATCTTATGGCCACATTCATGACATAGTTTGTTTAAATGATATAATATTATGCACAAGGGTGCATATTGGAATGGCAAACAATGTTGATTAAGAAAGTTTTCATTTTCCTTGTATCTAAAAATCATTTTCAATTTTTCAAGTGCCCAAAATGATTTTTTTGAAGGACCTACCATATATTTGTTTCGAAATTGGACCGAATCATTTTTCTAAAAGACTAGGCCATATTTAATGTACAATTGACAAAATGGTTGGGTGTTAAAAGCTTTTATACAGCTCTCATGAAAAAGACAAATTTACGTCGAATCAGCTCGAAGCAGGTTAAATTTGAACTCCAGCTGCATTATAGTTTGCACTTTATTTTTCCCAATAAACATTTATACACTACTAGAATCCAGTTCTTTGCCGTCAGCCAGGTCTTTGCCGTCTGCTGGCTAATGGCAAAGAACCTCTTTGCCGTCAGTTGATACAAGGCGGACGTCAAAGGGCTGACTGATGGCAAAAAATACTATTTGCCATGTGTCGGTCCTTTGCCGTCTGCCAGCGGACGGCAAAGAGACCCAGGGCAGACGGCAAAGAGGACGGGTGGGTCCCATGCCTGCCGTGTCCGAGGGAAGGCTAACTTTTCCATGTGTCGGCCTTTGCCGTTTGCCGTGGGGCCCTTTGCCATCGGGGGGCGGACGACAAAGGGGCAGACCGTGTAACGGCCGTCTACTCCCCCTCGCGCTCACTGTCTCTTTCCCCCTCCCACACTGTCTCTCTCTCCCCCTCGCGCTCACTATCTCTCGCCCGCGCCGCTGTCCCGCCTCGCTCCCACGGGCGACCCCCTCCCCACGGCGAGCCCCTCCCCGCGGCCACCCCGGCCCCTCCCCACGGCCACCCCCTCCCCGCAGCCACCCCGGCGCCTCCCCGTGGCCACCCCCTCCCCGTGGCGACCCCCTCCCCGTGGCGAACCCCTCCTCGCGGCCACCCCCTCCCCGCGGCCACCCCTCCCCGCGGCCACCCCCTCCCCGCGGCCACCCCCTCCCGACGGCAACCCCTCCTCGCGGCCACCCCCTCCCCGCAGCGACCCCCTCCCCACGGCCCTCCTCCCCCACCACCACACCTCCTCCCTGGTGAGTTCATTTTCTTTCATTTTTCTATTTTCATTTCATTGCATCTGTTAGTTGAGGTTACTGTCAGTGTTAATTAGGTTAATGTTAGTTTAGGTTAATTAGGTTACTATTAGTTTAGTGTTAATTAGGTTATTGTTAGTTTAGGTTAATTAGGTTACTATTAGTTTAGTGTTAATTAGGTTACTATTAGAAGAGGAGGAGGAGGAGGAGGAGAAAGAAGAAGAAGAAGAAGAAGAAGAAGAAGAAAAAGAGGACAGAGGAGAAGAAGAAAGAAAAGGACCCTGACCCCCGACCCCCCGCCCATGACCCCCGACGCCCGACGCCACCAACCCCCAACGCGTGACGCCACCAACCCCCGACTCCCGACCCCCGACATCCGACACCACTGACCCCTGACCCCCGACACCCGACTCCCGACCCCCGACGCCCGACGCCACCAACCCCTTACGCCCGATGCCACCAACCCCCGATCCTCGACCCCCGACCGTCGACGCTACCGACACCCGACTCCCGATCCCCGACGCCCGACACCACTGACCCCCGACCCCCGACGCCCGACACCACTGACCCCCTACCCCCGACCCCCGACTCCCCACACCACTGACCCCCGACCCCCGATGCCACTGACCTTCGACCCCCGACCCCCGACGCCACTAACCCCCAACCCCGGGCCCCGACACCTCTTAGGCCTCTTGTTGATCGAAAAGAACCCAACCCCCAACGCTAGTGACCCTCGACCCCCGACGACACTGGCCCCCGACCATCGACGCATTAACCCGACTCCCGACCACCGACACCAGACACCACCAACCCTCGACTTCACTAAGCCCCAACCCCCGACACCTCTTCTACTTACTGTTGAACGAGAAGGTGCTTTTCGGCCTTCTAGAGGCCCACGGGGTCATATATTTTTAAATTATGAGTTAGGTCACATATTTTCCGATTATGTTAATTATAAAAACATCATATTTGTGTTGATCGTGTGAATTTCAATGTGCAGTTGTTCGACGACCTCCACGTGCGTTGGACGAGCTCCGCCCTTGCGTTGTTGGTGAGCACAAATGACTTCTCCTCCAACCCCCTTAATTTGCTCTGTCCCGGTCTTCGTGCCGATGAAACTTGCTAACTATAGGTTTCTTCAATCATGAGTATGTGTGACCAGTATGCGTCTCCCTTTCGAAAGGGCGACATCTATAAATATGCATTTCTTTGCATATTTATAACCGCCATCCTTTCGAATTGTCCAACATTATCCATGGACAGCCCGAGTATGTGTAGATTGGGTTCGTTTTCCCGTATGCTGTGCTCTGGATCCAATGCAGAATATCGTCAGTGCCTCCCTGTTCTTCTCCGGGTACACATCCTCTCTGCTTATTCCTGAGACGTGTATCAGGAGAACAATGGGGAGGTGCTGCCAAAATTCCGCGTCGCATCTCAAGCAGAGCATGGGAAAACGAACCCAATCTACACATACTCGGGTGGGATTAGGACCTATCTTTACCTATTAGCGTGTAGGTTGCATGGACATAATAAAACTGACAAACTTGATTAGCGTATGAATATAGATGATGAATTATATATTTATTTCTTGTGCCCCCATAGGTAGCTAGGCAACATGAGTGATCGTGCTTGGATGTACACTGGTCACCCTAGTCAGAAAGACATGACCCATGAATGGTTAACAAAAACCAGGGAGTTTGTGAGAGCCGCATTTGCAAATGGCCAGCAAAAAACATGGTGCCCCTGTCCCAACTGCGACAACTGGAAAAAGCAGACAGAGTTTGAAATGGGTAAACACCTGCAGAAGTGGGGTTTTACGCCTAATTATACGATGTGGACTTCTCATGGTGAGTATGACCAACGTGCCAGAGGTGAGGTGATTCGTCGTCGCACCGACAAGCATGGTACTGGGATTGAAAACATGGTGCAAGACTTTGATGATGCTCGGGATTCGGACGATGAGATGGAGGAATATGCAAAGGCCTTCTATGAAATGTTGGAGTCTTCAAAACGTCCTCTCCACGAGCAGACTGAGCTTTGTCAGCTGGATGCCATCTGATACGTCTCCATCGTATCTACTTTTCCAAACTCTTTTTCCCTTGTTTTGGACTCTAATTTGCATGATCTGAATAGAACTAACCAAGACTGACACTGTTTTTAGCAGAATTGCCTTGGTATTATTTTTGTGCAGAAATCAAAGTTCTCCAAACGTCCTGAAAATTTACAGGGAGCAGTTTTTGAAAATATGAAAAATATCTGCGCCAAGTTCCACCTTAGGGGATGGGCCAGTGGGACACAAGCCCTGGCTCCGCCACCACCCCCTGGTGGCGTTGGGCAGGCTTGTGGGGCCCACACGGCTCTGCCGCCCCCAACCTCAGGTCTATAAGTTCCCTTTCGTCCCAGAAAAAGTAAAAAAAGAAGTTTTCCTCGCGTTTACGATACAGAGCCGCCGCCACCACCTGTGCTTCATCTGGAGGGCAGGTCTGGACCCCGTCTTGGGCTCCGGAGAGGGGAAATCGTTGCCATCGTCATCATCAACCTTCTTCCCTCTCCAATTCCATGAAGCTCTTCATCGTTCGTGAGTGATCTATTCATAGGCTCGCTGGGAGGTGATGAGTAGGATGAGATCTATCATGTAATCGAGTTAGTTTTGATGGGGATTGACCCCTAGTATCCACTATGTTCTGAGATTGATGTTGCTACTACTTTGCCATGCTTAATGCTTGTCACTAGGGCCCGAGTGCCATGATTTCAGATCTGAAATTATTATGTTGTCACCAATATATGTGTGTTTTAGATCCGATCTTGCAAGTTGTAGTTACCTACTATGTGTTATGATCCGGCAACCCCAGAGTGACAATAACCAGAACCACTCCCGGTGATGACCATAGTTTGAGGAGTTCATGTGTTCACCAAGTGCTAATGCGTTGGTCCGGTTCTTTATTAAAAGGAGAACCTTAATATCCCGTAGTTTCCTTTTGGACCCCGCTGCCATGGGAGGGATGGACAATAGATGTCATGCAAGTTCTTTTCCTTAAGCACATATGACGACACACGGAATGCATGCCTACATCACATTGACGAACGGGAGCTAGCCACATATCTCTCCATGTTATAACTGTTGCATGATGAATATCATCCAAACAAATCACCGACCCATTACCTACGAGTTTGTCCCACTGCTGCTGTTACTACTGTTTCTACTGCTGTTACTTGTCTTGCTCTGCTGTTGTTACTACTGTTGCTACTGTTGTTACTTGTCTTGCTCTGCTGCTACTGTTGCTACTTGCTACTGCTGTCACTACTGTTGTTCCTTGCCACTGCTATTGCTCGTTACACTGCTGCTACCTGCTACAATTTTGGTTCGCTGGTCGCTGACGGGAACTGACGATTTCCGTCAACGAGGCAACTTGGCGCCATTGATACAATCGTTAGGAATAGTCTGTCGTCAACAGATCGTTTCTGACACCATTGTTATCATACTACTTTGTTGTTACTACTTTGCTTGCAGATACTAATCTTTCAGGTGCGGTTGAATTGACAAATTCAGCTGCTAATACTCGAGAGTATTCTCTCACCTCTTGTCTGGCTAACCAACAAGTTTGGGTCGAATACTCTACCCTCAAAAACTGCTACGATCCCACACGCTGTTGGGCCGTCAACAACACTCTTCTAGTTTCGATTGCCGGAGAGTGATAGCAGCTTTCTTCTGGTGCCGTTGCAGGGGAAGGTTTGTTGTCATCGGCATTCGTCTAGCTATTTCCAGAGAGTGCCAGCCAGCATTTTTCTGGCGCCGTTGCCGGGGAGGTATTGCTATATTCTCTGAGTCACTTGGGATTTATATCTGCTGATCACTATGAAGAATTTGGAGTATCCGAAGACCGAAGTCTTTCCCTCAACTACGAGGGAAGTAAGGAATTGACATCTAGCTCTTCACTTGATTCACCTCAGTTATGAGTAAGTTTGCAACATCACCTCCTGCTAGAAATCTTGATATGTCGCCTGTGCTTGATGATGCTTATGATGCTACTACTAGAGATGTTATGCTTGATACTATGCCTGATGATACTATGCTTGATACTATGCCTGATACTGCCAGAGATGCTATGCTTGATACTGCTTTGCCTGATGATGCTAGAGATGCTATTTTGCCTGATGATGCTATGCTTGATACTGCTAGAGATGCTACTTTGCCTGATGTTCCACTAGGGGTATTCCTTGATGCTCATATTGCTAGAGTTACTGCCAATGCTCGTGATGCTTCTGATACTATCGATACTATTGAGCTAGAACCTCCTTTTGCTCCTGTTAGATCTAGCTCTCCTAGATATGAATTGCCTGATATACCTGAGGGTTACGTTATGGAGGGAGAGATACCTTAGGATTTTCTTGCGTGTAAGGATGCCTATGACGCTGAGAAATTGCTTCTCAAGTGGAAGAAAAAAATCTCGGGAAGCTAAGATGAAATATGACCCGAAGTTTTCCACTTCACCTATCTTTATCACTTATAAGGATTATAAATTCTCTGTCGACCCTAAGATAATCTCTCTAGTCGAATCTGATCCTTTTCACGGTTATGAGTCTGAGACGGTCGTAGCCCATTGTCACATCCCTGACCCCTTAAGCAAGTTAGCTTTGTGCTCATGTTTTCTTTGCATTGCATCTAGGAAATTCTCAACAAGAACAAAGTAAGTGGTGAAGGAAAATTCAACAAACCCTAGCCACTTCTCAAATTAAAGGAAATTCAAACTAGTTAAAATCAATGAACCCAAAATGGCCTCAAGAAAATTTCAATCTTTCTGATAAATCATGAATGTAAATAAGCAATGAAGAAAACCTTTTTCTTGACACTTTAAGCATTTTAAATAAATGCAAAAAGCTACTGGTTTCAAGTTTTAAATTTGAAATCAGAAACTTTAAACTTTCAAAAATGTTGAAAACTTTGGGAATGGTTGGAAATATTCCAACAAATATTCTGGCGTGTTTAAAATAGTTTTTACAAACTATTTGGGAGCTGAAATAAATAGCAAGTAAATGAAATAGCAAAACAGAAACAAATCAGAAAGAAAATGAGAAAAAACCATACCTGACGCTCACATGGCCCGGCCCATCTGCTCCTGTCGTCTTCCTCCTCGCCAGTAGGAGCAGGAGGTGGCCGCCGCGTCGCCGCGCGCCTCCACGCATCTCCCTGGCTGCCTGGCCGCCGCTTCGCGCTGGTAAGCACGGGGATAACCGCCCCGAGCTCGTAGCTATCCGTTCCCTAGCTCATTCTCCCCTCTACCTCATTTCTTTCTGCCGCCATTGGAGGCCGAGCAGAGCTCGAGCTCGCCGTCGTTCTAGCCTACCCTTCTCCCTCCTAAGCCACGCAATAGGTCCGCCGCAACTCCCTGAATCTTTCTAGCCACGAGCCCGACGCCGAGACGCAGAGAAATGACGAGACGCAGTTGTCTTCTTCCTCGGGTCACCGAAGCTCGTCGCCGGCGTTCTTCCTCTCCAGGCCGTCCCCGAGCAAGCTAGCGCCACCACTTCACTCCTCGTGAGCTTGCGCATCTTGCCCCTAAGATCTCCCCGTCGATCCCCTCCTCTAGGCCTAGTTCCATCGGAGCCCGACGAGATCTGTCACGGGAGCTCGTCGCCGGTAGCCCTCCAGTGATCAGCTCGTCCTTCTGAGGCCACCAGCAGCTTCAGACCGTCGCGTAGATGTCGTAGGAGCTAAGTCCCGTGCGTAACTCCCTCTGTATCGAAGACCCCGATGACGCCCGAACCTTGGCCGCCGCCAAGCTCGTCGCGGGCGTCATCTCCGGCCAGATCAGCCCCATCCAAGTGCAAAAATGAACCCGCGGGAGAAGTGTCGTTCCTCTGGTGCTCTCCGCGCCGAGTATGGCCCCCTGTGCGCCGTTTCCGAGCCTCGCCGACGTATTGGTGCTCGCCAGAGGCTCCCCGCCGGCGAGGACGACCTCGCCGCCGGTGGATCTCAGCTGGCGTGAGCCACTGTCGTGTGGGGCCAGCCTCTGGGAGTTCAGAAATAATAAAAATAAAATCAAATAATTTGATAAGTCACTAACATGTGGGTCCAGTGAGATTAATTAGTTAATCAAGTTTAATTTTAATCTAAAACTGACCAGAGACACTGACCAGTGGGTCCCACTGGTCAGGTTTGACTTTCAATGGCCAGTTGGACCTGCCGATGTCATGCTGATGCAGTACAGGGGACTTTCCAGTATAAGAATAATTCCAGAAATGTTTAAAACTTCAAAAATTCATAGAAATTAATCTGTAACTCCAATGAAAATAATTTATATATGAAAAAGTATCAGAAAAAATTCAAGGAATCTGAATATGCCAATTTCAAACATGTTTGAAAATGATATAGAAACCAAACATGTAGATTAATTAATAAGTCAATTCTTATAAATACTTTATAAATGGAATATGGAAAATATTTAAATTTCACTGTGATTGACATGATCAAATACTATCCTAATTACAAACCAGCAACCTAACATGTCATTCTATGCATGTTAACATCAAGTTGATCTGAGCATCAGGTCGTATCAATTAAAATGGTATCCGAGAATACCTCGTTTGAAGTGATATTTGAATTTGATTGAAATCAACTGCAAACCTAATACATGTTAGTTATAATAGTATATCACCTTGCATTCTCATGCCATGCTCATGCATCATCTTGATTGCATATGCTTGATATTGATTCATGTCATCCTTTCGGTAGGCTCCGCTCCCCGGATTCCACCGAATATCCGTCTGACGGATATTGTCACTCCTCTCAGCAACAAGGCAAGCAACCATTTTGATCATCCCGATAAATCCCATGTTCTTGCTCCTGCACTTACTTATTGCATTAGGATCAAATGCTTCAAATGCTTTTGCCACGTTAGTTGAACCCACTTCCTTTGCATGACCTATCCTTGTCATAGTAAATAGCTGAACCTTGCAACCTAGCATACCTGGTAGTTGCTTGAGCCATGATGTGCCTTATCCTGCTCTGCATGCTATGCTTAGAGTTGTGTATGGTCTGTCATCTGGGAGATGAACCGAACTGTGTGAATGTGTTCGGTAAGCAAAGGTTGTGTGTTGAACCTGATTTGGTAAAGGTACCGGTGAAAGGCTGTGTAGGAGTACATGGCGGGTTGTTTCATTGGAACCGTCCTTAGGAACTGAGTTCCGTGTATGTAATCCAAGACGAGATACTACCACATGCTGGGCCCTGAAATACGACCCCGCTCGACTTATTAATCGCTTAGTACTCGGTCCAGGAGTTGCAAGTAGTTTCTGGTGTTTATAGTCATGCTGGAGGCCGTGCATAGTGTTGACCTGAGAGGTGGGCTATGATGCGGTAGGCAGTGGCACGGTGTACCAAGTGGCACCCGGATGGTGGGCTTGGGAACCCTGCGCACATCGTTTGAGGCCGTGGCGGAAACCTCGGCCGGACTTCCGTACGGGTTACTCTCAGATAGGCCATAAACCTGGACTAGGTACTAATGTGGTTAACGGTCGTGGCCGACTCCCTCGCTGGGCTTCCGCTTGAAGGTTGCCGAGGTGCATGACGTGCACATGGCGATAAGTGGAGAGAGCGTGTGTGACGAAGTACACCCCTGCGGGGTTATGATCTATTCGAATAGCCGCGTCCGCGGATATGGACTAGTTGGAGACATATGTTGTTCATAGATAACTTCAATGGTACTCATAAAATTGTCAAGATAAGTGTGAGTGTCGTGAACGGCATTTCCGCATGGAGACGGTATGATTCCACGATGGTGTATTGTTGTGGTGTTAGTGGACTCGTGTGCGAGAAAATCAAGTCGTAAAAATTATTTAAAAATGCAAGTTGTCGAGCCACAAGTCAAATGCTGGCTTTCCGCATGAAACCCCACAATACCTTATTGATACATTGCTTGAGTAGATAGTTATCCTAAAGTCTTGCTGAGTACCTCCGTACTCATGTTTTCTTAATAAATGTTGCAGAGGCTGCTAATGACCCTAACGGAGGGTTCTTCATAGACATCGACGACGACGAGTAGCTGGTGTCCCAGCTACGATCTGGCCCTAGATTGGGTATGTAGTATAGTCAGGCCATGTGCCTTCTAGTTGCACCTGTCTGTACTCAGACAGTTTTAAACACTTCCGCTGGCTTGTAACTGAATGACTGCTATGATGGGTCGTGAGACCCTTACTGTGTAATATTATATGTGTGGCTCTTCCGAGCCTCTTAAATAAAGCTTGTATGTTTATGGTTATGTTGTGATGCCATCGATGTATCTATACATATTGGTATGCCATGCGTACGTCAGTCGTACTTGATATGTATGGGGTTTGATTACCTAGCCGTGAACTTTAGTAGCACTCCTTACAGGGAAATGCCCCTTTGTGATCCAACGAGCCATGGTAGCTCGCTACTGCTCTGGACACATTGGTTGACCGACATGTGTCCTTCTTAGCTGCTGTGTCTGTCCCCTTTGGGGAAATGTCACGCGATGTAATGGAGTACTTGTAGCTTGCTACGACTCGTCTACACTCGCTGGTGACCGACACCTGCTTTGTTGGGTCATGTATGCCTGTCCTTGTGTGGTACTGCCACTTTGGTTTATGACTAGACTTGTCGATCCGGGTTCTTTGACATTGGAATGCTAGCGACACAATCGCATACTTGAGTCAAAAGGCGCAAACGGTCCCGGCTAAGGTAAGGTTGCAGCCATGGAGTTAACCGTGCGTGAGACCGCAAAGGGATGCAATGTGTTACAGGCTGGATTCTTATGACTTAGGATCGGGGTCCCGACAGCGTTGGTATCAGAGCCTGACTGACTGTAGGATTTCTAAGCCAAACTGGTCGAAGTTGAGTCTAGAATTGCTTTAGTTATATATAAGGGAATTTGTTTGTGGAAGGGAACGTAAGACTCTTGTTCTCTTCTCAAGTTATTCTATTCTGGTCATCCTCGTCTTTTTTGCGGGAATTAAGGACTAGGTTACTCATCTTCGTCTAGGCTCGTGTTTCTGATCGGTAGATTATAGGACTACGAGTCAGGAGATATTGGGTTTCTTCCATTCCTAGGAAAAAGGAAGTAAGTTGGATGATCAGAGAGTTGAACTTGATAGTTGAGTGGTTACGCTATCCCATTTTGGGTTGTCTCATAATTTGTTTTTGAGCATTTACAGCCGTTATGCTGCCCAATTTTGCATTCAGAGCTCTAATGCTTTTGCATTACTCTCTATTTACAGATGCCTGGCCGTCCTTCTCGTCAGGTGGTACGTCTGACTAGGTGTATTGATGTACCAGGTCATACAGCCATGCTGGTCAGGGTGATGTCGGTGTGCGGTTACCGCTGGTACCCCGAGTACATAGTGGAGGAACAGTACCGAGACTTCCACCAGAGCCAGTATATCTGCACTGTTAGGGTATTTCCAGACTACCCTGGAGCTGAGGAGCCAATCCATTGGTCCTATGGATTGGGAGTCACTGTTGACATGACAGTACAAGATGCTACCTATTCAATGCTGACCATTATGAGAGCGAGACATGCACTGCTGCAGAATTCAGAGTTCTGCTATGTTCCGACCTCTCAACCTGGTGAAGAGGGATACCTCAGTGGAGTCTATTATGATTCTTCTATGGAGGATCCACTACTGCAGTCCACTGTTGAGATGCTAGAGAATAGATACAGGGATGCTTGTGCTCTCTGCATGGAGCTTTATGCTACCCGTGCGCATCTGTGGACGGCTTTGACGCAGCTGGCACCGGTAGTCCAGACAGGGTACGGAGATATGGAGATGCTGAACCCTGTTAGGAACCATCTTCCGGCCCACGTTGACTGGACAACTATAGGAGGAGTCACCCCTCTTCGGGGACCCCTCTTACCACCAGTCAGGGGACCAAGGCCACATCCGTGTCCTTATGGATCCCAAGGATCTCAGGCTAGAGTGTTTCCTGATCCGCAGGTTGAGCTTCCAGGTCATGGAGGTAATCTCTATGAGATGTTCTATGCGGATGCCTGAGCTGTGAGTGGAAGGATAGTATGGTAGTAGCCGTACGTTCACAGTCCTGCGTGACTTGTGAAGTATTCGTGTGATGTGAAATGAATTCCGGAGGCCTAGAAAAATAATGTATAGGAAGCTTGTAAGCCTCTGATGAGTAGTTTCATAATTTCAGTAGTTTGCTCTTCGGTTAAGGTTGTACTGAGCTGTGTAAGTGTGTGTATGAACCATGGTGTATATATAGCAGTTGCTTGTTACCATGTTGTTCGGATATTCATTTCCGCATTCCGTGTGTTCAATACATTCTTAATCCATAGCTAGTATTGATATGATATTGGTCTAAGCTGTGAGTTTGTTTGTCAGGATGGTATTCACCAGGTTGAACCGTGCCCCTGGTCATGAGTAAGGCGAGGGTAGTCAAGCGTCGCAGGAAGACCTGCCTCACCCGCCCTCTCTGGCGGAAGTTATGCTTGAGGCAGAGAGAAACAAAAGGGAGACCAACCGACTGTTAGAGCGTATTGAGCAGAATACGGCTCGTCAGCCTAGGAATGCTGCGGTGTCCCTCAACGACTTTGTGAAGCTGAATCCTCCAAAGTTTCATCATTCCGTCGATCCCCTCGACGCTGATGACAGGCTATGCAGCATCGCACGCAAGATTTGCTCTGCGAATGTTTCTGAGGCCGACAAGGTGACCTTTGCGGTGTACTTCCTGGAAGGACCCACCAATCTGTGGTGGGAGAAATTTGAAGCTATGCGCCCTGCTGAACCAGCAGCCACATGGGCAGACTTCAGTGCAGCTTTTCGTCTGCACCATATTCCAGAGGGCCCGATGGACAGGAAGAGAGAGGAGTTTTGTGCCTTCACTCAGGGCAAGTTGACCGTGGATGCCTATAGCCACGAGTTCGGTAACCTCGCCCGCTATGCAACAGAGAAGGTGTCTACTGACGCCAAGAAGCAAGCAAGATTCCGTAAGGGTCTGAGCCCTGAGCTTCGTCGTGATCTGCGCCTCCACGAGTGTGCAAGCTTTCAAGCCCTGGTCAACAAGGCGATTAGTGCCGAGACTGGTCATACTGACTTTGAAGCCACAAGGAAGCACTCCCGTGACTTTGGCTCGTCTTCTGGTTCCGCGTTTCCCAAACGCAGGCTGTGGGTTCCGAACAGTTCTCTGCCGCCAAGATACACTCCGAGGCCATCCTACGTGGCGCCTCAGACGAATCAGACCAACCCTCCAGCAAAACCCTATGGTGGTCCAGCTAGCAATGCTGCACCACGTGCCAACCAAGTGATATGCTACAAGTGTGGAGAACCAGGGCACTATTCCCGTGAGTGTCCTCAAAATGTGGGTGCCAAGCAACCCGGAAAGTCCGTCGGGCAAGGCAAGTCGGGCAAAGCTTACTATGTCAAGCCAACTCCTGCACGTGGCCGTGTGAACTATGTCTCAGCAGAAGAAGCTGCAGAGGATCCCGACGTCATACTGGGTACGCTTCTTGTTAATCATCACCCAGCGTCTGTTCTCTTTGACACTGGGTCTTCTCATTCCTTCATTTGAGAAAGTTATGCATAGTTGCATAACATGTCTTTTTGTGATATGCCAATTC
This sequence comes from Hordeum vulgare subsp. vulgare, assembly GCF_904849725.1. Taxonomy (NCBI): domain Eukaryota; kingdom Viridiplantae; phylum Streptophyta; class Magnoliopsida; order Poales; family Poaceae; genus Hordeum; species Hordeum vulgare. The sequence continues at coordinate 93,629,100 of NC_058521.1, read as the reverse complement.
TGTTGGTTGTCCAAACTCCTGGTAGTAAATGGCAAACCTCTAGGATAACTTATGACAATGAAATTCTAGTAGACAGGCTAGTTTTTCTAGCCTCATTGATAGCCTTGAAATCTTCGGATATTAATATCATCTTGGGCATGGACTGGATGTTAGCTCACTATGCCAAGATTGATACCCATTCTTGAAATGTCCAGCTTACCCATCCCTCGGGTGAGATAGTAAATGTCTCTACTCGAGTTGCCAAATGCCACCTCTATTCCCTAAATGCAAACCCTCTTCCGGAACTTGAAGACATTCCGGTAGTCCGTGACTTCCCGGATGTCTTTCCAGAGGAACTGCCAGGAATTCCACCTGACAGAGATGTAGAGTTTGTGATAGATCTTGTTCCGGGAACTGTCCCAATAGCCAGAAGACCATATAAGATGCCACCCCTGGAGCTAGCCGAACTTAAGAAGCAACTAGATGAGGCCTTGAATAAAGGTTTCATTCGTCCTAGGTCTTCTCCTTGGGCTTGCCCCGTCCTATTCGTCAAGAAGAAAGAATGAACGGATCGGATGGTTGTAGATTACCGACCAGTTAATCTGGTCACCATAAAGAACAAGTATCCGCTCCCCAGGATCAACGATCTGTACGATCAGCTCGCTGGGTCCTCAATCTTCTCCAAAATGGATTTGAGGTTGGGATACCATCAAATCAAGATCAAGAACGGGGACATTCCAAAGACGGCTTTTGTTACTCGTTATGGCCAATACGAGTACACCGTCATGTCCTTCGGTTTAACCAATGCCCCAGCCACCTTCTCTCGTTTGATGAATTCAATCTTCATGGAGTATTTGGATAAATTCGTCGTGGTATACCTCGATGATATTCTCATCTACTCGAAGAACGAACAAGAACATGCCGAGCATCTAAGGCTGGTATTGATGAAACTTCGAGAGCATCGCCTTTATGCCAAGTTTTCAAAATGTGAATTTTGGTTACCAGAAGTGACCTATCTAGGTCACGTAATCTCTGGTAAGGGTATTGCTGTCAATCCCGAGAGAGTTCAAGCTCTCCTTGATTGGACTCAACCTGAATCGGTTAAGCAAGTTAGGAGTTTTCTTGGTCTAGCGAGCTATTGTCGCCGCTTTGTCGAGAATTTCTCCAAGGTTGCAAAGCCTCTAACTGAACTCCTCAAGAAGGATAAAAAGTTCGAGTGGACACCATAGTGTGAGCATAGTTTTCAGGAACTGAAAAGACGCCTGACTTCCGCACCTCTTTGCTACCACCAGATTTTTCTAAGGACTTTGTTATCTATTGCGACGCCTCGCGACAAGGATTAGGTTGCATTCTCATGCAAGATCGTCATGTGATCGCATATGCATCTCGACAGCTGCGTCCACATGAGGATAATTATCCCACACATGACCTTGAGCTTGCAGCTGTGGTCCATGCACTGAAAACCTCGCGACATTACCTTTTGGGTAATCGTTGTGAAATATTCACTGATCACCAAAGTCTGAAATATATCTTCACCCAGCCGGATTTGAATCTCAGGCAAAGACGGTGGGTTGAGTTGATCTCGGATTACGACTTAGGGATAACTTACACCCCAGGGAAGGCCAATGTTATGGCCGATGCACTAAGTCGTAAATCTTATTGTAACAATTTGATGCTACAACAAGGTCAACCACATCTCTATGAGGACTTTCGGAAGTTGAATCTTCATATTGTTCCTCAAGGATTCCTTTCTACCCTGGTGGCGAAGCCTACCCTTAAGGATCAAATTATAGCTGGCCAATAGCGTGACAAGGGTATATCACGGATCAAGGAGAATATTTTTAGCAGAAACGGTAAAGAATTTTCCATGAATGATCAAGGTGTTGTGTTCTTCCAGAATCGTCTAGTGGTTCCTAAGAACCCACATCTAAGGCAGTTAATCCTTAGGGAGGCTCATGATTCTCCTCTCACCATTCATCCCGGTAGTACTAAGATGTATCAGGACCTACGCCAGAGGTTCTGGTGGACTAGGATGAAGAGAGAAATTGCTGAGTTCGTTGCTAACTGCGACGTTTGTTGTCGAGTTAAGGCAGAACATCAAAGGCCTGCTGGCACCCTTCAACCTCTAGCTATTCCTGAATGGAAATGGGATAAAGTAAGTATGGATTTCATTACCGGATTTCCCAAGACCAAGAAAGGAAATAATGCTATCTCTGTGGTCATTGACCGTCTTTCCAAAGTGGCTCATTTTCTTCCCGTTCGTGAGAGTATAACAGCTAGCCAGCTAGCAGAGTTATATGTCTCTCGAATAGTGTCTCTTCATGGTGTTCCCTTGGAGATTAACTCGGACCGTGGGAGTATCTGTACTTCTCGCATCTGGGAAAGTTTTCAGAATGCCATGGGGACTCACTTATCTTTTAGCACTGCTTTCCATCCCCAATCAAGTGGTCAAGTAGAAAGAGTGAATCAAATCCTAGAAGATATGGTCCGAGCTTGTGTTATATCATTCGGTATGAATTGGGAGAAGTGCCTTCCATTCGCCGAATTCGCTTATAACAATAGTTATCAATCAAGGTTGGGCAGAGCTCCTTTTGAAGTTCTCTATGGACGAAGATGTCGAACACCTCTTATTTGGTCAGAAACCGGAGAGAGGCAACTCTTTGGCCCGGATAAGATCCAGGATGCAGAAGAACAGGTTCGCATTATTCGTGAAAAGTTGAAAACAGCCCAGTCTCGTCAAAAGAGCCAATATGATCGTCATCATAAGGCTGTGACCTTTGAAGTTGACGAGAAGGCTTACCTTCGGGTTACACCTTTGAAGGGTACCCATCGATTCGGTATCAAGGGCAAGTTGGCTCCTCGTTACATTGGTCCTTTTCGCATTCTTGCCAAACAAGGAGAAGTTGCCTACCAGTTGGAACTTCCTCCGCATCTTTCCAAGGTTCACGATGTCTTCCACGTCTCGCAACTCAGGTGTTGCTTTTCGGATCCTATCCGTGAAGTGGACCACGAAACGCTTGATCTCCAAGATAACCTTTCATACCGAGAATACCCCGTGTGTATTCTTGATCAAGCTGAGCGTACCACTCGACGTCGAAACCTCAAGTTTCTTAAAGTTCAATGGTCAAATCATTCTGAAAAGGAGGCAACTTGGGAAAGAGAGGATCGTCTCCGACTTGAGTATCCTGCGTTATTCCCGGCGACTTCTAAATCTCGGGACGAGATTCTTTTGTGTGGGGGTGAGTTGTCACATCCCTGACCCCTTAAGCAAGTTAGCTTTGTGCTCATGTTTTCTTTGCATTGCATCTAGGAAATTCACAACAAGAACAAAGTAAGTGGTGAAGGAAAATTCAATAAACCCTAGCCACTTCTCAAATTAAAGGAAATTCAAACTAGTTAAAAGCAATGATCCCAAAATGGCCTCAAGAAAAGTTCAATCTTTCTGATAAATCATGAAAGTAAATAAGAAATGAACAAAACCTTTTTCTTGACACTTTAAGCATTTTAAATAAATGCAAAAAGCTTCTGGTTTCAAGTTTTAAATTTGAAATCAGAAACTTTAAACTTTCAAAAATGTTGAAAACTTTGGGAATGGTTGGAAATATTCCAACAAATATTTTGGCGTGTTTAAAATAGTTTTTACAAACTATTTGGGAGCTGAAATAAATAGCAAGTAAATGAAATAGCAAAACAGAAACAAATCAGAAAGAAAATGAGAAAAAACCTTACTTGACGCTCACCTGGCCCGGCCCATCTGCTCCTGTCGTCTTCCTCCTCGCCAGTAGGAGCAGGAGGTGGCCGCCGCGTTGCCGCGTGCCTCCACGCAGCTCCCTGGCTGCCTGGCCGCCGCTTCGCGTTGGCAAGCACGGGGATAACCTCCCCGAGCTCGTAGCTATCCGGTCCCCAGCTCATTCTCCCCCTCTGCCTCGTTTCTTTCTGCCGCCATTGGAGCCCGAGCAGAGCTCGAGCTCGTCGTCGTTCTAGCCTACCCTTCTCCCTCCTGAGCCGCGCAATAGGTGCGCAGCAACTCCCTGAAGCTTTCTAGCCACGAGCCCGATGCCGAGACACAGTGAAACGACGAGACGCAGTCGTCTTCTTCCTCGGGTCACCGAAGCTCGTCGCCGGCGTTCTTCCTCTCCAGGCCGTCCCCGAGCAAGCTAGCGCCACCACTTCACTCTTCGTGAGCTTGCGCATCTTTCCCCTAAGATCTCCCCGTCGATCCCCTCCTCTAGGCCTAGTTCCATCGGAGCCCAACGAGATCTGCCGCGGGAGCTCGTCGCCGGTAGCCCTCTAGTGATCAGCTCGTCCTTCTGAGGCCACCAGCAGCTTCAGGCCGTCGCGTAGATGCCGTAGGACCTAAGTCCCGTGCGTAACTCCCTCTGTATCGAAGACCCCGATGACGCACGAACCTTGGCCGCTGCCAAGCTCGTCGCCGGCGTCATCTCCGGCCAGATCAGCCCCAGCCAAGTGCAAAAATGAACCCGCGGGAGAAGTGTCGTTCCTCTGGTGCTCTACGCGCCGAGTTTGGCCCCCTGTGTGCCGTTTCCGAGCCCCTCCGACGTACTGGTGCTCGCCGGAGGCTCCCCGCCGGCGAGGACGACCTCACCGCCGGTGGATCTCAGCTGGCCTGAGCCACTGACGTGTGGGGCCAGCCTCTGGGAGTTTAGAAATAATAAAAATAAAATCAAATAATTTGATAAGTCACTGACATGTGGGTCCAGTGAGATTAATTAGCTAATCAAGTTTAATTTTAATCTAAAACTGACCAGAGACACTGACCAGTGGGTCCCACTGGTCAGGTTTGACTTTTAACGGCCAGTTGGACTTGCTGATGTCATGCTGATGTAGTAAAGGGGACTTTCCAGTATAAGAATAATTCCAGAAATGTTTAAACTTCAAAAATTCATAGAAATTAATCTGTAACTCCAATGAAAATAATTTATATATGAAAAAGTATCAGAAAAATTCAAGGAATCTGAATATGCCAATTTCAAACATGTTTGAAAATGTTAGAGAACCCAAACATGTAGATTAATGAATAAGTCAATTCTTATAAATACTTTATAAATGGAATATGGAAAATATTTAAATTTCACTATGATTGACATGATCAAATACTGTCCTAATTACAAACCAGCAACCTAACATGTCATTCCATGCATGTTAACATCAAGTTGATCTGAGCATCAGGTCGAATCAAATAAAATGGTATCCGAGAATACCTCGTCTGAAGTGATATTTGAATTTGATTCAAATCAACTTCAAACCTAATACATGTTAGTAATAATAGTATATCACCTTGCATTCTCATGCCATGCTCATGCATCATCTTGATTTCATATGCTTGATATTGATTGATGTCATTCCTTTCGGTAGGCTCCGCTCCCCCGGATTCCACCGAATATCCGTCTGACGGATATTGTCACTCCTCTGAGCAACAAGGCAAGCAACCATTTTGATCATCCCGATAAATCCCATGTTCCTGGTCCTACACTTACTTATTGCATTAGGATCAAATGCTTCAAATGCTTTTTCCACGCTAGTTGAACCCACTTCCTTTGCATGACCTATCCTTGTCACAGTAAATAGCTGAACCTTGCAAGCTAGCATACCTGGTAGTTGCTTGAGCCATGATGTGCCTTATCCTGCTATGCATGTTATGCTTAGATTTGTGTATGGTCTGTCATCTGGGAGATGAACAGAATTGTGAGAATGTGTTCGGTAAGCAAAGGTTGTGTGTTGAACCTGATTTGGTAAAGGTACCGGTGAAAGGCTGTGTAGGAGTACATGGCGGGTTGTTTCATTGGAACCGTCCTTAGGAACGGAGTTCCGTGTATGTAATCCAAGACGAGATACTACCACATGCTGGGCCCTGACATATGACGCCGCTCGACTTATTAATCGCTTAGTACTCGGTCCAGGAGTTGCAAGTAGTTTCTGGTGTTTATAGTCATGCTGGAGGTCGTGCATAGTGCTGACCTGAGAGGTGGGCTATGATGCGGTAGGCAGTGTCACGGTGTACCAAGTGGCACCCAGATGGTGGGCTTGGGAACCCTGCGCACATCGTTTGAGGCCGTGGCGGAAACCTCGGCCGGACTTCCGTACGGGTTACTCTCAGGTAGGCGATAAACCAGGACTAGGTACTAATGTGGTTAACGATCGTGGCCGACTCCCTCGCTGGGCTTCCGCTTGAAGGTTGCTGAGGTGCATGACGTGCACATGGAGATAAGTGGTGAGAGCGTGTGTGACGAAGTACACCCCTGCAGGGTTATGATCTATTTGAATAGCCGCGTCCGCGGATATGGACTACTTGGAGACATATGTTGTTCATAGATAACTTCAATGGCTACTCATAAAATTGTCAAGATAAGCGTGAGTGTCGTGGACGGCATTTCCGCATGGAGACGGAATGATTCCACGATGGTGTATTGTTGTGGTGTTAGTGGACTCGTGTGCGAGAAAATCAAGTTGTCAAAATTATTTAAAAATGCAAGTTGTCTAGCCACAAGTCAAATGCTGGCTTTGCGCATGAAACCCCACAATACCTTATTGATACATTGCATGAGTAGATAATTATCCTAAAGTCTTGCTGAGTACCTCCGTACTCATGTTTGCTTAATAAATGTTGCAGAGGCTGCTAATAACCCTAATGGAGGGTTCTTCATAGACATCTACGACGACTAGTACCTGGTGTCCCAGCTACGATCTGGCCCTAGATTGGGTCTGTAGTATAGTCAGGCCATGTGCCTTCTAGTTGCACTTGTCTGTAGTCAGACAGTTTTAAACACTTCCGCTGGCTTGTAACCGAATGACAGCTACGATGGGTCGTCAGACCCTTATTGTGTAATATTATATGTGTGGCTCTTCCGAGCCTCTTAAATAAAGCTTGTGTGTTTATGGTTATGTTGTGATGCCATCGATGTATCTATACATATTGGTATGCCATGCATACCTGTGTCGTACTTGATATGTATGGGGTTCGATTACCTAGCCGTGAACTTTAGTAGCACTCCTTACAGGGAAATGCCCCTTTGTGATCGAACGAGCCATGGTAGCTCGCTACTGCTCTGGACACATTGGTTGACCGGCATGTGTCCTTCTTAGCTGCTGAGTCTGTCCCCTTTGGGGAAATGTCACGCGATGTAATGGGGTCCTTGTAGCTTGCTACGACTCATCTACACTCGCTGGTGACCGACACCTGCTTTGTTGGGTCATGTATGCATGTCCTTGTGCGGTACTGCCACTTTGGTTTATGACTAGACTTGTCGATCCGGGTTCTTTGACATTGGAATGCTAGCGACACAATTGCATACATGAGTCAAAAGGCGCAAACGGTACCGGCTAAGGTAAGGTTGCAGCCGTGGAGTTAACCGTGCGTGAGACCGCAAAGGGATGCGATGTGTTACAAGATGGATTCCTATGACTTAGGATCAGGGTCCCGACACCCATCTTGCCAAACTACACGATATAGCCACCCTTTTCACTAATGAGGAGAAGATCCATCACTACTATATCCTTAAGCTGTTTCCTTTATCTCTAAAGGATGATGCTAAAGCCTGGTTCACCTCTCTTGCTCCTGGATGTGTGAGTAGTCCCCAGGAGATGGTCTATTACTTCTATGAGAAATATTTCCCTGTCCATAAGAAGCAAGCTGCCTTGCAGGAAATATACAACTTTCCTCAACTCCAAGAAGAGAGTCTTTCACAAGCTTGGGGGAGGCTCGTCCAGCTACAGAATGCTTTGCCTGATCACCCTCTTAAGAAGAATGAGATACTTGATATCCTCTATAACGGACTTATCGATGCCTCTAGAGACCACCTAGATAGTTGTGCCGGTTGTGTTTTTAGGGAACGAACTATAGAACAAGCTGAGACTCTACTGAATAACATCTTGATCAACGATAATGCTTGAACTATTCCCGAACCAGTTCCTAAGCCAACTCCGGAGAAAAGAAGCCAAGAAATCTGTGCAAGAGAAAGGCATTAGATCTGAAGATGTCAAAAATCTACCACCTATCGAAGAGATCCATGGTCTCGATAACCCGATACAGGTAGTAGAAGTGAATTCTCTGCGTAGGTTTGATGAGAGTGATATTCCTTTTGACAAACCTGCTAGCCTATGCTTTGATGAATTTGACAACTTTGTTGCCAAACAACAGAGTTTCAATGATTATGTTAGCAGACATTTGGAACAAAGCACTCGTATGCTTAGCCATTTAAGTTCTTGCGTAGACAGAAATGTCAATGATCTGAAGCTCCTGAGTAAACATGCCTCTATGATTACTACTCAGGTAGAACAAGTACTTAAAGCTCAGAATGACTTGCTCAATATATTAAATGACAACTCTGTGAGAGTCATTACTAGAGGAGGCAAAATGACTTGGGAACCTTTGTATCCTCAAGGTCATCCTAAGAGAATTGATCAAGATTCTCAAGGAATCAATGCTGATACACCTAGTCATCCTAAGGAGAAGAAGAAGGATGATAGAAACCTACACGCCAGTTCACCAAATACTTTCACTCCTGAAGAACCTAATGATATTTCTGCGTCTGGTGCAGAAACACAATCTGGTGATGAACATGAACCTGGTGACAATATGGAAAGTGATGTTCATAATAATGCTCAACCTAGCAATGATGAGGATGTGGAGATTGAACCTTTGGTTAATCCTGATAACCCACAACCTATGAAATACGATAAGAATGACTTCACTTGTAGGAAGCATGGTAAAGAAAGAGAGCCATGGGTTCAGATACCTATGCCCTTTCCTCCTAAGCCATCCAAGAAAAAGGATGATGAGGATTTTGAGCGCTTCGTTGAGATGATAAGACCCATCTTTCTGCAGATGCGGTTAACTGATATGCTCAAGATGTCTCTGTATGCCAAGTACATGAAAGATATTGTGACTAATAAATGGAAGATACCAGATCTTGAGATCTCCACCATGCTTGCCAATTACACTTTCAAAGGTGGAACTCCTAAGAAACTTGGTGATCCCGGAGTGCCCACTATACCTTGCTCTATTAAAGGAAACTACGTAAGAACTGCCTTATGTGACCTTGGAGCCGGTGTTAGTGTTATGCCGCTCTCTCTTTATCGTAGACTTGAATTGGATAAGTTGACACCCACTGAAATTTCTATGCAAATGGCCGACAAATCAACCGCTTTCCCTATCGGCATTTGCGAGGATGTGCCTGTTGTGGTTGCTAACACCACTATCTTAACAGACTTTGTTATCTTGGATATTCCCGAGGACGATGCCATAGCTGTCATCCTCGAAAGACCCTTTTTAAACACGGCAGGGGCTGTTATGGATTGCAACAAAGGCACTGTCACTTTCCACGTCAACGGTAATGAGCACACAGTGTACTTTCCGAAGAAACGATATCAAGTACATTGCATCAATGCTATCGAAAAGACTTCATCGATTCTCATTGGGAGCTTTGAATGCCCTATTCCTCGTGTCAAGATGAAGTATGATTTGCTTGTTGGGGAGATACATATCCCCATTGAGATGACTTAGTGGCTATTCGAAAATTCTCCGTTCTCTCTTGCGATTCGAGAAGGTTTTGTCATAAGGACTTGATCAATCCCATTGATGGATTTCTTTCGATGACCATGAAACGGATGAATCAAAGAGTCACATACCTCTATTTTAAGCTTTCATTTTCTGTTGCTTAGAAGAAAAATGATAGAATTAGTTTAGCTTTTCCTGTTTTCTGTTTTAGCGTCTGGGAGAAAAATACCTCGAAAATAAAAGTTCTCCGATGGTCCTGAAAATTTAGTATGATTTTTTCTAGAATTTTTGAAAATTTCTAGGCCTGAGAGTTGGCCAGGGGGCCTGACCAGTGAGCCACAAGCCCTGCCACCGCCACCTACCCCCCTTGTGGCGGAGTGCAAGCTTGTGGGACCCACAGGGACCCCCTCCACGCATTCCAGCTCCCAGCCTCTTCTTCCACCTCAAGAAAAAATTGTTTCGCAGCTCAAACCCGTGTTCTTGCTCATTTGGCTATGATTTTCGATCTCCTTGATCAAAGCACCATTCTCCAAACCGTTTTGGGGAAATTACTCCTTGGTAAGTAACTCCTCCATTGGTCCAATTAGTTTTTGCTCTAGTGCTTTATCTTTCCCATATTCTTGCTACCTTGGTGACCCTGTTCTTGAGCTTGAAAGGTTGATTTTAGCTGGTCCCAAGTAGATTTAGCGCGTGATACGGTCTCTAGGCACTAGTAGGAGTAGTTGCTACAAGGTATGGATGGTCTTCATTCACTTTTCTCTTGAACTTCAAAAATTTCAGCAAAAGGAAATTATGTTCAGGAGGAAGTTTCATGGTGGTTCCTCAAGTAAGAAGGGTCCTCGTCTTTCTTTTCGGGAGCCCGAACCTTTTCAACTAAGGGAAGCACCGGTACAACCATGTGAATGTCCACCGATGAGTTCATGATCGAAGCAGGTTTTAAGGATGAATTTGATACACTTATCCGCAATGCCGGGTTAGAAGAATTCCTCTCAGATAAATGTGAACAGTATGCTATGCTCACTGCCTCTTTCGTGCGTAGATTTAAATTTTCAGTTGGCCGTGACTCATCTATACTGTTTGATCTGTACGATAAATCCTATACCGTGGATTTGGAGGATTTCAATAGGATTTGCAAGATACCCGATGGGGGTAGTATTAATGATCCTTCTAAGTCTTCGGTCGGAGACTTTGTCTCCAGTATAACCGTTGGAGAAACCATAGATATCACGCAAGCCACCATAGGAAGCATCCATTTCCCTGCCTTGCACTACCTTGCCCTCTTCATACACTACTGGAATCTGCTGGTTTGGCGACAGCCAGAGCTGACGGCAAAGGACAGTTTAACTGATGGCAAAGGCTTTGCCGTCAGTGTGCTGTCGGCAAAGGTACCGGCCAAGATTTTATCGGCAATCACCTTCTTTGCCGACAGCCGGAGCTCGACCGACGGCAAAGACTTTGCCATCAGCTTTGGGGCACGGGCTGACGGCAAAGAGCAGTGGCGGCAACGGCATAGGCCGAGCTCCGTTAGAAGGTTAACAGCAGGCTTTGCCCACAGCCGTAGCAAAGCTGACGGCGAAGCCGAAACCCCTAGGTCCCCTAGGTCCCCAGTTTGCCCACAGCCGTAGCAGAGCTGACGGCAAAGCCGAAACCCCTGGGTCCCCTTGGCCGCCTCTTTGCCGATAGCTGGAGCCCAGCTGAGGGCAAAGCCGAAAATTTGGTATTCCCAGAGTTGCCAGGATACACAGGTTGCCACCACGTGTCTTCTTTGCCGCCAGTCCACCAACGACAAAGCCTTTGCCGTCAGTAAGTTGTAGGCAAAGACCCTCTCTGCTTTTTTTCATATTTGCTTTCTGTTAATTCCCTGCATTTGCAAAACATAGATACAAACAACAACATATATATATTTGCCCAGCCCCTAAACAGCACCACAAGTGCATCACAAAGTGCAAACAGCACAACACAAGTGCAAACAGCACGAATATATGTAATTAAAGTGCAAACAAGATCACAAAGTATTACAAAGCATCATAAGTGCATCCACAAATACAATTGCATTACAAAGTTCATCTAAGACTACACAAGTGCATTACAAAGTCCCTCGAGCATCCATCCATATGCCATGCTGCTTTATCAAAATCTGCATAATGAGAAAGAAGTTAGAAGAAGAATACAATAAGAAAGAAGTTATCTAAATTAAGCTAAGCAATTAGAAGAAGAAGTGGAAGAAGAAGAAGAAGAAGAACAAGAAGAAGAAGTGGAAGAAGTGGAAGAAGAAGAAGAAGAAGATAGAGAAAAAGAAAGAAGAGAAGTTATCTTTTTCTCCTCTTTCTTCTTCTCTTATTTCTTCATCTCTTGTTTGTTCTTCTCTTCTGGTTTCTTTTAAAACTTTCTAAACTAATTATGTCATTTTTGAGCTCTAATATCAACTAGAATTTACTAAGCTAACTAAACCATGGCTAATATCAACTCGAATTTACTAAGCTAACTAAAGCCTGGCATAATCTAAGTTGATCTAAACAATAAGAAGAATAAGAAGGAGATGAATAACTTACCAAATGCCAAGAAACGGAGGAGAAGCTGCATCTCCGTTGGTCGCTGGGTTGCTAGGGCTCTCACCAGGAGAAGTAAAGGGATCCTGGGATTCAACTCTGGAATGATGTTGCAACAAGGCAAGAGTTAAAATATGTGGTTAGCACGGCGACAGACAATGGTATAAGAACGTGCAAGGTTGGTCATTGAAAGGGAACTCACCGTTCCCACCGGAGAAGGCATCGGCGGAGGGGGCGGCAAACCTTGCGTCTCACACATAGCCTGCAAATTAGTTTTCGAGGAGTCAAAGAAATAGCCTTGTTGCATCTCACACATAGCCTTGCTTCTCACACAACTGACTTACCGCAACGAAGTCGTGCATGGCCTTCGCATGGGCATTATTGCGTGCCCTCTCCTTGTCAAGCAACCTCTGCGTATTCCGGTCCCTCTCCTCCAACAAGAGTCTGGTGGCCTCCCTCTCCTTCATAAGTGCGGCTTGCAACCACTCCTCAAAAGGAATTTTCATCATCCATCCAGGGACAAAAGAACGAAAGAAATAATGAAGAAAACTAACCTCGATGGCAAGATCAACTAGCCTCGCGCGTTGCCGTATTGCAGGAGCGGAGCTCGTTTGCCTCGACTTGATCTGAGATAGAGTCTCAGTGATAGGGACGAAGCCATCACACATGGACAACGTGCCATGACTCTTACCGCCACCAGAGATCATTAACGTCTCTGGATCGATAGGATTCTGGCTCAGGTCAAAGTCAGGCCCGCGCAGCTGTTTGACCACCTCAGAATAAGACATCATCTTGTTGTAGGTGGACAAGCTTGTGTACGCCGACGGCATGTCCCCCTCAGAATATGCCTTCGCCGTCTTGTACAAGCCCTTATGGGCCATGCTAAACGTGGCGTATCCCTCAGGCTCGGGCTGGTTATTGTGTTTGGCCTACACGAAAAGACAAAGAATTAGTACAACAAAAATCATGAACGAACGAATTATTGATGAAACAAAACAAGGCACACATACCCATTTTTTGGCGTATTGCTTGATGTTGGCATTGCCTTGGTGGTGTGGCACACCAACCAATTGGGCACGACGGTCCTTGGCCATAGTGTGGGTGCTCAACCAAGCCTATGTGCACCACCTGTCCGCTATCATCTCCCAACAATCCATCTTATCAGCCAACGATCTCGGGGGCACCTATGAATGTAAGTTAATGAAGAATGAAACTAAGTATTATAACTAAATAGACCTAACTAGCCCTAAGAATTGATCTTTGGAATGTACATACCTCCATGTACTCGGTCTTATCAAGGAAAATCTTTCGACATTCAGTCTTTGGACCAATTTTTTCTTCCTTTCGGTTCTCGCATGTTTAGTGATGGCCTATCACACAGAGTCTACTGGTCAACTCTAGCCTTTGTATTATCTTTGCCCTTATCAGTGCCGAAAAATGTGCCAAGAAGGGCCTCGGCGATATTCTTTTCAGTGTGCATCATGTCAATGTTGTGTGGAAGTAAGAGGTCTTCGAAGTAGGGGAGATCCCAGATGCATGGCTTGTGGGTCCAGGCGTGTTCCTCATTATAACGCAAGAAATACCCTGGACGGTTTGGATCAGGCTCCATAGATTTTAACTGTTCATTAATTTGTGCCCCCGTCAACGCAGGTGGTGCTGAGTGTTTGACAACTTTACCTTTCATGAAATTCTTCTTGTCTTTTCTGAATGGATGGTCCATAGGCAAGAACTGTCTATGCAAGTCAAAGCAGGAATACTTCCCACCCGCCGGCAACCAATGAAACTTAAGAGCTGCCTTGCATTGTGGGCATGGGAACCTTCCATGCACACACCAGGCAACGAAAAGCGCAAATGCTGGCAGATCATGCAACGAGTATTGGTACCAAACATACATTTGAAAGTTCTCTTTCTTAGCTGCGTCGTATGTGTTGACCCCATTCACCCAAGCTTCTTTCAAGTCATCTATCAGCGGTTGCATGTACACACTCATATTCTTCCCCGGGTATTTTGGCCCTGGAACTATCAACGTCAGAAATATGTGCTTTCTTTGCATAATGGATGATGGTGGAAGATTGAGGGGAATGACAAATACAGGCCAGCAACTATATTGGGTAGCCGTCATACCAAAAGGATTGAACCCATCGAGGCTGATGGCGATTCGACAATTCCTTGGTTCCTTACCTTTTTCCTTATGTATACTATCAAATGCCTTCCATGCGTCACCATCTGAAGGGTGTACCAACATCGGAACTCCGTGTTCATCTAATTCTTTCCTAATTCCATGTTTGTGAAATGTCATCTGTTTTGCTGTTTCTTCGAGCAAGTAAAGTCGTTGAAGTCTTGGTAGGATCGGCAGATACCGTAGGACACTCACGGTGATTTTGCTCTACTTCTTCTCACCTTCACCGTTTTCTACCTCAACATATCTGGAGGACTTGCAAAATGGACAATATGCTTCGTCCGCATACTCTTTCCTAAATAAGGCACATCCCTTCTCACAAGCATGTATCTGCTGATACGGCATCTTGAGTGCACTAAGGATTTTGTCTGACTCATATAGGTTTAAAGGCATAATATGGCCTTCTGGTAGAAAGCGCCCAAATAGGGTCATCACTGAGTCAAACATGGCTCTTCCAATGTTGAACTGGGCTTTCAGAGCCATTACTTGTGCGATGGCATCTAGCTGAAATATCTTAGTGTGCTCGTGAAGAGGACGTTTTGAAGACTCCAACATGGCATAGAAGGCTTTCGCGGATTCCTCCATCTCTTCATCCTTGTTCTGAGCATCATCAAAGTCATTCACCATGTCTTCAATCCCTGTACCATAATCATCGGTGCGCCGACGCAACACCTCGTCTCTGTTACGTTGGGCCGACTCACCATGAAATGTCCGCAAGGTATAGCCGGGAGTAAAACCACACATCTACAGGTGTTTACCCATTACATCCTTTGTCTGTCGCGAATAATTCTTGCACTTAGTGCAGGGGCACCATGTTTTTGGCTGGCCTTTAGGAAATGTCGTTTCCACGAATTCATAGGTTTTGCTCAACCATTCATCGGTCATATCTCTCTGGCTATGGTGACCGGTGTACATCCATTCACGATCAGTCATTCTGGCAAGCTAGCTACATAGTATCCACATATAAAACAATATAAATTATCAATTCATCAAGTATGTTAAATTAATTATGGCCATTTTTAATCATGGTTAATACATTGGGATGCACGGCATGCACACCTACCAGCTACTATGTAAAGATGGGTCCTAATCCCACCCGAGTATGTGTAGATTGGGTCATTTCCCCATGCTCCGCTCCCGACGCAACGCTAAATTTCGGCAGCACCTCCCCGCTGTTCTCCTGATACACGTCTCGGCAACTAACCGAGAGGATGTGTACCCGGAGAACAACACGGAGGAGCTGTCGAAACTCTGCATGGGATCCGGACCAAAGCGTGGGAAACGACCCAATCTACACATACCCGAGGTGTCCATGGATAACGTTGGACAATTCGAAAGAATCACCGTTATAAATATGCAAATGCATGTATATTTATGACAGGAACCCTTTCGAACGGGAGATGCATATTGGTTATGCAACACCTTTGCATTTTAATACTAAAAATACCTAGCTAGATAGTGTCATCAACACGAAGGCCGGAACAGAGAAAAATAAAGGAGGTGGAGGAGGAGTTAACAAATGTGCTCACTTTCGAATGCATGGGAGGTCGTCGAAAACCAATCCCTTGCGGAGAAGCTACTGCACATTTAAATGCACTCAATCAACACAAATACGCACTCGCGGTAATTAAGCTAACTAATACTAACATCTATTATTAATAATTTATTATTCAAGTTTTGTTACTCTTCTCTTCTTCTATTTCTTTTCTTCTTATTATTTCCTTTCTATTGCTAACATCTAGCTAACTAATACTAACAGCTAGCTGACTAATACTAACAGCTAGCTAACTCATACTTACATGTACTAACATGTATTGCTAACTAAATCTAACTAAAAATCTACCACTAAGTAATTGCTAACTAAATTTAACTAAAAATCCACTACTAATAGATCTAACTAAGGCCTCCTTTGATTTGAAGGATTTTTCATAGGAAAAACGCAGGAATGCAAATTCCATAGGATCTAACTAAGGCCTCCATTTCAAACATTTCATTTGTTTCATATTCATGTACTTTTCCTCTGTTTTTCAATCCTCAGTTTTACACTCCTCCTCCACCCCCTTTATTTTATCCTAAGTTGCAACCCACAAAGTATTTTAGTATTACATCCTCAGTTTTAATAGAAGATGCAATTCTTAAATAGTTGCATGCTTAGGAAAATACTTTGTGGGTTTCAACCATTTAAGAATTGTTGGAAATAAGCCCTAGAGGCAATAATAAATTAGTTATTATTATATTTCTTTGTTCATGATAATCGTTTATTATCCATGCTATAATTGTATTGATTGGAAACACAATACTTGTGTGGATACATAGACAAAACATTGTCCCTAGTAAGCCTCTAGTTGACTGGCTCATTGATCAAAGATGGTCAAGGTTTCCTGGCCATAGGCAAGTGTTGTCACTTGATAACGGGATCACATCATTAGGAGAATCATGTGATGGACTAGACCCAAACTAATAGACGTAGCGTGTGGATCGTGTCATTTTGTTGCTACTGTTTTCTGCGTGTCAAGTATTTGTTCCTGTGACCATGAGATCATATAACTCACGGACACCGGAGGAATGCTTTGTTTGTATCAAACGTTGCAACGTAACTGGGTGACCATAAAGATGCTCTACAGGTATCTCCAAAGGTATTCGTTGAGTTAGTATGGATCGACACTGGGATTTGTCACTCCGTGTGACGGAGAGGTATCTCGGGGCCCACTCGGTAATACAACATCACACACAAGCCTTGCAAGCAATGTGACTTAGTGTAAGTCACGGGATCTTGTATTACAGAACGAGTAAAGAGACTTGCCGGTAAACGAGACTGAAATAGGTATGCGGATACCGACGATCGAATCTCGGGCAAGTAACATACCGAAGGACAAAGGGAATGACATACGGGATTATATGAATCCTTGGCACTGAGGTTCAAACGATAAGATCTTCGTAGAATATGTAGGATCCAATATGGGCATCCAGGTCCCTCTATTGGATATTGACCGAGGAGTCTCTCGGGTCATGTCTACATAGTTCTCGAACCCGCAGGGTCTGCACACTTAAGGTTCGACGTTGTTTTATGCGTATTTTAGTTATATGGTTGGTTACCGAATGTTGTTCGGAGTCCCGGATGAGATCACGGACGTCACGGGGGTTTCCGGAATGGTCCGCAAACGAAGATTGATATATAGGATGACCTCATTTGATTACCAGAAGGTTTTCGGAGTTAGCGGGAATGTACCGGGAATGACGAATGGGTTCCGGGAGTTCACCGGGGGGGGGGGGGGGGCAACCCACCCCAGGGAAGCCCATAGGCCTTGAGGGCGGCACACCAGCCCTTAGTGGGCTGGTGGGACAGCCCAAGAGGGCCCTATGCGCCTAGGAAACAAAATCAAAGAGAAAAAAAAGAGGAGGTGGGAAGGGAAGGAAGGACTCCCACCCACCAAACCAAGTCCAACTCGGTTTGGGGGGGGAGCCTTCCCCCTTGGACTCGGCCGACCCCCTTGGGGCTCCTTGAGCCCCAAGGCAAGGTCCTGTCCCTCCCACCTATATATACGGAGGTTTTAGGGCTGATTTGAGACGACTTTTCCACGGCAGCCCGACCACATACCTCCACGGTTTTTCCTCTAGATCGCGTTTCTGCGGAGCTCGGGCGGAGCCCTGCTGAGACAAGGTCATCACCAACCTCCGGAGCGCCATCACACTGCCGGAGAACTCTTCTACCTCTCCGTCTCTCTTGCTGGATCAAGAAGGCCGAGATCATCGTCGAGCTGTATGTGTGCTGAACGCGGAGGTGCCGTCCGTTCGGTACTAGATCGTGGGACTGATCGCGGGATTGTTCGCGGGGCGGATCGAGGGACGTGAGGACGTTCCACTACATCAACCGCGTTCACTAACGCTTCTGTTGTACGATCTACAAGGGTACGTAGATTACTCATCCCCTCTCGTAGATGGACATCAACATGATAGGTCTTCGTGCGCGTAGGAAAATTTTTGTTTCCCATGCGACGTTCCCCAACAGTGGCATCATGAGCTAGGTTCATGCGTAGATGTCTTCTCGAGTAGAAGACAAAAGGTTTTGTGGGCGGTGATGTGTGTTTTGCTGCCCTCCTTAGTCTTTTCTTGATTCCGCGGTATTGTTGGATTGAAGCGGCTTGGACCGACATTACTCGTACGCTTACGAGAGACTGGTTTCATCGCTACGAGTAACCCCGTTGCTCAAAGATGACTGGCAAGTTTCGGTTTCTCCAACTTTAGTTGAATCGGATTTGACCGAGGAGGTCCTTGGATGAGGTTAAATAGCAACTCATATATCTCCGTTGTGGTGTTTGCGTAAGTAAGATGCGATCCTACTAGATACCCATGGTCACCACGTAAAACATGCAACAACAAAATTAGAGGACGTCTAACTTGTTTTTGCAGGGTATGCTTGTGACGTGATATGGCCAACGATGTGATGTGATATATTGGATGTATGAGACGATCATGTTGTAATAGTTAATATCGACTTGCACGTCGATGGTACGGCAACCGACAGGAGCCATAGGGTTGTCTTTAAACTAACGTTTGCGCTTGCAGATGCGTTTACTATTTTGCTAGGATGTAGCTTTGGTAGTAATAGCATGAGTAGCACGACAACCCTAATGGCGACACGTTGATGGAGATCATGATGATCGAGATCATGGTGTGACGCCGGTGACAAGAAGATCGTGCCGGTGCTTTGGTGATGGAGATCAAGAAGCACGTGATGATGGCCATATCATGTCACTTATGAATTGCATGTGATGTTAATCCTTTTATGCACCTTATTTTGCTTAGAACGACGGTAGCATTATGAGGTGATCTCTCACTAAAATTTCAAGAAGAAATTGTGTTCTCCCCGACTGTGCACCGTTGCGATAGTTCGTCGTTTCGAGACACCACGTGATGATCGAGTGTGATAGACTCAACGTTCACATACAACGGGTGCAAAACAGTTGCGCACGCGGAACAGTCGGGTTAAGCTTGACGAGCCTAGCATGTGCAGACATGGCCTCGGAACACATGAGACCGAAAGGTCGAGCATGAATCGTATAGTTGATATGATTAGCATAGAGATGCTTACCACTGAAACTATTCTCGACTCACGTGATGATCGGACTTGAGATAGTGGATTTGGATCATGTACCACTCAAATGACTAGAGAGATGTACTTTTTGAGTGGGAGTTCTTAAGTAATATGATTGAACTAGTTGTCATGAACATAGTCTAATGGTCTTTGTGAATTACGATGTAGCTTGCGCTATAGCTCTACTGTTTTTATATGTTCCTAGAGAAAATTTAGTTGAAAATTGATAGTAGAAAACTTTGCAGACTGAGTCTGTAAAACCGAGGATTGTCCTCGTTGCTGTTTAGAAGGCTTATGTCCTTAATGCACCACTCGGTGTGCTGCACCTCGAGCGTCGTCTGTGGATGCTATGAACATCCGACATACACATTTCTGATGACTACACGATAGTTCAAGTGCAAAATACTTAATGGCTTAGAAGCAAGGCGCCGAAAACGTTGTAAAACGTCACGGAACATAAGTGATGTTCTAAAGAGGTGAAATTGTGATTTCATGCTTGTGCCCTTGTTAAGAGGTACGAGACCTCCAACAAGATTCTTTGTCCACAAAGTAAAGGAGAAAAGCTCAATCGTTGAGCGTGTGCTCAGATTGTCTGAGTACGACAATCACTTGAATCAAGTGGGAGTTAATCTTCCAGATGAGATAGTGATGGTTCTCCAAAGTCACTGCCACCAAGCTTTGAGAGCTTCGTGATGAACTATAACATATCAAGGATAGATACAATGATCCTTGAGCGATTCGTGATGTTTGACACTGCGAAAGTAGAAATCAAGAAGGAGCATCAATAGTTGATGGTTTGTAAAACCACTAAGTTTCAAGAAAGGCAAGGGCTAGAAGGGATACTTCGTGAAACGGCAAAACAATTGCTGCACTAATGAAAAGACCCAAGATTAAACCCAAACCCGAGACTAAGTGCTTCTGTAATGAGGGGAACAGTCACTGAGGCGGAGCAACTCTAGATACTTGGTAGATAAGAAGGCTGGCAAAAGTCGAAAGAAGTGTATTTGATATACATGATGTTGATGTGTACTTTACTAGTACTCCTAGTCGCATGAGGGTATTGGATACCGGTTCGGTTGCTAAGTGATTAGTAACACGAAATGAAAGCTACGGCGTAAACGGAGACTAGCTAAAGGCGAGGTGACGATACGTGTTGGAAGTGTTTCCAAGGTTGATATGATCAAACGCCGCACGCTCCCTCTACCATCGGGATTGGTGTTAAACCTAAATAATTGTTATTTGGTGCTTGCGTTAAGCATGAACATGATTGGATCGTGTTTATTGCAATACGATTATTCATTTAAAGAGAATAATGGTTACTCTATTTTCTTGAATATTCACCTTCAATGATTTATTGAATCTCGATCGTAGTGTTACACATGTTCATGATATTGGTGCCAAAAGATACGAGTTAATGATGATAGTACCACTTACTTGTGGCACTGCCGCTTGAGTCATGTTAGTATAAATTGCATGAAGAGGCTCCATGCTGATGGATCTTTGTACTCACCTGATTTTGAATCACTAGTGACATGCAAATCATACCACATGAGCAAGGCCTTGTTTTCATTGAGATGAAGTAAGATAGTAACTTGTTGGAAGTGATACATTTTGATGTATGCAGTCCAATGGGTGCTGAGGCACGCAGTGGATATCATTATGTTCTTACTTCACTGAGGATTTGAGTAGATATAGGAGTATTTACTTAATGAATCACAAGTCTGAAATGTTGAAAAGTTCAATTCCGTTTCAGAGTGAAGTTCGTCGTAACAAGAGGATAAACTGTCTATGATATGATCATGGAAATGAATATCTGAGTTACGAGTTTTGGTACGTAGTTAAGACAATGTGGAAATTGTATCGCAGTTCATGCCACCTGGAACATCATAGTGTGATGATGTGTCTGAACGTCATAGCCACACACTATTTGGTATGGTGCATACTATGATGTCTCTTATCGAATTACCACTATCGTTTATGGGTTATGCATTAGAGACAAGCGCACTCACTTTTAATAGGGCACCGCGTATTTTCGTTGAGATGACACATTATAGATTGAGGTTTAGAGAAATCTAAACTATCGTTTCTTGAAAGTTTGGGGCTTCGACACTTATGTGAAAAAATTTCAGTCTGTTAAGCTCGAACCCAAAGTGGATAAATGCATCTTCATAGGATATCCAAAACAGTTGGGTACATCTCCTATCTCAGATCCGAAAGCAAAGTGTTTGTTTCTAGAAACGGATCCTTCCTCGAGGAAAGGTTTCTCTCGAAAGAATTGAGTGGGAGAGTGGTAGAACTTGATGAGGTTATTGAACCATCACTTCAACCAGTGTGTAGCAGAGCGCAGGAAGTTGTTCCTGTGGCGCCTACACCAATTGAAGTGGAAGCTGATGATGGTGATCATCGAGCATCAGATCAAGTTACTACAAGCCTCGTAGGTTGACAAGGTCGCGTACTACTACAGAGTGGTACGGTAACCCTGTCTTGGAGGTCATGTTGTTGAGCAACAGTGAACCTACGAGTTATGGAGAAAGCGATGGTGGGCCCAGATTCCGACAAATGGCTAGAAGCCATGAAATCCGAGAGAGGATCCATGTATGAAAACAACGTGTAGACTTTGGAAGAACTACTTAATGGTCAGAGGACTATTGAGTAAAGATGGGTCTTTAAAAGGAAGACAAACGATGATGGTGATAGTCACTATTAAGAAAAGCTCGACTTGTCGCAAAAATGTTTTCGACAAGATCAAACAGTTGACTATGATGAGACTTTCTCACTCGTAGCGATGCTAAAGGTCTGTTAGAATTATGTTAGTTGTTGATGCATTATTTATGAAATATTGCATGTAGGATGTCAAAACATTGTTTCCTCGACGGTTTCCTTGAGCAAACATTGTATGTGATACAACCAGAAGGTTTTGTCGATCCTAAAGATACTAGGAAGTGTGCAAGCTCCAGTTATCCTTCAATGGACTGGTGCAAGCATCTCGGAGTTGGAATATACACTTTGATGAGATGATCAAAGATTTTTGGGTTTGTACAAAGTTTATGAGAAACTTGTATTTCCAAAGAAGTGAGTGGGAGCACTATAGAATTTCTGATAAGTATATGTGGTTCACATATTGTGGATCAGAAGTAATGTAGAATTTCTGTAAATCATACAAGGTTGTTTGAAAGGAGTTTTCAAAGGAGTACCTGGATTGAGCTACTTGAACGTTGAGCATCAAAGATCTATGGAGATAGATCGAAAGCGCTTAATGGAAGTTTCAACAAGATGCATGCCTTGACAAGTTTTTGAAGGAGTTCAAAATAGATCAGCGAAGAAGGAGTTCTTGGTTGCGTTGTGAGGTGTGAATTTGAGTAAGACTCAAAACCCGACCCCGGCAGAATAAAGAGAATAGACGAAGGTCGTCTTCTATGCCTTAGACGTAGAATCTAAAGTATGCCATGCTGTGTACCGCACCTGATGTGTCCCTTGACTCAAAGTCTGTTGAGAGGTACAGAAAGTGATCCATGATTGAATCACTGATCAGCGGTCAAAGTTATCCTTAGTAACTAAACAGACTAAGGAATTTTTCTCGATTATGGAGGTGGTTAAAGAGTTCGTCGTAAAGGGTTACGTTGATGCAATCTTTGACACTAATCCGAATAACTATGAGTAGTGAAACGGATTCATATAGTAGAGTAGATATTTGGAGCATTTCCGAATAGCACGTAGTAGCAGCATCTATAAGATGACATAAAGATTTGTAAAGAACGCACGGATCTGAAAGTTTCAGAACCGTTGACTAAAACCTCTCTCACGAGCAAGACGTGATCAGACCCCATAACTATATGGGTGTTGGATTCGTTGGAATCACATGGTGATGTGAACTAGATTATTGACTCTAGTGCAAGTGGGAGACTGTTGGAAATATGCCCTAGAGGCAATAATAAATTAGTTATTATTATATTTCTTTGTTCATGATAATCGTTTATTATCCATGTTATAATAGTATTGATTGGAAACACAATACTTGTGTGGATACATAGACAAAACACTGTCCCTAGTAAGCCTCTAGTTGACTGGCTCGTTGATCAAAGATGGTCAAGGTTTCCTGGCCATAGGCAAGTGTTGTCACTTGATAACGGGATCACATCATTAGGAGAATCATGTGATGGACTAGACCCAAACTAATAGACGTAGCATGTTGATCGTGTCATTTTGTTGCTACTGTTTTCTGCGTGTCAAGTATTTGTTCCTGTGACCATGAGATCATATAACTCACGGACACCGGAGGAATGCTTTGTGTGTATCAAACGTCACAACGTAACTGGGTGACTATAAAGATGCTCTACTGGTATCTCCAAAGGTGTTCGTTGAGTTAGTATGGATCGACACTGGGATTTGTCACTCCGTGTGATGGAGAGGTATCTCGGGGCCCACTCGGTAATACAACATCACACACAAGCCTTGCAAGCAACGTGACTTAGTGTAAGTCACGGGATATTTTATTATGGAACGAGTAAAGAGACTTGCCGGTAAACGAGATTGAAATAGGTATGCGGATACCGACGATCGAATCTCGGGCAAGTAACATACCGAAGGACAAAGGGAATGACATACCGGATTATATGAATCCTTGGCACTGAGGTTCAAACGATAAGATCTTCGTAGAATATGTAGGATCCAATATGGGCATCCAGGTCCCGCTATTGGATATTGACCGATGAGTCTCTCGGGTCATGTCTACATAGTTCTCGAACCCGCAGGGTCTGCACACTTAAGGTTCGACGTTGTTTTATGCGTATTTGAGTTATATGGTTTGTTACCGAATGTTGTTCGGAGTCCCGGATGAGATCATGGACGTCACGAGGGTTTCCAGAATGGTCCGGAAATGAAGATTGATATATAGGATGACCTCATTTGATTACCGGAAGGTTTTCGGAGTTACCGGGAATGTACCGGGAATGACGAATGGGTTCCAGGAGTTCACCGCGGGGGGGGGGGGGGTGGCAACCCACCCCGGGGAAACCCATAGGCCTTGAGGGTGGCACACCAGCCCTTAGTGGGCTGGTGGGACAGCCCAAGAGGGCCCTATGCGCCTAGGAAAGAAAATCAAAGAGAAAAGAAAAAAAAGAGGAGGTGGGAAGGGAAGGAAGGACTCCGACCCACCAAACCAAGTCCAACTCGGTTTGGGGGGGGAGCCTTCCCCCTTGGACTCGGCCGACCCCCTTGGGGCTCCTTGAGCCCCAAGGCAAGGTCCCCTCCCTCCCACATATATATACGGAGGTTTTAGGCCTGATTTGAGACGACTTTTCCACGGCAGCCCGACCACATACCTCCACGGTTTTTCCTCTAGATCGCGTTACTACGGAGCTCGGGCGGAGCCCTGCTGAGACAAGGTCATCACCAACCTCCGGAGCGCCGTCACGCTGCCGAAGAACTCTTCTACCTCTCCGTCTCTCTTGCTGGATCAAGAAGGCCGAGATCATCGTCGAGCTGGACGTGTGCTGAACGCGGAGGTGCCGTCCGTTCGGTACTAGATCGTGGGACTGATTGCGGGATTGTTCGCGGGGCGGATCGAGGGACGTGAGGATGTTCCACTACATCAACCGCGTTCACTAACGCTTCTGCTGTACGATCTACAAGGGTACATAGATTACTCATCCCCTCTCGTAGATGGACATCACCATGATAGGTCTTCATGCGCGTAGGAAAATTTTTGTTTCCCATGCGACGTTCCCCAACAAGAATTGCATCTTCTATTCTTAAATAGTTGCAACCCACAAAGTATTTTTCCTAAGCATGCAATGCTTCCACACCAACAAACCATGCATGTATGCCACATAATTAATCTACAATCGCACTAAATATATTTTCTATGCATGCAACCCTTTTCTATTCTTAAATAGTTGAAACCCACAAAGTATTTTCCTAAGCATGCAACGACTTCCACACAAAACAAAACATGTATTTTCCTATGCATGCAACGACTGCCAAATCACTAGTTCTGATAGTTTTCCTACATTTTTCCTATTCCCATGTTTTTGCGATCCTGTAAATCTAAGAGGCCCTAACATAGAAAAAATAAACTAAAAAAAAGGAGGAGGAGGAGCTCACCGGCGAGTCGGGGCGGGGCTGGCGCGGGGCGGCGGCGGGGCGGGGCTCGCACGGGGCAGAGGCGAGTAGGGGCGGCGCGGGGCAGAGGCAGGTAGGGGCGGGCGCGGGGGCAGAGGCGAGTAGGGGCGGCACGGGGCGGCGCCGGCGAGTACGGGCGGGCGTGGGGCGCCGCCGGCGAGTAGGGGCGGCGCAGGGCGGGGCGGCGCAGCGCGGCGCGGTGCGGCGCCGGGCGGGTCGGGCGCGGGGCGGAGCAGGGCGGGGCGGGCGCGGGGCGGCGCAGGGCGGGGCGGGCGCCGGCGAGCAGGGGCGGCGCGGGGAGGCGCAGGGCGGGGCGGCGCAGGGCGGGTCGGGAGAGCAGGGTGGGAGAGGTACGTGAGAGAGAGAAGAGGGGTTAGGTCGTGGCACGGGGGTGATAAGGAACGTGGCTTTGCCCTCAGCTAGCTGTCGGCAAAGACAGGCGTTAGTCTTTGCCCTCAGCCAGCTGTCGGCAAAGACAGCCGTTAGTCTTTGCCCTCAGCTGGCTGTCGGCAAAGACGGCCCCCGTTAAGCACTGGTCGAACGTGCGACCGGGTTAGCCCCCTATGCCGTCAGCCTCCCTATGCCGACAGTGTTTTTGTCCTTTGCCGTCAGCAGGCTAACGGCTTAGATAAAGCTGACGGCATAGATTTTCTATGCCGTCAGCATTTATTTAGGCTGAGGGCAAAGTCTCTTTGCCGTCAGCCCCGTGAAATTGCTGACGGCAAAGCTTAAAGCTGTCGGCAAATTATGTTCTTCCAGTAGTGATAGGTAGGTGCATTAACGGCAAGGGTGCACATTGTCACCTATGCACTTCCGACCATAGTATCCTTAAGAGCGCATTAACGGGTGACAGGAGCTTCAATATGGGAGCTATAATAGCAAGGAGGCTTAATAAAAATGCTAGTGAGGGGGATTTCTTTGGTGGAGTTTATGCTACATGATGCGTCCATTTTGCATCATGCTTTCATGTTGATATTTATTGCTTCTTGGGCTGTTATATTACTTGTGGTACCATATTTATGCCTTTTCTCTCTTATTTTGCAAGGTTTATTTGAAGAGGGAGAATTCAGGCACTTGGAATTTTCGACTGGAAAAGGAGCAAATCCTAATCCACTATTCTCCACATCTACAAATGCCCTAAAAATTTACGTGGATTTTTTCTGGAATATATTAAAAATACTGGGCGAAAGAACTACCGGAGGGGTGCCACCAGGGACCCAAATAACTTGCCCACCGCCACCAACCCCCGGCGGCGCAGGGCAGGCTTGTGGGCTGCCTGAAGGCCCACTAGCCCCCCTCTTTTGCTATATGAAGCGTCCTGGTTTGGAAAAACTCAATCGGGGGCTTTTTCGTGGTTTCGCCGCCGCCACGAGGCGGAACATGAGCATATCCAATCTAGAGCTCCGGCAGGACGATCGTGCCGTGCAAATTTCCCTCCCGGAGCGGGAAATCATCGCCATCGTCATCACCAACACTCCTCTCGCCGGAGGGGAGGCATCTTCATCAACATCTTCATCAGCACCATCTCCTCTCCAATCCCAAGTTCATGTCTTGTGACCAATCTTCGTCTCGCAACTCCGATTGTTACTTGTAAGGTTGCTAGTAGTGTTGATTACTCTTTGTAGTTGATGCTAGTTGGATTATTTGGTGGAAGAGTTTATGTTCAGATCCTTGATGCTATTCATTACACCTCTGGTCATGATTATGATTATGTCTTGGGAGTAGTTACTTTTGTTCCTAAGGACATGGGATAAGTCATGCTGATAATAGTCATGTGAATTTGATATTCGTTCGGTATTTTGATATGCTGTATGATGTTTTTCCTCTAGTGGTGTTATGTGAACGTCGACTACATAACACTTCACCATATTTGGTCCTAGATGAAGGCATTGGGGAGTAGTAAGTAGATGATGGGTTGCAGGAGTGACAGAAGCTTAAACCCCAGTCTATGTGTTGCTTCGTGAGGGGCTGATTTGGATCCACTAGTTTAATGCTATGGTTAGACTTTGTCTTAATTCTTCTTTTGTAGTTGCGGATGCTTGTGAGAGAGGTTAATCATAAGTGGGATGCTTGTCCAAGTAAGGGCAGTACCCAAGTGCCGGTCCACCCACATAGCAAACTATCAAAGTAACGAACGCAAATCATATGAACATGATGAAACTAGCATGACAGAAATTCCCGTTTGTCCTCGGGAGCATTTTTCCTCCTATAAGACTTTGTTCAGGCTTGTCCCTTGCTACAAAAGGGATTGGGCCACTTGCTGCACCGTTGCTACTACTTGTTACTTGTTACTCTTTGCTTGCTTGTTACTTGTTACTTGTTACTCTTTACTTGTTACCGCTACTTTCAGTGCTTGCAGTTATTACCTTGCTGAAATCCATTTATCAGAGCCTTCTGCTCCTCGTTGGGTTCGACACTCTTACTTATCGAAAGGACTACGATTGATCCCCTATACTTGTGGGTCATCACTACACGCTTAGCAAATTTTCTTGGAGTATCCATCCCTCCAGAAGACCCTCCTCTCCGTACAGCCTACCTTGATCGTGTTGCTCTAACACGCTACCAGTTCCTTGAGAGGGATCATGGATCCCTCCTATACTGCTTGATATTTAACCGGCAGTGTGTTTTCCATATTACCCTTCCTACTCCTGCTTTCTTTGACTTTCAGGTAAAACAAAGATACTACATAACCATAGGAGAGGCAGAGGAGTATGAGAGGGAGGCGACTGCTGCTCGACTTCGCGAGGCAGCTATTCAGGTAGTGGCTGCAGCACTCCCGTATAACACCCATTATGACTTTGGTTTTCGCCAGGACCATCCATGGGAGTAGACCAAGCTAGGCCAAAATCCTAAGCTTGGGGGAGTACGTGTTCTCACCGAATTTACATTCATGCTTATGCTTTCACTTTGTTAGCCGGTGTTTACACTTTGCCACTGTATTATCCATGATAGTTTATTTTCGTTTTATTGTTTTCTTGTTTTGTGTCCTTTTGAGAAAATCCAAAAAGATTTTTCTTTCTTCTTTTGCTTGTTCGGAGCTGTCTCGTGTAAATAGTTTTCTTCTTCTTTGGGTCATGGTAGAAGATATTGGTTACAATGTTTATTGGTTCTTGCATGCTTACCTGTTTAGATTTCAAAGAGACATATTACTTTGTCTTCTCCTTTGTGTTTGCCTGCAGATTCAACTTAGTCCAATGCATGAGCACTCTTATTATTGTTCACATCGTTCGATCGTGCAAATGGAAGGCAATAATGATGATATATGATGAAGTGACTGAGACTGAAAAGCTGGTATGAACTCTATCTATTTTGTGTTTGTAAATATGACTAGCTTGTCGACCCAGATTTAGCTTTGTTGTGAGAGAACCATGTTTCCAATGACAACTTAGAGATCATAGTTTCTGATGCCATGCTTATTTAGCTGAGAGCTTATAATGGTTTGTCTTGATTGCCAACTTAGATTTTGAGATGACTAAGATGTAGTACGATAGGGTGGTATTCTACTTTGAATGTTTCAAGTGGCTTGACTTGGCGCATGTTCATGCATGTAGTTGAAACAAAATCAACATAGCCTCTATGATGTTCGTGTTCATGGTGATTTATATCATGTTCATGCTTGCATTCAATCTTAGTCAAACTCACTGCATCTTGATGACTGTTGTCGCTCTCGACTTGGTCGCTTCCCAGTCTTTTGCTAGCCTTCACTTTTACTAAGCGGAATATTTCTTGTGCATCCACTTCCATAAACCCAAAAGTTTTTCCATGAGAGTCCACCGTACCTACCTATTTGCGTTATCTACCTGCCGTTCCAAGTAAATTTGCATGTGCCACTCTCTAAACCTTCAAGAAATAATCTGTTTTGCCTGCCCGAACCGCTCATGTGGTGACAGGGGGCTATTGGTATCTTTCATGCTAGGAGTGTTATCCTCGACATGTGTTTATTCACTGTCATTCACGAGAAAGGGGCCGGTAATTGGAATGCCCAGTTCCACACTTAAATCGAAAACATAACTATAAAACAAGACTCCCCCGGATTGATGTTAGTATGGACAGTACCCGAGGATTCGGCTAGCCGTGGAGTGTGATTGATTGGTGGTGGGGGAGTTAAAACTTTACTGTTTTGTTTGGGAACCGCCTATAGAATGAGTAGCATGGAAGATATTGAGAACTCTTGGTCATTGCATTGACAATGAAAGCATGCCACCCAAAATTATTATCTCTGTTTTCAAAGCTTGAGCTCTGGCACCCGTGCAAATCAATGCTTCCCTGTGCGAATGGCCTATCTATTTATTTTCCTGTCGAGTCATCCTCCTCTTATATAAGCACCAATTAGAGAGCACCTCTGTCATTTTTATGCTTTGCTTTTGATTGATATTGAGTATGACTATGACTGGATCTTCGTTGCTATGAATTACAATGTTTAGTTAGCCCTTGATCTTTGAAAGTGCTCTGCATTTATGTTTTGCGGTCTCAGAAAGAGCTAGCGAGATACCACCTATTCATATTGCTTCATGCTTGTTTTGATAGAAGCGTTGGTATTTGAAACTCATTATTATTTGCTCGTTAGCTGATTATGCCATTGATATTAGCTTACCGTGAGACCTTTGTGTCATTTGTTTATGTGGTTAACTTGTGATCTTGCTGAAATTCTGGTTATGAGTTAGACATAGTTGCAACAACAAGATGAAACACAGTTTGTCAAAGTTTTTCTTTCTCTCTTAGTTTGTCAACTGAGTTGCTTGAGGACAAGCAAGGTTTTAAGCTTGGGGGAGTTGATACGTCTCCATCGTATCTACTTTTCCAAACTCTTTTGCCCTTGTTTTGGACTCTAATTTGCATGATTTGAATGGACCTAACCTGGACTGACGATGTATTTAGCAGAATTGCCTTGGTGTTATTTTTGTGCAGAAATCAAAGTTCTCCAAACGTCCTGAAAATTTACGGGGACCAGTTTTGGAAAATATGAAAAATATCTGCGCCAAGTTCCACCTGAGGGGGTGGGCCAGTGGGCCACAAGCCCTGGCTCTGCCACCACCCCCATGGTGGCGGTGGGCAGGCTTGTGGGGCCCACACGGCTCTGCCGCCCCCAACCTCAGGTCTATAAGTTCCCTTTCGTCCCAGAAAAAATAAAAAGAGAAGTTTTCGTCACGTTTACGATACGGAGCCGCCGCCACCACCTGTTCTTCATCTGGAGGGAAGATCTAGAGTCCGTCTTGGGCTCCGGAGTGGGGAAATCGTCGCCATCGTCATCATCAAACTTCTTCCCTCTCCAATTCCATGAAGCTCTTCGTCGTTCGTGAGTAATCTATTCGTAGGCTCGCTGGGCGTTGATGAGTAGGATGAGATCTATCATGTAATAGAGTTAGTTTTGATGGGGATTGATCCCTAGTATCCACTATGTTCTGAGATTGATGTTGCTACTACTTTGCCATGCTTAATGCGTGTCACTAGGGCCCGAGTGCCATGATTTCAGATCTGAAATTATTATGTTGTCACCAATATATGTGTGTTTTAGATCCGATCTTGCAAGTTGTAGTTACCTACTATGTGTTATGATCCGACAACCCTGGAGTGACAATAACGGGAACCACTCCCGATGATGACCATAGTTTGAGGAGTTCATGTGTTCACCAAGTGTTAATGCGTTGGTCCGGTTCTTTATTAAAAGGAGAACCTTAATATCCTGTAGTTTCCTTTTGGACCCCGCTGCCACGGGAGGGATGGACAATGGATGTCATGCAAGTTCTTTTCCTTAAGCACGTATGACGACACATGAAATGCATGCCTACATCACATTGACGAACGGGAGCTAGCCACATATCTCTCCATGTTATAACGGTTGCATGATGAATATCATCCAAATAAATCACCGACCAATTGCCTACGAGTTTGTCCCACTGCTGCTGTTACTACTATTTCTACTGCTGTTACTTGTCTTGCTCTGCTGTTGTTACTACTGTTGCTACTGTTGTTACTTGTCTTGCTCTGCTGCTACTGTTGCTACTTGCTACTGCTGTCACTACTGTTGTTCCTTGCCACTGCTATTTCTCGTTACACTGCTGCTACCTGCTACAATTTTGGTTCGCTGGTCGCTGACAGGAACTGACGATTTCCGTCAACGAGGCAACTTGGCGCCATTGATACAATCGTTAGGAATAGTCTGTCGTCAACAGATCGTTTCTGACACCGTTGTTATCATACTACTTTGCTGTTACTACTTTGCTTGCAGATACTAATCTTTCAGGTGCGGTTGAATCTGACAAATTCAGCTGCTAATACTCGAGAGTATTCTCTCACCTCCTGTCTGGCTAACCAACAAGTTTGGGTCGAATGTTCTACCCTCGAAAACTGCTACGATCCCACGCGCTGGTGGGCCGTCAACAACATTCTTCTAGTTTCGATTACCGGAGAGTGCTAGCAACATTCTTCTGGTGCCGTTGCAGGGGAAGCTTTGTTGTCATCAGCATTTGTCTAGCTATTGCCAGAGAGTGCCAGTCACCATCGCGCAATTAATGGCTCTGAAGCTCAATTCAACCTAGGAAGTGAATGCTACGATGCGATGATGACGATATTCGGATACTTTCTACCCAAAGGCCATGTACTGCCTGCAAACCTGTACTAGTCAGAGAAAATCCTCCATGTACTTAAGATGCCCTATGAGAAGATACATGCTTGTGAGAATGGATGTGCCTTATGTAAGCTTGAGTATGCGGCCTTGAACTATTGCCCCATTTGCAATTCTTCCAGGTATATTGTGGTAGACAACGGTATGGGTGAGAAGAATCAGACCAAAATCCCCAGTAGCGTTCTTCGGTATCTGCCAATCGTACCAAGACTTCAACGTCTTTTCATGGTCGAAGAGACGGCCACACAGATGACATGGCACAAATTGGGCAAAAGAACCGAACTAGATGCGGATGGGAACAAGATGCTGGTACACACTTCAGATGGTTTTGTGTGGAGGCACTTCGATGCATTACATAAGGATAAATCGGAAGATCCAAGGCAACCTAGAGTTGCCATCTACATGGATGGGTTCAATGTGTATGGTATGACGGCAGCACAATACAGTTGTTGGCCTGTATTTGTCATTCCACTAAATTTGCCACCCGAAGAGATTATGAAAAGAAAGAACATTTTCCTGACGTTGATAATTCCAGGGCCCAACTATCCGGGGAACAATATGAATGTGTACATGCAGGTTCTTAAGGATGAGTTGCAAGAAGCCTGGGATAATGGGATCAAGACCTACGACGCGGCTACCAAAACAAATTTCAAAATGCATGTGTGGTGCATGTACTCGACGCATGATTATCCAGCGTTTGTGCTATTCGCTGGCTGGTGTGTGCATGGAAGGTTCCCGTGCACCACATGCAAGGAAGCTCTTTAGTTCCGTTGGCTGCAGGCTGGTCGCAAGTATTCTTGCTTCGACATGCATAGACAATTCCTGGATCCTGACATAAGTTCAGAAAAGAAAAGAAGAATTTCATCAAAGGTAGACTTGTCAAAAACACTCCACCAGCTGCGTTGACAGGCCAACAGACCCTTGATCAGTTAAACGCTCTCGAGCCTGATCCTTTGCGTCCAGGATACTTCAAAGGGTATAATACAGAACACGCCTGGACTCACAAGTCATGCTTATGGGATCTGCCTTACTTCAAATACTTCCTTTGCCCACACAACATCGACGTGATGCACACTGAAAAGAATCTTGCGGAGGCCATTTTTTGTACATTGTTCGGCATAGAGGGGAAGTCAAAAGATAATCGTAAGGCTAGAATCAACCTGGAGGCTCTATGTGATAGACCGTTGCAAAACTTACGACAACGGAAAGGAAAGCAAAGCATAGCGAACCAAAGGCATGGTTCAATCTTGAAAGGGCGGCTATGAGGGAAATGCTATTGTGGGTGAAAATGCGGTTGATGTTCCCCGATAGGTATGCTGCGAATCTAAAGAGGGGAGCGAGTCTTGAGAAATTGAAAATATTTGGTCTCAAGAGTCATGATTGGCACATATGGATTGAGCGGGTAATGCCGGTGATGTTGCGTGGCTTTATCCCTGAGGATGAATGTCTAGTACTGGCAGAGCTGAGCTATTTCTTCCGTTCTCTTTGTGCGAAAGAACTATCTCCTTGCGTGCTAGATGAAATGGAAGAGTTGGCGCCGGAGTTGATCTGCAAATTAGAAAAGATCTTTCCACCGGGCTTTTTTAATCCAATGCAACATTTGATTTTGCATCTCCCGACGGAGGCAAGAATGGGGGGGCGTTCAAAATTGATGGTGCTACTCAACTGAGAGGATGCAGAAGATGCTTCGAGCTAAGTGTAAAAATAAACGTAGAATTGAAGCATCGATGGCCGAGGCATTCATTACTAAGGAGGCGGCAAACATCGTGACAGCACACTACGAAGCCAAAAATCATCATTTGCATAACCCAAAGCCTCGGTACAATGACGGCGATCCAAAAAAAGTTCAATCCAACCTCAACCTATTCAAAGGTAAGCTCGCACCATCTGGCCCTTCGAAAGGGAAATCATTGGATGTCAAAGAATGGCGGACCATTTCATTGTATATATTCACCAACCTAACAGAAGTGCGGCCGTACATCGAGTTAGTTCTCGGTAAATTATTGTTCCGCAACTTCTAATTGCTTTGAACTACTATTATTCCCGGATATTTGATATAGTCGATACGTCACCGAATTCTCGGATGGAGCGGTCATCGAAAAGGATTCTATCGAAGAGTATGAGCTTCTCTCAAAGCATGGAGGCGACTATCCCGGTTTCATCTCTTGGTTCAAACAAAGGTTAATTAATTACCATTAAGGGCTCATTTGATTTCTTGGTCTAATTTGCGGCTAATGCATCCATTCTTTCGTATTAAACTTGTAGGCTGATGCAGAGTCTATGGACGCCGAGTTGAGACAGGTCGCTAATGGTTTTGACTATAAGGTCCGTTCATTTGACAAATACAACATCAACGGGTATCACTTTCGTACCTTTGGCAAAGAGCTATCTATGCCCGACCTAAAGACTACAAATTGTTCTGTCTCTACTATTGGCGAAGGAGACACCGAGTATTATGCAAGAGTTGAAGCAATTTCTGAACTTCTATTCTATGGTGAAAACCCACCGACCGTCGTAGTCTTCAAATGTTATTGGTTTGAGCCGAGGTAGACTAGAAGGACTCATGAACATATAGGACTAGTCGAAATCAACCAAAACACCCACTTAGATGTTCCTGATGTCTATATTGCGGCTCAACACGCGACACAAGTTTTCTATCTACCGTGGGCCTACCAAACTGATCCAAATCTCAATGGTTGGGATGTTGTTTATGAAGTGCCACCACATTTTAGACCACCTACCCTCAATGAAGAGGATTACGAACCTCACATTAACCCAGACACATATGAAGGAGAATTCTTCCAAGAAACACGTATGTCCAAGAAACGTTTCAAGAACCGCTCTACTTCACCCGAGAACATTGAAGTAGACAGCGACAGTGAATCTGTCTGAACCCGTGAGCCCGAACAGGAAGAGCTGGAAGAAGAAGAGGTTACTGCTGCAGATGACCTGTCACTTCTTGACCGATTACATAATGGTGGCCTTCCACATGTTCTTCTTGATAGTGATGATGATGATGCATTTATTGATGATAGTGATGATCATGATGCATTTATTGACCCCGAAGCATATATAGACGAGCACGATTGTTATTAGTTCATGTCAGGTATTCAACTATTATACTATATATAAATTTTGAGTTCATGTTAGGTATTCAATTTTTATTAGTCATGTTGGTATTTATGACGATGATACACTTAAATTATATACATTTTATTACTCATGTTGGTATTTATGTTGTACTAATTTCATTTACTCTTTGTCATAATAGGTGTTGAAAGATGGTGGGAAAGGGTCGAAAGCACTCCGCGGCTCCTTCTTCGTCGGCGGGTGATGGGATGGGTACTTCCATTCCTGCTTCGCCTCTTCGGAGAGTGTTGCTCTCTACTATGCAAGGAGCGCCCCCCGCTAGAGGAGGTCGATCCCCCGCGAAGCCGAGAGGTACTAAAGGTTCACGTTGTATTCATGTTGGTATTTATGTTGTACTCATGTTGTATGCATATTGGTATTTATATACATTTTATTACTCATGTTGGTATTTATGTTGTACTAAAGGTACACGTGGTCGTGGGATAGGTAGGGCGGTGGCTGCCACGCCTTCTGAGGTGGAGGCTACATGGTCTCCGCCACCATCCCAAGCTGATTCACCTGAGCACAAGACTTCTAGGGTGGATTCGTCTGAGGTGGAGGCTACACGGTCTCCGGTTCATGAGCCTCGGGTCGACGAGCCTTCGACCCATGAGACGTGTCCCAGAGGCTTCGTTCCAGGCGACTTTGGAGCAAAGCAAGGATGAGGGTACGTCCCCAGAGACCTAGTGGGATACCTGGGCTGAGCCAAGTGGCCATGCTGGTAGCGACGAGGAGCTGGGTGAGGGGGCTACCGTCTACCAGCGTGGTAGTTCGGGGCTCCCGCGCGTGACGACGACCCCCGAGCAGAGGTGGTCGATTAGGCCAAATGGGGACAAGTAAGTTAATTTACTCTTATTTAACCTTTTGCCTTCACGTTTCCTCAAATATCTAATGTTTTGGCTTTAATTTGTCATACCGTAGGGGTTGGATTGTTGCCAAGGGTGTCCACAAGCCCAACAGTGTCCTTGGTGTGCTTTGCCGTAAAAACTTCCCAGGGTTTGTTACGTTGCCCGGTCGGGAGCGAGAGGTAGGAATGACGTGGGAGCACTACTTGGGTGCCCCGGCCCCGCCGGAGGTGGAGATCGACGGTGTTTTGTGCCACACGAGGGCAGACATGGTGATCCGACATTTCTGGGTAATTTCACCTTCACACAATTACAAATCAACCATAGCTAGTTATTGTACTGATCGGTGTTGTCTTGTTTGCAGACCTACTACAGGTGGAGGAGGTATACGAGGAGGGCACGACAAAGGTTATTGAAACCGAATGTCGCCGCCTACTTCAAAACTTTCGGCACGAGGCTCGGGTGTAGGCTGTTCGAGACTACTATGCCACGCGGCGTATTAGGATTGACAAGGCAAAGTGTCGTGATGCTAAGATGGAGAAGGAGCATTACATGAAGGGAATTACATATTATTAAGGCTTTGTAGTTAGTTTCCTTGATTTGGTTCTTACAGACTCAAATTTCTCTTTATTAACTTAGGTGGCCCCAAGATGGTGTGTGGATAAGATGGATTGTTGGGATGCCTTGGTGGATCGGTGGTGCTCCGAAACGTGGGAGGCCATCCACAACAACGCCAAGGAGAGGCGTGGCAAAATGGTAGGTGTGCCACACCATCAAGGGAGCGTCAACTTAATCCAATTTGGCGAGAACTGGGTATGTGGTTTGCTTCATGCCTCATGCAATTCATTCTTAATGCTATCTTGAGCCCTTTACTAATACAATTTTCCTCTCTCTCTCTTTTAGGCGCGTCACAATAAGACGGAGGTGCCACAGATGTATGACCTGTATGCGATGGCCCATACTGCCCCGTACAAGAAGGTCAAGGCATTCTCTGAATCTGACCTCGAGCATCCAGAAAACTTCACCAACATCTCCTCCCACCACAAGCTCGTGAAGTACACAGATCACGGGAAGGCGAGGAAAGGGGAGGACTTTAACCCGAGCGAGGGGCCTATTGATCCAGAGCTGGTGATGATAGCTCGCAACGGGAGGCCCCATGGCTCGATCGCCATTGGAGACGGCCTTATACGTTGTCCTAGCACTCTCCGACAGATAAAGGCACAAGAAACGAGCTCCTGTCCGGAGATAACACGTCGTCCACCGCAAGTCGAGCTCGCCATCGAGGTTAGTTTAATGGACTCAACTATCTTTCTGCATTATGTTGTGCGTTGGAACGAATATGATTACATTGCTGCTAACAATGAGTTGTGTTGCAGGCTGCTATTCAGAAAGAGAGAGAGGCAATGTAGGCGGCTATGGCGGAGAAGGATAAGGAGATGAGGGCGCTGGAGGAGAGGACGACTGCATTGGCGGAGGCGGAGAGGGCACGGAATGATGCGTCTAACAGGGCCATATACAAGCTCTTCGTGGTAAGTTTCTTCTTCATGTTATTTCAAATCTTGCATTTTAATGTCCGTTTCATTAATAAATAAAAAGTTTGACTTGTCGAAACCAAATGTACAGTCTATGTGCGAGAAGAGCGGCCAAGTCCCTCCGCCGATGCCAGTCATTAACATGGCGGGGACGGTGAGTTCATTTCAGTGCAGTGATCTTAAGAGCGTCCTCATGCTAACAACACATTGCAGACAATGTTTGGTGCAGAATATCTCCCGAAAGGCATCACATGACCCTTCTACAGTGGAGCCTTCTCTAGGGCAGCCTTCTCCAGGTGAAACAAGCCAGAGCCACCATGCTTCACCGCCGTGATGACGATAATGGTATGTTATTTCTAGTGTTTTAATAAAAATTAGCTAGGCTTCCATCTAAATGACATAATTAGCTTAGTTAGCTCCAAAATGGTCTATTTAATAAAACATGACCTATACTTAGCTAATTATCCTCGAAATGACATAATTAGCTCCAAAAAGGCATTCTCATCTAATTTAGCCCAAAGAAGGGGACAAGAGGAGAAGAAAGAGGAAAAATGAAAGGAAGGAAGGAAGAAGAAGAAGAGAAGAAGAAGAACAGAAGAAGAAGGATAGAAGAAGAAGAAGAACAGAAAAAGAAGAAGAAGAACAGAAAAAGAAGAAGAAGAACAGAAAAAGAAGAAGAAGAACAGAAGAAGAAGGGGACAAGAGCTCCTCCTTCTCCTTCTCCTTCTTCTTTTCTTCTTCTTCTCCTATTCCTTCTCCTTCTCCTCCTCCTCCTCCTCCTCCTCCTTCTTCTTTTACTTCCTCCTTCTCCTTCTCCTTCTTCTTTTCTTCTTCTTCTCCTCTTCCTTCTCCTTCTCCTCCTCCTCCTCCTCCTCCTCCTCCTCCTCCTCCTTCTTTTACTTCCTTTTCTCTTCTTGCTTCTTCTCTTTCTCTTCTTCTACGTAGCTTAGACTCATCCAAGAAAGACTAAATTGGCTAATTATCTTAAAAAATGACATTATTAGCTTAGTTAGCTCCTAAATGACCTATTTAATAAAAAATGACCTATAGTTAGCTAAGTTTTCTCCTAAATGACATAATAAGGCTTACGTAGCTGCAAGATGACCTATTGCCCCTAACTTAGGTATTAAATGGCCTATAATTAGCCTAGCTAGATCCAAAATGGCTTAATAAGCATAGTTTGCTCCGGAATGACCTATTTTACCCAAGTTAGCTCCGAAACAACCTATAGTTAGCTAGGCTTCCACCTAAATGACATAATTAGCTTAGTTAGCTCCAAAATGGTCTATTAAATATAACTTGACCAATAGTTAGCTAATTCTCCTCGAAATGACATAATTAGCTCCAAAAAGGCATTCTTAGCTAATTTAGCCCTAAGAAGAGGACAAGAGGAGAAGAAAGAGGAAAAATGAAAGGAAGGAAGAAGAAGAAGAAGAGAAGAAGAAGGAGAAGGAGGAAGAAGAAGGAGAAGGAGAAGGAGGAGAGAAGCTCCTTCTCCTTCTTCTCCTCCTTCTCCTTCTTCTTGTCCTTCTTCTTTTCTTCTTCTTCTCCTTCTCCTCCTCCTTCTCCTCCTCCTTCTCCTCCTCCTCCTTCATCTTCTTACTTTTCTTCTCCTTCTTCTTCTCTTCTTGCTTCTTCTCTTCTTGCTTCTTCTCTTTCTTCTTCTACGTAGGTTATTTTCCCCAACAAAGACATACTTAGCTAATTATCCTCCAAAATGACATAATTAGCATAGTTAGGTAAAAATATCATAAGAACCTTGGTTAGCTCATTAAAATGACTTATTTAGCTCCAAAATGACATAAGAAGGTCAAAATGGATTAATAATCATAGTTGGCTACAAAATGACATATTTTATCCAAGTTAGCTCTAGAATGACCTATACTTAGCTATGTTCTCTCCTAAATGACATAATAAGGTTATCTAGCTCCAAGATGACCTATTCCACCTAAATTATCTATTAAATGGCTATACTTAGCTAATTTCTCTCCAAAATAACCTATATACTTCTTCATCTAGTATTATTCTTCTAACATTCTTATTTGTCATTTTGCAGATTACATTCACTTCACGGGAAGCTTGGATTATATTGATGGAATGCTTGAAGATGATTTCTTATACCATGGCTTCACGGAAGCTTATATTGAAACTATTGTAGTATATGGATATATACGAAACTTTGTATGCATGTGGATGAAACTGGTGTAATATATGGTTTGGTATGGATGGAACTTGCATAATATGTATGTACTATGGATGAAAGTTATTTTAATATGGTTATGACTACGGAAAGAAATTTATTTATGTCATATATATATATACATATATATATATATATATTCTGATTATTGTGAAAAATGTTGGATATAATAAGAAATAAAATAAAAAGGGGCTGGTTCCCCCCTTTGCCATCTGCCCCCACATGGCAAAGGGGAGATGGCAGAAGACAAAGAGGGGAGAGAGAGGGGGCTGGTTCCCCCCTTTGCCGTCTGCCCGCACATGGCAAAGGGGGGATGGCAGACGGCAAAGAGGGGAGAGAGAGGGGGCTGGTTCCCCCCTTTGCCGTCTGCCCCCACATGGCAAAGGGGGAATGGCGGACGACAAAGAGAGGAGGCCTGCCGTTAACACTTAACAGGGCCGTTGGTGTATGTGTCGTCCCATTTAATTTTCCGTCTGCCCCCTCATGGCAAAGATTCTTTGACGTTCGCTTTAAAAAAGCAGATGGCAAAGAAACTCTTCACCGGAATTTTTTTTCCATCTACTTTGCCGTCTGCTGACCGACGGCAAAGAAACTCTTCACCGGATTTTTTTTGCCATGTACTTTGCCGTCTGCTGACCGACGACAAAGCCTTTGCCGTCAGT
The DNA here is from genome assembly GCF_904849725.1 of Hordeum vulgare subsp. vulgare. Classification (NCBI taxonomy): domain Eukaryota; kingdom Viridiplantae; phylum Streptophyta; class Magnoliopsida; order Poales; family Poaceae; genus Hordeum; species Hordeum vulgare. Next base: position 93,588,668 of record NC_058521.1, on the reverse strand, counting down.
CGTTCCCCCCTTTGCCATCCGCCATGGCAGACGGCAAATGTCTGAATTTCGCTAGTGATAGGTACATAAGTATCTATTGAAAATCAGAAATACATGGTGTGGTGGCTTGACGTCGAGGTTTAGATGGTGGTCGAGGGCCCCAACTCAAGAGCGTGTGAACTTGCATGACAGCCGCATGGTCACCGCCTGACCGTTGTGTTGCCACGCGTTCTGGGTGGAATAGGCATGTCTGGTGGGTTGGAGAATCCCTTGGTAGGTGTTAGGAAGAAGAAATCAATAGAAGAATCTCACGAGGAGACCGAACTAAGCTCGGACATGAATTAGCAGCCAAGTGTTTGATTAGCGGTGCGTGTAATGCACATAGACAATGGGCCTAAATTTTGGCTGAGGATGATGATATAGTAAGAAGACTCTCTTGGTAATTTTTTAGCTCAAATGGATGAACCTAGATGGCACTTGCTTTGCAAAGTATCATAGTGTGCAGAAATATGGATGTTGAAGCTTGGATCAAATTAATGAATGGATTGAGCTGAAATTTGGTATATGATGTTAATTTGGGCATATGAAGGCACTGTAAAAAATAAACCATTTGGACATGCCAAAGTGACACTTCCTTCACAATGTGCCAATCTGAACAGAAAATGGTAATTGAAACCAGGCTCACAGAGATGACTGGATTGAGCTGAAATTTGGAGGAGGATAATAATTTGGGCACATTAAGGCACTGTAAAAATTTCATACAATTTGGATAAAGAAAAATTGTACTTCCTTCACAATACTCTCTACTGAACAGAATATTCGGAAAAATATTGAGGGAAACTGGCTGAATTAAATGAGCTAAAATTTAGTGCAGTGAGGTTGTATGGTCAGTTTTATTACGTGGTAAATTTTCATCAACTATAAAGCAATATAAAATATAGTTGCTTCACAAACTGAAAATATTACCAGAGACAAAGATTGGATGATGAGCTCACATGGATTGTTAGATGGGGCTAAAAATTTGTGGAGATCTATGTTTTGGGCACATAGAAGATGTGCAAAAATTTCAACTCATCAGGATATTCCTATCTAGTACTTCCTTCACAAATCTGTTAGCTGAACACAAACTTTGGAAATTTGCTGAGAAAGATTTACTAGGCAAATGGTTACGAAAGTTTTCATGAGGCAATGATTTGGATACGAAAGAGTGCCCAAAAAATTTGAATGTAATCAAAGAAATAGAAATAACAGTTCCTTCACAAAGTGCTATTCTGAACAGAATAGGAAAATGAATATTGCTGAATTATTTTCAAACTATGGAAGGAAGGGTTTTCATGTATTTGAGGAACATATGATCCAAAGTATTTATGAGAATTTTTGGAATGAAAGAATAGTAGGTTGCTTCACAAACTAGGCAAAAATTAACACATGGACATGACACGTAGGCAAAACTGATGATGTGGCAACTAGTCGTCGCTATGACCATCTATATTGGTCGTAATTAGCTACAAATTAGGCAGCAGAATAGGGCTATCCGCTTTACAACCATTTCCAGTAAGGAAGTTATGACCATTCTGATGAAAATGGTCGTTAGTTTTTGGGGTTAGGACCCCTCCGAACATCTTACGACCAATTGGTCTCAAAGGGTCGTAGATTTACGACCAATTCTGCGAGTGTCACTGAAAGAAGGTCGTTAGTTGACATATTTCTTGTAGTGGATGTAGAAGAACGGTAGGATTGGATGGGCACCGATAGTGGCTCAGAGGAACCCGTTGAAATACCATGTTTTGATGATCTGGTTCTCAAACACCCTGAAGTGCGACGTGTGCAAAACTCTACGGAGTACTCAAACCTAATCGATTAGCCGTGTCCACGGTTATGAACAACTTGAGCCAAAGGAACTGAAGCTATCTGGAATTCTCAATACCATTCAATATATTTGATGTGGGTAATATTTATAACTTGGGTATGAGAAATTTTTGGTGGAACCTTCTCATTAACAACCAACAATGTAGTAAATTTTGCTTTTACCCTCTCTCTTGTTGAAGGAAAATTTACTTTACGCAACACTTAAACTACAGCCCCACCTGCCAAATATGCATATAGTATAGATGATATTTTCACCCTTCTCTTTTGTGACTTGCCGGTATATTCAATATGCTGACCTACACGGCTGCAACGTCTTATGTTGCAGATACTTTCTTCGACGAGTATGAGTATGATTCAGGGTTACGGTCTGCACTCAACCTGCCATTGGTGTTTATTGGGACTCCACTCCCTTGACTGCTTCCGCTGAGATTTTGAGGTATATATCAATTTTACGTTATTTACATGTGATTGCACTTTGATATATACATTGATGTACTGTGTGTGCCAGCATACTGATCCAGGGATGGCACGGATACACAAAGGCTTGACTCTTTTTGAGTCGGGTCGTTACAAATATGGTATCAGAGCACATGTTGACTGTAGCACGTAACCCTAGGAAATGGCTTAGAAATATGAAGACCTTGACAGGAACAACTTTTGTTTTCACTACTCTTGTACCTCTTGTATTCTTTTACTGAACATTCCCTATTTCAAAACTATAGATGGAGAGCTACACTCTGAATGAGAGAGAGAACTACAAAGATGTTCTTGGAGGACCGTTTCTCATGGAGCTGGTGCATATGATGAAGTTGCCGATACCGGAGATCAGGGTGACTAAGATGAAGTCTGGATTTTGGGGTGTCAGAACTAATGTTTTTGGACATAAAGAAGACCCCAAGACCGAAGACATCAACTATGGCACATTGACCCATGACTCTGATATGGGCATGAACACTTCTGTTCATGATGCTATCGCACGTTTGAGCTATCGCCATCGTGTTGATTTGGGTACTCACTACTTTGGAAGGCTTGGATGGCAGAAGCCTGATGGAGCACACATCATCTTGACAAACACTACTGGAATTTATAATTTTGCCATATGCCATGGCTGACGGCAAAGGGGGGAACGACTTTGCCGTCCGTCAGTAGACGACAAATTAGACGGCAAAAAAAATCCGGTGAAGAGGTTCTTTGCCATCTACTTTTGTAAAGCGGACGGCAAAGAATCTTTGCCATGAGGGGGAAGACGGCAAATTAAATGGGACGTCAGATCCATCAACGGTCCCGTTAAGTGTTAGCGGCAGGCCTCCTCTCTTTGACGTCTTCCCTCCCCCCTTTGCCATGACAGGGGCGGACGGCAAAGGGGGGAACCATCCCCTCTCTCCCCCCTCTTTGTCGTCTGCCCTCCCCCCTTTGCCATGAGGGGGCTGACGGCAAAGGGGGGAACCAACCCCTCTCTCTCCCCTCTTTGTCGTCTGCCCTCCCCCCTTTTCCATGAGGGGGCTGACAGCAAAGGGGGAAAGAAGCCCCTCTCTCTCCCCTCTTTGTCGTCTGCCCTCCCCCCTTTGCCATGAGGGAGGAGACGGCAAAGGGGGGATCCAGCCCCTCTCTCCCCACTTTGCCGTCTGCCCTCCCCCCTTTGCCATGTGGGGGCAGACGGCAAAGGGGGGAACCAGCCCCTTTTAATTTTATTTCTTAATATATCCAGAAATTTTCACAATAATCAGGATATATATATATATATTTGACAAAAATAAATTTGTTTCCGTACTCATAAGCATATTAAAATAACTTTCATCCATAGTACATACATATTATGCATGTTGCATCCGTACCAAACCATATATTACACCAGTTTCATCCACATGCATACAAAGTTTCATATATATCCATATACTACAATAGTTTCAATACAAGATTCTGTGAAGCCATGATACATGAAATCATCTCCAAGCATTCCATCAATATAATCCAAGCTTCCCGTGAAGTGAATGTAACCTGCAAAATGACAAATAAGGAAGTTAGAACAATAATACTAGATGAAGAAGTATATATAGGTTATTTCGGAGAGAACTTAGCTAAGTATAGGCCATGTAATAGCTAAGATAGGTGGAATAGGTCATCTTGGAGCTACATAGCCTTATTATGTCATTTAGGAGAGAACTTAGCTAAGTATAGGTCATTCTAGAGCTAACTTGGATAAAATATGTCATTTTGTAGCCAACTACGATTATTAATCCATTTTGACCTTATTATGTCATTTTCGAGCTAAATTAGTCATTTTAATGAGCTAACCAAGGTTCTTATGATGTTTTTACCTAACTATGCTAATTATGTCATTTTGGAGGATAATTAGCTAAGTATGTCTTTGTTGGAGAAAATAACCTACGTAGAAGAAGAAAGAGAAGAAGCAAGAAGAGAGGAAGCAAGAAGACAAGAAGAAGGAGAAGAAAAATAATAATAAGGAGGAGGAGGAGGAGAAGGAGGAGGAGAAGGAGAAGGAAGAGGAGAAGAAGAAGAAAAGAAGAAGGACAAGACAAAGGAGAAGAAGGAGAAGGAGCTTCTCTCCTCCTTCTCCTTCTCCTTCTTCTTCCTCCTTCTCCTTCTTCTTCTCTTCTTCTTCTCTTCTTCTTCTTCTTCCTTCTTCTCATTTTTCCTCGTTCTTCTCCTCTTGTCCCCTTCTTCAGGCTAAATTTGGTAATTATGCCTTTTTGGAGCTAATTATGTCATTTTGAGGATAATTAGGTAAGTATAGGTCATGTTTTATTAAATAGACCATTTTGGAGCTAAGTAAGCTAATTATGTCATTTAGGTGGAAGCCTAGCTAACTATAGGTCATTTCGGAGCTACTTGGGTAAAATATGTCATTCTGGAGCAAACTATGCTTAGCCATTTTGGATCTAGCTAAGCTAATTATAGGCCATTTAATACCTAAGTTAGGGGAATAGGTCATCTTGGAGCTACGTAAGCCTTATTATGTCATTTAGGAGAGAACTTAGCCAACTATAGGTCATTTTTTTAAATAGGTCATTTTGGAGCTAACTAAGCTAATTATGTCATTTAGGTGGAAGCCTAGCTAACTATAGGTCGTTTCGGAGCTCAATTGGGTTAGATAAGTCATTTAGGAGCTAACTATGCTTATTAAGGCATATTGGTGCTAAATTGGCTAATTATATCGTTTAGGTGTAAGCCAAGCTAAGTATATAATTTCATGACCTAACCAGGGTTCATATGCCATTTTGAGCTTATTATTTCATTTTTAGCTAAATTGGTCATTTCAATGAGCTAACCAAGGTTCTTATGATGTTTTCACCTAACTAAGCTAATTATGTCATTTTGTAGGATAATTAGCCAATTTAGTGTTTGTTGGATGAGTCTAAGCTACGTAGAAGAAGAGAAAGAGAAGAAGCAAGAAGAAAATAAGAAGTAAAAGAAGAAGGAGAAGGAGGAGGAGGAGGAGGAGAAGAAGGAGAAGGAAGAGGAGAAGAAGAAGAAAAGAAGAAGGACAACAAGAAGGAGAAGAAGGAGAAGGAGCTTCTCTCCTCCTCCTTCTTCTCCTTCTTCTTCCTCCTTCTCCTTCTCCTAATCCTTCTTCTTCTCTTCTTCTTCTTCTCTTCTTCTTCTTCTTCTTCTTCTTCTTCCTTCTTTTCATTTTTCCTCTTTCTTCTCCTGTTCTCCCCTTCTTAGGGCTAAATTAGCCAATAATGCCTTTTCGGAGCTAATTATGTCATTTCAAGGATAATTAGCTAAGTCTAGGTCATGTTTTATTAAATAGACCATTTTGGAGCTAAGTAAGCTAATTATGTCATTTAAGTGGAAGTCTAGCTAACTATAGGTCATTTCGGAGCTAACTTGGGTAAAATAGGTCATTCTGGAGCAAACTATGCTTATTAAGCCATTTTGGATCTAGCTAAGCTAATTATAGGCCATTTAATAGGTAATTTAGGGGGAATAGGTCATCTTGGAGCTACGTAAGCCTTATTATGTCATTTAGGAGAGAACATAGCTAACTATAGGTAATTTTTTTTATATAGGTCATTTTGGAGCTAACTAAGCTAATTATGTCATTTAGGTGGAAGCCTAGCAAACTATAGGTCGTTTCAGAGCTCACTTGGGTTAAATATTTCATTTAGGAGCTAACTATGCTTGTTAAGCCATATTGGAGCTAAATTGGCTAATTATATCATTTAGGTGGAAGCCAAGCTAAGTATATAATATTCATGAGCTAACCAAGGTTCTTATGCCATTTTGTGCTTATTATTTCATTTTTAGCTAAATTGGTCATTTTAATGAGCTAACCAAGTTTTTTATGATGTTTTCACCTAACTAAGCTAATTATGTCATTTTGTAGGATAATTGGCCAATTTAGTCTTTGTTGGATGAGTCTAAGCTACGTAGAAGAAGAGAAAGAGAAGAAGCAAGAAGAGAAGAAGAAGTAAAAGAAGAAGGAGGAGGAGGAGGAGGAGGAGAAGGAAGAGGAGAAGAAGAAGAAAGGAAGAAGGAGAAGGAGAAGGAGGAAGAAGAAGGAGAAGAAGGAGAAGGAGGAGCTCCTTCTCCTCCTTCTTCTCCTTCATCTTGTCCTTCTTCTTCTCTTCTTCTCCTTCGCTTCTTCTCCTTCTTCTTCCTTCATTTCATTTTTCCTCTTTCTTCTCCTCTTGTCCCCTTCTTCGGGGTAAATTAGCTAAGAATGCCTTTTTGGAGCTAATTATGTCATTTCTAGGATAATTAGGTAAGTATAGGTCATGTTTTATTAAATAGACCATTTTGGAGCTAAGTAAGCTAATTATGTCATTTAGGTGGAAGCCTAGCTAACTATAGGTCATTTCGGAGCTACTTGGGTAAAATATGTCATTCCGGAGCAAACTATGCTTAGCCATTTTGGATCTAGCTAAGCTAATTATAGGCCATTTAATACCTAAGTTAGGGGAATAGGTCATCTTGGAGCTACGTAAGCCTTATTATGTCATTTAGAAGAGAACTTAGCTAACTACAGGTCATTTTTTTAAATAGGTCATTTTGGAGCTAACTAAGTAATTATGTCATTTAGGTGGAATCCTAGCTAACTATAGGTCGTTTCGGAGCTCAATTGGGTTAAATATGTCATTTAGGAGCTAACTATGCTTATTAAGCCATATTGGTGCTAAATTGGCTAATTGTATCGCTTAGGTGGAAGCCAAGCTAAGTATATAATATTCATGACCTAACCAGGGTTCATATGCCATTTTGAGCTTATTATTTCATTTTTAGCTAAATTGGTCATTTCAATGAGCTAACCAAGGTTCTTGTGATGTTTTCACCTAACTAAGCTAATTATGTCATTTTGTAGGATAATTAGCCAATTTAGTCTTTGTTGGATGAGTCTAAGCTACGTAGAAGAAGAGAAAGATAAGAAGCAAGAAGAAAATAAGAACTAAAAGAAAAAGGAGGAGGAGGAGGAGAAGAAGGAGAAGGAAGAGGAGAAGAAGAAGAAAAGAAGAAGGACAACAAGAAGGAGAAGAAGGAGGAGAAGAAGGAGAAGGAGCTTCTCTCCTCCTCCTTCTTCTCCTTCTTCTTCCTCCTTCTCCTTCTCCTAATCCTTCTTCTTCTCTTCTTCTTCTCCTCTTCTTCTTCTTCTTTCGATCTTTTCATTTTTCCTCTTTCTTCTCCTCTTGTCCCCTTCTTAGGGCTAAATTAGCTAAGAATGCCTTTTTGGAGCTAATTAAGTCATTTCAAGGATAATTAGCTAAGTATATGTCATGTTTTATTAAATAGACCATTTTGGAGATAAGTAAACTAATTATTTCATTTAAGTGGAAGTCTAGCTAACTATAGGTCATTTCGGAGCTAACTTGGGTAAAATAGGTCATTCCGGAGCAAACTATGCTTATTAAGCCATTTTGGATCTAGCTAAGCTAATTGTAGGCCATTTAATACGTAAGTTAGGGGGGATAGGTCATCTTGGAGCTACGTAAGCCTTATTATGTCATTTAGGAGAGAACTTAGCTAACTATAGGTAATTTTTTTATATAGGTCATTTTGGAGCTAACTAAGCTAATTATGTCATTTAGGTGGAAGCCTAGAAAACTATAGGTCATTTCAGAGCTCACTTGGGTTAAATATTTCGTTTAGGAGCTAACTATGCTTATTAAGCCATAATGGAGCTAAATTGGCTAATTATATCATTCAGGTGGAAGCCAAGCTAAGTATATAATATTCATGAGCTAACCAAGGTTCTTATGCCATTTTGAGTTTATTATTTCATTTTTATCTAAATTGGTCATTTTAATGAGCTAACCAAGGTTTTTATGATGTTTTCACCTAACTAAGCTAATTATGTCATTTTGTAGGATAATTAGCCAATTTAGTCTTTGTTGGATGAGTCTAAGCTACGTAGAAGAAGAGAAAGAGAAGAAGCAAGAAGAGAAGAAGAAGTAAAAGAAGAAGGAGGAGGAGAAGGAGAAGGAAGAGGAGAAGAAGAAGAAAGGAAGAAGGAGAAGGAGAAGGAGGAAGAAGAAGGAGAAGAAGGAGAAGGAGGAGAAGGAGCTCCTCCTTCTTCTCCTTCATCTTGTCCTTCTTCTTCTCTTCTTCTTCTTCTCATCTTCTTCTTCTCTTCTTCTTCTTCCTTCTTTTCATTTTTCCTCTTTCTTCTCCTCTTGTCCCCTTCTTCGGGCTAAATTAGGTACGAATGCCTTTTTGGAGCTAATTATGTCATTTCTAGGATAATTAGCTAAGTATAGGTCATGTTTTATTAAATAGACCATTTTGGAGCTAATTATGTCATTTAGGTGTAAGCCTAGCTAACTATAGGTCATTTCGGAGCTAACTTGGGTAAAATGTGTCATTTCGGAGCAAACTATGCTTATTAAGCCATTTTGGATCTAGCTAAGCTAATTATAGGCCATTTAATACCTACGTCAGGGGGAATAGGTCATCTTGGAGCTAAGTTAGCCTTATTATGTCATTTAGGAGAGAACTTAGCTAACTATAGGTCATTTTTTATATTAAATAGGTCATTTGGAGCTAACTAACCTAATTATGTCATTTAGGTGGAAGCCTAGCTAACTATATGAAGTTTCAGAGCTAACTTGGGTTAAATATGTCATTTTGGAGGATAATTAGCTAAGAATGCCTTTTTGGAGCTAATTATATCATTCCGAGGATAATTAGCTAAGTATAGGTCATGTTTTATTAAATAGACCATTTTGGAGCTAACTAAGCTAATTATGTCATTTAGGTGGAAGCCTAGATAACTATAGGTCATTTCGGAGCTAACTTGGGTAAAATAGGTCATTCCGGAGCAAACTATGCTTATTAAGCCATTTTGGATCTAGCTAAGCTAATTATAGGCCATTTAATACCTAAGTTAGGGGGAATAGGTCATCTTGGAGCTACCTAAGCCTTATTCTGTCATTTAGGAGAGAACTTAGCTAAGCATATGCAACTTTTATTAAAACACTAGAAATAAGGTACCATTATCGTCATCACGGCGGTGAAGCACGGTGGCTCTGGCTCGTTTCACCTGGAGAAGGCTGCCCTGGAGAAGGCTCCACTGTAGAAGGGTCGTGCGATGCGTTTCGGGAGATATTCTGCACCAAACATCGTTTGCAATGTGTCGTTAGCATGAGGACACTCTTAAGATCACTACACTGAAATGAAACTCACCGTCCCCGCCATGTTAATGACTGGCCTCGCCGAAGGGACTTGGCCGGTCTTCTCGCACATAGACTGTACATTTGGTTTCGACAAGTCAAACTTTTTAGTTATTAATGAAACGGACATTAAAATGCAAGATTTGAAATAATATGAAGAAGAAACTTAGCACGAAGAGCTCGTATATGGCCCTGTTAGACGCATCATTCCGTGCCCTCTCCGCCTCCACCAATGCAGTCGTCCTCTCCTCCAGCTGCCTCATCTCCTTATCCTTCTCCGCCATAACTGCCTGCATTGCCTCTCTCTCTTTCAGAATAGCAGCCTACAACACATCTCATTGTTAGCATTGTAATCATATTGGTTCCAACGCACAACATAATGCGGAAAGAAAGTTGAGTCCATTAAACTAACCTCGATGGCGAGCTCGACTGGCCGTGGACGAGGTGTTATCTCCGGACAGGAGCTCGTTTGGCGTGCCTTTATCTGCCGGACAGTGCTAGGACAACGTATAAGGCTGTCTCCAATGGTGATCGAGCCCGATGTTCTCCTGATACACGTCTCGGCATTAAGCAGAGAGGATGTGTACCCGGAGAACAACAGGGAGGCACTGACGAAATTCTGCATCGGATCCAGAGCACAACATACAGGAAAACGAACCCAATCTACACATACCTGGGTTGTGCATGGATAATGTTGGACAATTCAAAAGGATGGCGGTTATAAATATGCAAAGAAATGCATATTTATAGATGTCGCCCTTTCGAACAGGAGACGCATACTGGTCACGCATACTCATGATTGAAGAAACCTATAACTAGCAAGTTTCGTTGGCACGAAGACCGGGACAGAGAAAATTAAGGTGGTAGGACGAGAAGTCATTTGTGCTCACCAACAAACGCAGGGGCAGAGCTCGTCCAACGTGCGTGGAGGTCGTCGAACAACTGCACATTGAAATTCACACGATCAACACAAATATGATGTTTTTATAATTAACATAATCGGAAAATATGTGACCTAACTCATGATTTACAAAACTATGACCTCGTGGGCCTCTAGAAGGCCGAAAAGCACCTTCTTGTTCAACAGTAACTAGAAGAGGTGTCGGGGGTCGGGGCTTAGTGGTGGCGAGGGTCGGTGGTGTCGGGTGTCGGTGGTCGGGAGTCAGGTTAAATGCGTCGATGGTCGGGGGTCAGTGTCGTCGGGGGTCGAGGGTCACTAGTGTCGGGGGTTTGGGACTTTTCGATCAACAAGAGGCCGAAGAGGTGTCGGGGGTCCGGGGTTGGGGGTAGTGGCGTCGGGGGTCGGGGGTCGGGGGTCGAGGGTTAGTGGCGTCGGGGCTCGGGGGTCGGGGGTCAAGAGTCAGTGGCGTCGGGAGTCGAGGGTCAGTGGCGTCGGGCATCGGGGGTCAGGGGTTGAGGGTTAGTGGCGTCGGGAGTCGAGGGTCAGTGGCGTCGGGCGTCGGGGGTTGGGGGTTAGTGGAGTCGGGGGTCAGTGGTGTCGGGCGTCGAGGGTCGGAGTCGGGTGTCAGTGGTGTCGGGGGTCAGGGGTCGAGGGTCGGGGGTTGGTGGCGTCGGGTGATATCAGCTGTGTATTCCTGGCAACGGCGCCATAAATACTTCTGCTACTGCAACAAAAGACCTTCCAATGGCGCCAGAAATAGGCACGTCGATGGGAGAATACTTGGATTGATCCTTCTTTTGCGGCTACGCCTTAAGGGACTTCCTAGGCAAGTATGCAAAAGATTTCCCCCGTGGCCTTGGAGCCTTGCGTTGGTGTTCCCTCGAAGCGGAAAGGGTGATGTAGCGTAGCGGTGGTAAGTATTTCCCTCAGTTTGAGAACCAAGGTATCAATCCAGTGGAGGAGTATCTCAAGATCTTGCACAAACACAAAAACTTGCTCCCAACACTATCAAGGGGTTGTCAATCCCTTATAGATTGTTTGCCAAGTGAGAACTGAAAGCAACAAAGTAACAAAGCAAAGTAAAACCGGAGGTGTAAACGATGGATGTGAATAGACCCGGGGGCCGTAGTGTTTACTAGTAGCTTCTCTCATGAAAGAAAGTAGACGGTGGGTGAACAAATAACTGTCGAGCAATTGATAGAACCGCGCAAAGTCGTGACGATATCTATGCAATGATTATATCTATAGGCATCACATCCAAAACAAGTAGACCGATACTGTCTGCATCTACTACTATTACTCCACACGTCGACCGCTATCCAACATGCATCTAGTGTATCAAGTCCATAAGAACAGAGTAACGCCTTAAGCAAGATGACATGATGTAGAGGGATAATCTCAAACCAATGATAAAAACCCCATCTTTTTACCCTTGATGGCAACTACTTGATGTGTGCCTTGCTGCCCCTACTGTCACTGGGAAAGGTCACCACATGGTAGAACCCAAAACCAAGCACTTCTCCGATTGCAAGAATCATAGATCTAATTGGCCAAACAATAGCCAAGACTCGGAGAGACTTACAAGGATATCAAATCATGCATATAACAAATCAGCAAAGACTCAAATATATATCATAGATAATCTGATCACAAATCCACAATTCATCGGATCTCGACAAACACACCGCCAAAGAAGATTACATCGGATAGATCTCCATGATGATCATGGAGAACTTTGTATTGAAGATCCAAGAGAGAGAAGAAGCCATCTAGCTACTAACTACGGACCCGTAGGTCTGAAGTGACCTACTCACGAGTCATTGGAGGGGCGATGATGGTGATGAAGAAGTCCTCCAACTCCAAAGTCCCCTCCGGCAGGGTGCCGGGACGTGTCTCCAGATGAGATCTCGCGGAAACGGAAGCTTGCGGCGGCGAAAAAGTATTTTCGAGGCCCCCCTCATTTTTTGCTGAATTTTTGGGAATATATAGGCCAAGGATTTAGGTCAGGGGGCGCCCAGGGAGGCCACAAGCCCTGCCACCGCCGCCTCCCCCTGGTGGCGGAGTGGGGGCTTGTGGGCTCCCTGGAGCCCACCTGGCTTGGCCCAGAGGCCCCCTGATCTTCTTCCGTTCGGGAAAAAATCATTTCGGGGTTTTATTCCATTTGGACTCCGTTCCAAAATCAGATATGAAAAGAGTCAAAAACACAGAAAAAACAGGAACTGCCACTTGGCACTGAATTAATAAGTTAGTCCCAAAAAAGATATAAAAGGTACACAAAACATCCAAAGAAGACAAGATAACAGCGTGAAACCATCAAAAATTATAGATACGTTTGAGACGTATCAAGCATCCCCAAGCTTAACTCCTGCTCGTCCTCGAGTAGGGAAGTGATAACGAATGAATTTTTGATGCTTTCATGCTACCTAGCATAGATGTCCTTATTAATTCCTCTTATGTGACGTCAATGTTCAGATCCATTAGATTCAAAACAATAGTTTGCTATTGACGTGGAAACAATAATAATTCAAGCAAACTAGCAAGAGAATCATGAACTTTCATAATAACAAGGCCAAAAGAAAGTTATCCCTACAAAAGCATATAGTCTGTCTATGCTCTATCATCATTGCACAACGAATTTAAATCATGCACAACCCCGATATTGGCCAAGTAATTGTTTTCACACCTTTACTTTCTCAAACTTTTTTGACTCTCACGCAATACATGAGCGTGAGCCATGGTTTTAGCACTATAAGTGGTATGGAATGTGGTGGAGGCTACAAGACAAAAAAAGAGAAGATAGTCACATTAACTAGGCATATCAATGAGCTGTGGAGATGCTCATCAATAGATATCAATGTGAATGAGTAGGGATTGCCATACAAATGATGCACTAGAGCTACGAGTATGTGAAAGCTCTTAAAGAAAACTAGTGGGTGTGCATCCAACTTGCTTGCTCACGAAGACCTAAGGCAATTTTGAGGAAGCCTATCATTGGATATACAAGCCAAGTTATATATTGAAAATTTCCCACTAGCTATAAGGTGGTGACAAAACGAGAGACTCTCAATCATGAAGATCATGGTGCATAATATGCACAAGTGTGGAAAAAGTGGTAGCATTGTCCCTTCTCTCCTTTTCTCTCTCTTTTTTTACTTTGGTGGGCTCTTTGGCCTCATTTTTTTTATTTTGGTGGGCTTCTTTGGCATCTTTTATTTCCTCACATGGGACAATGCTCCATTAATGATGATCACCACACTTTCAACTCAAAACTTAGAGCAACTATGACTCTATATGGAATGCCTTCGGTAGTGTACCGTGGCAATGATATAGCATGGCATATACATCAATGGAAACATCATGCTAGCTATCTTACGATCATGCAATGGAAATGTAGACGTGGTGTCACATGTCATGGTGGTAGTTGCATGTCAATATATCTCGGAATGACTTTGAAAAAGCCATAGTAGGTAGGTATGGTGTCTGTTTTGAGGGAGGCTAATGGTGGGTTTGGTGCACCGGCGAAAGTTGCACGGCACTAAGAAGATGGTGATGGTGGAAGGTGAAAGTGCATCCAAACCATGGACTCAACATTAGTCATGAAGAACTCATATACTTGTTGCATAAGTTTTATTAGTAATCGAAACAAAGCATTCAACGCATACTCCTAGGGGAAGGGTTGGTAGGTATAAACCATCGCGCGATCCCGACCGCCACGCAAAGGATGACAATCAATATACTAATCATGCTCAGATTTCATCACATAGCGGTTCACCATACGTGCATGCTACGGGAATCACTAACTTCAACACAAGTATTTCTAGATTCACAACACCTTATTAGCATGACTTCAAAATTACCATAACCACAACTCAAAACTAATTGAGATGAATCAAACTTCTCTAACTATTCAATGCACATGAAGGTGGAAGTTTTCGTATCCCTTTGGATAACTACCCCTTTTGAGACTACTTTCAAATCATAGATCAACTACCGAGCCACGCACCGCTGCGCTCTAAAATATATAAGTGAAGCACAAAGAGCAAAAGTAACTAGCTCAAAAGATATAAGTGAAGCACATGTGAGCTGAATTGTCTACCGAAAGATATAAGTGAAGCTCGACAAAATCACGGTGTGTGCATGTCTCTGTCTCTAGGTGTGCAGCAAGTATGATTGTGACACAACAAAAATAAAAGACTCCTACGATACAAGACGCTCCAAGCAAAGGCACATAACATGTGGTGAATAAAAATATAGCCCCAAGTAACGTTACCGATGGATTGAAGATGAACGAGGGGATGCCTTGCCGGGGCATCCCCAAGCTTAGGCTTTTTTGGCATACTTGAATCTCTTGGGGTGCCTTGGGCATCCCCAAGCTTGAGCTCTTGCCACTCTTTATCTCTTTCTCCATAAGAACTTCACCCAAAACTTGAAAACTTCACAACACGAAACTTAAACAGAAACTCGTGATAACATTAGTACAAGAAAGCAAACCACCACTTCCTTAGGTACTGTAGCAAACTTAAATTCTACTTGTGCTGATGTTGGGTTACTGTACTTTCAATCTTCCATGGCTAATACCCCCCGATACTATACATAGTTTCATCAAAATAAGCAACCAAGACAACAAAAACAGAATCTGTTAACAGCAGACCAGTTTGTAGCAATCTGTATATTTCGTATACCTCTGGTACTTCAAAAATTCTGAAGAATTACGACAGTCTGAATAATTCGCGTAGCAATCAGCAGCAAAAAGAATCAACTCCAAATATCTTACAGAAAAAAATGTAAATTCTTTTCGCGAGCAGAAAGTTTCTGTCT
Source organism: Hordeum vulgare subsp. vulgare (assembly GCF_904849725.1). Classification (NCBI taxonomy): domain Eukaryota; kingdom Viridiplantae; phylum Streptophyta; class Magnoliopsida; order Poales; family Poaceae; genus Hordeum; species Hordeum vulgare. The sequence goes on along the minus strand of NC_058521.1, from coordinate 93,573,473 downwards.
TTTCCAGCATGACCAAACGATCATCCCCAAGACTAAGCATAACGGTTTTGCTTGGCCCAAATGCAAAAAGAAACACAAAAAACACAATGATAACAGAATTATGAAAGTGTGGAAAACACAAAACAGAAAGAAAAAGGATAGATTCGTTGGGTTGCCTCCCAACAAGCGCTTCTGTTTAACGCCCTTAGCTAGGCAAAAAGTGATGGAATCACGTATAGTCATCTTTGGTGCTCAAACCATAAGTAGTGTGATAATTTATCATCTTAATATTTTCATATTTATTAGATGACTCACCACTAGCTTTAGGAACAAAAACATGCTTGACGGTCTTTTTGAGAGTAAGAATTGGAGTATTTTGCACAGCGGCAAAAGCGGAACCCAAGTTGGTTATGACATCTTCTAATTTGCCAATTCTAGAAGAATCATTAACTATAAGTTCCTTCTCCTTTAGATTTTTCAAAAAGTTTCCCACTTTGGATTCGTACTGAGTAATTTGATTGCCGATCTTTCTATCCAAACCCTCAATATGTGCAACTGTGGCAATTTTGTTTTCAATAGCGTCAAGCCTTTGCATCACGTGTTCCAAGGTCAAGATAGTTCCATTAACCATGAGCGGGGGTGAGCCAACCAAATTCATGATAGCTCTATAGGAGTCAACAGTATGGCTCGCCAAAAAGTTCCCGCCTACAATGGTATCAAGGATATACCTATTCCAAGGAGAAATTCCAACATAGAAACTGCGAAGGAGGACGGTAGTGGATTGTTTACGAGTAGATCTACTTTGAGCATTGCAAATCCTGTACCAAGCGTCCTTCAAATTTTCTTCCTCATTCTGCGTGACATTGAGAACTTCATTTTCAGGGGTGTCGTTTGGAGTGGTGGGTCTAGCCATTGATGGACTATCTCACACACAAACGAGCAGGAAGAGAGAGTGAAACGGGCAAAAGAAAACGGCAAAAGAGAAAGGCGAATGAAAACGGCAAATGTGAAGTGGGGGGGAGGAAAATGAGAGGAACTAGCAACAAAAGTAAATGCAAGAGAAGAGTTTGTGAGACCTTCTTGGATAGATCTTGATTTCTCCTCCCCGGCAACGGTGCGACAAATACTTCTGATATCAGCTGTGTATTCCTGGCAACGGCGCGAGAAATACTTCTGCTACTGCAACAAAAGACCTTCCAATGGCGCCAGAAATAGGCACGTCGACGGGAGAATACTTGGCTTGATCCTTCTGCTGCGGCTACGCCTTAAGGGACTTCCTAGGCAAGTATGCAAAGGATTTCCCCCGTGGCCTTGGAGCCTTGCGTTGCTGTTCCCTCGAAGCGGAAAGGGTGATGAAGCGTAGCGGTGGTAAGTATTTCCCTCAGTTTTAGAACCAAGGTATCAATCCAGTGGAGGAGTATCTCAAGATCCTGCACAAACACAAAAACTTGCTCCCAACGCTATCAAGGGGTTGTCAATCCCTTATAGATTGTTTGCCAAGTGAGAACTGAAAGCAACAAAGTAACAAAGCAAAGTAAAAGCGGAGGTGTAAACGATGGATGTGAATAGACCCGGGGGCCGTAGTGTTTACTAGTGGCTTCTCTCATGAAAGCAAGTAGATGGTGGGTGAACAAATTACTGTCGAGCAATTGATAGAACCACGCAAAGTCGTGACGATATCTATGCAATGATTATATCTATAGGCATCACGTCCAAAGCAAGTAGACCGATACTGTCTGCATCTACTACTATTACTCCACACGTCGACCGCTATCCAGCATGCATCTAGTGTATTAAGTCCATAAGAACAGAGTAATGCCTTAAGTAAGATGACATGATGTAGAGGGATAATCTCAAACCAACGATAAAAACGTCATCATTTTACCCTTGATGTCAACTACTTGATGTGTGCCTTGCTGCCCCTACTGTCACTGGGAAAGGTCACCACATGGTAGAACCCAAAACCAAGCACTTCTCCCATTGCAAGAATCATAGATCTAGTTGGCCAAACAAAACCCAAGACTCGGAGAGACTTACAAGGATATCAAATCATGCATATAAGAAATCAACAAAGACTCAAATATATATCATAGATAATCTTCTCACAAATCCACAATTCATCGGATCTCGACAAACACACCGCCAAAGAAGATTACATCGGATAGATTTCCATGAAGATCATGGAGAACTTTGTATTGAAGATCCAAGAGAGAGAAGAAGCCACCTAGCTACTAACTTTGGACCCGTAGGTCTGAAGTGAACTACTCACGAGTCATTGGAGGGGCGATGATGATGATGAAGAAGCCCTCCAACTCCAAAGTCCCCTCCGGTAGGGTGCCAGGAAGGGTCTCCAGATGAGATCTCGCGAAAACGGAAGCTTGCGGCGCCGGAAAAGTATTTTCGAGGCTCCCCTGATTTTTTGCTGAATTTTTGGGAATATATAGGCCAAGGATCTAGGTCAGGGGACGGCTAGGGAGGCCACAAGCCCTGCCACCGCCGCCTCCCCCTGGTGGCGGAGTGGGGGCTTGTGGGCTTCTTGGAGCCCACCTGGCTTGGCCCAGAGGCCCCCTGATCTTCTTTCGTTCGGGAAAAAATCATTTTGGGGTTTTTATTCCATTTGGACTCCATTCCAAAATCAGATCTGTAAAGGGTCAAAAACACAGAAAAAACAGGAACTGACACTTGGCACTAAATTAGTAAGTTAGTCCCAAAAAAGATATAAAAGGTACACAAAACATCCAAAGAAGACAAGATAACAGCGTGAAACCACCAAAAATTATAGATACGTTTGAGACGTATCATCGGGCGTCGGGGGTTGGTGGCATCAGGCGTCGGGGGTCGGGAGTCGGGTGTCAGTTGCGTCGGGGGTCGACGGTCGAGGGTCGACGGTCGAGGGTCGGGGGTTGGTGGCGTCGGGCGTCGGGGGTCGTGGGCGGGGGGGAGGGGGGTGGGGGGGTCGGGGGTCGGGGTCCTCTTCTTTCTTCTTCTCCTCTCCCCTCTTTTTCTTCTTCTTCTTTATCATCTTATTACTATTATTATTATTCTTTTTTCTCCTCCTCCTCTTCTAACAGTAACCTAATTAACACTAAACTAATAGTAACCTAATTAACCTAAACTAACAATAACCTAATTAAAACTAAACTAATAGTAACCTAATTAACCTAAACTAACATTAACCTAAATAACACTGATAGTAACCTAAACTAACAAATGCACTGAAATGAAAAAAAATGAACTCACTAGGAGGTGTGGTGGTGGGGGAGGAGGGCCGCAGTAACGGGAGGGCCGCTGGGAGGGGCTCGCCGCGGGGGGTGGGTCGCCGCGGGGAGGGGGTCGCCACAGGGGGTGGTGGAGGAGGGCTGCACGGTGGAGGGGAGGGCTGCAAGGAGGGAGGGCGGCAGGGCGAGTGGGGTTAGGGGAGAGAGACAGTGGCCGGCGGGGAGAGAGAGACAGTGAGCAAGGAGGGGGTGGACGGCCGTTATAGGGTCGGCCCATTTGCCGTCCGCCCCCTAACGGCAACGGTCCCCATGGCGGACGACAAAGGCCCCCGGATAGCAAAGTTTGCCTTCCGTCGGACACGGCAAGCATGGGACCCACCGGTCCTCTTTGCCGTCTACCCTGGGTCTCTTTGCCGTCCGCTGGCAAACGACAAAGGGCCGACACATGGCAAATAGTATGTTTGCCATCAGTCAGCCCTTTGCCGTCTGCCTTGTGTCAACTGACGGCAAAGATGTTCTTTGCCATCAGCCAGCAGACGACAAAGAACTGGCTGACGGCAAAGAACTGGATTCCAGTAGTGAAACGAGCAGAAGGTGAAGTTTTCACCCCTAGTGGTGTATAATCAGGAACTGGAACATTATATCAAGAACCTTCAAACGGACCTTCTCTCAGAATTATTTGAGAATGACGCACTCCGTGAGAGTCTCAAGACCAAGAAACAAAAGGTAGCCAATATGAAGAAACACGATGCCGAGATTCAGAAGCTTCGTCAAGACTTGAAGAATAGTCAAGCCATGGCACATGCTGGTGATGTTGAAATCCAGAAGCTCAAGAACCAACTCCTGGAACTACAAGGACGACATCGGAAACTCCGTGTCAACAGGGAATATCTGGCAGAAGAACTTGAGAAGATCAAGCCTGACCAGAAGAAGGCCACTGATGATGAAGACATGATATGAGCTAGCTGTAGCGAATAAGATGCGGTCCTTTCATATTTAGGGGGTGATGCCCCAAAATGGGAAGAAGCGCATCTATGCGTTTCGCAAGCCACATAAACATAGCACATACATAATTTAAGAATGACAAATAGGGGATCGTTTGCCATCTAACATAGATAATATCAGAGTTTACATCCACACATTTATTCAGACAAGCTAGTTCCTCTACGGACTACATAACATAAGAAAAGGCTATGCTATCCCGCATGCTTTCCCATGATCACGACCACGGCCTTAGTCTTCTGGATAGTTCACGTACAGGCGGTTGTTCTCCTCATCGTACTGCCACGCCAGCTGCGGTCCATCTGGATCACCTGCGTCGGGCGTACCTGTACCTGTTGGGGTGTTGAAGTAATCTGTGAGCCACGGGGACTCAGCAATCTATGACCTTGGTACCGAAACTAGTCAAGTTATTAGGTGAGGAAGGTTCAGTGTTTAGGTTGCAATATCCTACGCATTTATGGTGGCAAACTTACAAATATCAAAGTTATAGATGTGATGGTCTACGCGAGCGGTCGAAGACTAGAGTATCACTAAGTGATCCTGAACACCTACTTACGTCAAACATAACCCCGCCGTGTTCCCGGTCGAAGAGATGTCTTTGAAGGGGATAGTCACGGTTACGCACATGGTTGGCAATTTTATTAGAGTTAGTTCGAGTTATCTATAACCGGATGTTAACAAATAATCCATGTTGGCACCTAACCGCGGGCACGACTTTCAAAAAGATTAAACCCTGTAGGGGTGCTCCAACTAGTCCATCACAAATGGTCACGGGCCACAAAGTAATCCTCTATCACGAATCTCGTGATCTCGTCGAATTCCTTAGGGGAAAACCTCAACTCTGGGGAGAACCAAAGCTTCATCGGGATTCTTATATGTAAGATATATCGCTAAGGTAAGACAAGACTAGCAGGACCTCCCGTCGTGTCAACGACCCCGATAAGAGCCGTGTATCTCAGTCTCAGGACACGAGGGATGAGCACAGCGTACAGTGGCCTGATAGACATCTCCCGAATTGCCCCGGGTTGGCCCCGCACACGACTCTAGTTTGGACCAACACTCATGAGGAGCACTGGCCCGGGTTGTTGATTAATTCCTCGGGTAGCTATTCCCTATGCAAATTATTATTAGGTGATTAGAAATTAAAACCAATGTTGGGTCCTGCCGGACAAGTCTTAACAGTACACGATTTATCAAGGGGGGCCCCATAACAACCATGAACGTGTTAGGAGCGATCAGTTATGTAGTCAAACACCGGTAGCCAGAAACTATGGCGGGGATAACGGAACAAATCACCCGACAAAAGGCTAGGCCTCCCGTCATTACCAAGTATACATGTGCATTAATTAAATAGCAGTTTAAAACATTATGATATCAAATTCTCATGTTAACACATGAGACAGCTGGCACCTGCAACTAGCAACGCTAACATTAGAAGCTGAGCACACCTACTTAGCCAGACAACATTATCTAGGAGGGGAAAGTGTTTGGGTTTCATGGCAATATCAGGAGGCAAATATATCAGTGGTAGGAAGCGAGCATATGATGAAGGAAACGTGAATCTAAGCATAACAAAGCTAGAGACGGTATCAAGGTCACGGTCATCTTGCCTGTGATGTCTTCAGCCTGGAACTGCTCTTGTTCGTCATTCGACACACAATCGTGGAGATACAGCAAGACGAATTCATTCTTGAACAGGGAGAAGATATAGTTCATCATTCGACAAAATGTCGGTGGAGCATTTGCCAGACCAAAAGACATCATTGTATACTCATACGAGCCAAAGCTTGTCCTGAAAGCAGTCTTTGGAATATCCTCTTCGCGAATGCGAATTTGATGATAGCCCATCCTGAGATCGAGCTTGGAGAAGACCTTAGCCCCTTTCAACTGCTCGAACAACTCATTAATGTTAGGAAGTGGACTTGTTTCTAATTGTCTTCTTGTTCAATGGACGGTAATTGACACACAATCGGTCCGTGCCATCCTTCTTCTTGACAAACAGCACTCCACAGCCCCATGGAGAAGAGCTTGGTCTGATCAGACCCACACGCTCCTGCTCATCGAGTTGCCTCTTAAGTTCTTTCAGCTCTTCTGGACCCAATTTGTACGGCCGTTTGCACAGAGGCTCAGTACCCGGTTCAAGCTCAATAACGAACTCAACTTCTTGGTGCCTAGGCATTCCTAGCAGCTCTTCTGGAAACACATCTTCATATTCGCAGACCACTCGGACTTACGAAATTGGAGAAATCTCACCCTTCTCATTGAAGGAAAATAGACGGATTGTGTCATCGCGTGCCGCGAAGATAATCACGTCCTCCGAAGAGTGAGTTAGCTTCACTTCTTTAGCTTCACAATCAATCGATGCCTTGTTCATAGCCAACCAGTCCATACCAAGGATCAAATCAGTTGTCAGAATTGCCAAGGACAATAGGAGATGCGAGAAAAGCATAATTACCCATCTTGACAGAAACATCCGGAACCACCATGTGGGAATTCATGATCTTGCCGGGAGACACAATTGATAGAGGCTTAGGCAAATCACGAGTTGAGAACCCATGCTTAAATGAGAATGGCCTTGAGATAAACGAATGCGATGCACCAGAATCAAATAAAACCTTAGCAGGAATATCATTGACGAGGAGATTACCCAAAATGACGTGTGATGAGTTTTCTGCTTCGGCCGCATTCACCATATTGACTCTAGCAGACCTGGGGTTGAACTTCACGATAGCATTGCTTGGAGGTTTGCCTGGAGGAGGAGGCGGAAGACGTAGCTGAGAAGTGAACTTGTTGGCATAGTGACCCTTCTGCCCACACTTGTGACAAGTAACATCTGCCAGCTGACGGTAATGTGTTTGAGGAGGCCCTTGCTTCTGCTGCTGAAACCTCTGCTGGAAAGCTGGGTTGGGTGGGTGGGAAGAACCACGGCCACCTTAATGCTTGAACTGCTGTGTGTGCCGAGGAGGAGGAGGAGACACCCAATACTTCTGTTGCTTCTGAACCACCTGAGTTAAGGAAGACGAGCTGGAATCTCTGAAGTGCTTCTTTGAACTCTCCACCCTGAGCAAAGTTGCCTCAACCCTGAGAGCCAAGTTGTAGAACTTATCGAACTCCTCAGGATCGTGCAAAGCGAGGGCTAGCTGCAAATCCTCTTTCAAACCACCTCTGAACTGATAGATCCTGCTCTTCTGATCTGGAATTTCCTGCAAGGAATGTCGGGCTAGCTCGTGGAACTCGATGTTGTACTTGTACATAGACTTACCACATTGCTTCAAGCGCCTGAACTTCTCACGCATCTCCTCCACAAAGCTAGACGGGATGTAGCGGGACCTGAAGTTTGTGCAGAACTCATCCCAAGTGATCACTCTGGCACCCCTGGAATCCTTCAACTGCTGCCACCAGATCGATGCTTGCCCCTTCAGCTGGAATGTTGCAAACTTGACGAAATCCTCTGGACGAACATTGCTACACTCAAAGTGCTTGTTCATGTAACGAATCCAATCCTCGGCGTCAAACGGCTGATCACACGACGTGAAGGTCTTCGGGTGATTTGACAGGAACTGACTCAGATTAGCAAACTGATTGCCACCATGGTTGAAGTTGCCTTGCTGCTGATTAGTCCTCTCTTGCAACAACCGTATCAGCATCTAAGTGTTTGCATTTGTAGCAGCCATCACCGCTTGCCAAGCCTCTGCAGGAGGAGGTGGCGGCGGAGGAGGTGGTGGAGGGGGTGGTGGCGGCATCTCAACACCCTCACGACCTGGATTCTGACGAGTTGGTGGTGCCATCGTGAAGACGGACAACACATTAGGCCACAGAATAATATTGAAGGTAAAGCTGAATCAAAAAGGCAGGAATATCTGAACAGGAATATAGCAATTGCACTCGAACAAAATAGTAAGAATGCTTCCTCAAAGTGACTGTCACAAAATTCTGATTAAGACCACTTGCAAACAAGTATGAGCTAGAAGTGCTCGGAACAAACGTATGATCGAGATTTCATCCGATATCTTTGTGGATAAGATTGCACGGGCTCGAATTTACAGTAGCCATCCTGTGCAAGGTAGTGCACACGACTTACGAAGTATCCCCGAGTCGTAGCAAGCTACAAGGACTCTTTAAGACACAACGAGAACCGCTGTAAGACGACCGTGAATAGACGTACCCACTGAATATCGAATCCCAACCTCACATCATGCATCTGTAGGAAGATTGTCCTATATGTGACTACTTGATATCCCATCTATGAATTCCGGAAATATCTGGTCATGCAATCTGGTACACGGATACAAGGAGTAATATTCACGCAACTCCTATACTAACCCGTCCAATGTATCACATCCGTCAACACATAACTAGAATCTCGGACCTTCATCTAACACAGACCCTCGTGATCACAATGATACAAAGTATGGCAGTACTCCCGAACAACCTGCACCAGTACTGGGGACATCGGGGTTATCTCGCCACTACTAGTATTGAAGCAATTACGAACATCCTTCGTTCTAAGATACTCAAAAATCTGAATGATGGCGATGTGCACAAGAATCCCCTGGAGCTCAACTCCCCGGAAGAAATCAAGGCAGACAGGAGGCACCAAGACAGAACTCTGTCACATCGATATCATATAGATTTCAAAATACCCGCGTGATCCTAAATTTTTTTGAGCGAGAAGAGGAGTAGAATTAAGATTTCCTAAGTCAAGAACCTCACTAGAGCATGGAAGAGGAGAAAAAAGAAACTTACTCTCCGATATAACTAAGACTCAAAACATTTTACTAGACTCGACTCGGCCAAGTACGATCACACAAAGGCTCCTATGGTCGTAAGGCTCTGATTACCATCTTGTAACGACTAAGATGCGGTCCTTTCCTATTTAGGGGGCGATGCCCCAAAATGGGAAGAAGCGCATCTATGCGTTTCGCAAGCAAGATAAACATAGCACATACATAATTTAAGAATGACAAATAGGGGATCATTTGCCATCTCACATAGATAATATCAGAGTTTACATCCACACATTTATTCAGACAAGGTAGTTCCACTACGGACTACATAACATAAGAAAAGGCTATGCTATCCCGCATGCTTGCCCACGATCACGACCACGGCCTCGATCTTCTGGATAGTTCACGTACAGGCAGTCATTCTCCTCATCGTACTGCCATGCGAGCTGTATGCCATCTGGATCACCTGCGTCGGGCGTACCTGTAACTGTTGGGGTGTTGAAGTAATCTGTGAGCCACGGTGACTCAACAATCTATGACCTTGGTATCGAAACTAGTCAAGTTATTAGGTGAGGAAGGTTCAGTGTTTACATTGCAGCATCCTAAGCATTTATGGTGGCTAACTGACGAATATCAAAGTTATAGATGTGGTGGTCTACGCGAGCGGTCGAAGATTAGATGATCACTAAGTGATCCTGAACACCTACTTACGTCAAACATAACCCCACCGTGTTCCCGATCAAAGAGAGGTCTTCGAAGGGGACAGTCACGGTTACACACACGGTTGGCAATTTTATTAGAGTTAGTTCAAGTTATCTATAACTGGATGTTACCAAATAATCCATGTTGCCACATACGCGCAGGCATGGATTTCCGAAAGATTAATCCCTGCAGGCGTGCTCCAACTAGTCCATCACAAACGGCCACAGGCCGCAAAGTAATCCTCTATCACGAATCTCATGATCTCTTCGGATTCCTTAGAGGAAAACCTCAACTCTGGGGAGAACCAAAGCTTCATCGGGATTCCTATATGCAAGATATATCGCTAAGGTAAGACAAGACTAGCAGGATCTCCCGTCGTGTCGACGACCCCGATAAGAGCCACGTATCTTAGTCTCAGGACACGACGGATGATAAAAGCGTACAGTGGCCTCATAGACATATCCCAAGTTTCCCCGGGTTGGCCCCGCACACGACTCTAGTTTGGACCAACACTCATGAGGAGCACTGGCCCGGGTTGTTGATTAATTCCTCGGGATAGCTATTCCCTATGCAAATTATTATTAGGTGATTAGCAATTAAAACCAATGTTGGGTCCTGCCAGACAAGTCTTAACACTACAAGATTTATCAAGGGGTCCCCATAACAACCCCAAACGTGTTAGGAGCGATCAGTTATGGAATAAAACACCGGTAGCTGGAAACTATGACGGCGATAACGGAACAAATCACCCGGCAAAAGGCTAAGCCTCCCGTCATTACCAAGTATATAGGTGCATTAATTAGATAGCAGTTTAAATCATAATGATATCAAATTCTCATGTTAACACATGAGACAGCTGGCACCTGCAACTAGCAACGCTAACATTAGAAGCTGAGAACGCCTACTTAGCCACACAACATTAGCTAGGAGGGGAATGTGTTTGGGTTTCATGGCAATATCAGGAGGAAATATATCAGTGGTAGGCAGCGAGCATATGACGAATGAAACGTGAATCTAAGCATAACAAAGCTAGAGACGGTATCAAGGTCACGGTCATCTTTCCTGTGATGTCTTCAGCTTGGAACTACTCTTGTTCGTCCTGCACGTACTCTCCCGAATCCACATACTCGCTCTCCGATCCCGGTTCTACCCAAGAAAAAATAACAGCCAATTAACACCAACACAACATGATGCAACAAACACATGATGCATGAGATGAGAATGTAGCATGCATCTCTATTCTAGTCACTTGCATATGCATGAGAAGAAAAGACAAACTTCTAGACAGAACTTCACTCTAAGCTATCTTGCCATGCATGAATATGACATGAACAGGTGCATCACGAGAAAATGATGCAAAAACATATAAAGAACATTGAGAACGGAGCTACGGATCAACCGGAAACTACGAAACAAGATATGGAGTCCTACGGATCAAATCCACCAGAAGCACACTCCAATGGCACACTTTTGGTATTCCCAGGTTGCCACATGATCAAACAAACAAGTATAGGTGGGGTGGTGCAAATAAACTCACCACACCACCAACTATGCACCCACAAGCTCCAAAACAACAAAACTATGCATTCTGTCCTAAACAGCATCATAGCTGTTTAAGAGCAACAAGCAAAGCACCTACACCCACCCAAATGTGCCAACCAAGCTATGTGGCAAAAGCTATTCAAAAGCTCTACAAGTATGAGCAAGAAGATAATACAAAGGAGTTACACACAGAAAGATCTAAAGATGCTAACTTGGACAAAAATAACAGATTTCACGGACTTAGTGAAAATCTCAGATTCTCACCACTGTTTATGCTCTGAAGCATTTTGACAGCCTCCTAAACAATATCTACAGGAAATGAAAGTGCATGAATTTTAACAGAGCTAGACAAACACAAAACCTCCAACTCTCTTGTTGATTGCAAGGGCTGAATCTCAACACATGAGCTTTTGCAACCACAACAACAAGGGAAGAAAATAACGGCAGTTCCTCAGACTTTGTGAAAATCACACATCTTCACTAAGCTGACAGTTTCAGCCCAATGCCTACTTTGACAAGGCACAACTTGCACATACAAACTCCTAAGCATAAACCAAAACCACCATGCTGTAGAGGGGTTCACCCACTACTGCCACATCAAGGAATCATCCTCTTAGGCTCATCACACCACATGGCACCAAGCTCTAAACATAGATCAAAACAGAAAAATGACATTTCCAGAAAGTGCCCAAAAGTGAAATATGATTCCACCAATGGATTCTTGGGAGGATTCTATCCCAAAAACATATATAATACCTAGGCACAAAGTTGAAAGGAAAAACTACCTGGAATCACATAGATGCAAATAGTGCCATATCACATGTGTTACTCACTAGTTCATCATCTTCACATACACATGCTCACACTCACAACTCCCATGGTGCACATGAGGGGTAGCCCTCATGTTCATGTGCCTTAGCACACGACCACACACACGTACATGCTAGCATCACAAGTGCTCATGCACACACACCTACACATGCTAGTTTCCAACACACACACATACTTGCACTCACACCAACTACCACTAACACACACACATACATGCTAGTGAGCTCACACTCACAAGGTCACCCACAAAAACACATACACTCACACATGGGTGTGCTTGCAACCATAGTAACACACTACTCCTACACATGCACTAGTGCACATATGCACAAGCACACACACACACACACCACATACACGCTCACAAATACATCAACACATGGACATACCCCTACACAACACACTAGCAAAAATAAACAAAGATGCAAACCTACTGGATGTGAGGTGTGATCACCTCAACTTGCTGCTCAAGCAAGATATGAAACAGCTAGATTGAAAACAGTAACAACAACACAAAAAATAAAAAGGGGGCAGAGGGAGTCGAACCCCCAACCTGCTGGACACATCACACTAGCGCTACCACTACACTACTGCCCCTTGGGATCGACAGAGAGGAGAAGGCAAACAAGGTAAGATTCCCTCTGATGCTACTGTTCTAGAAAACAAATCAACAAAAGGGGTGCGCTGCGGGGGCTCGAACCCACGACCTGCGCGAAGCCAAAACCACACTACTGCCACTGCGCTACGCGTTCGATTGTTAACCGAGAGGGGGGCTTTGCTCTTTTGAGACACCCCCACTGGATCTGCTACAGCCCGACGGTGGCCGGAACAGGGGAGGGTCACCGCCGGCAAATCACTAAAAATTGGACACGGGCTCGTCGCTGGGAGGAAGAGGGAACTCCCACGTACCCATTTCTTCACTAAGCTCGACGAGAGATACCCTACAACTACTGCTCCACGAGTACGGCAGCGCCGGCGACACAGAGAAACACGGCAGTGCTGCTACGGCTCTACGTGCGATCTGCCGACAGGGGAATGGGGAGGAGTGCTTCTGCTCACCCACTGGTCGAGGAGGCCGCGCCTGACGGAGAGTAAGAAGGGGTCGTCGAGGAAGAAGCCGTTGCGGAGGGAGTCGTCGGAGCGGAAGGGGTCGTCGTCGACGTAGTGGAAGCAGAGGCGTTCGCCGTTGATTAGCTACGGGAACGGACTCCACTGAGATCCCGCGTGCTCTTGGATCGCTTGGAGAGGAAGAAGGGGTACGCTGTCGACGGCGGCGAGCTCATAAAGGATCGTCCATGGCGGAGGAGGAGCTCGGTGGCTATTGTCGATCCAGGGAGACGGAGGAGGAAGAGGAAGGAGGTGGCGGCGGCTTGGAGGAAACTTAGCTAGGGCACGCATGCCAAGGATTAAATAGAGGGCGATGGAGGCCGCCTCGATGTCCGTGAGTCACGGCGTTGGCTCTCTGTTTCGCACTCTCTCTGAAAGTCTGACGGAAAGGAGGGGGAAGAGGAAGACGGCGTCAACAGGAAGGGAACGAGGAGTGGGCTGCCGCGCGAGGAGGCTACTCCGCCATCGAGGAGGAGGAGGCCCACTCGGAGGCGCCAGGTAAGAAAGAACCCACTGGTTTTTATTTAAAACAGAAACCAGCAAATAAATAAACTCCTAGGTAATCTATGTCTCCAAAAATAAAAATAAAAAATGCCCCTGGTCATAAGGAATTATGACCCAAATAAATAAAATAAAAAGAGGATTTTTGGAGCACTTAAATATTTACAAAACAGAATTATATAACCTGTTTTGGGAATATCCACCCCTCTAAAACAAAGTTTCAAAACACATTAGACACAGCACCACATCCACCAGAAAACACTCTAAATGGTCTATATTTTGAACCAGGGTTAGAGCAAGTAAATCTTGAGCTTGAGAAAATAAAGGAGGGTTTTGAAACCTAGTTGTAAACTATCATAGTTGAAACCCAACTTACAAACACCACTTCATCATCACAAGCACATCAACATCACATAACACATCCATGGAACAACAACAACAATGAACATAATAAAGGCATGATTGATATGGATGCATGAATGCAAAGGGGAGACAAGGTATGATCACATGAAATAACACATGCATATATCTCACAAGGCAATGACATCATGGACCCACACATGAAGGTTCAAATATGGCAAGTTACACTCTCGGGCATTACAAACTCTCCCACACTACAAAAAGATCTCGTCCCGAGATCTAGGACTGAAAGAACTCTGGGAATTCGGAACGGAGGTGATCCTCGCGTTCCCAAGTGGCCTCTTTATCGAAATGGTGTGACCACTTCACCTTGAGAAACTTGATAGACTTGTTGCGGGTCTTGCACTCAGTCGTCTCGAAAACCACAAATGGATGCTCACGATAAGATAGGTCGGGTTGAAGGCCGATGTCTTGAAGATCAACTGTGCGCTCGGGAGTCTTGAAGCATCTCCGGAGCTGAGAGACATGGAACACGTCATGCACATTTGCAAAGTTGGAAGGGAGCTCAAGTTGATATGCAAGGTCCCCTCTCTTGCCAACAACTTTGAAAGGACCAACGAAACGAGGAGCAAGCTTGCCTTTGATGCCAAAATGTTGTGTACCCTTCATAGGAGACACTTTGAGATAGACAAAGTCATCGAGCTCATAAGACATGTCATGATGCTTGCTATCATAGTAGCTCTTCTGACGGGACTGCGCTGCTCTGAGATTATCCCGAATGACCCAACACTTCTCTTCAGCTTCTTCTATCAAGTCATTCCCAAGAATCTAACGCTCGCCAGTCTCGGACCAGTTGAATGGGGTACGACACTTCCTGCCATAGAAAATCTCAAACGGAGCTTTGCGTGAACTAGCTTGATAACTGTTGTTATACGAGAACTCAGCGAAAGGTAGGCAGTCTTCCCACTTCATACCAAAAGAAATGACACATGCTCTCAGCATATCCTCAAGGACCTGATTGACTCTCTCCACTTTCCCACTAGTCTGAGGATGAAAAGTTGTGATGAATCGTATCTTCGTACCCATCGCAGACTGAAAAGAGTCCCAGAACTTGGAAGTGAAGATACTTCCGCGATCCGAAGAAATCAACATAGGCACGCTGTGCAAAGATATTATCCTGGAAGTGTATAGCTCTGCAAGCTGAGCTGCCGAAATGGATTCCTTGACTGGAAGAAAAGGAGAAACTTTGCTCAACTTGTCGATGACGACGAATATGGTATCGTTACCCTTCTTGGACTTCGGAAACCCGGTGACGAAATCCATCTCAATATGGTCTGACTTCCACTCCGGAATGGGCAATGGATGCAAAAGACCTGCTGGATGTTGAAGATCATGGACCCACACATGAAGGTTCCAAATATGGCAAGTTACACTCTGGTGCATTACACTAGCTTAGTAGTAGTAGCCCCACCGTGACAGAAATATAGATGAACGTTATTGCGTATTGTGTGATCGACCATACCAACCTTATGTGGGTGGTGATACTATATTATTGATTGAACTTTATGACTGTGTGGATTTGATTTTAGATATTATTGTGTCTTTCGTTTATATCTTTTCCCTCTCTCTCTCTCTTACCCATCTCATCCCAAAAAAACTTGGAACCAATAGATGGCGTACGAAGCTGGACTTGTAATCTCTAGACTAATGACCCAACTGGAAGTTGAAATATGGATTCATAACATGGAGAACCACTTCGGGAGAAATTTGATTTCACGGAAGTATGAAGTGGCACACACTCTTCAATACTTTACCCAAGGTGCTGCTATCTGGTGGAAGATGCGTCATGCCATACAAGGATTTAGTGGAGCAGAAACTTGGGATGAATTCAAAAACTCTGTTAAGATCCCGTCTCATTCAAAAGTGCTATGATAACCCGATGAAGAAGCCTTGTGCATGCAAGATCTGTGGACAAATAGGACACACCCAGGTAGAACACAAGGATGGATGCCCGCATTGTGAAGAAAATCACCCAGCGGAGGAATGCCCAACTAGCCAGGTGACATGTTTCCTTTGTGAAGGAACCACCCACTACCTAGCTCGGTGTCACATTTACCCCAAGGTGCAACTAGTTGTAAAGCAGTAGAAAGAAGTAATGAAGGAAAACCTCAAGAAGAAGATTCTAGAAGAACATGTGATGAAGGAAAATATAGAAGACCCTCATTGGACAAAACCTAACCATATTTTTCTCCAATGCCTGCTACTCATGTGGAGAAGAAGGACATTTTTCACAGGATTGCATGAAGGAAAGCCAAGAGTGTCTGGAAAACTTCCCGTCAGAAAAAGTAGAGTTTGGTCCACATGAAATAGAAGAACTGGCCAGAATGAAGGAGTCCATAAAGAAGAGAAAGTACACCAGCTAGAGTCAAATCCCTACACATAAAGACCTAAGTCATATCAGATGTTTCAAGTGTAAGGAATTGGGCCACTAGTGTCACAGCCCTAGATTATAGCTTGTAGTTAGTTGCATCAGTGAGCATTCATGCATTCGTTCAAATCAATTTAATTCAAATGGGGATGATCTACAAATGGGGATGACCAAACCCTAGCACCAAATAACATCCAAATAGGTTCAACAAGGATTATTTTTAATGAACTCAATTGGTCTTCAAAAATGTTCATCCTTTTTTGTAAATGTTGGAAGCAACATACCAGAGGTGATAAACTTTTTAACAACTCTTTTTTCATTTTAAGTTAATCTTAAATGCTTCTGAAAATGATAACTAAAGTGCTATAAATACTTTAGTCTTTGCAAAAATGATGAATCCTTTTGTGGAGCCAGGAAATAATCCAATAAACCCCCCAAAAAAATTCAATATTTTTTTACTTAAGTTTGAAGCCAAAACAAAATAAAATAACTGTTAGAAATATCAAAGAGTAACAAAACAGAAAAAAAAGAACTTACCTAGCCCAGCACTTCTAGCCCATCTGGCCCATGTGCGAGTCATCCTCAACCTCTCGCCAGGAGGAGAGGCGTGGCATGCGCCGAGGCCTCCACCTCCCGCTTCGCGTTGGACGCGCCTCCTCCATCCCCATCCCGGGCCTGAGACGATGTTGATGAGCCCCTCGACTATTTCCCCCTCTATCTCTTCTTCCCTCACGCAGCATCGTCTCCCCCCTCGCCATGGCCGAGCTTGGCTCGAGCAGGCCGCCGCCATCCACGCAGCCTCAGGCTTCCCCTCGCCTCCTCGAGAAGACGAGAATGACCCCCTCGTCGCCTTGCTCCTTCTCGCCGCTGGAATCAGGCCTGGGAGCCACGGAGCGCCGCCATCGCCGCCGTCCCATTCACTTCCAGCCGGCGGACCTTCCTCGTCGATTCGCCCCCTCCGGTGCATTCCCGATCCTCCCGTCAGCACCATTAGAACCCCGATGACCCGTAGGTTCCGTTTCCTCTCTCCCCGTTGACGTTCCCCTCCTCTAGCGTGGTAGCCACCGGAGCTGAGAGCTCCTCGTCGCCGACCATGTCGTCGTCGTTGCTGTGGTACTCCATCCACGCGCTCGAGCTTGGGAACGAGCTCCTAGAGCCAACACGAAGGTTTTGAGCCCCTCAACCGGACCCCCGTGCCCCGCAACCCCATGCCCGACGAAGCCCGAGTCACAGCCGCCGGAGACCTCGTCGCCGGTGTTGATTCTGGCGAACATTTGGTCCAGCTCCTTCCCCTCTTGATGCGGCTGAGTCTCAGCTACCCATAGCACCTCCCCGTGTCTCAAACGGATGCCCATAGCATTTTTCCGGCGAGCTCCACCGTGTCTGGAGTCGCCCGCGTTGAGCCGCCGGTGGTTCTGGCCCCTTTGACCGGGGGTTTGACCTCCCAGGGTCACAGATAGGTGGGGCCTAGCCTTGTTAAGTTTAGTTAATCACGAAAACTAATTAATTAGATTAACTAACCTAATGACTCACTGACAGTGGGCCCTACGACTCTAAAATAAGAATTAAGATTAACCTAACCCTGTTAATTAAACTCTATCACTAACAGTGGACCCCACTGGTCTGGTTTGACTACGACCAGGTCAGTTGACCTGCTGACGCAATGCTGACATAGTGCTATCGCAATAATTAGTTTTCTAATATAAAAGAAATTCTAGAAAATGCTGAAAACTTCTAAAAATCATAGAAAATAATCTTTACGTCCAATCAAAATAATTAATATATGAAAAATGATCAGAAAAATTCAAGAATCTAATTATGACATTTTCATGCATGTTTGAGAAAGTTAACATCACCAAGTTGGCAAAATGATGATTAGGGAAAATTTAATAAATAGTTTGGAGTTGGAACATGATACCTATTTGATTTCCACTTCAATTTTTATGACCAAACATTGAGCTAGGAAAACCAGTACCTCAAAATGCCATCTTCATGCATGATAAAACAAGTTATGCATGAGCATCAGGTCGAATCAATTAAAAGGGTATCCAGAAAATACATTGCTTGAAGTGATATTTGAATTCTAATTCAAATCCAGCTTCAACCTAAGAAATGGTAGCTATATTTGCCCTGCCACTTCTCATCTTCATTTCATGATCATGCATGATAGTGTTGCATTTCTGTGACGTAATTATTGATCTTTCTTCTTTGTCAGTACTGTTCCCTCTCGGTAGACGATGGTCCCGACGATGTGATACTTGACATTGATGAAGACTCATTGCTATCTTCAGACGTGTCAGGCAAGCAAACCCCCCTTGAGCATACTGATATAAACCCACTCTCTCACTGCTGCTCTCTTTTATTGCATTAGAACAAAACATGATTCAAGTGTTACCTATTCTCGGTAGTTGAACCCATTCCTCTGCATGACCTGATTTTGCCACAGTAAACAGTTGAAACCACTTAGCATGAGTAAAAACTTCTTGAGCCTTGTTGTGCTTACTCATCCATGCTTGTTTAGTGTGCCTACTATGCTTGGAGTTGTGTTGGGTCTGATCCATCTGGGTGATGAATGGAAATGGTTGTGTTCATGTTCTACCATGTGAGAGTAAAGGTGTGAATCTGATTTGGTAAAGGTAGCGATGAGAGGCCATGTAGGAGTACATGGTGGGTTGTCTCATTGGGACCGTCCTTAAGAACCGAGTTCTGTGTATGTTATGCAAGACAAGATACTACCACACATTGGGATACTTAATTGACCCTCTTGGCTTATTAATCGCCTAGATCTCTGTCCAGGAGTTGCAAATAGTTTCTGGTGTTTGTTGGAAAAGTGTTGGCAGCCGTGTTTAGCTCTGCCCGACGGGGTAGACTTCTCTGTGGTAGATACACAGTGGCACGGTGTACCAAGTGGCACCCGGATGGTGGGCTTGGGAACCCTGCGACATCGTTTGGGGCCATAGAGGAACCTTCGGCCGGACATCCTTCCGGGTTCAATCTCAAATAGGCGATAAACCTCGACTAGGGTCTTGTGTGGTTAACAGTCGTGGCCTACACCCACGCCAGTGCTTCCGCTTGAAGGTTGCCGAGATACATGACGTGCATATGGTGCTAAGTGGTGAGAGCATGTGTGAAGAAGTATACCCTGCAAGGTGATTTAATCTGTTCAAATAGCCGCGTCCTCAGATATGGACTACTTGGAAACATTACGTGGTACATAGACGATTTAAATGGATACTCTAAAACATGCAAGATAAGTGTGAGTGCTATGGATGGCCTTCTCGTAGGAAGACGAGAGTGGATCCATACTGGTGTATTGAATTGGTGGATATGTGGACTCATGTGCGCTATCCCACCTCAAAGAAATAATTGTAGTCGTAGTACAGGTTAGCCAAGAGTCAAAGCTGGCTTGCTGCAATCAAACCCCACAATCCTTTCATTGATACATGATGCATATGTAGATAGTTCTGATGTAAGTCTTGCTCAGTACATTTGTACTCACGGTTGCTTTATTTATGTTTTTGCAGAGAAGATTTAGTCTCATTAAAAGGTTCTACACGATGTGTTCGATGTTGACCGAAATAGCTTGGGAATCCCAGACAGAGGACTGGTTCCTTTGGTAGGGTCGTTGTAGCTTTTCAGGCTCTTCCAGCCACTTTTAGTAGATGTCTCTACCCAGACATGTTGTGCTTCCGCTTGATGTTTGTATGACTTGAGTGACGGGTCACGATACCCCTGTTTGCAATATCATACTATGTTGACTCTTACGAGTCTTTAATAAAATCTTGAGTCATAGAGTTATGTTGTGATGCCATGTTGTATCTACACATATCGTGCATATTGTGTGTATGTTATGAAATGCATTATATGTGTGAGATTCGACACCTAGTTGTGTTCCTTTAGTAGTACTCTTTACGGGGAAATGCCTCTTTGTGCTTCCACCGAGCTTTGGTAGCTTGCTACTGCTCCGGACACATTGATTGACCGGCATGTATCCTTCTTTGCTATTGTGTCTGTCCCTTTGGGGAAATGTCATGCGGTGTAATGGAGTCCTTGTATCTTGGTACGACTTGTCTACACACGCTGATGACCGACACCTGCTTTGCTGGGTTATGTATGTCTGTCCCTGTACGGATGTACCACTTGGGTTTATAACTAGTCATGTCGACCCGGGTTCTTTGTCATTTGAATGCTAGCGACACATTCATATACGTGAGCCAAAAGAAGCAAACGGTCCCGGCCAAGGTAAGATGGCAGCCGTGGAGTTTACCGTGCGTGAGGCCGCAATTTGATGTGATGTGTTATAGGCTGGGTTCGTATGATTCAGGATCGGGGTCCCGACATCTTTGGTATCACAGCTTGACTGTCTGTAGGATAACCAAGCCAAACTGGTCGATGTTGAGTCTAGCAACTCGTTTTTTATATAAGGGAATTGCTTGTGGAAGGGAACGTAAGGCTCTTTTTACTCTTTTCCTTGTGTCATTCTTATTCTGAGTCATCCTCTTCCTTATTCTATGGGGTTTAAGCATTAGGCTTTCTCATCAAATCATTAGGATGACGAGTTACTATGCTAGAGACCTATAGGAAAGTTGTTGTCTTCAAGGATCAGTGTCTCCATAAGAATTCAATTGTTATATTGTATGTTTCTTGCAGGTTCCCGCATATTTCATGCCGTAGAGCCGTTATGATGTCCGAGTTTTCCAAGGTTTCTAAATAATCTGATGCAATTGCAAATCCCCTCTTCCCGAGTTAATGTATTTTGGCCAGACAAAGCACACTAATCATTGTGTTGAGGTACTCTATTACCTCGACGTTTTGTAGAAGTATTAGGAAAACATGTTTGCTCGAAAGCTACCCAATAGTCTAGATGTGTTTTGGTTCCTAGTGTGAAAGTTCTGGCCATCACTTACGAAAACATCCCCTCATGTTATCTAGCTAGTAGGTATTCTATTTCTGTGTCTTTAAATCCAAAGATCATTCTGCTCATTTCTGTTGATAGTGTTGCTAGTTCCTTTAGAATGATTAGTAACCTTGTTGTAGCTCCCAAGGTTCATGGTATATCATTCTTCCAACACCATGGACCATCTCTGGCAGAAGTTCTTCATGAACTAAAGATCATAACAAGAGTGCTCGTGATGAGTTCTCTGCTCTATATTATGATTCTGCCAACTCCGCCTTCTGCATGGGTTATCTGGAGGAGTTATGTTGAACTCGTTCGACATGCTAATCTATGCATCCACAACTCAAGAAATCACGTTCTCTTGAGTTGGCCCTATCTAGTTGTATTCTGACCTTCATCCATGGGAGGATAGTCAAGAGTAGTTGTGCATTCGTGTCATCGATGTCTTTTATTACTGTGGTTTGTCAAGTTGTTCTATTTCCAATTGACTGGGAGAAGCAAACTCCAGTACCACATCCATTTGTTGGATTGGGTCAAAGCAGTTGTATTCCGCAGATCAAAATGCTAATCTGGCTTTTTTTGTGTTCTATCTTGGAGTATTACCCTCTTGTTGTCAAGAATGTCGTGAGAATTGCACCATCTCTTATGAGCTCTTGATGTAGTGATATTTCTCGACATCATTATTCATCCCTCAATTTTCGTGTTGGTTGTAACCAGAATATCGACAAGTGAACCATGATGTGTGAAATGAATACTCCTAGCAATATTATTGCTTAGTAGCTAATGGACAATAAATTTCACTCTTATGGTGATGGTGATTGAATCGTCATCCTAAGATTGACCATGCTACCTAGTCCATGTTACATGGTGCACTTTTTGATCAATGGGTTAGGGTTGTGTCAATCCCTCGCTCTATTGATCACCACATCTTGCCCTAAAAAGCGAGATTGTTCCTGAGCTTAATAATATATCGGTGGTTCTTGATTTTCCGAATATCTTCTCGGAAGTATTACCAGGTTGTTTGCTGATTGTTATGATAGAGCTCATGATCAAATTGGTTTCCCTATAAGGCACCCTTCTCCAAGAATATGTGTTGGATACCCCGAGCTAGTCGGTTAAGCTAGACAACAACTTGGAGAGTTGGAAGATAAAAGCTTCAACTAAACTTAGATCATTTAAAAGGGATATTTTCCTGTTGTGTGAGTCTGGAAGAAAGATGATATTGTCATCTGTTGATTCGTGTGATCAATTGTTGCATATTATCTTGTTCAATTTTGATTTGAGTATGGGCTAATGTCAAATCAAACTCAGAACCAAAGATTTTCGTAACGATGTCTTACTCGTGGAATTCCTTGAGCATACACCACTGCATTCTTTGATCTGACCAATGCTATTTTCTTGCTCGCATAGTTGTGGAAATCCATTTATATGGGTAACTTGATGAATTGTTGTTGAACCCATCAGCAATATTTTCATTTATTCCATGATTTATGTTGGACATTAAGCTAGTGCTGGAAACTTTGTAGACATTGTCTTCGTGTCTCGAGCATGAGGTATATGTTAGGTGTAAGAAGTGACTTCCTCTAATTCATGAACATTGTTGTAAGTTGCCGCCATGAATTTGAGAAGGTCATATTGTTTTCTTCAGAATCATCCCAAGTCAATCATGCACATGCGAAGTATTCTATGGTTTGATAGACTGATCATCTTCACTCCATATGTATCTCTGATGACCCACAAGTATAGGGGATCAATCGTAGTCCTTTCGATAAGTAAGAGTGTCGAACCCAACGAGGAGCAGAAGAATCTGACAAGTGGTTTTCAGCAAGGAAGAATCTGTAGGCACTGAAATGGTCGGTAACAAGTAATTGTGTGGTGAGATGATTCGTAGCAAGCAACAAGTAACAAAAGTAGCAACGATGCAGCAAAGTGGCGCAATCCCTTTTGTAGCAAGGGACAAGCCTGGACAAAGTCTTATAAAGGAAAAAACGCTCTCGAGGACACATGGGAATTTCTGTCATGCTAGTTTCATCATGTTTCTATGATTCGCGTTCGTTGCTTTGATAGTTTGATATGTGGGGCGCTTGGGTACTGTTGGGGATATTGCCTGTTGAGTGACCCGCCGAATATGGGACGGGTTACTGTTAAGGCGATTCATCCTTTATGGCTAGTTGGGCCTCAACCCGGGCGTTTCCAAGTCGCAGGATGGTTATGATTTATGGAAGGACTCTGAGTTTTGCAAGACGGCGACTTAGAGACCGCAGTGGTCACGATTTGTAAAGAGGAAGGAACTCTTGTAAACCCTAAGGCTTCGACCTATATATAAAGGAGAGTCTGGAGGGGGAGAGGTTAGGTTAGAAATCATCGAGAGCTAGGTTTAGGCGAGTTACGCCTTCCTTGTAATCGAATCCACATCAATACACACAAAGCAGGACGTAGGCTATTACCTCTTCGCGAGGGGCCGAACCTGGGTATATCGCCGTGTCTCTCCCGTTTAACCCCTTTGAGTCGCCACCAAGGTGCGATGGCTCCAGTATTAAGTCCTTTCACGAGGACATCTGCCGTGACAAAACCACGACAGTTGGCGCCCACCGTGGGGCATGCGCACGGTGGAGTTGAGTTCTCAAAGGGAGCCCTACCAGAGTCTGGGAGTTATGCGGCGGCGCTCATGACTTGGAGCCGACGCGGCCTAGCCTACATCGACAACCGGCGATGGGGACCTGAAGCAAATTCTCTCGAATCCGGCTACAGGGTCCCCTTCCGCAAAATCAACGTCTTCATCGGCATGATCGGGTCATCCGTTCCTGAGCCGGACATCTCCTCCGACATCGTCGAGCCGGCCAGGTACGTTCATCCAGTCGTAACCCAGAGTCTGACCCGCCCGGCCTTTGTGGGCTTCACGCAGGGGTCGGAGGAGCCAGAGCACGCGGCGGCTCAGGAGGTTACCCCCATCAACTCTGACGACAAGTCATCCATGGGCGATTCCGATTCCATCCAGTCCCTCCACGGAGACGGTCTCGGGGGCTTGTCGTTGGCCATGGATCCGGAAGTCCTCGATCGAACCCGCCGCGAGATCGCCATCTACATGGCCGGGGCGACTCAACCCGCACAGAATCCCGCCGGAGGCGATGGAACCGGCGGGACGTCGAGAAGCGCATCAGCAGTCCTGGTGGATTTAGCGGCGGAAATCACAAGACTAATGTCAACCCCCCTCACGCCTGAGAACCAGGAAGAGATAAATACGGAGTTAGGAAAACTAAGGGAGGCGGTGGCGAAGGCCCATTGAGATGCTGAGACGGAGTCCGCCAGGATGGAAACTCGACAAGCCCAGATTACAGCCGAAAGGATGCGGTTGAACACCGACAATTGGCGGCTTGAAAGACAGCAGCGCGCATCCGACGCTGTCCATCAGCGGAGGCACCAGGGACGCCTGCCCCATGATCTTAATCCAACCCGCCTGTTCGACACTCCCCAAACACCCGGGATGGGAGCCGCCCCGGCAGGAGGGCTTGGCCGCCCTCCTAACCCGCCGCTTCAGATGACGGAGGGTCAAATTCCTCGTTTCCGTACCCCTCGGGGCCACTTCTCTAACCCGGTGGATAACGTGCTTGCCGCAAGTCGCCATCTGGAGTCTCTCCCGATCCACGGCAACATCCCGGCTGAGATCGAAGCAAGGAACGCCATCGAGATGTTGAAAACGGCGGTGGTCCAAAACGCGCAGTTCTCACACAGCCCCGAGCAATTGCACTCCACCCCCCAGGCGAGTTATACCAGGGGCTGGCCGGAGGATCAGCCAGCCGTAAACAGCGCCCCGCGACACCTCCCGCAGGACAACCCACCCAAGCGGGACCTGCCGGGCAAAGGTCCACCCAACATTCAAGAGGCTCAGACTCCTCCCGCGGGAACCGGAGGGCGAGTTGGGGTGCCCTGCTTATCCCTGGCCCTTCAAAACGAAAGAATGCCCAAGGATTTCAAAGGACCAAGAAAGGTGCCTAATTACACACCAGATCTCGAACCAACATCTTGGATCGAGGGCTATGAGATCGCCATGGACATGCTCGACGTAAACGAGGCGGTTTGCGCCAGATATTTCACCATGATGCTCGAGGGATCGGCACGCACTTGGTTGAAAAATTTACCCCCCAATTCTATCCAGTCCTAGGCCGAGTTAAAGGAGCGTTTCATCAAAAACTTTCGGGGAACCTGTAAACGACCGATGACAATCGTCGACTTGCAACACTGCGTGCAACGCCCGGATGAATCGTCGCATCATTGTTCGCGGCGAGTCGCGGAAATTATCCATTCATCGGATGGCATCACGGCAGCGCAGGCTGTGCTTATCCTCGAGCACAACTGCCACTACGAACCACTGGTCCAGAAGCTGGGGCGGCTCAAACGGAAAGTTCAGGATATGGGCGAGCTAATGGATACCCTCACTAGGTACGCTGAAGCCGATGACACCAAGGATCCCGGCGAGGATGGCAAGGGTAACTCGCCCAAGAAAGGCGATTCAACGAATAAGCATACCCGCCTCCAAGGCCGCAACCGTCATAACCAGGGGACCAACGGCAAGCGTAGGCCGCATGAGGAGCCCTCGGATCTGGTTGCCAACACCAACGCTAATGACGGCAAAAATAAGAATCGAGGCTTCAGTGGGAAAAGACCGCGTAACTACGAAGAGCTGCTCAAAGGCCCTTGCCCGCACCACGCCACGGCCGACGGCCCGGCGGGCCACTCCTGGGAGAACTGCTTCGTGATGCGGGAATTTCGGGCCGAGGCAATCAGGAAGAGCCAGAGCGAAGACCCGAACCATCGCCAAGACCAACTCGCCGCGCCCAACCAAAGGCACAACCCCTTCGGCGGCTTTCCCGAACAAGAGGCTCAGGGGGGGCCGCAGCCAGGCGGCGGCCAGTACCCGGTGCACCACCACCGGCGGTACAACCCGCCAGGAGTCTTCCAGCAGCCGCCCCCACCGGGGGCTCCGCAGGACCAGGATGACCATGGGGGCTTCCGCAACAATCCTAAACAGCTAAGTAACGGGCAATATCATGTTTTCACCACTAATGCTTGCAGACGTGATAAAAAGGTGAATCACCGGGCGTACAGCGTAATTGAGCCGGCGGTTCCCAGATATCTCCACTGGTCCGAACAGACCATAACATGGAGCAGAGAGGATCACCCGCCGAGAATAGATAACCCGGGCGACCTGGCCTTGGTCGTGGCTCCCCAAGTGGCGGGTTACACTCTATCGAAAGTACTAATGGATGGCGGCAGCAGCATTAATATCGTATACTTCGACACCTTCCGGAGGATGAATCTACTAGAGAAAGACTTGATGCCTTCCACCACGGTTTTCCACGGCATCGTCCCGGGCAAATCCGCTTATCCGATTGGCCGGGTCAGGCTCTCAGTAGCGTTCGGAACAGCACAGAACTACAGGTCGGAGTCTCTGGTCTTCGAGGTGGTCAAATTAAAAAGCCCGTACCATGCACTGTTCGGGCGACCGGCTTACGCTCGCTTCATGGCCCGCCCGTGCTACGTCTACCTCAAGCTCAGAATGCCTGGTCCTAAAGGGCCCATCACGGTCGACGGAGATAGAAGGATGGCAAAGGAGTGTGAGGAAGGAGACGCGGCCTACGCGGAAGTCGCCTGGGCGGCGGAGGAGCTCAAAAACCACCGGGCCAATGTTGATCCGGCAGACATGTCACCGCTCAAGAAACCGACTACAGATTCCGAGTCACCCCTCAAGTTCAAGCCAACGGATGACACGAAGACAGTCGACTTCGTCCCTGGCGATTCATCCAAGCAGTTTACCATGGGAACAGGTCTGGACCCCAAATAGGAAAGCGCGCTCATCGAATTCATCCGTGAGAATCGGGACATCTTCGCATGGAAACCCTCTGACATGCCGGGTGTACCGAGAGAATTCGCTGAGCACCGTGTTAATATTGACCCAAAATGCAAACCTGTCCAACAATACCTCCGCAGGTTTAACGAGGAGCGACGGAAGGCGATTGGAGAGGAAGTCGCCCGTCTTTTAGCCGCCGGGTTCATCGTGGAAGTCTTTCATCCCAAATGGCTAGCTAACCCGGTGTTAGTACTCAAGAAGAATGGCACTTTCCGTATGTGTATTGACTATACGGACCTCAACAGAGCTTGCCCCAAGGATCCTTTCACTCTTCCCCGCATCGACCAAATCATTGACTCGGTGGCGGGATGCGAACGATTGTGCTTTTTGGACGCTTATTCGGGTTATCATCAGATCAAAATGGCTGTGGAAGATCAAGAAAAGACTGCTTTCATAACCCCCTTCGGGGCCTTTTGCTATGTGTCCATGCCATTCGGGCTCAAGAGCGCAGGGGCGACTTACCAGCGCTGCATCCAGAATTGTCTTCATAGCCAAATTGGCCGCAACGTCCATGCTTATGTTGACGACATTGTGATCAAGACCCGCCGGGAGGAGACACTTCTGGGAGACCTTAAGGAAACCTTTGATAATTTATGGGTATATCAGATGAAGCTAAATCCTACCAAGTGCGTTTTCGGCGTACCTGCGGGAAAACTACTGGGTTTCTTGGTATCGGAGCGCGGCATCGAGGCTAACCCGGACAAAATTGAAGCGGTTACCTCCCTCGGCAAGCCGATGAATGTTAACCAAGTTCAGCGATTGGCGGGTCGCATTGCGGCTCTCAGTCGTTTTGTAAGCCGCCTCGGAGAAAAGGCGATTCCGCTCTATCAATTGTTGAGAAAGTCTGACCGATTCGTGTGGACACAGGAAGCTGACGAGGCACTTCAGGCCTTGAAACATCAATTGGTTAACCCGCCGGTCCTGGCGGCCCCGGCTGAAAAGGAGCCTATGCTCCTGTATATCGCCGCGAATTCCAAAGCGGTCAGCGTGGCTGTGGTCGTCGAAAGAAAGGAGGAAGGAAAGGAATACCCGGTACAATGCCCGGTGTACTTTATCAGTGAGGTGTTAACTCTTTCCAAACAGCGATACCCACATTGGCAGAAACTGGTCTATGGGGTGTTCATGGCGAGTCGGAAGCTTAAACATTATTTCCAAGAACACCCAATCACCGTGGTCAGTTCCGCGCCCCTCGGCGACGTCATCCAAAACCGCGAGGCAACAGGGCGAATCGCCAAATGGGCAATAGAACTCGGGTCACATCACATTCAGTATACCCCCCGCACGGCCATCAAATCCCAGGCACTGGTTGATTTCGTCAATGATTGGACGGAGCTTCAGGCTCCGGAAGATCGACCTGACCTTACCTATTGGACTATTTATTTTGATGGATCCAGACAGTTGGAGGGCTCGGGGGCTGGTGTGGTGTTGATATCCCCTCAAGGAGATAAGTTCTGCTACGTCCTCCGGCTCATGTTCCCTTGTACAAATAATGCGGCCGAGTATGAAGCTCTGCTTCACGGTTTGCGGCTAGCAAAAGAGATGAAACTAACCCGAGTCAGGTGTTTTGGGGACTCAGATCTGGTGGCGCAACAGGTTTCGGGCACCTGGGACTCTCGAGATCCTATGATGGCGGCTTACAGGCGAGCCGTATCTGACGTGGCGGGCTATTTTCATGGGTACCAGGTCGATCATGTCGATCGGCGACTCAACGAAGCAGCTGATGCCCTCTCGCGACTCGGCTCATAGAGAAAACCGGTCCCCCCTAATGTCTTCTTGGATGTCCTGCATAAACCGTCCGTAACTGTACCCACGGAGGAGGAATTGGCGATAGCAGATCCCGAGTCTCAGCTTGTGGCGGCTCTCCATATCGCTCCGAATTGGGCTCTTCCTTATCTAGCTTATCTTGCTCGTGGCGAGTTACCCACTGACGAAGTTTTGGCTCACCAAATTGTTCAGCGTAGCAAGTCCATGGTCATCATTAATGGCGAGCTATATAAACGAAGTGCTTCAGGGGTCTTTCAGCGGTGCGTTTCCTCCGAGGAAGGATGCACAATCCTTAATGACATCCATTCTGGAGACTGCGGACATCATGCCGGGTCACGTTCTTTGGTATCAAAAGCCTTTCGACACGGTTTCTTCTGGTTGACGACTCACGCAGATGCAGAAGATATAGTACGGCGGTGCGAGGGGTGCCAACGATACGGGAGACAGGCTCATGTGCCGGCTCAAGAATTGAGGATGATCCCCATTACTTGGCCTTTCGCGGTCTGGGGGCTAGACATGGTCGGTCCCTTTAATATGTCCTCCAACAAGAAAACCCACTTATTGGTGGCGGTTGATAAATTCACTAAATGGATTGAGGCGGAGCCTGTTGGGACCTGCGACGCGGAGACTGCGGTAAAATTTCTGAAGAAGCTGATTTTCCGTTTTGGATATCCGCACAGTATCATCACAGACAATGGTACTAACTTGTCCCAAGGAGCGATGCTGGATTTCTGTCGCCGTGAACATATCCGGCTTGATATCTCTGCAGTTGCTCACCCGCAGTCAAACGGACAGGCCGAGCGGGCGAATCAGGAAATTTTGCGAGGGATCAAACCTCGACTCATAATTCCCCTAGAAAGAACTCCAGGATGTTGGGTGGAGGAGTTACCTTCGGTATTATGGAGCATCCGAACCACCCCGAATCGGTCCACGGGGTTCACTCCTTTCTTCTTGGTCTATGGTGCAGAGGCCGTCCTCCCTACTGACATAAGGCATGATTCTCTTAGAGTCGCCGCATATGTGGAGCAGGACAACGAGCTGGCGCGTCAGGACTCTTTGGACGCCTTGGAAGAGGCACGTGACTTAGCAGCGGCTCGCTCGGCGATCTATCAGCAAGATCTGCGGCGTTATCATAGTCGCCGGGTGAAGAGTCAGACCTTCCAGGAAGGCGATTTGGTGCTTCGACTGATACAAGACCGGGCAGGCATGCACAAGCTTTCGCCCCCTTGGGAGGGACCTTGCGTTGTCAGCAAGAACCTCTGCAATGGTTCTTACTACTTGATGGATCTTCGGTCTGATCGACCGACTACGGGGCTGAGTCAACTCGCCCTTGGAATATTGCCCATTTGCGGCCTTATTACACTTGAGTTCTTAAAACTCCATGCTTTGTAAGTTTTTCGGTTTTTCATTATGGAATAATATAATGTTTCCCTGACTCGGGGGCTTCTTATTTAAGAAAAAGAAAGAGCAATTTCATGACATCCTGTTGCGACCTTATGAGCCGACAGAACATGCATTAAGGGTGGGTGCACGAGCTTTCTGACTCGCCTCCTCCTGTCGCGATCGTATGAGCCGACGAAACCTGCATTAAGGGTGGGTGCACGAGCTTTCTGACTCGCCTCCCCCTGTCGCGACCGTATGAGCCGACTAAACCTGCATTAAGGGTGGGTGCACGAGCTTTCTGACTCGCCTCCCCTGTCGCGACCGTATGAGCCGACGAAACCTGCATTAAGGGTGGGTGCACGAGCTTTCTGACTCGCCTCCCCCTGTCGCGACCGTATGAGCCGACGAAACCTGCATTAAGGGTGGGTGCACGAGCTTTCTGACTTGCCTCCCCCTGTCGCGACCGTATGAGCCGACGAAACCTGCATTAAGGGTGGGTGTACGAGCTTTCTGACTCGCCTCCCCCTGTCGCGACCGTATGAGCCGACGAAACCTGCATTAAGGGTGGGTGCACGAGCTTTCTGACTCGCCTCCCCCTGTCACAACCGTATGAGCCGACGAAACCTGCATTAAGGGTGGGTGCACGAGCTTTCTGACTCGCCTCCCCCTGTCGCGACCATATGAGCCGACGAAACCTGCATTAAGGGTGGGTGCACGAGCTTTCTGACTCGCCTCCCCCTGTCGCGACCGTATGAGCCCACGAAACCTGCATTAAGGGTGGGTGCACGAGTTTCCTGACTCGCCCCCTCCTGTCGCGACCGTATGAGCCGACAAAATTACTCGTGTTATGATTTGACCTTGGAAATCTTTATCCTCACTGCTTACTTGTTAAAACTGTCTGTGGTTCTTTTCACAGATAAGGTGCTCAAGGCTTTCGTCCTTGGCGGATTGAGCATTTCAGGCGACTCTGATAAGGATTAACAAAATATTTCAAACCACCTCAAAGGCGATATAAGGGTTTTTTGCAGAAGATGTCATCAAAAGATAGTACTGACTATTACATGGCTCTTGGGCCAAATTCAAGGAAAATCTATTCCGCTAAATCCTGGCGTGAGCTCTGACCAGCTTCGATTTGTAAATAGCCCAAGATCCAATTGCATCTGGACAAAGAGGCAAAATCGTCTTCATCGGTCAAGATTGATGACAGGTCTGTTTCCCAGTCAAAGGGATTCTTGGGTCGCCGAGGGATAAGGTTGGTCACCACGAAGGTTGGCGGGCTGATTTTCTTATTCTTGTCATCGTAAGCCGCCTGATATTTTGTCAAGTCAAGGCTGGCGGCGAGTTGGGTCGCGGCCAGTCGAGAATCCTTGACAACCTTCTTATAGTCTTCTGCCACGAACTCCGAGCCGTCATCTTTTAGCTGAGGGAAGCCGGCAGCTACTTCTTCCAAATTGATTTCTGGAGCATACGCCAGGCAGCGACTCAGAGCCGTCAGGACACCCTTCCGGGCGGCTGATCGGGTTAACTCGCCGATCTGGGGAGGCAGTGTGGATAGATATCCAAGCACCTTCTTGATAGAAGTTATGGGCTCCTTTGCACCAATCACAGCTTTGACGGTCAGCACACTGCCTGTGTACAGCTGTTCCGTCAGCGTATAGATCGCCTTCAGCATCAACACGCTGTCATCTTGCAGATTGGCGACTCTCGAGCCTGTGATTAAATAACTGGTAAGTTAAACATTGAGGAATTTTGCCCAAGGAAGAGGATAAGATTGGCGAGTTAGGTAAAGCTTACCAAAGATGGCTTGAGTCATGTTGGAAATATGGCGCTTTAAGCCGGATAGCTCCTGCTGCACAGTTGCCAGCTTTGCTTCTGCTTTTTCGGCTCTCGTCAAAACCGCGCTGTGGTCAGCCTGAGTTCTTTCTAACTCGGCTTTGAGCTTTTCCAGTTCAACCAGAGCCAGCTTATATTTGTCTTCCGACTGAGCTCGGGCATCTTGTTGGTCAGCCAAGTCTTTCCTTAAGTCGCCCAGGGCCAGTTCGGTCTGGGCAAGGCTTTCCTGTTCAAAATTTCAAAACAGAGACAAGTCTCAGAATTATTGCAAGGCAATACCCCTGACACTTGGGGGCTAATCTATAATTTTTCAAGGGAAATTATACAGAAATCAAGACCCGGCTCATCATTTTACTGATGACCCGGCCCTTGGGGGTTACTGGTCGCGAAGCTTTTAAAAGACCCGGCTCATCATTTTACTGATGACCCGGCCCTTGGGGGTTACCGAGGATAATATAGAGTATAAATTTTTACCTCATGTTTGTTATTTAACATCTTCAGCAGATTCTTTTCCATCTCGTAACTCGCTTCCAGGCGACTTGCGAAGCCAGAACAGAGCTCTTTAAACTCCAGACCTGCATAGTCAGAAAGTTTCGCCTTGGAAGGCCCAGACTAGAGAATTGATGGAGAAGGGGATGTTGTATGTTTGGAGAGGATTGTCTCTGCCGGCTTGGAAAAACCAAAACCAGTAATGACCACAGCATCTGGGTCATCAGCTGTCGCCATTATGACCGGTGATCTAGGGACATCCGTTTATCCTTTGGGCGACTCAAGAGGGTTTGCTTGAGTTGTCGGCTCGTTTTGACTCGGATCCTCTTGAGTCGGAATAGCTTTCCTTGGAGGTTCAGGAGTGGCGTCAGGGTTTGATCCACTGGTCTTCCTCTTTTTGGCTTGCGCCCTAATGAAAGAGATAGGCGTGTTAAAAAATTATTATTAAAAAGATTATTATTCTCAAGGATCAGGACAAGGAACTTACCCCGGGACTCGGATCATTGGTGGAAGGGTCGACATCACTGAGTCGCCAGAAGTGGGGGGAGAATCCTGCAGAATTGGTACATCGATAATACTGGCGGGTTAGGACTGTGATCCAAAGCGGCACGAACAATGGTTGCTCAAATAAGAAAAGGAGGTACCTCGCTTGGTTTTCTTTTGTTCCTTGTTGGCAAGCCAGGTGTCAGGTCGCCAGAATGACTTCGCGTTTTCCGTTTCGAGGCGTGCTGCGTTTTCTTCAGTAAGAAATTTGGGTCCAAATGGGCATTTGGATGTGAGAGAGGTACTTTCCCACATATTCGCCGGGCCGGCTTAGGTGGAGAAGGAGATGAATCGGAAGAGACGGAAATTACCTCGACAGAGTCTTCCTGGCTCTCGTTATGTTCATTCTGTTATAAAAGGAGCGAGAGATAAGTAAAAGTTAAAAAGGTGATGAGTGGCGAGTGAAAATGAGGACGGATTGGTACCTCTGAGAGTGCGTCACCAGCTTGAGATTCGTCGACTTCAGATGGCTCGGCCGCAGCCGATTTGCCTTTGCCTTTGTTTTTCTTGGAAGGCGGCTTAGCAGTCTTCATGGCTTGTTTCTTAGGTCTCCTAGACCAGAACTTGTCGCCTTTCTGGAAGGGGATATGGCATGAAGTCATGATGACAGTAAACCAGATAAAATAAAAGTTGAGGGCGAGTTAGCTTTGGTTACCTTGGGTGCCGGGTTAAACTTGCAGAAGGGCTTAAGGCCGATTTGGCCGCATTTCGCTGCAGGTTCGCCGGTCAGCTTCCTGATGATGGTGACTATGTCTTTTTCCGTTAATGCTGTATGGAAGTAGCATTGGGGATGATCCAGAGTACCGTCAAAATCACACATCAGGCCGTCTCGGCGGCTCAGAGGAAGGATCCGCCATTCGACCCAGCAGCGAATCAAGTCAACCCCGGTGAGACCGTTGTTCGTCAAGGATCTCAGCTCGGACAGAATTGGGACGAATTCCGACTCTTCTTCCTTGGTGAGCTTGTCAGGGAGCTTGAAGTTGACTGGGAGGCGGCTTGGCCTGTAACCCTGAAGTTTATTTTCGCCGGCAGGGGACGTTTCCTTGCAGTAGAACCAAGATTCACCCCAGCCTTTGGGATGGCTAGGCATAGTGAGTGCAGGGAACGGACTGTCCCTGCGACGCTGGACGTTGACCCCGCCGAGTTCCAAACTGGGGCCGTTGTGGAACTCCGTCTGGCGATTCAAGTGGAAAAAGTACCAAAACAGAGGGACGGAAGGCTCGATCCGAAAATAAGCTTCGCAGAGAACTTGGAATTGACTCAGGTTGCTTATGGAATTTGGTCCCAAATCCTGGAGTCGGACGTTCATAAAATTCAGGGCATCTCTAAGGAATTTAGATCCGGGCGGTTTAAAACCCCGTTCTAAGTGTTCCACAAAAACTACTATCTCCCCTTCCTGAGGGTTGGGTAGGTCTTCTCCTAACCCGGTGCGCCATCCAATGACGTCTTGAGGATCCAAGCAGCCCGCTTTCACGTAATTCGCCAAAATAGCATCGTCAACTTTGGTGGGGAGCCAATCGCTCTTGAAAACAGCACCCATGCTACAAATAGGCAAGAAAATGGTATTACATGTCTCGAACATTTATTATGTGAGTCGGGACTAGCTTCTGCTTAACCCGCCGGATTGGGAGGCCGGGTTGGGCTGATGTGGCGACTTATCGGAGCAGGGCTATTCTCAGAAGCGATGCTACTGTGGGTGGTAAAATCTATTCTTTCCGAAACACTAAGGGAAGGACGAGGTCTCCAAACAGCTTTTTGCAAACAGTGAAAGAGGAATGGATCTATTCAACGGATATAAAAGCTTACGGACGTGGCTACAACATGAACGGTGTGTGATCAGGATGGTGCCTCATGTTTAAAAACACTAGTCTGTTGCGAAAATTCGCAAGGGCACAGATGGATAGCATTGTTCGAAACACTAGGTGCCCTAATGGCGCTCGGACTAATCAGTTCAATGGCTAAAATGGTGACGAGCATAGAGCTTCGAGGCTATGGCAATGGCGGCAGCTAGAACCAAAAAGTAAATCTATCCTTAAAAGAAGGGGAAACAGCGGCCTAACCTGAGGGTCTTGGTCGAAGAGGATCGACGATGATGGAGCCTGGCGACGGCGACAACGAGCGGGCGGCGCCGGAGCTTTTCGAAACGGCAGCGGCTTGCGGGCGGCGCCGGAGCTCCTCGAACGGCGACGGCTTGCGGGCGGCGCCGGAGTTCCTCGAACGACAGCGGCTTGCGGGCAGCACTGGAGTTCTTCGGACGGTGATGGAGCTTGCGGCCGGCGGTGAAGCCTTCGGGATGCGGAGCGTTTTTCTTCTCGCTGAGATGATGGTGGAGGTATTGACGGGACTGATAGGTGGCCGGTGTCAGCCCTGTCCCTTCCGCCTATTTATCAGGACGGGCGCAGGGATCGAGGCGCTACGAGCGGGAACCGTCGAGGAAAGGAAAGATTCGCCATGATGGCGCCCGGAAATTTCGGGATAATGACGCACCAAAAGATCCATTGGGATTGTGTTGGAGTTCCCGAGAATCAAGGGCTAAGGAAAGCACTAATGGGAAATGCGTTGGCGACTCAGAGACTTTGTCCGGTACCAGCTGGCGAGTTAAGATTTCTGGAGTACGGAGGGGCGCAGAGGAGTGAATCGCTTTCGACTAAAATGGAAGCATTGGCATGAAGATTCAAGTCAATTTGGGGCCTAATGTTGGGGATATTGCTTGTTGAGTGACCCGCCGAATATGGGTTGGGTTACTGTTAAGGCGATTCATCCTTTATGGCTAGTTGGGCCTCAACCCGGGCGTTTCCAAGTCGCAAAATGGTTATGATTTATGGAAGAACTCTGATTTTTGCAAGACGGCGACTTAGAGACCGCAGTGGTCACGATTTGTAAAGAGGAAGGAACTCTTGTAAACCCTAAGGCTTCGACCTATATATAAAGGAGAGTCTGGAGGGGGAGAGGTTAGGTTAGAAATCATCGAGAGCTAGGTTTAGGCGAGTTACGCCTTCCTTGTAATCGAATCCACATCAATACACACAAAGCATGACGTAGGCTATTACCTCTTCGCGAGGGGCCGAACCTGGGTATATCGCCGTGTCTCTCCCGTTTAACCCCTTTGAGTCGCCACCAAGGTGCGATGGCTCCAGTATTAATTCCTTTCACGAGGACATCTGCCGTGACAAAACCATGACAGGTACTGCCCTTACTTGGACAAGCATCCCACTTATGATTAACCCCTCTCGCAAGCATCCGCAACTACGAAAGAAGAATTAATACAAAGTCTAACCATAGCATTAAACTAGTGGATCCAAATCAGCCCCTTACGGAGTAACGCATAAACTAGGGTTTAAGCTTCTGTCACTCTAGCAACCCATCATCTACTTACTACTTCCCAATGCCTTCCTCTAGGCCCAAATAATGGTGAAGTGTTATGTAGTCGACGTTCACATAACACCACTAGAGGAAAAACAACATACAACATATCAAAATACCGAACGAATACCAAATTCACTTGACTATTATTATCATGACTTATCCCATGTCCTCAGGAACAAAAGTAACTACTCACAAAGCATAATCATAATCATGATCAGAGGTGTAATGAGTAGCATCAAGGATCTGAACATAAACTCTTCCACCAAGTAATCCAACTAGCATCAACTACAAAGAGTAATCAACACTACTAGCAACCTTATAAGTACCAATCGGAGTCGCGAGACGGAGATTGGTTACAAGAGATGAACTAGGGTTTGGAGATAAGATGGTGCTGATGAAGATGTTGATGGATATGAGATGGTGCTGATGAAGATGTTGATGGAGTTAAGTCCCCTCCGACGAGAGGAGTGTTGGTGATGACGATGGCGACGATTTCCCCCTCTGGGAGGGAAGTTTCCCCGGCAGGATCGTCCTGCCGGAGGTCTAGATTGGTTCTGCTCAAGTTCCGCCTCGTGGCGGCGGCGAAACCATGAAAAATCTCCCGTCTAATTTTTTTGGACGAAACCCTCCATATAGTAGCCTGGGCCGTGCAGGCTTGTAGCCACCCCCTGGCGCCCCTCTGGCGCTTCTTCGGCCCATTATTTTTTATATATTGGGAAAAAATCTCCGTTCATTTTCACGGCGTTTGGAGTTGCGCAGAATAGGTGTCTCAACTTTGCTCCACTTTCAGGCCAAAATTCCAGTTGCCGGTATTCTCCCTCTTCATGTAAACCTTGCAAAATAAGAGAGAAAAGGCATAAGAATAGTACCGTGAAGTGAAATAACAACCAAATAAGCGATAAATATCAACATGAAAACATGATGCAAAATGGACGTATCAACTCCCCCAAGCTTAGACCTCGCTTGTCCTCAAGCAAAAGCCGAGCTGAATAAATATATCCACATGTTTAGGGAGAGAGGTGTCGATAAAACAAGATACGAAGATGCATGCATCATGATCATGATCAGAATAGAAATACCACATATAATCTCTCATGCTAAAGTGATAATTCCTTCACAAAGTAAAGCATGGATCAAGAACCTTATCGAGAAGTAACAACCGATAGCCTTTAGTCATTGAAGCAATTGCAATTTATCAGAACATCAGAAAGAGTGAAATAAGAGCTTGTAAAGATAATCCACATACTCAATCATTCTTTCGTTCTCTACAATTGCTACAACTCATGTTATACTCATGAGATCAAAGTTTCAGCTGAACACAGAGAAAGATAGGGGCTTATATTTGCCTCCTAACTGCTTACCTCAAGGGTAATGTCAACAATAATGATTCATGGATAACTACCTCCAAGTTGACATATGAATATAGATCTTTCCCAAGCATGTGACGGTAGCCAAGACAAAGGCAAAATAGGGAATTGGTGAAGATCACCATGACTCTTTCAGGGACAAAAAGTAAAGGTACAAGATAGGCCCTTCACAGAGGGAAGCAGAGTTTGTCATGCACTTTTGAGATTTGGATGCGTGTCCTCTTAGTGCGGAGGAACGTCACTTTATATTGCCTCCTGTGATAAAGAACTTTATTATGCAGTCTGTCGCTTTTATGTCTTCCTCATCATAGGTTCGTATAAAGCTTATTTTCCACACACTAATAGATCATACATATTAGAGAGCAATTTTTATTGCTTGCACCGATGACAACTTACTTGAGGGATCTTATTCAATCCATAGGTAGGTATGGTGGACACTCAAGGCAAAACTGGTTTGAAGGTTTATGGATGCACAAGTAGTATCTGTACTTGGTGCAGGAGTTTGGGCTAATGTGAGGTGGAAGCAATCGTCATATGCTAAGGCATCTCTAATCATATAACATTGTTCAGAGCCAAGCAAACACAATTCATTATGTTGTCTTCCTTGTCCAACATCTACTTCTAGGCATGCAATAGTTTAGTGAGCGTTCACAATCATGGATGGTGTCAGAGATGATATATTTATATGTGAACCTCTCCTTCTTTATCATTTCCTATTAATTGCAACAATGACCAAGGTCTACGTTTTCCTACTCTCAACAGGTTTCAATCCTCATTCTTTTTATATGTGAAGCCATCACTTCTCATAAGATCATTACATGATATTTCATGCTTTTGTTCTATTCTTACTCTTTTGATCATGGAAAGAGGCAAAGCCCTTCAACTAAGACACTCTTTATTATATGGCTCACGAGCAAGAATACATCGGGGATGACATAAAGTAAAACCCAAGACTAAAACACTAAGACTTTTAAACTACTAGAGAAAAAGAAAACTGAAAAGGAAAACTAAAACAAAGGTAAAGGCAAAAAGATGTGATGGTGATACGATATCGGGGCAACTCCCCCAAGCTTGGCACAAGCCAAGGGGATTGCCCATACCAATGCTTTAGTTGTCTTCCTTTGGTGGTGATGGTGGTGGAGTTGTTGCAACATGAGTTTGATCCTCCATCTTCCAAGGCATAGGTGCTCCACCATGGAAAGATGAACGAGTCTCCAGAATCCTCAAATCTGCAGCCAACCTTATTGATTTAAATCTATACTCATACTCACAGTTTTCGTTCTACAGGTCATAGATCTGGCCCTAGAGTTGATCAACCCTGTCATAGTGCCTGGAGAGGTGCTTCCCAATGTCATTGGCATCCATCTTGTGCTTGTTGGTGAACTCTGTGATCATCATGTGGTTAGCGTTGAGTCCACGCTCCACCATCCCTTGGCACTTGAAGACTTGTTACTCCATTGTTTCGAGCCTCGTCTCCACGCTTCCGGTCTTCTTAGGCCCCTCAATATCACGGATGTGCAACATCCCCTCACGCATCTCAATAGATTGAGGGTGTTGCAGCACTTCCGTGTGGTAGGGGTTGATGACCTTCTCGAAGATCTTGTCCTTGGGAGCTTTTGGGGAAGTCATGGCGATCTAGATATGCAACAGAAATAGGCTCGAAACGAAAAACAGAGGAAATCTACGTGATGCAGGGGTCAGACCAAACGGAAGTATATATAATGATTTTTCCAGACCATAAGGAGTACCCGGCCAGGGGGTGGGCCCGCGCCGTGCAGGCTTGTCGCCTCCTCACGCACTTTCCGGACTACTTCCAATTTTTGTTCCAAATATTCCAAAACAGAGAAAATTTCCTATGGTGAACGTTTTGGACTCTGTTTTCTTACCGAATCTCATACCTCTTCGTTTTCGGAGTCTGAAACAGGTTGATAAATGTCCCTTAGGTATTCTTCCGGAGTTATGGTATTGATGATATTGCTTTCAACATTTATGGGAGTACCTGAGATATAATGCTTGATTCTGTGCCCATTTACCACTCTCAGACAATTACCTTCCATGTTGTTGATCTTGATAGCACCGGAACGATATAATTCCTCAACAACATAGGGACCTTCCCATTTAGAGAGGAGTTTGCCTGCAAAGAATCTTAAACGAGAGTTATATAGAAAGACATAATCACCTACATTGAACTCACGCTTTTGTATCCTCTTGTCATGCCACCTCTTAACCTTCTCTTTGAAGAGCTTGGCATTCTCATATGCTTGAGTTCTCCACTCATCAAGCGAGCTAATGTCAAATAACCTCTTCTCACCAGCTAGTTTGAAATCAAAGTTGAGCTCTTTGATTGCCCAATAAGCTTTATGCTCTAGCTCAAGAGGTAAGTGACATGCTTTCCCATACCCCATTTTGTACGGAGACATGCCCATGGGATTCTTATAGGCAGTTCTATAAGCCCACAGTGCATCATCGAGCTTCTTAGACCAATTCTTTCTAGACCCATTGACAGTCTTTTGTAGAATCAGTTTAATCTCTCTGTTGCTTAGCTCTACTTGACCACCGGACTGAGGGTGATAGGGAGACGCAATTCTATGGTTGAATTCGTACTTAGCAAGCGTTTTATGGAAAGCACCATGAATGAAGTGTGAACCACCGTCGGTCATTAGATATCTAGGGACTCCAAATCTAGGGAAAATAACTTCTTTCAACATATTGATAGAAGTGTTGTGATCAGCACTACTAGTGGGGATAGCTTCTACCCACGTAGTGACGTAATCAACAACAACTAAGATATGTGTATACCCATTGGATTTTGGAAAAGGTCACATATAATCAAAGCCCCAGACATCAAATGGTTCAATGACAAGTGAATAGTTCATAGGCATTTCTTGACGTTTGCTAATATTACCTATTCTTTGACATTCGTCACAAGACAAGACGAACTAGCGAGCATCCTTGAAGAGAGTGGGCCAATAGAAACCTGATTGCAATACCTTCTGTGCAGTTCTATCTCCCGCATGGTGTCCTCCGTAGGCCTCGGAGTCACACTTCTATAGGATCTGTCCCTGTTCATGTTCAGGTGCACAACGTCTAATAACACCATCTACACCTTTCTTATAAAGGTGAGGATCGTCCCAAAAGTAGTGTCTCAAGTCAAAGAAGAATTTCTTCTTTGGGTGGTACGTGAAACTAGGTGGTCTGTATTTGGCAACGATATAGTTTGCATAATCAGCATACCACGGTGCACTACGTGAAGCATTGATGACATTCAATTGCTCATCGGGAAAGCTATCATCTATAGGTTGTGGGTCATCAAGAACGTTCTCCAACCTAGACAAGTTATCTGCTACTGGGTTATCAGCACCCTTTCTGTCAACAACGTGCAGATCAAATTCTTGTAGCAAGAGAACCCATCTCATAAGTCTAGGTTTAGCGTCCTTCTTCTCCATGAGGTACTTAATAGCAGCGTGATTAGTGTGAATAATGACTTTGGAATCAACTATCAAAGACATGAGCTTTTCACATGCAAACACAACTGCTAAAAATTCGTTCTCCATAGTAGCATAGTTTCTCTGGGCACTATCTAGAGTTTTACTAGTGTAGTGAATAACATTCAACTTCTTATCAACTCTTTGCCCTAAAATAGCACCAACAGCGTAATCACTAGCATCACACATGATCTCAAAAGGCAAGTTCCAATCAGGTGGTTGAACAATAGGTGCAGTTATCAAAGCCCTCTTAAGTATTTCGAAGGCTTCCGCACAATCCTCGTCAAAGACAAAAGGAATATCCTTTTGCAAGATGTTGGTAAGAGGCCTAGAAATCTTAGAGAAGTCTTTAATGAACCTTCTATAGAAACCAGCATGACCAAGGAAACTTCTTATTCCTCTGATATCTGTGGGGTATGGCATTTTCTCGATTGCATCAACCTTAGCTTTATAGACTTCAATACCTCTTTCAGAAATTTTATGTCCTAAGATGATTCCTTCATTAACCATAAAGTGGCACTTCTCCCAATTCAAGACAAGATTGGTATCTTTACATCTCTACAAGACTCGATCAAGGTTGCTGAGGCAATCATCAAAGGAAGACCCGTAAACGGAGAAGTCATCCATGAAAACCTCAACAATCTTTTCACAAAAGTCAGAGAATATAGCCATCATACATCTTTGAAAGGTGGCAGGTGCATTACATAAGCCAAAAGGCCTACGTCTATAGGCAAAGGTACCGAAAGGGCAGGTGAAAGTGGTTTTCTCCTGATCAGATTGTGCAACTGGTATTTGGGAGAAACCAGAATAACAGTCTAGAAAGCAAAAGTGTGTGTGTTTGGATAGTCTTTCTAGCATTTGGTCGATAAAAGGCACAGGGTAATGATCTTTCCTAGTGGCCTTATTCAACTTCCTAAAATCAATCACCATCCTATAGCCAGTAATAATCCTCTATGGGATCAACTCATCCTTATCATTAGGGACAACGGTGATGCCTCCCTTCTTAGGAACGCAATGCACCGGACTCACCCAATCGCTATGAGCAACAGGATAGACAATACCCGCTTCCAGGAGCTTTAGTATTTCTTTTCTTACTACTTCTTTCATCTTAGGATTCAATCTCCTTTGATGATCAGCGACTGGTTTGAAATCAGGATCAGTTTTGATCTTGTGCTGGCATAGAGTGGGACTAATGCCCTTAAGATCATCAAGAGTATATCCAATAGCAGCACGATGCTTCCTCAAAGTTTTTAGTAACTTCTTTTCTTCTTGCTCTGAGAGGCTAGCACTAATAATAACAGGATATATCTCGTTTTCATCAAGATAGGCATACTTAAGAGTATCAGGCAACTGTTTAAGATCGAACACAGGATCACCCTTTGGTGGGGGTGGATCCCCAAGGAGTTCAACAGGCAAGTTATTCTTAAGGATAGGATATTGTTCTAAGACAACTCTATCTATCTCATCCCTTTCATCCATATGCATATCATTTTCTTGCTCAAGCAAGTATTGCTCTAAGGGATCAGTAGGAGCCACGACAATAGAGGCTAAGGCAATAGTTTCATCCCTACTAGGCTACTCCTTTTCATGAGGTTGTCTACCAAACTTAGAGAAATTGAACTCATGTGACACACCTTCAAAGCCAACAGTGACAGTTTGCTTCTCACGATCAATATGAGCATGGACGGTACTAAGAAAAGGTCTACCAAATATGATGGGACAAAAGCTATCTTGTGCGGTAGCAAGAACGAGGAAATCAGCAGGATACTTCGTTTTACCACACAAGACTTCAACATCCCTAACAATTCCCACACGGCAGATAGTATCTCTATTGGCAAGTTGAATAGTGACATCTATAGGTTCTATCTCAACAGGTGCAATCTCATCTTTTACTTCATCATATAAGGATTGAGGTATTGCACTAACACTAGCACCCAAGTCACATAAACCATGATAGCAATGATCTCCTATCTTAACGGAAACTACAGGCATACCAACAACAGGCCTATGTTTGTCTCTAGCGTGAGGTTTAGCAATTCTAGCAGCATCTTCACAAAAGTGAATATTATGTCCCTCAACTTCCTCAGACAGAAGATCTTTGATAATAGCAATGCTAGGTTCAACTCTAATTTTATCAGGGGGTGTAGGTGTTCTAATATAGCCTCTACGTATAATAGTTGAAGCTTTAGAATGATCCTTCATCCTAACAGGGAAAGGTGGTTTCTCAATGTAAGCACTGGGAACAATAGGATCATTATAGGCAATGACTTTCTCTTCAACTGGACTGGGTTTAACTACATTGACTTCTAAAGGAGGATGATATTTGAACCCCTTCTCTTTGGGGAGATCAATATGAGCAGCAAAGGATTCACACAGTGAAGCTACTATCGCAGAGTCAAGTCCATACTTAGCGCTAAAGTCACAAAAAGTATTTGTCTCAACAAAGGATTTAGCGCAATAAAAAGTGAAATTCATACCTGACTCCTTACCTTCTTCAAGCTCCGAATCTTCAGAGCTGCGTTTAATTCTCTCCAATAAATTCTATTTGAAGTCAATATCTCTCTTCATAAAAGAACCGGTACAAGAGGTGTCAAGCATGGTGCGATCATCTTGAGAAAGCCGTGCATAGAAGTTCTGAATGATAATTTCTCTCGAGAGCTCATGATTGGGGCATGAATATAGCATTGATTTAAGCCTCCCCCAAGCTTCAGAGATGCTTTCTCTGTCACGAGGCCAAAAATTGTAAATATAATTTTGATCACGATGTACTAAATGCATAGAATAAAACTTTTGATGAAATTCCAATTTCAACCGATTGTAGTCCCATGTTCCAGTATCATCACATAGACTTTACCATGTCAACGCCTTATCCTTCAAAGATAAAGGAAAGACCCTCTTCTTGATGTCATCCTCGGGCACACCTGCAAGCTTAAATAAACCACAAATTTCATCTACATAGATCAGATGGAAGTCTGGATGTGAAGTTCCATCTCTTGTAAAAGGA
Organism: Hordeum vulgare subsp. vulgare; assembly: GCF_904849725.1. NCBI lineage: Eukaryota > Viridiplantae > Streptophyta > Magnoliopsida > Poales > Poaceae > Hordeum > Hordeum vulgare. Next base: position 93,529,037 of record NC_058521.1, on the reverse strand, counting down.
TTAGCCAGCAGTTTCTCAAGCATACCCGAAGTAAATTCAAATCAAATATTTTCAGTAGGTGCAGCAACTTGAGGAGCAACTCTTTGTGCTTCCGTTCGAGGTGAATATACCCCGAACAAGCCACGCAAAGGATTAGTATCCATAGTGACAAGTGACAACAAATTTCAGCACACTATATGAATGTTTCCTTACCAAGTTATACTTACCAAAGGCGCTTCACTCCCCGACAACGGCGCCAGAAAAGAGTCTTGATGACCCATAAGTATAGGGGATCAATCGTAGTCCTTTCGATAAGTAAGAGTGTCGAACCCAACGAGGAGCAGAAGGATCTGACAAGTGGTTTTCAGCAAGGAAGAATCTAGAGGCACTCAAATTGTCGGTAACAAGTGATTGTGTGGTGAGATGATTCGGAGCAAGCAACAAGTAACAAAAGTAGCAACGGTGCAGCATAGTGTCCCAATCCCTTTTGTAGCAAGGGACAAGACTGGACAAAGTCTTATAGAGGAAAAACGCTCCCGACGACACACGGGAATTTCTGTCATGCTAGTTTCATCATGTTCATATGATTCACGTTCATTAGTTTGGTAGTTTGATATGTGGATGGACCGGCACTTGGGTACTGCCCTTACTTGGAAAAGCATCCCACTTATGATTAACACCTCTCGCAAGCATCCGAAACTACGAAAGAAGAATTAATACAAAGTCTAACCATAACATTAAACTAGTGGATCCAAATCAGCCCCTTACGAAGTAACGCATAAACTAGGGTTTAAGCTTCTGTCACTCTAGCAACCCATCATCTACCTACTACTTCCCAATGCCTTCCTCTAGGCCCAAATAATGGTGAAGTGTTATGTAGTCGACGTTCACATAACACCACTAGAGGAAAAACAACATACAACATATCAAAATACGGAACGAATACCAAATTCACATGACTATTATTAGCATGACTTATCCCATGTCCTCAGGAACAAAAGTAACTACTCACAAAGCATAATAATAATCATGATCAGAGGTGTAATGAGTAGCATCAAGGATCTGAACATAAACTCTTCCACCAAGTAATCCAACTAGCATCAACTACAAAGAGTAATCAACCCTACTAGCAACCTTACAAGTACCAATCGGAGTCGCGAGACGGAGATTGGTTACAAGAGATAAACTAGGGTTTGGAGATGAGATGGTGCTGATGAAGATGTTGATGGAGATGAGTCCCCTCCGATGAGAGGAGTGTTGGTGATGACGATGGCGATGATTTCCCCCTCCGGGAGGGAAGTTTCCCCGGCAAGATCGTCCTGCCGGAGCTCTAGATTTGTTCTGCTCAAGTTCCGCCTCGTGGCGGCGGCGAAACCACGAAAAAGCTCTCGTGTGATTTTTTTTTCTTGGACGAAACCCTCCATATAGCAAAAGAGGGGGGCCAGTGGGCCAGTAGGGTGCCCACAACCCCCATGGCCCGGCCTTGGGGGGTGGCCGGGCCGTGCAGGCTTGTGGCCACCCCCTAGCGCCCCTCTGGCGCTTCTTCGGCCCAGTATTTTTTATATATTGGGAAAAAAATCTTTGTTGATTTTCACGGCATTTGGAGTTGCGCAGAATAGGTGTCTCAATTTTGCTCCACTTTCAGGCCAGAATTCCAGTTGACGGTACTCTCCCTCTTCATATAAACCTTGCAAAATAAGAGAGAGAAGGCATAAGAATAGTACCATGAAGTGAAGTAACAGCCAAAGAAGCGATAAATATCAACATGAAAACATGATGCAAAATGGACGTATCAATCTCCATGCACACCAAGCCACTGATTGATTTGTTTAATAAAAAGGAGTTCCTTCCTAAGAGCTAATCATATGACTTGTATAAGGACTTTGGTATTCTTAATGATGGTTCCCATCCAGAACTCGGTAGTGTTTTGTTGTGAGACATTTCATGTGTTCATCATTGTCTTGGACAGTGTGTTCACGTGGATCTTGCAATCCAGCTCATGTCTTGGAGTTGTCTTCTGTAGTTCATTTCCCGAGAATCTCGCAACATTATCTCCTCGATATGTGTTGCAAACTTTCTTTTCAGACATGCTGAGTCTGAAGCATCGCGTCACCAACCGGAGCTGAATCTTAGGCAGTTATAATGGTTGGAACTTTTCTTAAGAATTATAATATTGGTCTCTCTGTAACCCGGTAAAGTGAAATAATAGCTAACACACCTAACCGGAAGACATAAGATTATAATATCTTGCATTAGCAACCTTAGCCATCTCTCCGTGAGGTTTTGTATGAATTATTTTGGAAGTTGTTCCTCATGGACTCCCTTTGATGCCCCGAAGTCCGACCTATACTTGATGTGCTAGATATCAAACATGACCTATAATTGGGTTGTGCTAGTACATCAAGGAGAACATTAGAAGCGGAGTGCTAAATGTCTCTCGGTCGATTAACCAGATTTCGTTCCTTGGCATAGCTAAGGTGAAATCTGTGGAAGTGTTGTCTTCCTTTGCATCTGCATCCTCCATCACTATTCATCATGGTAGTATAATGTGTCACCAAGATCTTGGCATGGATATTGGTAAAACTTTGATGAATATGGAAATGCTCAACTTCTTGAGAGCACGCTCAAACACAAGGTTATATCCTCGGTAGTAATTGGAATGTGCCTTCCGTTCGACGAGTTGTTCTATAACCCTAGTTTCTTTCCAACTGAGTATGCCATTCTTTCAAATTCCTTCAAACAATCATTTGTGAGTTGCCTTACTCTGGTATGAAGAGTTTCAATAATCCTAGGATCAAAAGTAATTTGCCACTTAAGGGAATAAGTCTACGAGTCACCCTCTTACGGTGACCCGTTATGGTATGAAGGGTAACTTAATCCTCGCTACTTTGAACCCTCGTCATCATCTGTTTCAAATGTGGATTTGTTGCCAAACCAATTGAACCTCTGTCATATGTCTCATTTCCTCATCCGTGTTATGTGTGTTGTGTCTCAGCTCAAGGGACGTTCCTATGTCTCATTCTGTGAGTTGATCTTGAGTTGCTCGATCTTTGAGGAGATCAAATCTTGTAGAATCTTCTTGTCCTTATCGTCGTGTTAGATTAATTCCTCAAATACAAAGATGCCAAGATCAACCTGATGCAATGAATCAACACCTTCAAGAAGGGCAATTGGACCATGAAGATTCCGATAGTTTAGTGTCCCCTCTTCCTCTTCCCGACTACGCCTGAATCTCGGGACGAGATTCTTGTTTAGTGGGGGTGAGTTGTCACAACCCTAGATTATAGCTTGTAGTTAGTTGCATCAGTGAGAATTCATGCATGCATTCAAATCAATTTAATTCAAATGGAGATGATCTACAAATGGGGATGACCAAACCCTAGCACCAAATAACATCCAAATAGGTTCAACAAGGATTATTTTTAATGAACTCAATTGGTCTTAAAAAATGATCACCCTTTCTAGTAAATGTTGGAAGCAACATACCAGAGGTGATAAACTTTTTAACAACTCTTTTTTCATTTTAAGTTAATCTTAAATGCTTCTGAAAATGATAACTAAAGTTCCATAAATACTTTAGTCTTTTGCAAAAATGATAAATCTTTTTGTGGAGCCAGGAAACAATCCAAAAAAAACCCCAAAAACAATTTCAATATTTTTACTTAAGTTTGAAGCCAAAACAAAATAAAATAACTATTAGAAATATCAAACAGAAACAAAACAAAAAAAGAATTTACCTGACCCAACACTTGGAGCCCATCTAGCCCAAGTGCCAATCATCCTCAACCTCTCGCCAGGAGGGGAGGCGTGGCATGCGCCGAGGCCTCCACCTCCTTCTTCGCGCTCGAAGCGCCTCCTCCATCCCTACCCCGCGCCTGAGATGATGTGGATGAGCCCCTGAACCATTTCCCCCTCTCTCCCTTCTTCCCTCGCGCAGCATCGTCTCCCCCTCGCCATGGCCGAGCTTGGCTCGAGCAGGCCACCGCCATCCATACAGCCTCACGCTTCCCCTCGCCTCCTCGAGAAGACTAGAAGGACCCCCTCGTCGCCTTGCTCCTTCTCGCCGTTGGAATCAGGCCCGGGAGCCACTGAGCGCCACCATCACCGCCGTCCCCTTCACCTCCGACCGTCAGACCTTCCTCGTTGATTCGCCCCCTCCGGTGCATTCCTGAGCCTCCCGTCAGCACCATCAGAACCCCTGTGAGTCATAGGTTCCGTTTCCTCTCTCCCCGTTGACGTTCCCCTCCTCTAGCGTGCTAGCCACCGGAACCGAGAGCTCCTTGTCGCCGGCCATGTCGTCACCGTCGCTGTGGTACTCCACCCACACGCTCGAGCTTGGGAACGAGCTCGTGGAGCCACCAGGAAGGTTTTGAGCCCCTCCACCGGACCCCCCGTGCCCCGCAACCCCACGCCCGACGAAGCCCGAGTCGCAGCCGCCGCAGACCTCGTCGCCGACGTCGATTCCAGCAACCATTTGGTCCAGCTCCTCCCCCTCTTGATGCGACCGAGTCTCAGCTACCCGTAGCACCTCCCCGCGTCTCAAACGGATGCCCGTAGCACATTTCCGGCGAGCTCCACCGTGTGTGGAGTCGCCGGCGTTGAGCCGCCAGTGGTTCTGGCCCCTTTGACCGGGGGTTTGACCTCCCAGGGTCACAGACAGGTGGTGCCTAGCCCTGTTAAGTTTAGTTAATCACGAAAATTAATTCATTAGATTAACTAAGCTAACGACTCAGTGACAGTGGGCCCTACGGCTCTAAAATAAGAATTAAGATTAACCTAACCCTGTTAATTAAACTCTGTCACTCACAAGTGGACCCCATAGGTCAGGTTTGACTCTAACCAGGTCAGGTTTGACTCTGACCATGTCAGTTGACCTGCTGACGCAATGCTGACGCAATAATTAGTTTTCTAACATAAAAGAAATTCTAGAAAATGCTGAAAACTTCTAAAAATCATAGAAAATAATCTGTAAGTCTAATGAAAATAATTTATATATGAAAAATGATGAGAAAAATTCAAGGAATCTGATTATGACATTTTCATGCATGTTTGAGAAAGTTAACATCACCAAGTAGGCAAAATGATGATTAGGGAAAATTTAATAAATAGTTTGGAGTTGGAACTTGATGCCTATTTGATTTCCACTTCAATTTTTATGAGAAAACATTGAGCTAGGAAAACCAGTACCTCAAAATGCCATCTTCATGCATGATAAACAAGTTATGCCTGAGCATCAGGTCGAATCAATTAAAAGGGTATCCGGAAAATACCTTGCTTGAAGTGATATTTGAATTCTAATTCAAATCCAGGTTCAACCTAAGAAATGGTAGCTATATTGGCCCTGCCACTTCTCATCTTCACTTCATGATCATGCATCATAGTGTTGCATTTCTGTGAAGTAATGATTGATCGTTCTTGTTTGCCGGTATTGTTCCCTCTCGGTACACGATGGTCCCGACAATGTGATCGTTGGCATTGATGAAGACTTATTGCTATCTTCAGACGTGTCAGGCAAGCAAACCCCCCTTGAGCACACTGATATAAACCCACTCTCTCGCTCCTACTCTCTTTTATTGCATTAGAACAATACACGATTCAACTGTTACCTGTTCTCGGTAGTTGAACCCATTCCTCTGCATGACCTGATTTTGCCACAGTAAATAGTTGAAACCACTTAACATGAGTAGCAACTGCTTGAGCCTTGTTGTGCTTACTAATCCATGCTTGTTTAGTGTGCCTACTATGCTTAGAGTTGTGTCGGGTCTGATCCATCTGGGTGATGAATCAAAATTGTTGTGGTCATGTTCTACCATGTGAGAGTAAAGATGTGAATCTAATTTGGTAATTGTAGTGATGAGAGGCCATGTAGGAGTACATGGTGGGTTGTCTCATTGGGACCGTCCTTAAGAACTGAGTTCTGTGTATGTTATCCAAGACAAGATACTACCACACATTGGGATACTTAATTGACCCTCTTGGCTTATTAATCGCCTAGATCTCTGTCCAGGAGTTGCAAATAGTTTCTGGTGTTTGTAGGAAAAGTGTTGGCGGCCGTCTTTAGCTTTGCCCGACGGGGTAGGCTTCTCTGCGGTAGATACACAGTGGCACGGTGTACCAAGTGGCACCTGGATGGTGGGCTTGGGAACCCTGTGCACATTGTTTGGGGCCGTAGAGGAAATTTCGGCCGGACTTCCTTGCGGGTTCAGTCTCAAATAGGCGATAAACCTGGACTAGGGTCTTGTGCGGTTAACGGTCGTGGCCTACACCCACGCTAGTGCTTCCGCTTGAAGGTTGCCGAGATGCATGACGTGCATATGGTGCTAAGTGGTGAGAGCATGTGTGAAGAAGTATACCCCTGCAGGGTGATTTAATCTGTTCGAATAGCCGCGTCCTCGGATATGGACTACTTGGAAACATTACGTGGTACATAGACGATTTAAATGGATAATCTAAAACATGCAAGTTAAGTGTGAGTGCTATGGATGGCCTTCTCATAGGAAGACGAGAGTGGATCCATAGTGGTGTATTGAATTGGTGGATATGTGGACTCGTGTGCGCTATCCCACCTCAAAGAAAGAACTTGTAGTCGTAGTACAGGTTAGCCAAGAGTCAAAGCTGGCTTGCTGCAATCAAACCCCACAATCCTTTCATTGATACATGATGCATATCTAGATAGTTCTAATGTAAGTCTTGCTGAGTACCTTTGTACTCACGGTTGCTTTATTTATGTTTTTGCATAGAATATTTAGTCCCATTAAAAGGTTCTACGCGATGTGTTCGGTGTTGACCGGAATAGCTTGGGAATCCCAGACATAGGTTTGGTTCCTTTTGTACGGTCGTTGTAGCTTTTCAAGCTCTTCCAGCCACTTTTAGTAGATGTCTGTACCCAGACATGTTGTGCTTCCTCTTGATGTTTGTATGACTTGAGTGACGGGTCATGATACCCCTGTTTGTAATATCATCTATGTTGACTCTTACGAGTCTTTAATAAAATCTTGAGTCATAGAGTTATGTTGTGATGCTATGTTGTATCTACACATATCGTGCATATTGTGTGTATGTTATGAAATGCATTATATATGTGGGATTCAACACCTAGTTGTGTTCCTTTAGTAGTACTCTTTACTGGGAAATGCCTCTTTGTGCTTCCACCGAGCTTTGGTAGCTTGCCACTGCTCCGGACACATTGATTGACCGGCATGTATCCTTCTTTGCTGTTGTGTCTGTCCCTCCGGGGAAATGTCACGCAGTGTAATGGAGTCCTTGTGGCTTGGAACGACTCGTCTACACATGCTGATGAACGACACCTGCTTTCCTGGGTTATGTATGCATATCCCTGTACGGATGTACCACTTGGGTTTATAACTAGTCATGTCTATCCGGGTTCTTTGTTATTTGCATGCTAGCGACACATTCATATACGTGAGCCAAAAGATGCAAACGGTCCCGGCGAAGGTAAGGTGGCAGGCGTGGAGTTTACCGTGCGTGAGGCCGCAAAGTGATGTGATGTGTTATAGGTTGGGTTCTTATGATTCAGGATCGGGGTCCCGACAACTACATCAATATGTGCGCAGGAAGGAAGCAGGAAACCCAAGGAACAAAAGCAAACACGAAGAAGCCTCGAGACTTGTCGGAACTCATTTGCTTTCGTTGAAAGGAAGCATGACATTATGCTAGTAAATATCCACTGGGGAAGAAAAACTAAAATGGAGTAGTTAATGTTTTGACAATGGCAATAAGTGTAACATGAAGCCCTCTTGTTATCATGAGATTACAGAGTTAAAAAATTTAACAGACGCCTGAGAGATTATTAAAACTTCATGAATCAATAAATTTATTGCTTCATGATTTCCTATGTTGAAATTATATGCGTTGTTTTTTTCTGAACAAAGATCTCTGACCATTTATGAGGATACGAGAAAATATGGTCTATGCAAACATGGGTATATTTCATTTTTAGTGTGGTAGTAATCGGTAAACCCATAGGATCCAATGAGTAGAAATGTACCATGCATACCAAGGAGCCAAAACCCACTGAATACAATTGAAGTAGATGTTGGATCATATCAAACCATGGGGATGACAATAAAAGAATAATGTACCTTGGAATTGGAACTTTGAGGGGATATTTAATATGAGGAACCAAACACTTTTATTGGTACACATACCAATGGAAAGGAAAATGAGTTCAAGGAACACAATCTGTACCAAGGATGCATCCCAAGATTTTCATAAAGGTTGCCCCAAGAGCATGAAGGAATAAGCTATGATGTGTCAGCAAACGTTTTCTTAGGAGCACGCATAAAACCTGAGAGTGGTGAACAAAGATGATAGATGTTTTGTTCAGCTTGCAGAACCATGGATTCGTACGAACTTCGTTTGTGTACAAGAGAAATTCTGCAACGGTTGTGAGGACGCCCAAGTTTTAGAATGCGAGATTCACTAAACCTTATACAGAGTAATGATTTGGGTGCGGAATGGATTGATCACCATGATGACTTACTCTTATCATTCTATTGCTATATGGAATGGTAAATCTGAGAAACTTACCCATAGAGAGAGACGACGTCTTTGAAGCTTTTGTTTAAGCCTTAGAATGGTATAATGAAGACCCATGTACAAGTCAATTGTTGTCACGCGTAGGAAATTTTTACGGTGAGGATGAAGCCCAGACCCTTCTCACTTCAGGATAAACACATATGGTAGACCACCAAGAGAATCATCGATAGGTTATTTAGAAGGGTCACGAGACTTGTCAGTTAAGAAGACCCAATGACGGAAGAAAGCTTATATCAATGGAAGAGCACTCGATTTTGATGGAAAATGTTATAAATATAAAGGAGGAGCATCACCATAGGAGTTAATATGAAGAATGTGAGGAGTCAGATGCCAAGACCCCATAGGATTGTTAAAATTTGAAGGACCGGTAGTTCTCATTTTAAGTGTGGTAGCACCCCACTTTGTAGGAGATTGGATTTTATAGAAGACCCCCAAACCCTAACCTTTTCTTTCTAACCTCTTCGAATCACGAGGACGAAATTCATTTTTAAGTGTGGTAGGTTTGTAACATCCCAAATTTTGGTATGTTATAACATTTACTAGATTGATTGTTTGTTTGAGTGATTGAAACCTGAGTGAAATTTGAAACTTTTTAAACTCTCGAATGAGAGGGAATAAAATGACTTTCCCATTTTCTTTCAATAAAGTGAGAGGAGATAACACGACTTCTTCAACTATAAAGAATTTGAAAGGTGGATTTGAAAACTAAATAAAATATTTCCTATTTTGGTTTCATTTTCATATTTGATCCTATCGCTATTTCAAAGTTTAAATGAATTCATATGTAAAAAAAAGATGAGAAGAGGAACATGACCCTCCAAACCAGGGGCATTTTGAAAATTATTTGAACTCTAAAACTTAGGGGGTCATTTGGAAAATATTTGTAAAAGGAAATAAATCAATTAGGCAATTTTTTGAAAATAATGTTTTCTAAAGTTTTTATTTTGGCCGTGGAATTTTTTTCATATTATTGGATTTATTTTTTGACAATCTTGATATATAATACTTCTATATTTGGAGTTATATTTATTTTATTTTTAGGTTTTACTTTCCTGTTATTATAAAAAGGAGACGAAATGTTTTTATTGAAAGCTATCCTGGGCCCGATGGGAAACCGAATTAGGCTTGATTTCCCTTCTTCTTCTTCCTCTCGTTTCTTTCCTTCTCTGCATTGCACCTTCCAGGAAGCCATGGTGCTGGATCCCCTTTCCCCGATCTCGCGATTCCCTTCCCTCCCCTCGCCTCCCGTCGCCCTATAAACCATCCCCACCCCCTCCTCTCTCCGTTTCCCCCAAGACCCGCTCCTCTCCTCGCCTCTAGCCGCCGCCCAAACCTCGCTGGAATAGCGCGGGAGCCGAAGCTCCAGGAGCTTCATGTCGCGCGCCCCATCACCTAGGAACCACCCCGTCGCCACCAGGAGACGCCGGTGACTCCCCACCGCCGGGCGCACCACCACGCCCCCCCCTAAAACCACCGGAACCACCCCCTCACCACCCTCACCTTCGGTCGGCCACCACACCGGAGTTCTTTCCTCTGCCAGCCACGGTAAGAACTCCCCTTTTCTCCCCACCTTTAGATCTTTAATCTACGCTATAGATTAGATGCGGATACCCCTTCGGTTTGTTTAAAAAAAACAATCTGTTTTCTGCTAGTTAGTTTTAACCGAATAGGTTTTCTCTAATTTGCGGCCGTCCGCCAGTTTAGCTAACACGTGCACACCTCTCAATCAATAGAAATCTGCCACGTCGCCTATACCTTTTATTCTTTTGTTGTTTTTAATTCTGAAAAAAATTTGAACCTGATTTTAGAATCCTTATAACTTTTATTCTATAACTCCAAATTAGGTGATTATTTTTGCATTGAATCTCAAATTTTATGTAATTTCTAAACATATAAAATTTGACCATGTTTGCAAATTTAAATTTAGAATTTAAACAAATTTGGTTTAAATCTTGTTTTGTTAATATCTGGAGTTCAAAAATAGATTTTTAGTTGATTCTTTTTGCTACTGATCACTAGTTATGTTATACACCACTAGGTACAATTTAAGAATTTTTGGAATATTTTAAATAATTATTGCATGTAAAACAGATTTGTTTTAGTTCTTTCTAGGATTGTTGCTATTTCTTTGGCTATAACTGTTTTTAATTTATTTTATTTTATACTAGTGAAAGGTTATATTTTTGTGTTCTTTTAGTTAACAGTAAGTTTTCAACAACAACAAAATTTTATTTTATTTGAGAGCATGAAATGAATTCTATTTCGGTAATAACTTGCAAATTGATTTCGTTGCTAGTTTGATTTCCTATTTGAAAATACTTTCAAAATAATATTGTTTTATGAACAATACTTTCTGTTATCTTAGTTAAATTTATATTTTCTTTTCTGTTATTTTACTATTTTAGTGTTTTATTTTCTGTTAAGTTTAATTAGAACAAAAAAAGTATTTAGCGATTGTTGTAGTAGAAGACTCCATAGTTTTTCTTTGAAGTTTCCTTTGGATTCTTATTTGATCTTTCTTATTGATTTTATTCCATCAAATTTTATTGTTGTTTGTTATATTGATTGCTAGGATGATTGCTTATCTGAATACTATGTTTGATTATATAGATTTCTCCGAAGAGTGATGAATAGTTATATCAAGTTATTTTCTATGAGCGATATCTATCTTCATCAACCCTACCAGGCAAGTTCACATTGATCATATTTTTACCCATGGTTTTATTTTATTAGTTTCAACCTTCTTCACCCATTGCATGCAAGTAGGTACTTGGAAACTTTGGTTATTGAGTAGTATGTTATGATAGGCACCCCTAAACCCTTGTTACTTTGGCTGGGACGTTATTTTGCTATGCTCCTAGTAGACGGGGTTTGGTTGAGTGTTTATCATGAGTGTTGTGAGAACTTAATAATGAAGACCTGAAGACTACAAGACTTGCAAGACCTCGGAATGCAATATACCTCTGGGTGAAGGAAGGTTCATATGAGCTCCCTGGGGAAATACACAGATGACCCGAGATGCATGGGGAAGCGCCATGACATCATGCAGAAAGCTTCACCTAGGCACAAAGAGATGGATGGATAATTAAAGACCCAAGGCTTACCTGCACAACCACAAGTCATTATGAGCTCTAGCTTGGTTGGACAATGTGGTGACTCTGGATGGGCGGTGCTATGAGATGTAGAAGAACGGTAGGATTGGATGGGCACCAACAGTGGCTCAGAAGAACCCGTTGAAAGACCATGTTTTGATCATCCGATTCTCAAACACCCTGAAGTGCGAGGACTCCATCGGAGGCGATCAAATCTTGTGGGGAACGTGTGCAAAACTCTGCAGAGTACTCAAATGTAATCAATTAGTCATGTCCACGGTCATGGACAACTTCAGCCAAAGGAACTGAAGCTATCTAGAAATCTCAACACCATTAAATCTATTTGATGTGGGTAATATTTATAACTTGGGTATGAGAAATGGTTGGTGAAACCTTCTCATTAACAACCAACAATGTAGTAATTTTTTCTTTTACCCTCTCTCTTGTTGTAGGAAAATTTGCTTTACGCAAGACTTAAACTACAGCCCCATGTGATAGCCCGATGTCGACGTTCCAGAAGATTCCCCTTCTATTCCGTTTTCGTCGTGTGTCTATTTTATTTTGTCGCATCATCATCGCATCATGCGCATCATCAGCATTGCATCGACATCTCTGTTGCCGCCAGTTTTCAAAAGTTGCATCCGTTGTTAGTTGCCGGTTCTCGTCGTTGTTCGTTCTGAGCCTAACCACACTCGCACGTGCCCGCGGCATCGTCGAAACCTTGTTTCAAATGTGTGTATAAAACTTTCTCCGTTTGGGTTGGAACGTGGCGTGCGGTCTTAATTTATTATAGATAGACCGCCTGTGAAATTTCGTCGCAATCGGAGTCCGTCTGGTACCCGAACGGTTGACCGTAGCGACACCGTCTTCGGTCAATTGTCGGACGTTTCGGTATTTGAAACACTGTCGCCGGGTTGCCCGTTTTCCCTCTCATCTCCGCCTAGCCTCTCTCCATAGTGCACCGACCTGCTCGCAACCTAGTCCGGGAACTTCCCCCGGACCCGAACCCGGTGATCGTAACCGTTGAGTCCATATCAACCCCGTTTTACCCTAAACCGTCATCGGTTTGTCCAGTGGACTTCCTAACCTATTTTTTTCAGACCGTCCGATCTAAGTCGGAGGTTCCGAACCTAGATATTTTTTTCTATAAATAGACTACGATATACCAATTTTAGGCCAAACCCTAACCTACATGTCCCATCCATCAATCCCCTTGCCGCTGCCACCCACTTGAATTCCCCTCGCTCCCTCGATTCTCCCCTCAATCCGCCGCCACCAGCCCATGGACGCGTCCACCCCGACCGCATCAAGAGCCTCCTCTAGTCCGCAGCCCCGCTTGGGATCGAAGGAGCCCGACCTCGAGCGTGCTCATGTTCCCCGTTCTGTAGCAGTGCGCGGCCGTGCAGCAAGGCCCTGAGCTCGCCGAGCCTCTGGCAGCAGCCTTGCGTGCCGCCGCTGCTGGTAGATCGCCGCCGCACCCGTGGTCCATTGGAGCGCCGTCTCGCCCCTGGTCCGTTGGAGCGCCGCCTCGCCGAATCCCCATGCCAGGTCCTCGTTCCCCTCTCCATTCTTCTTCCTCCAGCTCTTTCTCCTCTCCTTCCTCCTCTAATCTCTCTCTCTCATTTTATTTTTCTTCTTCTCTGTCACGGAACGAACAAGCTTGTAGAGCACGAGCGGCATGGCGAGCGTGGCCAGCTGCCACTGCTGTAGGCTCGCCCCAGCCGCCCCCAAGGACCTCCTCGTCAGATCAGGAGACCCCGGGTCCTCTCTCCTCCATCCCTGTGCTCTTCTCTCTCCCTCCTTCTGCTTCCCTCTTCCTGGCTCTCTCACTCTGCCATTTTATTCTGTTTCTCTGAACAATAGCTGCAGGAGCCCCATGGCTGCCGTCTCGTCGCCGTGAATCTCACCGTCGGACGCCTCCCAGCCGGATCCGGTCGGCCTTGGTAGATCAGCCCATTCCCGGCCTCCGTCAGCCCCGCTGAAACCCCCATGTCCCACCGCATCAGCGTCATCCTCGCTTGGAATTGCCATTGACACGGTCTCTGTTTTCCCCACCGTGAGCATCCCCCGTAACTGAACTATATTGGTTGTGTTAGGTCTCGTTCTGGCACTATTATAGATTTCCCCTTTGTTTTAGCACGAACACACATAATAGCGTAGTGGTTGGAACCTCTCGCCTGCTTCCAGGAGGTACTGGGTTCGATTCCAAGGAACCCCAATTTTTCCATGAGTTCCCTTTATTTATTTATTTTGCACATACGGTTATATCATCCACAGCTGGTACTTACCACGGTCACATATCTAGTCTAGTGGTCATGCATGCATAAGCCATCCAGGAGTTTCTAGGATCAAACCCTGGAATGCTCAATTCTTTTGCTTATGTTAGTAAGTTTTTTTATTTTCTTTACCATTCGGGCACACACTCAGCCCCTCGGGCTTGATTCAATTTTGGACCGCTGCAAGCTGTTGCAATTCGGCCCATGTTCATTTTTTTCCCTCCTACGGTTTTGCTAGATTTCAGAAAAATAGCATGTTTTAAAAAAACGTTTGTAACTTTTAAACCATGAGATGGACCGGAATGAGTTATATATGTAGAGCGTGTAGAACTTTGCATAGATTAATATTTTCTAACTCTCATGCATGATAAAAATACTTAAACGTGTTGTTTGCATCGGTTTACGTGTCGATGTGATAAAAACGGTTTAGGTCGTAACTAATTATTCGTAGCTCCGTTCGATATGTTCCATATATGTAAATGGAATAGAACGACGTGTAGTTTCACGTGAACCACTTTACTTCGCTGTTCAACAAACCTAAATTGAGATTAGGACAAATTTGGACAGAATTAGTACTTAACACATGGGGTCAGTTCGGAGATGCTATATGTCGTTTCCGACCTCATTTAAAATGCCTAGATAGGTAGTTATATTTGTGCTTCACCCCTTGCCATGTTAACAACATCTTGATATTGACATGTTCCTAAACAGGAGTGAACTAAACAATTAAACGTGGAGTTTCGTCGATATGCAACTCGTTGCATATCGAGCTTCACTTAATGTGTAGTGTTTACGAGATGTGAATTGCCATGCCATGTCTTGCATTATTGAGCCGTTCATGCATCATCTGTGTTGTGCATCGTGTGGTGAATATCGTGTGTTGATTCTTGTTTCCGGTTTCCTTCGTATCGATAGAGTTCTGCGAGCGTGTCGGAAAGTGAGGACCCGTTCGACTACGTCGGTTCGTCTGCTTCACGGAGTCATTCTTCTTCTCAGCTGGATCTCAGGCAAGATGACCATTTCCCAGATACCATTACTATTATTGCCATGCTAGTTTTATCGCTTCTATCGATTATGTCTCGTTGCCTACCACATGTTAAATATCAGCCTCTCAACAATGCCATGAAACCTTCAACCTGTTCAACCTAGCAAACCACTAATTGGCTATGTTACCGCTTGCTTAACCTTGTGTTAGCGTTTCTAGTTGCAGGTGCAGTTGCTTCCATGTGAAAACATGGCTCCTTGTTATATCACCCTATTAAATGTTATTTAATTTAATGCACCTATATACTTGGTAAAAGGTGGAAGGCTCGGCCTTTCTAGCCTGGTGTTTTGTTCCACCTTTGCCCCCTTAGTTTCGGCTACCGGTGTTATGTTCCATAATTGAGCGCTCCTAACATGATCGGGGTTGTTATGGGGACCCCCTTGATAATTCGTTTTAGATTAAAGCTGGTCTGGCAAGGCCCAACTTTGGTACTACATTTGCCGGATAACCTAATAATAATACATAGGGACCCGCCGGCACCCGCGGAGTAATTTAATCAACCCCCGGGCTAGTGCTCCACACGAGTGTTGGTCCCACCTTAGCGATGTCCGGCGCCCCTCTGGTCACCCAGAGGTTTACCGATCCCGACGTCTATCTCATCTGTCATGTCCTGATAACGAGATACGAGGCTCCTATCGGGATCGTCGACACGTCGGGCGGCCTTGCTGCATTAGTTTTACCTTTGACGAGATATCTTGTGCATCGGGATTCAGGTGATGCTTTGGGTAATCTCAGAGTTGAGGTATTCCACTAGGGAATCCGACGAGACCGCGAGCTTCGTGATTGAGGATTTCTATGCGGCTTGTGGTAATTTGTGATGGACTAGTTCGAGCACCCGTGCAGGGTTGAATCTTTCAGAAAGCCGTGCCCGCGGTTATGTGGCAACATGGAAACTTTGTTTAACACTGGTTCTAGATAACTTGAAGTTATCTTAATTAAAATATGCCAACTGTGTGCGTAACCGTGACTGTCTCTTTCGTGAGTTCCTTCTCCGATCGAGGACACGATGGGGTTATGTTTGGCGTAGGTAGGTGTTCAGGATCATTCATTTGATCATCAATAGTTCACGCCCGCTATGCGTAGATCATCTCCCTCTTTATTCTTGTACTCGTAAGTTTAGCCACTAAATATATGCTTAGCCGCTGCTGCAACCTCACCACTTAACCATGCCTCACCCATTAAGCTTTGCTAGTCTTGATACCTTTGGAAATGATATTGCTGAGTCCCATGTGGCTCACATATTACTACAACACTAGTTGCAGGTCCATGTAAAGGTTACTTGATGCGAGCGCGTTGATTGTACATTTGGAGTTGCTTCTTCTTCTTCTTCTTCGTCGATCTAGGATGGGTTAGAGGCCGGCAGCCTGAGATAGCAAGGATGGACGTCGTTCTTCTTTTGTCATTTGTTTTCATCCGTAGTCGGACCCTGCTCTTACTCTTGATGTTTATGTACTGTACTGCTGTGACTCTAATGTAGCTTGTGGCGAGTGTAAGCCAATTCTATATATATATCTCTTCTTTTTCAGTACATGTACTTGTAACGATATCTATTCTTGCGACACGACGAGATGCGCTTCTATCCCTGACGAGGCCATCGTGCCAAATTGAGGATAGGGTCGCATCTTGGGCGTGAACAGTTGGTATGAGAGCAGTACCGACCTAGGAGCCCCCTTGATCAATCAAACTTGGCCGAGTCGAGTCTAGTGAAAAACTGCTTTCAGTCTAATTATATATCGGAGAGTAGGATTCTTTTTTCTCCTCTTCTATGCTCTGGTGACGAATCTTGACGTAATAATTTAATTCTACTCCTCTTCTCACTCAATTTTTTTTAGGATCACGCGGATACTCTTGAAATCTATATGATGCCGATGTGACGGAGTTCTGTCTTGGTGCCTCCTATCTGACTTGATTTTCTTCCGGGGAGTCGAGCTCCAGGGGATTCTTGAGCACATCGTTATCATTCAGATTTCTTAGTTTCTCAGAACGAAGGATGTTCGTAATTGCTTCAGTACTAGTAGTGGCGAGATAATCCCGATGTCCCCAGTACTGGTGCAGATTGTTCGGGAGTACTGCCATACTTTGTATCGTTGTGATCACGAGGTTCTGTTGTAGATGAAGGTCCGAGATTCTGGTTGTGTGTTGACGGATGTGATACAGGTGATGGGTTAGTATAGGAGTTGTGTGATATTACTCCTTGTATCCGTGTACCAGATTGCATGACCAGATATTTCGGGAATTCAAAGGCGGGAATTGAAGTAGTTACTTATAGGACAATCTTCCAACAAATGCATGATGTTAGGTTGGGGTTCTACATCTAGTGGATTCGTTTGTTGACGGTCGACTTACAGCGGTTCTCGTTGTGTCTTAAAGAGTCCTTGTAGCTTGCTACGACTCGGGGACGCTTCGTATGTCGGGTGCACTGCCATGCACTTGATGGCTACTGTAAGGATCGAGCCCGTGCGATCCTGTCCACGAAA
The DNA here is from genome assembly GCF_904849725.1 of Hordeum vulgare subsp. vulgare. NCBI lineage: Eukaryota > Viridiplantae > Streptophyta > Magnoliopsida > Poales > Poaceae > Hordeum > Hordeum vulgare. Next base: position 93,511,609 of record NC_058521.1, on the reverse strand, counting down.
ATATCGGACAAAATGTTTCTCATGCGTTTGTTCTGGCTTGTTTCATAAGCCTCACCCCTTGTTTTGTTGGAATATGGTAATTCAAGTTGCTTCGATGTCAAGTGGTGATTTCAGATCTTACCTAAGAGGTGTTCTCATATTTTCTTGTGAGAATGCAAATTCTATTGTTCATTCGAATTGTCATATCAATTCTTGTTAACCGGAGTTGTGGTGTCAATTCTTTTCAACCAACGTGCTTCTCTTCAAGTGAACTCAATCCTCTCAAATTTTTGCAAGATCATTCTCTCATTTTATTCCGGAGTTCATCTCATCTGTCCCAAGTTGTCTTTGTTTTTCCCCGCCCTCCCACCCTTTTCTTCAGTGATTCAATTTTCATCCAAGAGTTTTCTTTTCATTGTGCTTTCGCTGTCTGTTCTTTTCTCTCTTACCCGGTGATTCATTGTGAAGATTCTCAGGACTTCTAGTTCATCATTCCTTCAATCTTGTAAACTTTTTCCGTGAATTTAATTCAGCTATCCGTGTTCATCTTATCCTTTTCATCCTTGTTAATTCTTTCCTATGTTGGGGATTCTTATCAGCCTATGCTGTTTATTTATTCTTCTCTTTTCTATCCGGGGCGTTGAAGATATCTCCGAGTTTCTTGTTTTCAGATCTTTCTTTAGTTCGAGGTGCTAACCTCATCTAGTTCTCTTCATACCGGTGCTTTATCAATCTTTTCTAACGGTAGTTTCCTTGAGTGGGCCCATAACCCACAGGTTTTTCCCAGGATCTGTTATAGCTCTTGTAATCTTTCGGAGATCTTTAATTCTTTTCAACTATGACGTAAGTATGAATTTCATCAGACATATTCCTTCGTCAAAAACTATTCTAATTAATTCTCATATTAGCTCAACCTTTCATTCTTCTTTATTCCGGAGTGTCTCAACTATTCTTGGTGTTGTTCCTCGTCATCATTGTCAGCTTGCAAATTCGAAGGAGTGTTTCTCTCAAATATTGCTCCATTCTTGTGAAGACTGTCATCTCAGCTTCGTGATATCCTCTTAATTGTTTCTATCGGGAGTAATCCCTTTCTTGCTATCCGGTGCATTTCTGTGTTGTTTTCATTCTTGATCCTCCGAAGGCCATCATTTCAGAAGATTCTTCGTTTTCAGCTTTCGTTCTCTAATTCTTCGTCATTGTTGTCCCTTCGTTCGTCTCTCGATTATCCGACGCCTTGTTCTAGTTTCTCTCAGGTGGCTCATGATCTCTTCATTATCATGCATCTCCGTTCATTCATGGTTGGCTCGCTCATTTCAATTCTTACCAGTGTCCTTGCAACAATTCTTCTAGTTTGTGCTCATATCTCTCCTCAATCTTTTCAGAAGAATAAGTTGTATGCTAAATCGGTTGCTTGTCATCAATTTAATTTGATGAAGGATGAGCATAACATAATTCTTATTCTTGTTCATAGTAATCTGAATTCTTCTTCCGGAGTGGCTCATGGTTTCAATTATTTTCTCAAGTGCCTATCTTTCTTTTCCGGAGTTCCAAGTTCTTTTAAGTATCTCTTTGTGAGGCTCCATCTAAATCTTGGCAAGGTCATAATCTTATACTTTTCTACCTTCATATCGTTGCATCATCCATTTGTTTACGGAGGTCCTTCATGGTGGTTCATCAAGGGTTCAATCCATTCTCAAGTGTTCTTCAAGATTCTTGTTGGAGAACCTCAAGTATCCTTTCTCTTGCATTTCTATGTGCAATTGTTCTTCCTTTATCCTTTGAGGTGGTATTATAGCATTCTTGTTAGTGTAGGAGCCTCGAAGAGACTTTCTTTCAAGTATGAGATAATTAACCCCACCAATTCTATGATCATGAGACATTTATTTTTCAACCCATGATTATTCATTGAGCTATCTTGGTTTGGATTTTACCTAAATCTTTTCCTATGGATTGTTGCTATCATGGTGCTTGTCATTAATCCAAGTTCTCAATGTATCCTCTTGGTGTAAGAAATTGTTCATATCTTGTTTCTCCCAATCAACCCTTGTTTCTGTTAGTGGTTGGTTGTCACTTCATTAGTTTGAAAAGGTTTCCATAAGCCCACTTCTATATTGTTCTTTCCGTTGTTGTTTTTCCAACAACTTCGTTCAATTCTTCTTGCGAGGATGCTTGCCAAGTTCATTTGAGGTAGTAGTTGTCATTCTCTCTTCATTCTCTTCTTCCGTATGAGCTAGTTCCTATTCTATTGATCCGGAGGCTTTGTGATATTGCTCTTTTGGGTCAATCTTGTTTATCTATCAATATTGTGGTGTTCCCTTGTTCTATTTAGTTATTTTTTATGAATATTGTCTATTTCTTCCATCTTATCGAACTTTTTGTCCCATTTTCCTACCGAAGTGCTGCCGAAATTTTCCGTAAATTCTTGCTTCTTTATCATAGCATTCCTCATCGCCTTGCAACTTTCAAGGATCATTGGTTTCACTCGTTTGTCAAAGAAGTGACTAAATTGTTACCTCTTGCTATTTCTCATCTTCTCCCCCTTTCATTCTTGGATCTCGGGGCGAGATCCTCTTGTAGTGTAGGAGAGTTGTGACAGCCCGATGCCGACGTTCCAGAAGATTCCCCTTCTATTCCGTTTTTGTCGTGTGTCTATTTTATTTTGTTGCATCATCATCGCATCATGCGCATCATCAGCATTGCATCGACATCTCCGTTGCCGCCAGTTTTCAAAAGTTGCATTCGTTGTTAGTTGTCGGTTCTCCTCGTTGTTCGTTCTGAGCCTGACCGCACTTGCACGCGCCCGCGGCATCGTCGAAACCTTGTTTCAAATGTGTGTATAAAACTTTCTCCGTTTGGGTTGGAACTCTTAATTTATTATAGGTAGACCGCCTGTCAAATTTCGTCGCAATCGGAGTCCGTCTGGTACCCGAACGGCCGACCGTAGCGGCACCGTCTTCGGCCAATTGTCGGACGTTTCGGTATTTTAAACATTGTCGTCGGGTTGCCCGTTTTCCCTCTCATCTCCGCCTAGCCTCTCTCCACAGTGCACCGACCTGCTCGCAACCTAGTCCGGGAACTTCCCCCGGACCCGAACCCGGTGGTCGTAACCGTTGGGTCCGGATCAACCCCGTTTTACCGCAAACCGTCATCGGTTTGTCCACTGGACTTCCTAACCTATTTTTTTCACACCATCCGATCTAAATCGGAGGTTCCGAACCTATATATTTTTTTCTATAAATATACTATGATATACCAATTTTCTACCAAACCCTAACCTACATGTCCCATCCATCAACCCCCTCGCCGCCGCCACCCACTGGAATTCCCCTCGGGATCGTCCGAGATATTTTTTTTCCTCCAACGAGCATCGCTCCGCCGATTCTCCCCACGATCCGCCGCCACCAGCGCATGGAAGCGTCCACCCCAACCGCATCAAAAGCCTCCTCTAGTCCGCAGGCCCGCTTGTGGATCGAAGGAGCCCAACCTCGAGCTGGCTCATGTGCCCCGTTCTGTAGCCATGCGCGGCCGTGCGGCAAGGCCCCGAGCTCACCGAGCCTCTGGCAGCAGCCTCACGTGCCGCCGCCGCTGGTAAATCGCCGCCGCGCCCCTAGTCCGTTGGAGCTCCGCGTCGCCCTAGTCCGTTGGAGCTCCGCCTCGCCCTAGTCCGTTGGAGCTCCGCCTCGCCCTAGTCCGTTGGAGCTCCGCCTCGCCGAATCCCCAGGCCAGGTCCTCGTGCCCCTCTCCTTTCTTCTTCCTCCTGCTCTTTCTCCTCTCCTTCCTCCTCTAATCTCTCTCTCTCTCGTTTTATTTTGCTTCTTCTTTGTCAGGGAACGAACAAGCTTGCTGAGCACGAGCGGCATGGCGAGCGTGGCCGTCTGCCACTGCTGTAGGCTCGCCCCAGCCTCCCCCAAGGACCTCCTCGTCCGATCAGGAGACCCCGGGTCCTCTCTCCTCCATCCCTATGCTCTTCTCTCTCCCTCCTTCCGCTTCCCTCTTCCTCGCTCTCTCACTCTGCCATTTTATTCTGTTTCTCTGAACAGCAGCTGCAGGAGCCCCATGGCTGTCGTCTCATCGCCGTGAATCTCACCGTCGGAGGCCTACCAGCCGGATCCGGTCGGCCTTGGTAGATCAGGCCATTCCCGGCCTCCGTCAGCCCCGCCGAAACCCCCAAGTCCCACTGCATCAGCATCATCCTCGCTTGGAATTGCCATGGACACGGTCTCTGTTTTCCCCACTATGAGGATCCCCCGTAACTGAACTATATTGGTTGTGTTCTATCTTGTTCTGGCAGTATTATAGATCGAACTTGGCCGAGTCGAGTCTAGTGAAAAACTGCTTTGAGTCTAGTTATATATCGGAGAGTTAGATTCTTTTTTCTCCTCTTTTATGCTCTGGTGAGGAATCTTGACGTAATAATTTAATTCTACTCCTCTTCTCACTCAATTTTTTTTAGGATCACGGAGATATTCTTGAAATCTATATGATGCCGATGTGACGGAGTTCTGTCTTGGTGCCTCCTGTCTGACTTGATTTTCTTCCGGGGAGTTGAGCTCCACGGGATTCTTGAGCACATCGTTATCATTCAGATTTCTTAGTATCTCAGAACGAAGGATGTTCGTAATTGCTTCAGTACTAGTAGTGGCGAGATAATCCCGATGTTCCCGATATTGGTGCAGATTGTTCGGGAGTACTGCCATACTTTGTATCGTTGTGATCACGAGGGTCTGTTGTAGACGAAGGTCCGTGATTCTGGTTGTGTGTTGACGGATGTGATACAGGTGACGGGTTAGTATAGGAGTTGTGTGATATTACTCCTTGTATCCGCGTACCAGATTGCATGACCAGATATTTCGGGAAATCATAGGTGGGAATTGAACTATTTACTTATAGGACAATCTTCCAACAAATGCATGACGTTAGGTTGGGGTTCGACATCTAGTGGATTCGTTTGTTGATGGTCGACTTACAGCAGTTCTCGTTGTGTCTTAAAGAGTCCTTGTACCTTTCTACGACTCGGGGACGCTTCGTATGTCGGGTGCACTGCCTTGCACTTGATGGCCACTGTAAGGATCGAGCCCGTACGATCCTGTCCATGAAAATATCGGACGAAATCTTTCTCATGTGTTTGTTCTGGCTTGTTTCATAAGCCTCACCCCTTGTTTTGTTGGAATATGGTAATTAAAGTGGCTTCGATGTCAAGTGGTGATTTCAGATCTTTCCTAAGATGTGTTCTCATATTTTCATGTGAGAATGCAAATTCTATTGTTCATTCGAATTGTCATATCAATTCTTGTTAACCGGAGTTGTGGTGTCAATTCTTTTCAACCAACGTGCTTCTCTTCAAGTGAACTCAATCCTCTCAAATTTTTGCAAGATCATTCTCTCATTTTATTCCGGAGTTCATCTCATCTGTCCCAAGTTGTCTTTGTTTTTCCCCACCCTCCCACCCTTTTCTTCAGTGATTCAATTTTCATCCAAGAGTTTTCTTTTCATTGTGCTTTCGCTGTCTGTTCTTTTCTCTCTTACCCGGTGATTCATTGTGAAGATTCTCAGGACTTCTAGTTCATCATTCCTTCAATCTTGTAAACTTTTTCCGTGAATTTAATTCAGCTATCCGTGTTCATCTTATCCTTTTCATCCTTGTTAATTCTTTCCTATGTTGGGGATTCTTATCAGCCTATGTTGTTTATTTATTCTTCTCATTTCTATCCGGGGCGTTGAAGATATCTGCGAGTTTCTTGTTTTTAGATCTTTCTTTATTTCGAGCTGCTATCCTCATATAGTTCTCTTCATACTAGTCCTTTATCAATCTTTTCTAACGGTGGTTTCCTTGAGTGGGCCCATAACCCACAGGTTTTTCCCAGGATCTGTTATAGCTCTTGTAATCTTTCGGAAAGTCGTGCCCGCGGTTATGTGGCAACGTGGAAACTTTGTTTAACACTGGTTCTAGATAACTTGAAGTTAAATTAATTAAAATATGCCAACTGTGTGCGTAACCGTGACTGTCTCTTTCGTGAGTTCCTTCTCCGATCGAGGACATGGTGGGGTTATGTCTGACGTAGGTAGGTGTTCAGGATCATTCATTTGATCATCAGTAGTTCACGTCCGCTATGCGTAGATCATCCCCCTCTTTATTCTTGTACTCGTAAGTTTAGCCACAAAATATATGCTTAGCCGCTGCTGCAACCTCACCACTTAACCATGCCTCACCCATTAAGCTTGCTAGTCTTGATACCTTTGGAAATGATATTGCTGAGTCCCCTGTGGCTCACAGATTACTACAACACCAGTTGCATGTACAGGTAAAGGTTACTTGACGCGAGCGCGTTGATTGTACATTTGGAGTTGCTTCTTCTTCTTCTTCGTCATCGATCTAGGATGGGTTCCAGGCCGGCAGCCAGAGATAGCAAGGATGGACGTCGTTCTTCTTTTGTCGTTTGTTTTCATCCGTAGTCGGACCCTGCTCTTACTCTTGATGTTTATGTACTGTACTGTTGTCACTCTGATGTAGCTTGTGGCGAGTGTAAGCCAATTCTATATATATATCTCTTCGTTTTCAGTACATCTACTTGTAACGTTATCCATTCTCGCGACACGACGAGATGCGCTTCTATCCCTGACGAGGCCTTCGTGCCAAATTGAGGATAGAGTCGCATCTTGGGCGTGACACCCCACCTGCCATATATGCATATAGTATAGATGATATTTTCACCCTTCTCTTTTCTGACTTGTCGGCATATTCATTATGCTGACCTACACGGCTGCAACGTCTTATGTTGCAGATACTTTCTTGGACGAGTAAGAGTACGATTCAGGGTTACGGTCTACACTCAACCTACCGTTGGTGTTTATTGGGACTCCACTCCCTTGACTGTTTCCGCTGAGATTTTGAGGTATATATCAATTTTACGTTATTTACATGTGATTGCACTTTGATATATACATTGATGTACTGTGTGTGCCAGCATACTGACCCAGGGATGTCACAGATACATAGAGCCTTGACTCTTTTTGAGTCGGGTCGCTATAAGATATTAAGTCTTTCAGGTGTGGTTGAATTGACAAGTCAGCTGCTAATACTCGAGAATATTCTATGGATATGCTTGAGTCAAATCAATAAATTTGTGTTGAATACTCTACCCTCAAAAACTATTGTGATACCCTATACTTGTGAGTTATCAACACCTTTTTCTGTCCCTGTTGCCGGGGAGTATAGTTATATTCTCCAAGTCACTTGGAATTTATATCTGTTGATCACTATGAAGAATCTGAAAGACTCTAAAACCAAGATATACCCCTCAACTACGAGGACTTGTAAGGATCTGCAATCTAGCTCTGCACTTGATTCACCATGTGTTATGTGTAAATTTGCGACACCACCACCAGCTAGTGAATCTAGTATGTCGCAAGTAATTGACGTTGCTACTTCTGGTATGCATGATGATTATGATGATACTTTGCTTGATACTATTGTGCCACTTGACGAATTTTTTGATGAACAAATTACTACAATGAATGCTAAAACTGATGATATTTTCTGAGTTTGATGAAATTATTGAAACTGAACATCATGATGCACCTACTAGGCCTAGCTCTCCTAGATATGAATTGCCTAATATACCCGAGGATTATGTTATGGAAGGAGAAGTAGCTAGGGACTTTTTTGCTTGTAAGGATAGAGATGATCTTAAGAAATTGTTATGCAAGTGGTAAGAAAAATCTTTGAATGCTAGAATGCAATATGATCCCAAGTTTGCTACTTCACCTATATGTGTTACTGATAAGGATTATGAATTCTCTATCGATCCTGAGTTAATTACTTTTGTAGAATCTGATCCTTTTCATTGTGATGAATCTGAAACTGTTGTGGCACACCTTACAAAATTGAATGATATAGCCACCCTATTTACTCATGAGGAACATTTTGTTATGTAACATCCCAAAATTATAAATTTTGGAATGTTAATATAATTATTAGATTGATTGTTTGTTTGTTTGAGTGATTGAAACTTGAGTGAAATTTGAAACTTCTCAAAAAAATGAGAGGGAATAAAATGACTTTCCCCTTCTCCGGTGAATTCAAATTCAATCTTTTAGAAGCAAAGAGAGAAGATGACATGACTTCTTCAACTATAAAGAATTTGGACGGAGATATTTGCATTGAATTCTTTTGCATTTCCATTCGTTTTCTTCGTGCAAGAAATGCCGGGAAATACATTTTGTCAAACAGAAAAGAGCGGAGGAACATGACCCTCAAATACCCGGGCATTTTGAATGTTATTTGCACCCTAAAACTTAGAGGGTCATTTGAAAATTATTTGCAAAAGAAAATAAACCTTTTTGGCAATTTTGTGAAAATAATTTTTTCTGAAGTTTTTATTTTTGCCGTGGAAAAATGCCCATCATCTATATTTTATTTTTCTGATAATTTTAGTATATAAAAACTCTTTATTCCGAATTGATTTGATTTCCTTTGTAACGTTTTAGTTTCCTAGTTTTGAAAATAGGAATAGAATCACTTTTATTAGGAAATAGGAGCTGGCCCAATAAGCACTTTCCAAATTTGGCCCAAGAAGATCATCTTCTTCCTCATCTCTTCTCCACGTGACAGAACCTTTCCTTCCGTGGAGAGGAGAACCCCACCTTCGGGATTCGCGAAATCCTTCCCTTCCCAGTGCCTCCCGTCGCCTCTATAAGAAGCCTCACGTCCTCCTCGTTCCATTCCCGTTGAAACCGCCGCCTCTCCTCGCCTCTAGCTCGCGCACCCCTCGCCGGAGTTGGCACCGTAGAGCTGCCAAAAAAAAATTCACAGGAGCTTCACACCTTCGGCCACCCTCGCTGCACCACCCCACCTCGCCACCACCCCCTCCAAGGAACCTCGCTGCACCCCTCCTCCACCACCCCTCCACCTCGCTGCTCCTCCCCATCCCCATCACCACCGAACAGCAGCACCACCAGCAGTTTTCTCCTCCACCTCGCCCCCCTGCACCCCCCGTCCCTCCACCTCGCCTCCCCACCCCTGCCGAGAGCCCCCACCCTTCGGCCCCCTTCCCCACCCCCGCCGGAGTGCCCCCCCTCCCCGCCGGCGACCCACCCCACCGGAGCCCCCTTCCCACCTCGGCCATTACAGCCACGAGAACAACCCCCAGCCGAGATAAGGCCCCTCCCTCTTTTCTTTTTTGTACATGTTTTGTTTTTTTAGTTTTAGCCCTTAGATCTTAGTTGGATGGTATAGATTAGATTCTAAAGTACCTCTTCGGTTTATATTAGTAAACCAGCGGTTTTATTGCACTTTATCAATTAGCCAGCGAGTTTTGTTAAGCCTAGGCCGTTTGCTCCTAAGTTTGCAACAAACGTCCCCCTCGGCCTATAGCAACATGCCACGTCTACCCCTATTTGTAGATAGTTAGCTTCAGTTTTTCTGTCTAAATTGCAAAAACAGAAATTTCAATCTTGTTTAGACCACAACTTTTGATCCCGAAGTCCAATGGTAGTGATTCTTTTTCCAGTAGCTCACAAATTTCCTGTAGTTTTTAAAAACATATAATTTGTCTATGTTTGAAATTTTCAAATATAAGTTAGATCAGATTTAGTTTAAACCTTGTTTTGCTTATTCCAGGAGTTTAAAAATAGCTTTTAATTTGATTCCTTTTGGTACTGATCACTAGTGATCTTATTTATTAGTGGTAAACATTTCAGATTTGTTTGAATACTTTAGCTCACTGTTTCATGTGAAACAATTTCTGTTTCACCTCTTTTAGGATTTCGGCTAATTCCTTTTCTACTTTTGTTTTAAAATATTTTCTTTATTATTTCAGAAACATTATTGTTTTGTTTAGGTTAGTTAACAGTAGTTTTGCAACAAGTTTTTATTTTAGTTTTATTTGTTTCCATGAAATCAATTCTAGTTCCTTAGTAACTTGCAATTGTTTTCACCATTGTTTCGAATCCCGTTTGGGAATACATTCAAAAAGTTTTGTGAAAAATACTTTATTTTATCTTAGTTAGATTTATATATTAGTTCCTTGTTATTATTTTCTGTTAGACAAAACTATTTAGTGTTTGACGTAGTAGAAGACTCCCTAGTCTTATTTGAAGTTTCTTTCGGTTTCTTATTCGCTCTCTCTCTTTTGTTTGGATTGCTAGAATGATTGCTAGTATGAGTGCTTATGTGAATGATATGTTTGTTATATAGATTTCATCGGAGAGTGACGAGTAGTCTATCAAGTTATTTTCTCGAGAAATTCTTCTTCGTCAACATCACAGGCAAGTCACTTTGATCATACTATCACCTATCTTTTATGCATCGTAGTTCTACCATCCTATGCCCAATTGCATGCTGAGTAGGTACTTGGAAATTTTAGTATAGATTGTAGTATCATGTGGTAGCCACACAACAACCCCGATACTTGGCCCCAGGGCGACAAATTTCATATTGCTATGCTTGAGTAGACGAGATTTCGGTTGAGTGCATAACACGAGTGATGCAAGGTTGATTAAATAATCAAGACTGGTTAAGACAAGATTTTCAAGACCTCGGACGCAATGCAACTCTGGGTGAAGGACGGTTGATCGGCTCCCTGGAGAACCCAGTGGATGACCCGAGATGCTGGAGAGGCCATGACATCCTGCGGAAAGCTTCACCCAGGCTCAAAGAGACGGACGGATATTTTCAAGACCCAAGGCTTATCTGCACAGCCACAAGTCATTATGGGCTCTGGCTTGGTTGGACAACGCAGCGACTCTGGACAGGCGGTGCTAGCAGATGTAGAAGAACGGTAGGATTGGATGGGCACCGACAGGGATTTAGAGGGACCCGTTGAAAGACCATGTTTTGATCATCCGGTCTTCAAACACCCTGAAGTGCGAGGACATACTCGGAGGCGATCAAATCTTGTGGGGAACGTGTGCAAAACTCTGCAGAGTACTCAAACCTAATCGATTAGCCGTGTCCACGGTCATGGACAACTTGCGCCAAAGGAACTGAAGTTATCTGAAATTCTCAACACCATTATATATATTTGATGAGGGTAATATTGATAACTTGGGTACGAGAATTGGTTGGCGGAACCATCTCATTAACAACAAACAACGTAGTAACATTTTGCTTTTAGCCCTCTCTTGATGTAGGAGAAAACTTGCTTTTCCCTAAAAACTTATAGCCCCACCTGCCATATATGCATATAGTATAGATGATTACTTTTCACCCCTCTCTTATGTGACTTGCCGGCATATTCAATATGCTGACCTACACGGCTGCAACGTCTTATGTTGCAGATATTTTTCTTCGACGAGTAAGAGTACGATTCAGGGTTACGGTCTACACTCAACTTGCCGTTGGTGTTTATTGGGACTCCACTCCCTTGACTGCTTCCGCTGAGATAATTAATGTATATATCAAATTTACGCTATTTAGATGTGTTGCACTTTGATATATACATTAATGTACTGTGTGTGCCAGCATACTGATCCAGGGATGGCACAGATACATAGAGGCTTGACTCGTTTTGAGTCGGGTCGCTACAGGTTATTACTATATTCTCAAGGTGTTTCCGTTCTTGTTAAAGGGTGATGCTAAGATATGGTTTAATTCTCTTGCTCCTAGTTGTGTGTGTAGTCCCTAGGATATGAGTTACTATTTCTCTGAAAAATATTTCCGTGCCCATAAGAAACCAACTTCCTTGCAGGAAATATATAACTTTGTGCAAGTTGAAGAAGAGCGTCTCCCACAAGCTTGGGGGAGGCTTCTCTAGTTACTTAATGCCTTGCCTGATCACCCTCTCAAGAAAAATGAAATACTTGATATCTTTTATAATGGACTATGTGATGCTTCTAGGGACCACCTAGATAGTTGTGCTGGTTGTGTTTTTAGGGAACAAACTGTTGAACAAGCTGAACTACTATTGAATAATATATTCAGCACTGATAATGATTGGACTATGCCCGAACCACCTCCAAAGCCGACTCCGAAGAAAAGAGATATTCTATTCCTCAGTGCTGAAGATATGCAAGAGGCAAAGAAAACTATGAAAGAAAAATGTATTAGAGCTGAAGATGTTAAGAATCTACCATGTATTTGAACAAATACATGGTCTTTATAACCCTAAACAGGTAGTAGAGGTAAATTCTCTTCGTAGATTTGATGAAGGCGATATTCCTTATAATAAGTCTGATAGCCAATGCCTGGATGAGTTTGGTAACTTTGTTGTGAAATAAGAAAATTTCAATGGTTATGTTAGTAGACAATTGAAACATAATCCTTACATGATTAATTGCTTGGGTGATTATATGAGTAGAACTATTAATGATTTTAGGCTTATTAGTAAACATGCTTCCATGGTAACTACTCAAGTAGAACAGGTACTTAAGGAACAAAATGATTTGCTCAATGAGATGATTAGTAAGAACAATGATCATTTTGTTAGAGTTGTGACTAGAGGTGGTAGAATGACTCAGGAACCTTTGTATGCTCAGGGCCATCCTAAGAGAATTGAGCAAGATTCTTAGAGAGTTAATATCGATGTACCTAGTCCTTCTAATAGAAGGAAAAAAGAATGACGATAGGACTTCGCATGCTGCTAGTGAACCTGTTGTAGAGTCACATGAAAACCCAAATGATATCTTTATTTCTAATGTTGAGACACAATCCGGTAATGAACATGAACCTAGTGATAATATTAATGATGATGTTCATGTCGATGCTCAACCTAGTAATGACAATGATGTGGAGATTGAACCTGTGGTCGATCTTGATAACCCACAACCTAGGAATAAGAGATATGATAAAAGAAATTTTATTGCTAGAAAGCATGGTAGAGAAAGAGAACCATGGGTTCAGAAACCCATGCCCTTTCCTCCTAAATCATCCAAGAAGAAGGATGATGAGGATTTTGAACGCTTTGCTGAAATGCTGAGACTTGTCTTTTTACATATGTGCTTAACTAATATTTTGAAAATGTCTCGTTATGCTAAGTACATGAAATATATTGTTACAAATAAAAGAAAGATAGCAAAAGCTGAGATTTCCACCATACTTACTAATTATACTTTTAAGGGTGGAATACCAAATAAACTAGGAGATCCCGGAGTACCTACTATACCATGCTCTATTAAAGGCAATTATGTTAGGACTGCTTTATGTGACCTCGGAGCTGGTATCAGTGTTATGCCGTTCTCTTTATATCATAGACTTGATTTCAATAAGCTGACACCTACTAAAGTCTCCCTGCAAATAGTTGATAAATCAACTGCTTTACCCATCGGTATTTGTGAGGATGTGCATGTTGTGGTTGCAAACGTTACTATCCTTACGGACTTTGTTATTCTTTATATTCCCGAGGACGAAAGTTTGTTGATCATCCTTGGTAGAACCTTTATGAATGCTGCAGGGGCTATTATTGACTCCAACAAAGGCAATTTCACTTTTCATGTTAATGGTAATGAGCATACGGTACACTTTCCGAGGAAACAACTTCAAGTTCATAGTATCAACTCCATTGAAAAAGTTCCAACATTTACTATTGGAGACTTTGAATTCCCTCTCCCTACTGCCAAGAAGAAATATGATATACTTATTGTTGGCGACATGCATATCCCCACTGAGAGAAAGAAAAAATGAGAAGATTGTTGAGGGGCTCTTCAAGCCGGGATTCTAAAGAAAATGAAAATGAGAAGCCTAGATACAATATTCCTCGCACCGCGGAAGTTCGACCATGTGAATGGCCAAGTGAGGCATTCTTGAGGGTGGCCGGAATTTATGAAGATTTCTACTATCTAGCAGAAAAGGAGGCATCACCGACTTCCTCAACGATAAGTGTGACCAATATCTCCTAGTTACTAATACTTTCATGCAAAATTTTCACTTTAATCCTAGGAAGAATCCTCCCATGGTACAATTTCATTTATACGATGTGCCTAAGGAAATGCCACATTACGATTTTTGTAATGTTTGCAAAATAGCTTTGGAGGGTAGCATCAGCGAACCACGTCTTAGAGACATGGAGGATTTTATTTCCGCAATCAATGTAGGGGAAGGGAGAGGGGTGTCAAAGGCAAGAGCGGCCAGCGTACATTTTCTTGTTCTACATTATTATTCATTATTTGCAGGGAGATGTTTAGTTGGTCACAGCGAGAGTGGAAGCCTGAGTTTCCCCAACCTCGCTATTCTGTGACATGCTTTGTTCGCTGATAGAACTTTTAGTGTGGGCACTATAGTGGGCCAACGGTTGAACTTAAATCGTTCATAGGGCCCTATATTCGGAGGTATCTATGCATCTCAATTAGCTAAACACTTTGAGATACCTAGTAGGTTTGACGAGGAAGAGGAAATGCTACTTCCTATAAGATATTTAGATTATGATAGGATGGTAGCACATGATTTTATTAAGAAAGACAATGATAAGAGGCTGCTTTAAAAATTAGTATTTAGTCAGGGTACTTGTGAGATTATTTCTTTGCCTGCTTCTTCTTTATTCGACATCCATAGAGGCAGGTACACTATTATGCCCGAGGACATTTAGAAATATTGGGGCCTTTCGCAACCCCTAGCACATGAGGCTGCACCAGCCCTCGATCCGTAACATGTTCCAGTTTTTTAGTGGGAGCCGCAGGAGCTCACAAACCAGTGGAACCCTCAGTATCCTCCGGAGTATCTAGGAGAGGGTTATTTCCAGCCATGGCCTTAGACCAATTTAGGCCAAAAGCCTAAGCTTGGGGGAGTACGTATTTCTCACCGACATTACATCCATGTTCACACACTCATTCCAATTGTCGGTGTTCATACTTTTTCATTGTACCATCCATGGTAGTTTATTTCTTATTTTTGTTTTCATCTTGTGTGTTTCATTAACCTTGAGAAAATCCAAAAAAAATTAGTTCTAGCTTTACCTTCTAGTTTATTTAGTTCTGGTGTTAAAATAAAACCCAAAATGATTTTTCATTCTTCTTTCGCTTGTTGGGGGTTTTCCTATGTAAATAGTATTTCTTTCTCCTTTGGGTCATAAGGAGAAGGCCATGATGACATGCTGAGTGGCTGTCACATTCATTATCGGTTATCTATCAGAGATCCCATATTACCTTGTCTTCTCCTTTGAGTTATTGCTTACAGATACCAACTTAGTCCAATGCACGTGCACTCCTATTATTATTTTTCACACCATTCGGTCATGCAAGTGAAAGGCAATAATGACGATATATGATGAAGTGACGGAGTTGGAGAAAAGCTGGTATGAACTCGACCTATCTTGTTTTTGTAATTATGATTTGCTCATTGTTCTCGATTTAGCTCGTTATGGATTGAACATGTTTGCAATGACAATTAGAGATTATAGTTACTTATGCCATGCTTAATTAGCAGGGACTGAATGATGGTTTGTCTTGAGTGCCAATATGCATATTAAAATGGTTGTGAAGTAGTATGATAGAATGGTATCCTCCTCTGAATGATTCGAGTGGCTTGACATAGCACATGTTCATGCATGTAGTTGAAACAAAACCAACATAGCCTCTATGATATTTATGTTCATAGTGATTTATATCCTACTCATGCTGGCATTCAATCTTGGTTTATCTCAAAGCATGTTTATGACTGTTGTCGCTCTCTAGTTGGCCGCTTCCAATCTCTTGCTAGCCCTCACTTGTACTAAGCGGGAATACTGGTTGTGCTTACATTTCCATAAACACAAAGTTGTTTCATGTGAGTCCACCATACCTACCTATATGCGGTATTTACCTGCCGTCCCAAGTAAATTTGCATGTGCCATACTCTAAACATTCAAATAAATATTCTGTTTTGTATGCCCGAATCGCTCATGTAGTGACTAGGGGTTGTCGGTATCTTCCTTGCTAGGTGGATTATTCTCAAGATATGTGTTGATTCACTACCATTCACGAGAAAGTGGCTGGTAATCGACATAACCAGTTCCATGCTCAAAAGTCAAATCAAATTTTAATGAAATAAAACTCCCCCGGGATTGTTGTTTGTATGGATGGTACCCTTGGATTCGGCCCACCGTGGAGTGTGATCGATTGGTGGAGGGGGAGTAAAAACTTTACAATTCTGTTTGCGGACCGCCTATAATGTATCTAGCATGGAAGATATTGAGATATCTTAGTTGTTATGTTGACAATGAAAGCATACCGCCCAAAATTTTGATTCATCCCTGTTTTAAAAGCTCGAGCTCTGGTACCTCTGTAAATCAATGCTTCCCTCTGTGAAGGGCCTATCTATGTTACTTTACTATTGAGTCATCCTCTTCTTATAAAACGGCACCAGTTAGAGAGAACCTCCGTCGTTTGTACGCTATTTTATTAATTGATATTTAGTATGAGTATGACTGGATCTCTTTTACCATGAATTACAATGTCTAGTCGGTCCTTGTTCTTCGGAGGTGCTCTGCATTTACGTTTTTTGGTCTCAGAAAGGGCTAGCAAGATACCAGTTTATCATATTGTATTATGATTGTTTAGATAAAATTGTTGTCATCTGATACTTATTATTATCGCTCGCTAGTTGACTACGCCATTGATATAAGTAAATATGAGACCTAAATATTATTGTGAATGTGGTTAGTCTATAATCTTAGCTGAAGATGTGAACATAAGTTAGATATATTTACAACAACAAGATCAAACAGATTTTGTAGAAGTTTTTCTTTATCACTTTCAGTTTATCAACTGAATTGCTTGAGGACAAGGAAAGGTTTAAGCTTGGGGGAGTTGATACGTCTCCAACGTATCTAATTTTTCAAACTCTTTTGTCCTTGTTTTGACTATAATTTGCATGACTTGAAAGGCACTAACCCGGACTGACGTTGTTTTCAGCAGAATTGCCTTGGTGTCATTTTTGTGCAGAAATAAAACTACTCGGATTGACCTGAAAATTTGCGGAGAACGTTTTCTGAATTAATAGAAATTATTGGAGAAAGAATCAACCAGAGAGGGGCCACCACCTGGCCATAAGCCTACAGAGCGCCCCCTGGCTTGTGGGGCCCCTGTGGCTCCGCCGACCTTGTTTCCAGTTATATATATTCCTATCCAGGGAGAAAAAATCAAAGAGAAGCATTCATCGCATTTTACGATATGGAGCCGCCGCCACCTCATGTTCTTCCGCGGGAGGGCAGATCTGGAGTCTGATTTGGGCTCCGGAGAGGGGAAATCAACGTCGTCGTCATCACCAACCGTCCTTCATCACCAATTTCATCCTGCTCTTAGTTGTTCATGATTAATTCTATCATAGGATTGCTGGACGGTGAAGGGTTGGATGAGGTCTATCATGTAATCGAGTTAGTTTTGTTAGGGTTTGATCCCAAGTATCCACTATCTTCTAAGATTGATGTTGCTATGACTTTGCTATGCTTAATGCTTGTCACTAGGGCCCGAGTGCCATGATTTCAGATCTGAACCTATTATGTTTTCATGAATATATATGTGTTCTTGATCCTGTCTTGCAAGTTATAGACAACTACTACGAGTTATGATCCGCATCCCCCACGGTGACTATAACTCAGATTCTTTCCGGTGATTACCGTAGTTTGAGGAGTTCATATATTCACTAAGTGCTAATGCTTTGGTCCGGTTCTCTATTAAAAGGAGCCCTTAATATCCCTTAGTTTCCATTAGGAACCCTCTGCCACGGGAGTGTAGGACAAAAGATGTCATGCAAGTTCTTTTCCATAAGCACGTATGACTATATATGGAACACATGCCTACATTAAATTGATGAATTGGAGCTAGTTCAGTATCGCCCTATGTTATGACTGTTGCATGATGAATGTCATTCAACATAATTATCCATCACTGATCCATTGACTATGAGCTTTCCACATATTGATATTTGCTAAGTTACGTTTCTGTTGCTATTGTTACAATCACTACAAAACTGCTACTGTCACGTTTGCCACCGTTACCGTTACTTCCATACTACTTTGCTACAGATAATACTCTACCCTCGAAAACTGCTACTGTCACGTCTTTCAGGTGTGGTTGAATTGATAACTCAACGACTAATACTCAAGAAAATTCTTTGGCTCCCCTTCAGTCGAATCAGTAAATTTGGGTTGAATACTCTACCCTCGAAAACTGTTGTGATCCCCTCTACTTGTGGGTTATCATCGGCCATCGATATCACCGCGACATTGCCGCTGATTTTGTAGTCGGAATCATCGAACAAATCGTATCCTGACGATGGGAAGAGGCTGACGGTGGGCTTGCCTGAATCGAGCATAGACACCTGCCCTAATGTGGCCTCAAGGGCCACCACATGCTTGATCCACCGCTGTAGTCATGAGCGCTCGGAGCGCTTGCGACGAACCGCAGCAGGACGTGAGGGCACCCAATGATACTACACCGGCGGCTGTCGGATCAGGACCCCGTGCGCCACCGCGCTGAAGTGAGATGTACCTCGAGCGGGTAGGGCGTCGGTGTCCAACGGCGCGTCCTGCAGCCATGCAAAGTCGTCGACGATGAAGGTGAGGGAACCAAAGAGGATCTCACCGTCGAGTGTCATCCTGATGACGCAAAGGATGAAAACTCTATCTGCGACGGATTTTCCTAGCCCTGCCCCACGGTGGGCACAAATTGTCATGGGAATGATTGTGACAATAGTACCAAGGGAACCAACGAGGGGTGAAGCCTAGTTACGACGCATTGGTAGCACTCGAGTGTACGAGTTCGGGCCCCACTCGGGAGTGGTAACGACCCTACATCTCGAGCCCAAAGGCTAGTATTTTGCTTATGGGGGGTGTGAGATTACAGAATGCTCAACCCTCGTCGAGGAGCTGAGGCGCAGCCTATATAGAGTGCGCCACGACCGGCTGGGCGCAATTACAAGGGTGAGTTAATGCTAATAACTACGAAAGTTACTAGTAACATCAACTCTAACTCCAGCATTACTGGTAACTTTTGTTTTCATTGCACTTCATGTGGTAGTTTAAGTCTATGGCCGTTGAAGTCTCTTGGAAGTACACACCTCATTGTAGTCCAAGTGTCGGGGCACGTCCAACTGACAGAAGATGAACCGAGCGACATTGTGCAAATCGAGTGAGAACGTATTTTCCCGAGTGAGACTGTGACTGCATCGGTAGCTTTGAGGACATTGATGTCCATGTGGGGCCTTAGGTGGGCCCTGGAATGTAGGTCCATGGGCCTACCCCTAATGTACAACCCCACCGGCGGTAGCTGTCAAATGACACTGACTGGATGAAGCAGTGCCAGAAGTGCAAAAGCATAAGAAAACCAAAGTGAGTTGGGCAAGAATGATGGTTTTCCAAAACTAGGGGTAAACCTGTCGAGGGGGGCACAACTAAGGGTGCATAATTAATTTTACCTAGATTTATCATATCAATGTTCATCAAACCCATCTTATTTGCCATTGACAATCCAAGCATATTGATTGTTGGTACTATTAAATATGTGTTGGATTAGGTGTAGGTTTGGTACTTCTTTCTTAGCAGTTTCCTCAAAAGCATGATCATCCCTAGACATGTATCACCTCATAAAGTGTCTATCATAAATAAGATCATCTATAGTTGGGCATTTGTAATTCACATCATAATGATAAAAAATTTCCCTAGATTCCGAACTATATGCGTTGGGGAACGTTACATGGGAATCAAACAATTTCCTACGCTCACCAAGATCTATCTATGGAGATCAACAGCTACGAGAGGGGGAGTGCATCTACATACCCTTGTAGATCTCTAAGCGGAAGCATTGAGAAACGCGGTAGATATAGTCGAACGTCTTCATGATCCACTCATGATCCGTCCCGTGATCTAATCATGAATGTCCCGATCAAGTGTCGAACGGACGACACCTCCGCGCTCAGCACATGTACAGATCGATGACGCCTTCACCACCTTGATCTAGCGAGTGTGGGTGAAGTAGTATCTAAGTTCTCCAGCAACACGACGGTGTGGTGGTGCTATTTTGATAGGGCTACGCCCAGCGCTACCAAAATCGTAAACGGAGGAGAAACCGGTCTAGCGAGAGAGAGGGGCCCCAAGGGCTTGGTGTGTGTGCTCTTGGGGTGCCCCCTTCCCTCTATATATAGTTGGAGAGGGTGTGGAGAACATCCCCTCCAAGCCCTAGGCAATAACCAAGGTGGGAGGAGGTGGAATCCTAGTCCTCCTCCCTCCCTTCTATACAAAGGTGGACTTTCCACCTTTCCCAACTGCATGGGCCTTTATGGAGTTGTACGTCCGGCTCTATAAGGCTAGGGCGCCTCCCCAAAGCCCATGCATACCCTTGGGATGTGGTTGAACCCTTGGTGGACTTCCGGACTCCCTGGGAAGTTTCCGGAACCTTCTAAAAGCTTCTCGGTACAATACCGGAAAAACCTAAAACTTTTTCGGTAGCCAAAATATGACTTCCCATATGTAATCTTTTACGAACCATTTCGGAGATCCTAGTGGTGTCCGGGATCTCATACGGTACTCCGAACAACATTCGGTCACCAACACAATAACTCGTTGAACGTTAAGTGTGCTGACATTCGGGTTCAGGAACTATGCAGGCATGATCGAGAAACTTCTATGGTCAATAAAAAATAGCGGGACCTGGATGCCCATATCGGTTCCCACACAATCTACGAAGATCTATATCAGTCGAACCAACGATGTCAAGGACTAAGTTAATCCCGTATGCAGTTCCCTTTGTCCATCAATATATTACTTGCCCGAGATTCGAACGTCGGTATCTCCATACCTAGTTCAATCTCATTACCGGCAAGTCTCTTTTACTCATTTCATAATACAAGATCCCATGACTAAATCCTTAGCCACATTGCTTGCAAGCTTATTGTGATGCTGTATTACCATGTGGGCCCCGAGATACCTCTCCATCATACGGAGTGACAAATCCTAGTTTTGATCCATGCCAACTCCACAGATACCCTTGGAGATACCTGTAGAGCATCTTTATAGTCACCCAGTTATGTTGCAACGTTTCATACACGCAAGGCATTCCTTTGGTGTTAGTGAGTTGCATGATGTCATGGTCATAGGAACAGATACATTGACATGCAGAAAGCAATAGCAGTAAAGTGGATACAATCAAACGCTATGCTTAAGGTTTGGGTATTGTCCATCACATCAATCTCCTAATGATGTGATACGTTATCAAATTATGACTCATGTTTATGGCTAGGAAACCTTAGCCATCTTTTATCAACAAGCTAGTCCAGTAGAGGCATAATTGGGACACTTTGTTGTCTAAGCACCTACACATGTATTTGAGTTTCCAATCAATACAATTAGAGTATGGATAATAAACGATTATCATGAACAAGGAAATATGATAATAACTACTTTATTATTGCCTCTAGGGTGTATTTCCAACAGTCTCCCACATGCACTAGAGTTAATAATCAAGTTCACATCACCATGTGATTAACACCCAATGAGTTCTAGTTGTTTGATCACGTTTTGCTTGTGAGAGAGGTTTTTAGTCTACGAGTTTGCAACATTCAGATCCGTGTGTATTTTGCAAATCTCTATGTCATACTATAGATGTTGCTTCCAC
The DNA here is from genome assembly GCF_904849725.1 of Hordeum vulgare subsp. vulgare. Classification (NCBI taxonomy): domain Eukaryota; kingdom Viridiplantae; phylum Streptophyta; class Magnoliopsida; order Poales; family Poaceae; genus Hordeum; species Hordeum vulgare. The sequence continues at coordinate 93,490,111 of NC_058521.1, read as the reverse complement.
GTTTCACCTGGAACTATTCCAAATGATGACTCCACTATACGAATGTGGTTTTCTACTTAGAGTAATCCGGATTGGTGTCAAAGCTTGCATCAACGTAACACTTTATGACAAACTCTTTTATCACCTCCATAATCGAGAAATATTTCCTTAGTCCTCTAGTTACTAAGGATAATTTTGACCGGTGTCCATTGATCCATTCCAGGATCACTTTTGTACCCCTTGCCACACTCATGGCAAGGCTCACACTAGGTGTGGTACACAGCATGGCATACTATAGAACCTATGACTAAGGCATAGGGGATGACCTTCGTCCTTTCTCTTTCTTATGCCGTGGTCGAGCTTTGTGTCTTACTCAAATTCACACCTTACAATACACGCAAGAACTCTTTATTTGACTCATCCATTTTGAACTCCTTCAAAATCTTGTCAAGGTATGTATTCATTGAAAGTTTATCAAGCGTCTTGATCTATCTCTATACATCTTGATGCCCAATATTTTAAGTAGCTTTATCTAGGTTTTCCTTTGAAAAACTCCTTTCGAACAACCCTTTATGCTTTCCAGAAATTCTACATCATTTTTTATGAACAATATGTCAACCATATATACTTATCATAAATTCTATAGTGCTCCCACTGACTTTCTTGTAAAGACAAGTTGTCGGTGTTTACTCATAACATAAGCCATGGGTAGGCTAAAGATGGTGGGAACCGAAGTGGCATCGGAGGGCGCTGGGAACGAGGATGGTGCAAGCATGGAACGCATGATGTACCCAGGTTCAGGGCTCTCCGTAGAGATTACACCCCTAATCCTACCGGAGTGTATGATGTATGAATGGGACTACAAGGTGCTCCTGGAGCTGTATTGCGGAGGAGGAAGAAGGAGCTGCCGGCTCGCTTCTGCCTCTCCTATGCGGTGTGTGTGTGTGCCGAGTTGACCGACCCTCTGCATGGAGGGGGGCCGGGGGGTTTTATAGACGAACGCACCAACCTACAAAATGGATAAAAGGTACAAGAGTGGGACCCGGCTGGAAGCCTCGCCGGCTGGCCAGGGGGCCCACAGGGTCTTGTCTTGTCGCTGGAGGGGCCCGCCGTCTGCGAGGTCCCGTCTGGCTATGGGACCCGCCGGCTAGCCAATAAGGCTCTCGTGTAAGGTTGATGCATTCTAACACCCTAGTTTTCTCTCCCTCATTTTTTCATTTGCGGGATTTGACCCCCCGTCTTTTTCTCGGGTTATCAGATTTCTTTCACCCTGGGAATGTGAATATGATCATCTAGCCTTGCCTTCCCGAAATTCCCCCCAGTTTAGCCGTTCCACCCAAGACCTTTTCTCAGGGTTTTGCCGTCAAAACCCTACCTTCCGAATTGCCGGAAGGGAAACCCTGATCTCTCTTGTTTCAAAGGAACCCCAATTTATTTTACCCTGTTACCTCCCAAACCTTTCCCCAATGATCATCCTTGATCTTTGAACCCTGGATATGCAAAAATATTGCCAAGTCATTTACAATGTTTTTGATTTAGAATTAATTGCTTTTTCTGCCAGTTAAGGGAATTAAACCCAGGAAAATATCTATCCATCTCCAAAGCTCATGAAAACTTGTAGAGATATTCTTTGTGATCATATTGAGCTCCCATATAATATTGGCCATAATAGAATTAGGGAAAGTTGCATTTTCCTATTTAATGCCAATATAGCATTTTGGGCACTTTCTAAAGGACCTACCATTTTGGTAGCCAAGAAAAATCCCAAATACTTTGTGGAACATCTCCTATCCATATCTTCATCATTTCCATCAAAATCCCAACTTCCCTAGTTCAAATATTGAGCACAACATCAAATTGAAAATTCTGCCCGTTGGGAAATTTGCAAAGGAAGTGCTCTATTCCTTGATCTCCTTGAGCTGAAACTTTTCATGATGGTTTACATTTTTAAATTACTAGTGAATACAAAAAATCAGCTCAATCCCTCTCACCATCTTTTCCCAACAATTTTCCTAAGTTTCTGCCCATTTGGAATCTCTATGAAGGAAGTACCCTCTAGGAATTTCCAATTGAGCTGAAACTTCTCAAGTATCTTCATTTGGTCAAATCATCATCTTTCCCCAAGTTTGAGCCAAATTCATTTAGCCATTTGAGCCCAGCTTCAAATTCTAGTTTCTGGACCATTTTGTGGTTCATGAAAGAAGTGTATGCAAACAGGGTCCAGAAGACATAACATTTTCAAGCTTATAGTTCTTCCTATCCTATTTCATTTTGACAAAGATCCAACTCCAATTATCCACTCATTTCCCTAGAAACTACCACAAACACCTGCATATCAGGATCTGTTTTGGCAAGTTCCTTCTTCCCCACAGCCTCCCAGCTCATTCCAACTTCCATTCTTATCTCCTGGAGCAGTGAGGGTGCTGTTGGACATGATTGGACATGCAGGAGATGTCAAATCGGGTTGTGCACATGGTGATTGATACGTCTCCAACGTATCTATAATTTTTTATGGTTTCATGCTATTATCTTGTCAAACTTTGGATGTTTCGCATGCTTTTTATTTATTTTCTGGGACTAACTTATTAACTCAGTGTCAAGTGCCAGTTCCTTTTTTCCAAGTTTTTGACCCCTTTCAGAGGAGATTTTGAAACGGTGTCCAAATGGAAGAAAATCCCCGAAAAGATTTTTTTTGGAACGATAGAAGATGGGAGAACTTGGGAGCCAAGCCAGAGGAGCACCAGGGGCCCAACAAGCCCCCACCCCGCGGCCACGGGGGCCGCGCCATCCAGGCTTGTGGCCCCCCTGGAGGTCCCCTGACCTAGATCTTGCGCGTATATATTCCCAAATATTCCCAAAAAAAATCAGGAGACGATCGCAATCACTTTTCCGCCGCCGCAAGATTCTGTCTCCGCAAGATCCCATCCTGGGCACGTCCTGGTGCCCTGCCAGAGGGGGGATTCGGACACGGAGGGCTTCTCCATCAACACCATGACCTCTCCGATGATGCGTGAGTAGTTCACCATAGACCTATGGGTCCATAGCTAGTAACTAGATGGCTTCTTCTCTCTCTTGGATCTTCAATACAAAGTTCTCCATGATCTTCATGGATATGTATCCGATGTAATCTTCTTTTCCAGCGTGTTTGTCGAGATCCGATGAATTGTGGATTTATGATCAGATTATTTATGAATCTTATTTGAGTTTCTTCTGATCTCTCTTATGCATGATTTCATATCCTTGTAATTCCCTTTGAGTTGTGGGTTTTGTCTGGCCAACTAGTTCTATGATTCTTGCAATGGGAGAAGTGCTTGGTTTTGGGTTCATACCATGCGGTGACCTCACCCAGTGACAGAAGGGGTAGCGAGGCACGCATCGTGTTGTTGCCATCAAGGGTAAAAAGATGGGGTTTTCATCATTGGTTTGAGATTATCCCTCTACATCATGTCATCTTGCTTAAAGCGTTACTCTGTTCGTCATGAACTCAATACACTAGATGCATGCTGGATAGCGGTCAATGTGGGGAGTAATAGTAGTAGATGCAGAAAGTATTGGTCTACTTGTATCGGACATGATGCCTATATGCATGATCATTGCCTTAGATATCGTCATGACTTTGCGCGGTTCTATCAATTGCTCGACAGTAATTTGTTCACCCACCGTGATATTTACTATTATGAGAGAAGCCTCTAGTGAACACTATGGCCCCCAGGGTCTACTCCACACCATATTTTCAGCCTTACACTTTTTTACTTCGTTGCTCTTTCGGCCTTCAGATCTCACTTTGCAAACAAACTTGAAGGGATTGACAACCCCTTTGAAGCGTTGGGTAGAAGCTTGTTTGTGTTTGTGCATGTACTTTGGACTTGACGAGGCCCTCCTTCTGGAATTATCTATGAACCTTGGTTGTCAAACTGAGGGAAATACTTACTGCTCCTATGCTGCATCACCCTTTCCTCTTCAAGGGAAAAACCGACGCAAACCAGAGAAGTAACAAGAAGAATTCCTAAGCGCCAGGGAAGGACTTTTGTTGCCGTAGCAGTGATCACCGGCAGAGCGCGCCATATGCAATCTCTATGCATTTGGGCCCCGGCCCCGTCCACTCCCTCTGCCTCTCGCGTCCCCTCCATGTCTAGTAGCTAGCCTGTGATCGTGCGGTCCTTCCCCCCCTCTGTTCCTCGCCATAGACACCTCTGCGACCACTAGAGCAATGCCGATCCTTCGGGAGCTTCGGCCGCCAGCGAGAGATGCCCAGAAGCTTCCCCTGAGGCTATTTAAGGAGCAAGCCGAGCCCCCTCCTCGTTAGCAAGCCCAGAGTTCACCAAGCCCCTCCCACTCGAGCTCGAGGAGCTTTGTGCCTGCCATGGCCTCCATTGCCGCATTCGGCTCCGGCTCAAGTTAGAGCAGCTCGACCCCTTCCTCCCTGCCTAGCCCCTGCCTTAGACCCCTTTGGATCTTGCGCGATCGCCGACCCCGCTAGGGAAGGCCCTGCCGGTGCCGCCCACTTCAACTCCTCGCCCGCCTCGCACCGGCCCGTGGCGGTGGCGCTGTGGTCCATCTCTGGTGACCCCGCAGCCACCCTCCAGTGCAACAAGGTGCGGTGATTCTCCTGCGCCCGTCGGCCGGCCTCCCGGAGTAGCATAGCGACGACGAGGACCGGCGCCAGATCTTCCCCCTGGCCCTGTCGGGAGGTTGAAGAAGAAGCAGGAGAGAGAGAGAGGAGCTGCGGCGGGGCCCGTATGTAAAAGAGAGAGATAGAGGAGTGTATAAAGTGGGGGTCGTGCGTCACCTGAGGAGAGAGAGAGGGGACCCGACAGGTGGGCCCCGACACCACCTGTCGGTGAGAGAAGACATGGTCCAGCTGTTAAGTGGAAGTGTATTCTGGTAAATACGCTTTCATTTAAGCAGAAGCGCATTTCCAGCAATACATTTTCTATTTTTCAGCCCAGGGACCTGTTGGAGAGGATATTTTTGCAGATTGGTCCGTGATCTTCTTTCGTCCGTATCTTTTAACCGTGACTCCGATCGAGGTGAAACCAACGCTCACGTCTTCATTTCGTCGAGCCCGTCATGTTGGTGAAATTTTCACAAGGTGGTTAAACTGTGAAAATGACCCTTCTGTCCTTGTTTCCTATCAGCCCCCTTCGAGAGAGAGAGCAGAATCCGACGATCCTTTCAACGGACTCTCTGTACCTCTTCCGGCAGTATTGTTCAACCCCAGGCAAGCCGACTACCTGACATATGCCCTAAAGCTTGCTTTTTGTTGTTCCTGCATGTTCAATTAATATGCTTATGATTGTATGTATAGTAACATGTGGTACGTGACCTTGACGAACCCTTGCTCGCATTTTCTTCAATGACGGCACCACGCCCTAGTCTGAGCTGCTTTCGGCCGTCCGGGGAGGATGTCGACTTCATAACTCTCTTTTCGACAGCTGCTCGTGTTCTGAGCTGCTTTTCGGCCGTCGTAGGCAGCTGTTGAATTTCTTTCTGTGGCATTGACCCTATGCTTTGAGTTGTTCTTTGGTCGTCTTAGGGAAGTGCTACATTCTTTTTATCAACACCGCCTCATGTTGTGTGCTGCTTTCTAGCCGTCTTGAGCCGGGGTTGAGTTATTCCGATAACGTCCCAGATCTGTGTTGTAAAGACCGCTCTGGTGGCTACCGATTTATTTGCCAGTTTTATGCGAGGGTTCCGAGGGTCTAATTACAGTTAGAGCTTGTAAAGTAATAACCTGTCATTTACATACTGTATTATTAATGACTCATAATATAGAGATAGGTTGAGGTGTTTCTACCGTTGTTATTTCATGCAGAATCATCATTATGTTAAGTCATTGCCGATAACAACCATGCTTGATAAATATGTTGTTTAAACCAAACCTAATGGGTTGATCTCGAGTCACCTGTACGGGTTTATCCGTGCAACCACATTTGCCGACATGGGACGGCCATGACTTGGGCTGATCGCGTGACCTTTCACCGGTACTCCAAAAGAGGAAGGATTATGCACGCGTGCTACCCTGATCAGGTGGGCGGTGATAATCCTGTGAGCCCAGTTGAGTTGAGTTGGGCCCATCCCTAGGTGGGACAGTTCAGTTTGGGCACGACGGTGGCAGGTGTCATGAGGACACAGGGCCACCCAGGGCAAGACTCCGAGAAGAGTGGTTGTCGGGGGTACGATGAAAGAGTCACGGGTTAGGCAAGTTTCGTTGGAGTAATGCTGGTCCACCCGAATGGGATCACGAGGTCAGTCCTCCATAGTGTGGGTAAAGTGTGCAACCTGTGCAGAGTGTCAAATCTATTCGAATAGCCGAGTCCACGATATAGGACATCCCGACCAGACCTCAGTAGGTGATCAACCGTAAGAGCGATGATAATGATGGAAGAACTTGTCTTGTGCAGACATCGGAAGATGTCCGGTATATGACATGTTAGCCATGAGATGGCTATGAGATGAGTGGTCGATGACCACATGAGTTGGATTGGATCAGATTCTGACTGGATCATGAGAATAGTCAGAGTACAAATCATTTACCTAATATGCTTTACCTTATTGCATTTACTTTAGAAGTTATCTTGCTAGATAACCCTGTTATACCTTGATAATTAACCTTGCTAGATAGGTATGCTATCTCATGATGATTAATATTGCTCTAATAGCAAATGCATGCTTGAATGCCATAGATTGCTTTGCTCAGTGTATATGTTAGTTTGGTTTGCTTGCGAGTACATTCTAAAGTACTCAACGGCTTTTAACGTGGCCAGGTTCACATAAGGATCTGTCGTACGCGAGGAGACAAAGTGTTCGCGGGCTAGGAGCATAACCGAGTTAGATCCCTGTGGATTGGAGCTTCATCAAGACCATGCTGCCTTAGATAGAGCTTTTCCGCTGCCATCACCCTTGTGGCTCATCTTGTAAAACTCTTATATTCATTAACAAAAATGCCTATGTTCCTGATGCATATTGTAAACGTGCATGCCAGAGTGATTTCCTGGGCTGGTATGCGCGGCGACCGTCTGGCTACAGTGGTAATCAGGCGGAGCGCCACACGCATGACACGTGTGGTACGTCCGGTGTCGTCCAGCGAGAATAGTCATGGGCAGGTAGTACGGTCGTCTCCACTATTCCCACACCGAGTGCAGTAATGGAGTGGGAGTTTGATGGGCCGACACTGTGCAAGTTGATGGATCGGAGCCGGAGGAGGTCAACGGCGTGGCCATCGACGCTTGTACCTACCGTGCACCCCGATACAGTACCTTTGCTGGCGCGTAGCCACCTTTAACCGTAGGGTCTCGTCATGACCTACGGTCTAATGTGACTTGTGCTCCCAAGCCGGTTAGTTGCTTGACTAGCCGGCCCGGGCACGGTCGCCTCTCCCCTAGCCGACTGGCTTGGCCTAGGCCGCTAGGAGGAGGTAGCCGTCTGGCCTCGAGCCGACAGGTGCTTCCTGGCCGGCCAGAGAGTTGGTTGTCTCGCCCCTAGCCAGCAGGTAATTCCTAGCCGGTCAGGGGGACTTGGGCTTTGCAAAATGGTTCCTGCTGCTCCTTCTTGGTTGAAGGCAAAGGAGTAGGCTTGATGATCCTACCACAGAATTATCCCCCTAACACAAGGTTCTTCATAAATTTTGTATAAACCAAAAGCTTTGATCACTCATCAAAGCACTTATTCCAACTCTAAGATGCTTGCACTAGTCCATAAATGGATCGCTGGAGCTTGCATGCTTCTTAGCATCCTTAGGATCGACAAAACCTTCTCACTGTATCACATACAACCTTTCCTCAAGGAATCCGTTAAGGAAACGGTGTTTTGACATCCATCTGCCAGATTTCATAATTGAAAAATGTAGCATCTGCTAATATAATTCCAACAAAGTTTAGCATCGCTACGGGTGTGAAAGTCTCATCGTAGTCAACTCCTTGAACTTGTTGGAAACCTCTTTGCGACAAGTTGAGCTTTCTAAATGGTGACATTTACCATCATCATTTATCTTCCTTTTAAAGATCCATTAGTACTTAATAACCTTACGACCATCAAGTAGTTCTTCCAAAGTCCACACTTTGTTTTCATACGTGGATCCTATCTCAGATTTCATGGCCTCCAGCCATTTGTTGGAATCCGGGCCCACCATCACTTCTCCATAGCTCATAGGTTCAATTTTGTCCAACAATATGACTTTAAAGTCAGGATTACCGTACCGCTGTCGATTACTATGTGTCCTAGTCGACCTACAAGTTTGGTAGTATCTTGATCTGAAGCTTCATGATCACCATCATCAACTTCCTCTTCAACTGGTGTAGGCGCCACAAGTAACATCTTCCTGCACCCAGATACTCTCTAGTTGAAGTGTCGATTCAATGACCTCATCAAGTTCCACCATCCTCCCACTCAATTCTTTCGAGAGAAACTCGTTCTCAAGAAATGACCCGTTCTTAGCAACAAACACTTTGCTTTCAGATCTGACATAGGAGGTATACCCAACTGTTTCCTTTGGGTATCCTATGAGGAGCATTTATCCGCTTTGGGTTCGAGCTTATTAGGTTGAAGCCTTTTGACATAATTATCAAAGCCCCAAACTCTAAGAAACGACAACTTAGGTTTCTTGCCAAACCATAGTTCATACGGTGTCATCTCAAGCAGAATTATATGGTGCCTTATTTAAAGTGAATATGGTTGTATCTAATGCATAACCTCAAAATGGTAGTGGTAAATCGATAAGAGACATCATACCATGCACCATATCCAATAGGGTACGCCTACGACGTACGGACACACCATCATACTATGGTGTTCCAGGTGGCATGAGTTGTGAAACATTTTCCACATTGTCTTAAATGTATACCAAACTCGTAACTTAGATATTCACCTCCATGATCACATCGTAGACATTTTATCTTTTTCTCATGACGATCTTCAGCTTCACTCTGAAATTGTTTGAACTTTTTAACATTCCACACTTGTGATCCATCAAGTAAATATACCCGTATCCACCTAAATCATCTTTCAAGTAAGAAAATAATGATATCCACTGCGTGCTTTAGCACTCATTGGATTGCGTACATCAAAATGTATTATTTTCAATAAGTCACTTGCCTGTTCTATCTCACGGGAAAATGAGGCGTTCAGTCATTTTGCCCATGTGGCTTGGTTTGCATGTCTCAAGTGATTCAAAATCAAGTGAGTCCAAAAACATCGATCATCATGGAGTTTGTTCATGCGTTTACAACAATAGGCATGGTTCACATGTGTCAAGTGATTCAAAATCGAGTGAGTCCAAAGATCCATTAGCATCGAGTTTCTTCATGGGTTATACACCAATATGACCTAAGCAGTAGTGCCACAAGTAAGTGGTACTATCATTACTAACTTTGTATATTTTGGCATCAATACTATGAACACGTGTATCACTACGAGCGAGATTCAATTAACCATTCATCTTTGTGCATGATCATATAAGATATTATTCATGTAAACATAATAGCCCATTATTCTCCAACCTATATAAATAATCATCTCACAATAAACAAAATCAATATAATGTTCATGCTCAACACAGACACCAAATAACATTTGTTTAGGTTTATCACTAATCCCGAAGGTAGATGGAGCGTGTGATGGTGATCACGTCAACCTTGGAAACACTTACAACACACATCTACACCTCACCCTTAGCTAGTATCCGTTTATTCCGCAACCCTTGTTTTGAGTTACTAGTATTAGCAACTGAACCGGTATCAAATACCCAGGGCTACAACGAGAACTAGTAAGACACACGACAATAACATGTATATTAAATATACTTTTGTTTGACATTGCCTGCCTTCTTATCTGCCAAGTATCTAGGGTAGTTCTGCTTTGAGTAACCGTTCCCCTTAAAACAGAAGCACTCGGTCTTAGGTTTGGGGTCAACCTTGGGTTTCTTCACTGAAGTGACAACTACCTTGCCATTCTCAAAGTTTTAATTCTTCCCTTGCCCTTCTTGAAACTAGTGGTTTTACTAACCATCAACACTTGATGCTCCTTCTTGATTTCTACCTTCGTCGTGTAAAACATCGTCAATAGCTCAGGGATCATCATCTCCATCCCTAGATTTTTATAGTTCATCACGAAGCTGCATTAGCTTGGTTGATCTGACTTGGAGATTATTAATTGGGTTCATGCTAATTGGAAGTGGTTGTTCATAAAACTTGATCAACCTTGTTAATTGATCATTTTTTACATGCATGAGGTCGATGAATTCAGTAGGCACAACCTTGTGTACCCACTTTATTTTTCCTATTATTTTGAGTTAAATACAATAAATGCCATGATTATCCTATTTTTGAATTTTCCATGCAATAAAAATGTGCCCAAAAATAAAAATTATCGAAATGACATGAAACTTTCACACAATTTTTGTCCAAATATTTGAGAATATGTGGCACTGAAAACATCATAGGGCGGTGTCCGAGGTGTCCACTAGACTCCAGGGCATGCCACCCCACATGGCAGGCCCTCGTGGGTAGTGGGCTTCTCAGGACCTCCTCACTTATTCCTTCAGCTCACTTCATCACCTACCTCCAGAAAAAAATATGTACCTCTCTCTCCCGTGTTCTTGCTCTCAAACCCATAGATTTCAATATCTTTGCTCGAAACTCCGTTTCTGAAGCTGTTTTGGGGGATTTCTCCTCGGTATGTAACTCCACCACTCCTCAAATTTGTTTTTTGCTTTAGTGGTTTACCTTAGAACTAATTAGCAATTCTAGGTGTTGTTGTTTATGAGATTGCATGTTGAATTCTTGAAATTCCAAGTAGTTTGAATCCTTGTTTTAGGATCTAGGCATCCTTAAGAGTAGTTGCTATCATTCTTGTGAAGTTTTGTTAACTTTATGTTGTGACCCAAAATTTTCAGAGATTTGTACGTAGGAATAATGAGCTGGTTCACAAGGAGTTCTTTGAGGGGGAAGTCCTCGGAGGCATCCTCGAGTGAGGCTCCGATACGACGGTCTTATGGTGAGCCGAGTGAAAGCTCGATGCGAGAAGCTCACACCTAATCGTGCCTTTGGCCAACTGATGACTTCATGTTGGGTGCAGGCATTAAGGAAGAGTTTGAGCAATATATTCATAACACTGAGCTTGCACTCTTCATCACAGATAAGTGCGTGCAACATTATCATCTTACTGAAACTTTCACTAACGGGTTTAAATTTTATCCTCAAGAATTTAGAGTCTCCTTTAACCTCTATGATAATGCCTTCACCATGTGTCTAGATGATTTCTCTGATGCATGTAAAATCCCATGTTGGGGTTCACTAGATGAACCACAGAAATCTGAATATGAGGCATTTTTAACTAGTCTTTGTTTTGGTGAAGATAAGGGAGTAACTCAAGGTAGAATGAATAGCATACATTCTCCTTCAATTCGTTACCTTGCACTGTTTAATGGAAAATGCATAGTGGGCTAGCAAGATTGTAGTACCTTATGTGCCCCCACACCAGAGTCTCGTACATAGTGTGTTAACTATAATTAAATGCTATAATCTTGGAGCAATCATAGCATGCAGGTTACAATGTAACTCCGACTGTGGCCATTTTTATGGCGGGATTTATTCCTCCCATTTAGATAAGAAGCGTAACGTGTCGCCACGTCCTAGTGACCCTATTCTTCCTACCTAATACTTAGATTTTGAGGCCATGAAGTGCCACAAGTTCATAAAGGCCACAACTACTCATTATAATTACAATCTAATGTTTAATTATAAATTTATTTTGCCTGTTATTTTGCCTGCACCTTCCCTCTTTGATTATGAGGGAAAAGGAAGATATTACGTCTATGAGAGGGAGGCGCATGAGTACAACACAACAGTGGAGGTTGCCCGTCAGGCCGCGGAGGTGCACCAAGGGCTTTCATGAGTTATCATACTGACTATTATCGAGGCCACTATGGGTGGTGATTACCAAGCTAGGCCAAAAGCCTAAGCTTGGGGGAGTAGGTGTTTCCATCGACTTTACATTCATGCTCACATATTCTAGTTGTTGGTGTTCACACTTTTGCATTGTATTGCCTATGTTAGATATAATTTCCTGCCTTCTTATTGTGTGTTTGAAAACTTGTAGAAAATCCAAAAAATATTTCTCTCTTCTTTTTGTTTTTTCTTTCTAATATAATTTAGTTGTAGTATTAAAATAAAACCCAAAAAGGTTTATATTTTCTTCTTCTTCTTGTTGGAAGCTTTCTCATGTAAATCATTTTTCTTGTTTTAGTTTTCCCTTCTTTAATTTGGTTTCTTCTAGAAAAACTAAAAATGCCAAAGATATTTAGTGTGTTTCTCTGGATTTGTTTTCCTTTTACTGAGTTGTACCCAAAGGGAAGACCACGATGAAAATGTGGAGTGGCTCTCATATGTATTGTTATTGATCTAATAAAGAGCCCATATTACCTTGTCTTATCATTTTGAATAAAATGTTGCAGATTCATCTCAGTCCACATTACTCTTGCACTATTATTATTTTCACATCATTTGGTCATGCAAGTGAAACGCAATAATGATGATATTTGATGAAGTGATTGTGGGAGAGAGAAGCGGGTACGAACTCAACTTGTTTTTGTTTTTGTAAATATGTTTAGACCAGTATCCATGACTTAGAGTATTATGACCAAACATGTTTGCAATTACAATTAGGGATTACAGTTATTCATGACATGCTTAAGTAGTTAGGAGTGGATGATGATTTATCTTGGATGTCAACATGCATTAAAACGGTTGTGATGTAGTATGATGATATGGTATCCTCCTTTGAATGTTCGAGTGGATTGACTTGGCTCATGTTCATGCATGTAGTTAAATCAAAACCAACATAGCCTCCACAATAGTTATGTTCATGGTGTTTATATCCTACTCATACTAGTATGCAACAATAATTATTCATAAGCATATTTATGACCGTCTTTGCTCTCTATATGGTCACTTCCCAACCTATTTGCTAGCCTTCGCCTATGCTAAGTGGGAATACTTCTTATGCATCAAAATCCTTGAAACAAATTTATTCCATATGATTCCACTATATCTACCTATATGAGGTATTACCCTGCCATTCCAACTAAATTTGCGTGTGCCACCTCTAATATTTCAAATGAGCTTCTTTTTTGTGTGCCTCGACCGCTCATGGAGCGACAAGGGTGGTCCGTATCTTCCATGCTAAGAGGGTTATTCTAATGATGAGTGTTAATTCACTCATCCTTGCATGAGAAGTGTTGGTAAAAAGGAATTCCTAGTCATGAAATCATAAATCTGAAATAATTAAACAAAACTCCCGTGGATTGTTGTTCGTATGGACGTCAACCATGGATTCGGCTAGCCGTGGAGTGTGTCGTTGGTGGAGGGGGAGTAAACCTTTACTTTTACCACTTGGGAAACACCGCTAATTTGTTTAGCATGGAAGATACTGATTACTCTTGGTCGTAACATTGCCAGAAAGGGTGTACTTCCCAAAATAATTTATCTCTGATTTTCACTATGAGCTCTGGCACAGCTACAAATCTCTACTTTCCTCTGCGAAGGGACTTTCTATTTACTTTTATGATGTTTTATTTTTACTTTGAGTCATCACCTTCTACAATAAGTACCAGACCTGAGAGCATTGTTGTCACCCTCATGCTTTGCATCTAGGTAAACGTCATTTGCATCATGACTGGATCTTCTCCACCATGAATTACAATGTATAGTCGCTGCTTGAACTTTGGAGGGGCTTTGCATTTATTTTTTTCGGTATCAAAAAGGGCTAGCGAGATACCACTCTTGTCATATTATATCATGATCATTTGACAAAGTGTTGGCATTTGAGTTATCTTATTATTGCTCGCTAGTTGATTATGCCATTTATATGAGCTAATATAGTTTCTAAGGGCTATTGCCGATATGATTAGTCATATGTATGCTAAAAACCTAGCTGCTCTCTAAGCATGTATATGTAAACAAGAACAGAAGAGTCTGTAAAAGTTTTTCTTTATCACTTTCACTTTATCAACTGAATTGCTTGAGGACAAGCAATGGGTTAAGCTTGTGGGAGTTGATACGTCTCCATCGTATCTACTTTTCCTAACTCTTTTGCTCTTGTTTTGGACTCTAATTTGCATGTTTAGAATGGAACTAACCCAGACTAACGTTGTTTTCAGCAGAACTACCATGGTGTTCTTTCTGTGCAGAAATAGAAGTTCTCGAAATTGGACGAAACTTTCTGGAGAATTTTGATGGAATAAAAGAAAAATATTGGAACCAAGACCCACATGAGAGGGGGCCCAAGCACCCACTAGGCACGAGGGCATGCCACCCCATCCTAGCACGCCCTAGTGGGTAGTGGGGCCCTCAGGGCTACATTAACCCTAACTCCAGCACTATAAAATCCTATTTTTGGAGGGAAAAATAAGAGAGGAAGTTTCATCGCGTTTCACGATATAGAGCTGCTTCCACCTCGTGTTCTTCATACAGAGGCGAGATCTCGGTTTCGTTTGGGGCTCCGGAGAGGGGAATCTTCGGTCTTCGCCATCACCAACCCTCCTTCATCGCCAATTGCATGATGCTCCCCATGAGGAGTGAGTAAGTCCTTCGTAGGCTTGCTGGTTGGTGAGGAGTTGGACGACATTCATCGTGTAATTGAGTTAGTTTTGTTACGGCTTGATCCCTAGTATCCACTATGTTCGGAGATTGATGTTGCTAAGACTTTTCCATGCTTAATGCTTGTCAATATGGCTCGATTGCCATTATTTCAGATCTGAACTGTTTATGTTTTCACCATTATATCTATGTTCTTGATCCGGTCTTGCAAGTTATATGCACCTACTACGTGTTAGGATCCACATACACCAAAGAAACAATAATTGGGATTCTTTCCGGTGATTGTCGTAGTATCAGGAGTTCATGTATTCACTTTGTGTTAATGCTTTGTTACGGTTCTCTATTAAATGGAGGACTTAATATCCCTTAGTTTCCTTATGGACCCCGCTGCCACGGGAGGGAAGGACAAAATATGTCATGCAAGTAGTTTTCCATAAGCACGTATGACTATTTATCGAATACATGCCTGCATTATATCGACGAACGGGAGCTAGTTCCGAGTCACCCTATGTTATAACTGATACATGATGAATATCATCCACCAATATCATCGGTCCAGTGCCTAGGAGTTTTTCGCATATTGGTCTTGCTAAGTTACTACTGTTGCTGTTGCTGTTACAACTGCTATAAAACTACCATCACTCTTACTATTAGTTTTTCTACTATTACCACTGCTATCAAAACTATCATATTACTGTGCTACTGATCACTGTGTTGCAGATACTAAATCTCCAAGTGTGGTTGAATTGACAACTCAGCTACTAATACCTGCAACTATTCTTTGGCTCCCCTTATATCGAATCAATAAATTTTGGTTGAATAATCTACCCTTGAAAACTATTGCAATCACATATACTTGTGGGTTATCACAAGGCTAGTTGCGCACCTTGAATTGCACACTTGAAATGGTGGTCGTTGCGTCATTTTACATATAACATATTGAAAACTAAGTATATAATCATATTCTAGACTAGTGAATCGACACAAGTAACATGTATAATTCTGCACTAGTGACATGTATACGCAAATAAAAAATCCATGGAGGGAGACCCAAATAAACAAATTAAAATCAAAATGCTACATTAGGAGTTCATTTTATTTATTCATGTGTCATTCTAGACTACACTACCAAATTAAGTTGAACTAGAATCATTAATATTCTAGATACTCTAAACATTTCTACTCAAAATGCACTATTAAATCGAATTTTGTATTGGATTATTACTAAAATTTGTACAGAAAATAGTCCATGGAATAAAATTTCGATGATATATCAGACAAAGCAATCCATTATATATATATACTAAAATATCTATACAAAGCAATCCTAAATCGACATATAGATGAATCCAGGACATATGGAAGGAGGTGCAACGGGAGGGGAAGTAGATGATTCAACCTTGCTGGTCGGCAAAGGGGCGCGACGGTCGGCGACGACACGGCAACATGTGGCGGCTGCTATTGCAACAAAAGACCTTCCAACGGCGCTAGAAACAAGCATGCTGACGGGAGACTATTCTTGTCTTGATTCTCCTCAGCAACGGCACCAGGAATCCTTCTGCTACGGCTACGCCTTTAGGGACTTCCTAGGAAAATATGCAAAGGATTTCCCCGTGGCCTTGGAGCCTTGCGTTGCTGTTCCCTTGAAGCGAAAAGGGTGATGTAGCACAGCGGCGGTAAGTATTTCCCTCGGTTTTGCAAACCAAGGTATCGATCCAGTGAAGGAGTATCACAAGTGCCTGCACAAACACAAAGAGCTTGCTCCCAACGCTATGAAGGGGTTGTCAATCCCTTACAGATTGTTTGCCAAGTGAGAACTAAAAGCAACAAAGTAACAAAGCAAAGTAAAAGCGAAAGTGGAAACGATAGGTGTGAATAGACCCGGGGGCCGTAGTGTTCACTAGTGGCTTCTCTCATGAAAGCAAGCAGACGGTGGGTGAACGAATTACTGTCTAGCAATTGATAGAACCGTGCAAAGTCGTGACGATATCTATGGCAATGATTATATCTATAGGCATCACGTTCAAAACAAGTAGACCGATACTTTTTGCATCTACTACTATTACTCCACACGTCGACCACTATCCAGCATGCATCTAGTGTATTAAGTCCAAAAGAACAGAGGAACGCCTTAAGCAAGATCACATGATGTAGATGGACAATCTCATATCCATGACAAAACCCATCTTGTTACCCTTGATGGCAACTACACGATGTGTGCCTTGCTGCCCCTACTGTCACTGGGAAAGGTCACCCCACGGTAAGAACCCAAAACCAAGCACTTCTCCCATTGCAAGAATCATAGATCTAGTTGGCCAAACAAAACCCAAGACTCGGAGAGACTTACAAGGATATCAAATCATGCATAAAAGAAATCAGCAAAGACTCAAATATAGATCATAGATAATCTGATCACAAATCCACAATTCATCGGATCTCGACAAACACACCACCAAAGAGAATTACATCGGATAGATCTCCATGAAGATCCTTGAGACGTTTGTATTGAAGATCCAAGAGAGAGAAGAAGCCATCTAGCTACTAACTACGGACCCATAGGTCTGAAGTGAACTACTTACGAGTCATTGGAGGGGCGATGATGTTGATGAAGAAGCCCTCCAACTCGAAAGTCCCCTCCGGCAGGGCACCGGGAAGGGTCTCCAGATGAGATATCGCGGAAACGGAAGCTTGCGGCCGTGGAGAAGTGTTTTCGTGGACGCTCTGATTTTTTCTCGATTTTTAGGGAATTTATAGGCCAAAGACCTGCAGGGGGTCGCCAGGGAGGCCACAAGCTTGGTTGCCGTGGACTCCCCCATGGCCGTGGCAACAGGGCTTGTGGGCTCCCTGTGGGCCCACTTGCTTAGCGCTCAAGCCCTCGATCTTCTTCCGTTCTGGAAAAAAACATTTAGGGGATTTTATTCCGTTTGGACTCCATTCCAAAATCAGATCTGAAAAGAGTCAAAAACACAGAAAAAATAGGAACTGGCACTTGGCACTAAGTTAATAAGTTAGTCCCAAAAAAGATATAAAAGGTAAACAAAACATCCAAAGTTGACAAGATAACAGCGTGAAACCATAAAAAATTATAGATACGTTTGAGGCGTATCAGCGGTTGGTCGAAGGGGAGTTGAAATTAAAGGGCACGTACTAAGGCGTGGCGGACTAGGTCTATTACTAAGGCGTGCGAGTTGGCTAGGGTGGGCCTTTGCTCGCATCTGCCTAAAATGCAACGCTGTAGCTAATAAAAGCCCAAATAAAAATTATTAATTAAGGTGAATGAAAGGCTAAACATAATTAAATACTCAAAACTATAACTATAAACACTAATCATCTCCAAAATGTAAAATGAAATGTTTGCTATTTTCTAACAATCATATATAATCTTTAAATACTTAAAATACTAGCTTAAGTGGAAATATAATGTGTGGAGTACAACAATATGGCATGCTAGCACTAATTAATTATCTACGTCGTGCACAAAATGCAACGCCACCACTATATTCCGTATGGCGAGTACACGTGGGCCAACATATTTGTGGCATGTCCAAAAATATCCATGCGAGCACTAACCGTTTACAGCTGGCATACCAATTTAGCCAACGATAGTGCTATTTGAATAAAATAATGCTTGCTTTGTACGAAAATGGTGCGCCACCAACAAGACTTGTAGCTAGCCATTTCTCTACTAGTGCACACATCATCATGGAGGCATCTAGGTTGATGTAGATGGCCTCCATGATCAATTCTCCCTCTGGCAAGGTATTGAAAAAGGTCTCCATATGGGATCACAGTGGAATCTAGACTTGAGGTGGCGGAAAAAGTGTTTCGGGTGGCTTTGTGATGTTTCTGAAATATTTGAGAATTTATGGAGGCGGAATTAGGTCAAGAGGTGCCACCAGGGGCTCACAAGCTCAAAGGGCTGCCCTACCCCCTAGGCACTGCCTAGGCTTTTAACCACCTCGTGGCTCCTCACGTCTTCTCTCGAGGTACCCTCGATCTCATTTGCTCAAAAAAATTCAACAAAATGTTTGTCGTCGTTCCTCATGATAGATGCCATGGGTAGGCTTATCAAGAGTGGTTGGTGCCGAAAGGACACCGGCAGGCTCCGAGAACCAGATTGGTAACTAGCGAGCAAGACGCACGATGTACCCAGGTTCGGGGCTCTCCGTGGGAGATAATACCCCTAGTGCTGTCGGAGTGGTTGATTAACTAGATTGTCTATAGTATGCTCCTTGCGATGTTCGACGGAGGAGGAAGAAGGAGTAGCTGACTCAAGTTCTACCTCTCCTGTATGGTGTGTGTGGGTGCAAGAATGGCTGACCCTCCGCATGGAGGGGGCGGGGAGTTTTATAGACGAACCCTTCGGCCTACGAAATGGATATAAGTACATAATGGGGGACCCGACTGGCAGCCTCTCATGTCGTCCAGGGGGGCCACTATGGTTTAGTCTTGTCGCCCTAGGGGCGTGCCGGCTGCAATGTCCCATCTGGACATGGGACCCGTCGGCTAGCCTATGGGGTTGGTGCGTGCTCCCCACGCAGGACGTGTGTTGTACGTGCGGTGTCGTCTTGCAGGATCCGGCACCGGTCACCGATACGGTCGTCTCCACTATAGCCACGCCGGACCGGGTAATGGAGTGGGCGCTGGCGTGTAGGTACTGTGCATGGTTGACGGATCGGAGCCGGCGTCGGTCAGTGATATGACCGTTGACACTGTAGCCATGCGTGCGCTTCTCCCTCATACCCGTGCTGACATACCTTCACCTTTAATCGAAGGCCCCCGTCACATCCTAGGGATTGATGCGATAGGTGTGCTTCAGCCGGCTCGCGGCTTGGCCAGCCGGCCAGAGAGTATCCGGCTACGCTCCTAGCCGACAAGTGCTTTGTAGCCAGCCAGGAGGAGCTGGCAGTTGAGGAAGCTCTTGCTCCCTTCTATACCAAAGTATAGAGGAGTAGGCTCGATGAGCCTACCCCAGGGTTATCCCCCCGTCAGTAGACACCGAAGCACGGGAGGTTCGCTGTCTCAAGGAGAAGGGCCTCGCCGGCTTGAGTATCCGACATGCGAGCCTTGAGAGTCATTGTATGGGAGGCGTCCGGGCCGGGAGCCGGCTGGCTTCCAGTGGACGCCTCGGCTTCGTCGCACGCAGCAACGGTGTGCCATGTGTCGGGCTTTGGGCGCCACACCCTCACAAGCCGCGTGCGTGACGGGACTGGGCCTGCGTCATGGGGCCCGCCACGCCACGCCCTCGGCCCGCGCACGGGGATCCTCTGCGGGTTACGCTGCGACAGTTGATATTTCGGAGCGCATTAAAAGCTCCTGAATGATTCGGAGGGGTGGGGATCGTGCGCACCAGATCCCCTCCCCACGATCTCCTCGGTGGTTTAAATGGAGGGGCGAGGGCGCTAAAGAGGCCATTTGCCCCCCCGTCCCGCTCCATTCTAGTGCCCCTTCCCTTCCAGAGCCACTCAGAGAAGGAGAAGACTCCCGCGACCTCGCCGCATTTGTCGCCGGAGCTCCACGCATCTCGCAGAACTTCTCACCGCCGCTCCACCATGTCCCAAACCGCCGCCGAGAAGGCGAACTTCTGAGGCGCCTGGGAAGGAAGCGACATCACCGACAGGCACATTGATGTGCTTCGCCACTGCCGTATGCTGCCCCCGGCAGAGCGCGTGGCGGTGCGCCTCCCCGGCGCCGAAGGATCTCCGACCCCTCGCACCGGCGACGTGCTGGTCTTCAAGGAGCATTTCTTCCATGGATTCAGGCTCCCCGCTAGCGACTTCTTCTCACGATTCCTGGTGCATTTCGGCTTGCAGCCGCATCATCTCGCGCCCAACGCCTTCCTCGAACTCGCAGCCTTCGTCACCCTGTGCGAGGGGTTCGTGGGCATTGAACCCTTCTACCTCTTGAGCTTGCGTTGGTTTTTCCCTTGAAGAGGAAAGGGTGATGCAGCAAAGTAGCGATAAGTATTTCCCTCAGTTTGAGAACAAAGGTATCAATCCAGTAGGAGTATCAAGATGAGGCACCAATGTACCTGCGCAAAAACAAACAAACTTGCACCCAACGCGAAAAAGGGGTTGTCAATCCCTTCATGATTATTTGCAAAGTGAGATCTAAAGGTGAAAATTGCAACAAAGTAATTTCGTAGATCTGAATATAGGATGTGAAGTAGACCATGGGGCCATAGTGTTCACTAGAGGCTTCTCTCATGATAGCAAGTATTACGGTGGGTGAACGAATTACTGACGAGCAATTGATAGAATCACGCAAAGTCATGATGATATCTAAGGCAATGATCATACATATAGGCATCACGTCCGAGACAAGTAAACCGGTACTTTCTACATCTACTACTATTACTCCACACATCGACCGCTATCCAACATGCATCTAGTGTATTGAGTTCATAACAAACAGAGTAACAGCTTAAGCAAGATGGCATGATGTAGAGGGATAAATTCATGCAATATGATATAAACCCCATCTTTTTACCCTTGATGGCAACAACACGATGCGTGCCTCGCTACCCCTTCTGTCACTAGGTGAGGACACCGCACGGTATGAACCCAAAACCAAGCACTTCTCCCATTGCAAAAATTATAGATCAAGTTGGCCAAACGAAAACCATAACTCGAAGAGAATTACAAGGATACGAAATCACGCATATAAGAGATCAGAGGAGACTCAAATAATATTCATAGATAATCTGATCATAAATCCACAATTCATCGGATCTCGACAATTATACTGCAAAAGAAAGTTACATCGGATAGATCTCCATGAAGATCATGGAGAACTTTGTATTGAAGATCCAAGAGAGAGAAGAAGCCATCTAGCTACTAGCTATGGACCCGAAGTTCTGTGGTGAACTACTCACGCATCATTGGAGAGGCAATAGTGTTGATGCAGAAGCCCTCCGTGTCCTAATCCCCCTCCAGCAGGGCACCAGAACGGTCCCCAAATGGGATCTTGCGGAGACAGAAGCTTGCGGCGGCGGAAAAGTATTTTCTTGGCTCTCTCCTTTGGTTTCAGGATTTTAGAGAATTTATAGGCGAAAGAGGTAGGGCAAAGGAGCCACGTGGGGCCCACAAGCCTGCCAGGCGTAGCCCCCCCCCAGGCCACGGCTAGGTGGTTTGTGACCTCCCCCGAGGTCTTGTGCCTTGGTTCTCAAGTCCCCTGTGTATCTTGTGTTATGGAAAAAATCATCCCGCGGGTTTTATTCCGTTTGGACTCCGTTTAATTATCTTCTCTGGAAAAGGTCAAAAGCATGGAAAAAACAGAAACTGGCACTTGGCATTGAGTTAATAAGTTAGTCCCAAAAATAGCATAATCATGCATATAAAACAACCAAAGTTGACATGATAATAGCATGGAACCATCAAAAATTATAGATACGTTGGAGACGTATGCAAAAAGCAGGAGATGGTCACATCGACTCGGCGTATCAACGGGCTATGGAGATGCCCATCAATAGATATCAATGTGAATGAGTAGGGAGTGCCATGCAACGGATGCACTAGAGCTATAAGTGTGTGAAAGCTCAAAAAGAAAACTAGTGGGTGTGCACCCAACTTGCTTGCTCACGAAGACCTAGGGCAATTTTGAGGAAGCCCATCATTGGAATATACAAGCCAAGTTATATAATGAAAATTCCCACTAGTATATGGAAGTGACAAAACAAGAGACTATCTATCATGAAGAACATGGTGCTATTTTGAATCACAAGTGTGGAAAAGGACAGTAGCATTGTCCCTTCTCTTTTTTCTCTCATTTTTTTGTTTGGGCTCTTTGGCTTCTCTTTTTTTTCATTTTTTCGGGTGGGCTTCTTTGGCCTCTTTTTTTTTATTTCCTCACATGGGACAATGCTCTAATAATGATGATCATCACACTTTTATTACTTACAACTCAATACTTATAACAATGATGACTCTATAGGAAATGCCTCCGACAGTGTACCAGGATGTGCAATGATCTAGCATAGCGTATGACGTTGAAACATCTCGCTAGCTATCTTACGATCATGCAATGGCAATATGAAAGTGACGACACATGTCATGAGTCGGAACGGTGGAAGTTGCATGGCAATATATCTCGGAATGGCTATGAAAATGCCATAATAGGTAGGTATGGTGGCTGTTTTGAGGAAGGTGTATGGTGGGTTTGTGCACCGACGAAAGTTGCACGGTACTAGAGACGCTAGCAATGGTGGAAGGGTGAGAGTGTGTATAATCCATGGACTCACATTAGTCATGAAAACACTCATATACTTATTGTGAAAGTTTTATTAGTAATCGAAACAAAGTGCTAAAAGCATACTCCTAGGGGAAGGGTTGGTAGGTGTTAACCATCGCGCGATCCCGACCGCCACACAAAGGATGACAATCAATAAATCAATTATGCTCCGACTTCCTACCATAGCGGTTCACCATATGTGCATGCTACGGGAATCACTAACTTCAACACAAGTATTTCTAGAGTCACAACACCCTACTAACATAACTCTAATATTACCATATCCATATCTCAAAACTAATTGTGAGGAATCAAACCTCTCTTATTAATCGGTGAATATGAAAGTTTTTATTATATCCTCTTTGGATGCCTATCATATTTAGGACTAATTTCATAACACACACCAATTAGCAAGTTACTTAGAGAGAGCACTCTCAAAATGGTATAAGTGAAGATTGAGAGTTTTTATTTCTACAAAATATGACACCGCCGTGCTCTAAAAAGATCTAAGTGAAGCACTAGAGCAAAATTATCTAGCTCAAAAGATATAAGTGAAGCTCATCCGAGCTAAATTGCCTAGCTCAAAAGATATAAGTGAAGCTCATTGAGCATTCTAACAAATTCAGGATGAGTGCATGTCCCTGTCAAAAAGGTGTGCAGCAAGGACGATTGTGACAAAACAAAAAGCAAAGACTCATATAATACACGACGCTCCAAGCAAAACACATATCATGTGGAGAATAAAAATATAGCTCCGAGTAACGTTATCGATGGATTGAAGACGAAAGAGGGGATGCCTTCCCGTAGCATCCCCAAGCTTAGGATTTTTGATGTCTTTGAATTTGGGCATTCCCAAGATTAAGCTCTTTCCACTCTTTATCCCATTGTCCATGAGAACATCACCCCAAACTTGAAAACATCACAACACAAAACTCGTGATATCATTAGCATAAGAAAACAAACCACCAACTCTTTAGGTACTGTAGTAAACTTGATATCTATTTAGATTGATGTTATATTACTGTATTCTCACTTTTCCATGGCTAGTACCCCCGATACTAACCATAATTTCATCAAAATAAGCAATCAACACAACAAAAACAGAATCTATCAATAACAGACCAGTCTGTAGCAATCTGTATACTTCGTATACCTCTGGTATCCCAAAAATTCTGAAGAATTATGAAAATTAGGAACATTCGCGTATCAACCAACATCAAAACAAATCAACTCAAAAGCTCTTTCTGGATAGGAAATAAAAATAATTTCATGAGCACAAAGTTTCTGTCTTTTTCAGCATGATCAAACAACCATCACCAAAACTGATCATAAAGGTCCTACTTGGCACAAACACTAAAAGAAACATAAAAAACACAATCATAACAGAATTATGATGGTGTGGACACAAAAAAACAGAAAGCAAAAGGCAAAAACAAATTTATTCATTGGTTTGCCTCCCAACAAGCGCTATTGTTTAACGACCTTAGCTAGGCATAAGGCGATAGAATCAAGTATCGTCATCTTTAGTGCTCAAACGAAAAGTAGCCCTCATCATGGATTCATAAGGCAATCTTATTTTCTTTCTAGGAAAGTGTTCCATGCCCTTCTTTAAAGGAAATTGAAATCTAATATTCCCTTCCTTCATATCGATAACAGCACCAATAGTCCTAAGGAAAGGTCTACCAAGAATGATGGGAGATGTCGGGGCTGCAATCAATATCAAGCACAATGAAATCTACGGGCACATAGTTCCTATTTGCAATAATAAGAATATCATTGATCCTTCCCATAGGTTTCTTAATAGTACAATCCGCAAGATGCAAATTAAGAGAGAACTCATCAATCTCATTGAAGCCTAGAACATCACATAAAGACTTTGGAATTGCGGAAACACTAGCACCCAAATCACACAAAGCATTGCATTCATAATGTTTAATATTGATTTTTATAGTAGGTTCCCACTCATCATGAAATTTTCTAGGAATAGATATCTCCAACGCAAGTTTCTCTTCAAGAGATTTCATCATAGCATCAACGATATGATCGGTAAAGGCCTTATTTTGGCTATAAGCATGTGGAGAGTTTAGGAGGATTGCATCAAGGAAATACATTCAATCAAAGAGCAACTATCATAATTAAATTCCTTGAAATCCAAAGTACTAATTTCATCACTACTCAAAGTTTTGATATCCTCTAGTCCACTTTCAGTGTTTATAGCATCAAGATAAGTGGACTCCGAATCATTGGGGAGTTTCTCAACCAAGGTGGATTCATATCCAGCCCCATCATCATTAGGATTGACATTAGAAAACAAGGATTCAATAGGAGTCACACCAAGCACTTTAAGATCTTCGTGATTCTCATCACGAGAACACGCTTTTTTAAGCCATTCATGTCTAGCACGAATTTGGGCGGTTCTTTCTTTACTCTCATTCATGGAAACACGCATAGCTTTCAAAGTTTCATCTATATTAATCTTGGGAGGAGCACATCTCAATTTTAAAGCATCAATATCAAGAGACATTCTATCAACGGTCCTAGCCAAGTCATCAATTTTGAGCAGTTTTTCTTCTATGGACGCATTGAAAATCTTTTGCGAATTGATAAACTCTTTAATATTACTCTCAAGATCAGAGGGTAATTTATTATAGTTTCCATGAGGATTGTTGTAGGAATTGCCAAAGTTATTAGAGGGATTACTAGGAAAAGGCCAAGGATTAAAGTTACCTCTAGAAGCATTGTTGTTGCCAAAATTATTTCTACCAACAAAATTAACATCCAAGCTTTCATTGATATTCTCAATCAAGGAAGACAAAGGCATATCATTTGGATCTAGAGGAGCACCTTTACTAGCAAACAACTTCATTAACTCATGCATCGTAGCACTCAAAGAGTTAATTTCTTCTATAGCATGCACTTTTTTACTAGTAGGTGACCCTTCAGTGTGCCATTGAGAATAGTTTGTCATGATATTGTCTAGGAATTTTGTGGTTTCTCCTAGTGTGATATCCATAAAAGTTCCACTAGAGGCGGAAACCAAGATATTTCTAGAAGCAAAATCCAAACCAGCATAGAAAATTTGTATAATCATCCAAAGACTCAGGCCATGAGCGGGACAGTTTCTAATCATCAATTTCATTCTCTCCCAAGATTTTGCAACATGTTCATGATCTAGTTGCTTAAAATTCATGATATCATTACGGAGAGAGACAATCTTACCAAGTGGAAAATACTTGGAAATAAAGGCATCTTTACACTTGTTCCAAGAATCAATACTATTTTTGGGTAAAGATGGAAACCAAGTTTTTGCTCGATCTCATAATGAGAACGGAAATAGCTTCAATTTAATCATATCATGATACACACCTTTTTTTTTTTGCATATCGCATAACTCAATGTAGGTATTAAGATGCGATGCGGCATCTTCACTGGGAAGGCGAGAAAATTGCTCTTTCATAACAAGATTCAACAAGGTAGCATTGATTTCATATGATTCCGCACTAGTTGCGGGAGCAATCGGAGTACTAATAAAATCATTATTATTAGTATTCAAGAAGTAACACAATTTAGTGTTTTCAGACATGGTGACTTAGCAAGCAGACAAGTAGACAACCGAACAGAAAGCAAGCGAAAGAAAAGGGCCAACGAAAAAGGCAAATATTTTTGTAATTTTTGTTTTTTCAGAAGTGGGGGAGAGGAAAACGAGAGGCAAAAGTCAAATAATGTAAATGAAAGAGATGAGTTTGCGATAGTTACTTGGATATGCTTCACTTTGAATACTCCCCGACAATGGCGCCAGAAATCCTTCTTGCTGCCTCTTGAGCTTGCGTTGGTTTTTCCCTTGAAGAGGAAAGGGTGATGCAGCAAAGTAGCGATAAGTATTTCCCTCAGTTTGAGAACCAAGCTATCAATCTAGTAGGAGTATCAAGATGAGGCACCAATGTACCTGCGCAAAAAAACAAACTTAAGCTCTTTCCACTCTTTATCCCATTGGATAGATCTCCATGAAGATCATGGAGAATTTTGTATTGAAGATCCAAGAGAGAGAAGAAGCCATCTAGCTAAAAGCTATGGACCCGAAGGTCTATGGTGAACTACTCGCGCATCATCGGAGAGGCAATGGTGTTGATGAAGAAGCCCTCCGTGTCCGAATCTCCCTCCGGCAGGGCACCAGAACGGTCCCTAGATGGGATCTTGCAGAGACAGAAGCTTCGGAGGAGGAAAAGTATTTTCATGGCTCTCTCCTTTGGTTTCGGGATTTTAGGGAATTTATAGGCGAAAGAGGTAGGGCAAAGGAGCCACATGGGGCCCACAAGCCTGCCAAGCGCGCCCTCATAACCCATAAGTATAGGGGATCGCAACAGTTTTCGAGGGTAGAGTATTCAACCATAATTTATTGATTCGACTCAAGGGGAAGCGAAAGAATATTCTCAAGTATTAGAAGTTGAGTTGTAAATTCAACCACACCTGAAAGATTTAGTGTCTGCAGCAAAGTATCAGTAGCAAGGTAGTATGATAGCAGCAGTAGCAACAGTAACCAGTAGCAGCAAAGTAACAACAGTAGCAACAGACTAACAACGACAGAAGTGACAACAGTAGCGGCAAAGTAACGGAGCAAGGACTAGTAGGAAAAACTCGTAGGCATTGGATCGGTGATGGATGATTATGCTGGATGCTATTCATCATGTAACAGTTATAACACGAAGGGATATGTAACTAGCTCCCATCCATCAATCTAATGTAGGCATGTATTCCGTATGTAGTCATACGTGCTTAGGGAAAAGAACTTGAATGACATCTATTGTCCATCCCTCCCGTGGCAGCGGGGTCCTAATGGAAACTACGGGATATTAAGGTTCTCCTTTTAATAAAGAACCGGACCAACGCATTAACACTTGGTGAATATATGAACTCCTCATACTATGGTCATCTCCGGGAGTGGTTCTGGCTATTGTCACTTCGGGGTTGTCGGGTTATAACACATAGTAGGTGACTACAACTTGCAAGATAGGATCTAAAACACACATATATTGGCGACAACATAATAGGTTCAGATCTGAAATCGTGGCACTCGGGCCCTAGTGACAAGCATTAAGCATGGCAAAGTAATAACAACATCAATCTCAGAACATAGTGGATACAGGGGATCAATCCCCGTCAAAACTAACTCGATTACATGATAGATCTCATCCAACCCATCACCGTCCAGCAAGCCTATGATGAGATTACTCACGAACGGTGAAGAGCATCATGGAATTGGCAATGAAGGACGTTTGATGATGACGATGGCGACGATTTCCCCTCTCCGGAGCCCAGAACGGACTCCAGATCTGCCCTCCAGATGAAGAACAGGAGGTGGCGGCACCTCCGTATCGTAAAACACGATGAACTCTTCTCCTTGATTTTTTCAGGGCGAGACGGACTAAATAGGGCTGAGATTGGAGGCGGTGGAGCGTTGTGGGCCCCACAAGCCTGCCAGGCGCGGCCAGGGGGGCCGACGCTTGGTGGGCTTGTGGGCTCACAGCTCCACTCCCTCTGCTGATTCTTGCGCCAGTATTTTTCATAAATTCATGAAAAAATCTTCGTAAATTTTCAGGTCATTCAGAGAACTTTTATTTCTGCGCAAAAACAACACCATGGCAATTGTGCTGAAAATCGCATTAGTCCGGGTTAGTTCCATTCTAATCATGCAAATTAGAGTCCAAAACAAGGGCAAAAGAGTTCGAAAAAGTAGATACGACGGAGACGTATCAACTCCCCCAAGCTTAAAGCCTTGCTTGTCCTCAGGCAATTCAGTTGACAAACTGAAAGAGACAAAACAAAAACCATGACGAACTTTGTTTGATCTTGTTGTTGCAACTATGTCTAACTCATAACCCGAATTTCAGCCAGATCACAAGCAAACCACATAAGCAAATGACATCTAGGTCTCACGGTAAACTCATATCAATGGCATAATCAACTAGCGAGAAAATAATAATAAGTCTCAAACGTCAACACTTCAATCAAAACAATCATGAAGCAGTACGAACAGATGGTATCTCGCTTGCTCTTTCTGAGACCGCAAAACATAAATGCAAAGCACCTTCAAATACCAAGGGCTGACTAAACATTGTAATTCATGGCAAAGAAGATCCAGTCACGGTCATACTCAACCAAGTTAAAAGCAAAGCATACACATGACACAGGTGCTCTCTAATTGGTGCTTTTATAAGAGGAGGATGACTCAACAAGAACACAAATAGACAGGCCCTTCGCAGAGGGAAGCATTGATTTGCAGAGGTGCGAAAGCTCAAGCTTTGAAAACAGAGATAATAATTTTGGGTGGCATGCTTTCATTGTGAACGCAATGACTAAGAGTTCTCACCAGCTTCCACGCTACACATGCTATAGGCGATTCCCAAACAAAAAAGTGAAGTTTTGACTCCCCCACTGAAAGTGTGTTATATCGATTAGAGGGGGGGGGGTGAATAGGAGATTTTTGGAATTTCATCACTGAGGAAATTCCTTTCGAGGAAATTCTTCACCGATGACTAACTTACAGCGAAAATAGTAAAGGATCAGAAGTGCAAAGTTTCACAACAACAGTTTTAGAGTGAAGAATGTGAAAACAGATTGCACTGTGAGCAGGCACGCAGAATACAGATGAGGATTAACCGACGTGTAGAATTTGGGGTTGAGGAAATTCAGAGAAAGTCTTCAGCAAATTCTTCAAACAGACGCAGTGAAAGTCATCAACACATAATACGAGGAAAGTAAGGAGTTGAGGAATTAGAACCCGTTTCTCAGTGAAAACAGTCGTTGATGACCCAGTTCCAACTGCTGTGACAGTCGTACATCTGGTTTGGAGCAGCTTGGTATTGAAAACAAAGGACACACAGTCCCTAACATGTTCTCCTTGAGCTAAGGACACACGGTCCTCGCCCAACACTTGTGCTAAGTCTTCACGGCAGACTTCCAAACCCTCACAAACTTGGTCACCCGGCGATCCACAATTGACTGCTGGAAAGCTCTAGACCATGACTCCTAACCGTCTGGAGGATGCAGAGTCCTCAAAGGTAAAAGGCTTCAGTCCCACACAGGAACAACTTCTTCAGTCATGCTCAATCACTAGGTTTGGTTTGTGGTTTCGGTGTATGGTGTATTTCCTCACTGATGAATTACTCTCGAAGACTCTGAGGCATTGGGTTGCTCTTATGACAATTGTTAGTTTCTAGTGGAGCAGCCAACCAGCTAATGGTTGTGGGGGTGGCTATTTAGAGCCTAGGAGCATCCCGACATGATTTGACACTAATGCCCTTAAATAATATGACCGTTGGAGTGGATAAGACCAATGACTTGGCGTGGCTATCAAAACGGTCGGAACCCTCAACTATGAGAGTCCTTGTGTCACTCGTATTTCTCACTTGAGGCTTTTGGTAGGATTAGGCTTGGGTTGAGCATCATGAGGAAATTCATTCCAAAGTGTAACTTCGACCCCCTTTAACAGTACGATGTTCCTATTACTCAAATGCGAAGAAAATAAAACAGAAAGTGTAAATCTTCATGCTTCAAATTCTTCAGAGTGATTTTCTTCAGGACACACCGGATTCCTCAATATCAGTATCTTCATGAGGAATATCAATTTCATCGCAGATTCCTCGCGATTCATTTCTTCAGCTTCAGACCAATTTCTTCAACTGAAGATATATATTTTTAGGGGTCGATATTCTTCAAATATCTCAAACTCCTCAATGACTTATAGATCCTGTGTACACTCACAAACAAATTAGATACTTAACCTATAAGTCTTCAAACCACTAAAATCACTAAGGGGCACTAGATGCACTTACAATCTCCCCCTTTTTGGTGGTTGATGACAATTAGGTTAAGTCTTCAACAGGGATAAAAAATATGAAGTGTAAATACTCATTTGAGGAATTTAAATCAAGATTCAGAGAGACTCCCCCTTAAGATGTGCATATCTTGAGGATTTTTCTTTTCACTTCAAATGCACATTGATGATTTATATCATGGAGATCTCCCCCTGAGTCTTGTAAATCATGCATACATGTAACATATCATATGAAGAAAATGAAAATGCATGATGACAAATGGTATCTGACGAATTCCAGCATGCGTGCATTAACACTTGAGGAATAAGCATGCGAAGAAAAACGTTCAAAAGCGTCAGAGTACCATCGGGCTTAAGTTACAACTCATTACATATAAACTTCAGAAGAGCCAAGAGTTTGTAACTTAGATATAGTTCATAAGCCCCAAAAATATCCCGCTTGAAGACTAACTCTCAAGTTTCTCCCCCTTATTCATCAAGTGACAAAAAGGGACAAACTGAGGACTAACGCCAGTGAAGACTTCACTTCTTGGAAGTTGAGGAAGAGCAGTGATGCTTCTTGGGAGTAGTCTTCTTCCTTGGACCGGTAGCAGTGTCGAGCTATTCTTCATCAGTTTCAGCAGTGCGGAATGAAGAAAAGTAGCACTCTTCAAGGTCTGGAACTGGAATAGGCCTGAACTTCTTCTTGGTAGGCCACGACCATTCAAAGTCTCGCTCAAAGTCCATTTCTTCAAACTCAGCATGAGTCTTCAGATGTGCAAGTGTAGCCCAGGTGCGATCAAAAACCTCATGCAGATAATGATGGTTGAGCTTCACAGAGTTCTGTGTTTCAGTGAGGGTTTTCACAATGGCGCCAAACTGGCGTTTGAGCCACTTGGGATTGCGATCCACCTTCTGTTGAAGACTGAGGAGGAGCTCTCTTGTATTCATCACGCGAGGAGGAACGGGGCTTGCCGGACGAGTCTCAGTATCATCCCATGAAGAATAAGCTTCTGGCTCTCTGAACTGGCATCAAGGGGCCTACTCACTACTGGAATTCAGAAATTTTCCGTCTGCCAAGGCGGACGGCAAAGGCTTTGCCGTCGGTCAGCTGACGGCAAAGTAGACGGCAAAAAAAATCCGGTGAAGAGTTTCTTTGCCGTCTGCTTTCTCAAAGCGGACGCCAAAGAATCTTTGCCATGAGGGGGCAGACGGCAAAATAAATGGGACGACACATATTGCAACGTCCCGTTAAGTGTTAACGGCAGGCCTCCTCTCTTTGTCGTCTGCCTTCCCCCCTTTGCCATGTGGGGGCAGACGGCAAAGAGGGGAGAGAGAGGGGCCAGATTCCCCCCTTTGCCGTCTGCCTTCCCCCCTTTGCCATGTGGGGGCAGACGGCAAAGGGGGGAATCTGCCCCCTCTCACTCCCCCTTTGCCATCTGCCTTCCCCCCTTTGCCATGTGGGGCTGACGGCAAAGAGGGAGAGAGAGGGGGCAGATTCCCCCCTTTGCCGTCTGCCTTCCCCCCTTTGCCATGTGGGGGCAGACGGCAAAGAGGGGAACCAACCCCTTTTTATTTATTTTTTGTTATATCCAGCATTTTTAACAATAATCAGGATATATATATATATATATATATATATATATATTTGACATAAATAAATTTCTTTCCGTACTCATAACCATATTAAAATAACCTCTTATATCCAATTTCAAGTTGCATCTGTACCAAACCATATATTACACCAGTTTCATCCACGTGCATACAAAGTTTCATATATTCATATACTACAATAGTTTAATACAACCCATGGTACAATAAATCATCTTCAAGCATTCCATCAATATTTTCCAAGCTTCCCGTGAATTGAAGGTAATCTGCAAAATGACAAATAAGAAAGTTAGAAGAATAATACTAGATGAAGTAGTGTATATATAGGTTATTTCGGAGAGAAATTAGCTAAGTATAGACCATTTAGGAGCTAACTAAGCTAATTATGTCATTTAGGTGGAACCCTAGCTAACTATAGGTCGTTTCGGAGCTAGGCTAATTATAGGCCATTTAATACCTAAGTTAGGGGGAATAGGTCATGTTGCAGCTACGTAAGCCTTATTATGTCATTTAGGAGAGAACTTAGCTAACTATAGGTCATGTTTTATTAAATAGACCATTTAGGAGCTAACTAAGCTAATTATGTCATTTCATAGGATAATTAGCCAATTTAGCCTTTCTTGGATGAGTCTAAGCTACGTAGAAGAAGAGAAAGAGAAGAAGAAGTAAAATAAGGAGGAGGAGGAGGAGGAGGAGGAGAAGGAGAAGGAAGAGGAGAAGAAGAAGAAAAGAAGAAGGAGAAGGAGAAGGAGGAAGAAGGAGGAAGAAGAAGGAGAAGGAGAAGGAGGAACAAGGAGGACGAAGAAGGAGAAGGAGGAGCTCCTTCTCCTTCTTCTCCACCTTCTTCTCCTTCTTCTTATCCTCCTCCCTCTCCTTCTTCTTCTCTTCTTATTCTTCTTCTTCCTTCCTTTTATTTTTCCTCTTTCTTCTCCTCTTGTCCCTTCTTCAGGCTAAATTGGCTAAGAATGCCTTTTTGGAGCTAATTATGTCATTTCGAGGATAATTTGCTAAGTATAGATCATGTTTTATTAAATAGACCATTTAGGAGCTAACTAAGCTAATTATGTCATTTAGATGGATAATTAGCCAATTTAGCCTTTCTTGGATGAGTCTAAGCTATGTAGAAGAAGAGAAAGAGAAGAATAAGTAAAAGAAGGAGGAGGAGGAGGAGGAGGAGAAGGAGAAGGAAGAGGAGAAGAAGAAGAAAATAAGAAGGAGAAGGAGAAGGAGGAAGGAGGAATAAGAAGGAGAAGGAGGAGCTCCTTCTCCTTCTTCTCCTCCTTCTTCTCCTTCTTCTTCTCCTCCTCCCTCTCCTTCTTCTTCTTCTCCTCTTCTTCTTCTTCCTTCCTTTCATTTTTCCTCTTTCTTCTCGTCTTGTCCCCTTCTTCGGGCTAAATTGGCTAAGAATGCCTTTTTGGAGCTAACTATGTCATTTCGAGGATAATTAGCTAAGTATAGGTCATTTTTTATTAAATAGGTCATTTTGGAGCTAACTAAGCTAATTATGTCATTTAGATGGATAATTAGCCAATTTAGCCTTTCTTGGATGAGTCTAAGCTACGTAGAAGAAGAGAAAGATAAGAAGAAGTAAAAGAAGGAGGAGGAGGAGGAGGAGGAGGAGGAGAAGGAGAAGTAAGAGGAGAAGAAGAAGAAAAGAAGAAGGAGAAGGAGAAGGAGGAAGAAGGAGGAAGAAGAAGGAGAAGGAGGAGCTCCTTCTCCTTCTTCTCCTTCTTCTTATCCTCCTCCCTCTCCTTCTTCTTCTTCTCCTCTTCTTCTTCTTCCTTCCTTTCAATTTTCCTCTTTCTTCTCGTCTTGTCCCCTTCTTCGTGCTAAATTGGCTAAGAATGCCTTTTTGGAACTAATTATGTCATTTCGAGGATAATTAGCTAAGTATAGGTCATTTTTTATTAAATAGGTCATTTTGGAGCTAACTAAGCTAATTATGTCATTTACATGGATAATTAGCCAATTTAGCCTTTCTTGGATGAGTCTAAGCTACGTAGAAGAAGAGAAAGAGAAGAAGAAGTAAAAGAAGGAGGACGAGGAGGAGGAGGAGAAGTAGAAGGAGAGGAGAAGAAGAAGAAAAGAATAAGGAGAAGGAGAAGGAGGAAGAAGGAGGAAGTAGAAGGAGAAGGAGGAGATCCTTCTCCTTCTTCTTATCCTCCACCCTCTCCTTCTTCTTCTTCTCCTCTTCTTCTTCTTCCTTCCTTTCATTTTTCCTCTTTCTTCTCCTCTTATCCCCTTCTTCGGGCTAAATTGGCTAAGAATGCCTTTTTGGAGCTAATTATGTAATTTCGAGGATAATTATCTAAGTATAGGTCATTTTTTATTAAATAGGTCATTTTGGAGCTAACTAAGCTAATTATGTCGTTTAGATGGATAATTAGCCAATTTAGCCTTTCTTGGATGATTCTAAGCTACGTAGAAGAAGAGAAAGAGAAGAAGAAGTAAAAGAAGGAGGAGGAGGAGAAGAAGGAGAAGGAGAGGAGAAGAAGAAGAAAAGAAGAAGAAGAAGGAGAAGGAGGAAGACGGAGGAAGAAGAAGGAGAAGGAGGAGCTCCTTTTCCTTCTTCTCCTCCTTCTCCTTCTTCTTATCCTCCTCCCTCTCCTTCTTCTTCTTCTCCTCTTCTTCTTCTTCCTTCCTTTCATTTTTCCTCTTTCTTCTCGTCTTGTCTCCTTCTTTGGGCTAAATTGGCTAAGAATGCCTTTTTGGAGCTAATTATGTCATTTCGAGGATAATTAGCTACGTATAGGTCATTTTTTTATAAATAGGTCATTTTGGAGCTAACTAAGCTAATTATGTCATTTAGATGGATAATTAGCCAATTTAGCCTTTCTTGGATGAGTCTAAGCTACGTAGAAGAAGAGAAAGAGAAGAAGAAGTAAAACAAGAAGGAGGAGGAGGAGGAGAAGTAGAAGGACAGGAGAAGAAGAAGAGAAGAAGAAGGAGAAGGAGAAGGAGGAAGATGGAGGAAGAAGAAGGAGAAGGAGGAGCTCCTTCTCCTTCTTCTCCTCCTTCTCCTTCTTCTTATCCTCCTCCCTCTCCTTCTTCTTCTTCTCCTCTTCTTCTTCTTCCTTCCTTTCATTTTTCCTCTTTCTTCTCCTCTTGTCCCCTCCTTCGGGCTAAATTGGCTAAGAATGCCTTTTTGGAGATAATTATGTCATTTCGATGATAATTAGCTAAGTATAGGTCATTTTTATTAAATAGGTCATTTTAGAGCTAACTAAGCTAATTATGTCATTTAGATGGATAATTAGCCAATTTAGCCTTTCTTGGATGAGTCTAAGCTATGCAGAAGAAGAGAAAGAGAAGAAGAAGTAAAACAAGGAGGAGGAGGAGGAGGAGAAGGAGAAGGAAGAGGAGAGGAAGAAGAAAAGAAGAAGGACAAGGAGAAGAAGGAAGAAGGAGGAAGAAGGAGAAGGAGGAGCTCCTTCTCCTTCTTCTCCTCCTTCTTCTCCTTCTTCTTATCCTCCTCCCTCTCCTTCTTCGTCTTCTCCTCTTCTTCTTCTTCCTTCCTTTCATTTTTCCTCTTTCTTCTCGTCTTGTCCCCTTCTTTGGGCTAAATTGGCTAAGAATGCCTTTTTGGAGCTAATTATGTCATTTCGAGGATAATTAGCTAAGTATAGGTCATTTTTTATTAAATAGGTCATTTTGGAGCTAACTAAGCTAATTATGTCATTTAGATGGATAATTAGCCAATTTAGCCTTTCTTGGATGAGTCTAAGCTACGTAGAAGAAGAGAAAGATAAGAAGAAGTAAAAGAAGGAGGAGGAGGAGGAGGAGGAGGAGAAGTAGAAGGAGAGGAGAAGAAGAAGAAAAGAATAAGGAGAAGGAGAAGGAGGAAGAAGGAGGAAGAAGAAGGAGAAGGAGGAGCTCCTTCTCCTTCTTCTCCTCCTTCTCCTTCTTCTTATCCCCCTCCCTCTCCTTCTTCTTCTTCCCCTCTTTTTCTTCTTCCTTCCATTCATTTTTCCTCTTTCTTCTCCTCTTATCCCCTTCTTCGGGCTAAATTGGCTAAGAATGCCTTTTTGGAGCTAATTATGTCATTTCGAGGATAATTAGCTAAGTATAGGTCATTTTTATTAAATAGGTCATTTTGGAGCTAACTAAGCTAATTATGTCATTTAGATGGATAATTAGCCAATTTAGCCTTTCTTGGATGAGTCTAAGCTACGTAGAAGAAGAGAAAGAGAAGAAGAAGTAAAAGAAGGAGGAGGAGGAGAAGAAGGAGAAGGAGAGGAGAAGAAGAAGAAAAGAAGAAGGAGAAGGAGAAGGAGGAAGAAGGAGGAAGAAGGAGAAGGAGGAGCTGCTTCTCCTTCTTCTCCTCCTTCTCCTTCTTCTTATCCTCCTCCCTCTCCTTCTTATTCTTCTCCTCTTCTTCTTCTTCCTTCCTTTTATTTTTCCTCTTTCTTCTCCTCTTCTCCCCTTCTTCGGGCTAAATTGGCTAGGAATGCCTTTTTGGAGATAATTATGTCATTTCGAGGATAATTAGCTAAGTATAGGTCATTTTTTATTAAATAGGTCATTTTGGAGCTAACTAAGCTAATTATGTCATTTAGATGGATAATTAGCCAATTTAGCCTTTCTTGGATGAGTCTAAGCTACGTAGAAGAAGAGAAAGAGAAGAAGAAGTAAAAGAAGGAGGAGGAGGAGGAGGAGGAGAAGGAGAAGGAAGAGGAGAAGAAGAAGAAAAGAAGAAGGAGAAGGAGAAGGAGGAAGAAGGAGGAAGAAGAAGGAGAAGGAGGAGCTCCTTCTCCTTCTTCTCCTTCTTCTTATCCTCCTCCCTCTCCTTCTTCTTCTTCTCCTCTTCTTCTTCTTCCTTCCTTTCATTTTTCCTCTTTCTTCTCGTCTTGTCCCCTTCTTCGGGCTAAATTGGCTAAGAATGCCTTTTTGGAGCTAATTATGTCATTTCGAGGATAATTAGCGAAGTATAGGTCATTTTTTATTAAATAGGTCATTATGGAGCTAACTAAGCTAATTATGTCATTTAGATGGATAATTAGCCAATTTAGCCTTTCTTGGATGAGTCTAAGCTACATAGAAGAAGAGAAAGAGAAGAAGAAGTAAAAGAAGGAGGACGAGGAGGAGGAGGAGAAGTAGAAGCAGAGGAGAAAAAGAAGAAAACAATAAGGAGAAGGAGAAGGAGGAAGAAGGAGGAAGAAGAAGGAGAAGGAGGAGATCCTTCTCCTTCTTCTTATCCTCCTCCCTCTCCTTCTTCTTCTCCTCTTCTTCTTCTTCCTTCCTTTCATTTTTCCTCTTTCTTCTCCTCTAATCCCCTTCTACGGGCTAAATTGGCTAAGATTGCCTTTTTGGAGCTAATTATGTAATTTCGAGGATAATTAGCTAAGTATAGGTCATTTTTTATTAAATAGGTCATTTTGGAGCTAACTAAGGTAATTATGTCATTTAGATGGATAATTAGCCAATTTAGCCTTTCTTGGATGATTCTAAGCTACATAGAAGAAGAGAAAGAGAAGAAGAAGTAAAAGAAGGAGGAGGAGGAGAAGAAGGAGAAGGAGAAGGAAGAGGAGAAGAATAAGAAAATAAGAAGGAGAAGGAGAAGGAGGAAGGAGGGAGATGAAGGAGAAGGAGGAGCTCCTTCTCCTTATTCTCCTTCTTCTTATCCTCCTCCCTCTCCTTCTTCTTCTTCTCCTCTTCTTCTTCTTCCTTCCTTTCATTTTTCCTCTTTCTTCTCGTCTTGTCCCCTTCTTCGGGCTAAATTGGCTAAGAATGCCTTTTTGGAGCTAACTATGTCATTTCGAGGATAATTAGCTAAGTATAGGTCATTTTTTATTAAATAGGTCATTTTGGAGCTAACTAAGCTAATTATGTCATTTAGATGGATAATTAGCCAATTTAGCCTTTCTTGGATGAGTCTAAGCTACGTAGAAGAAGAGAAAGAGAAGAAGAAGTAAAAGAAGGAGGAGGAGGAGGAGGAGAAGGAGAAGGAAGAGGAGAAGAAGAAGAAAAGAAGAAAGAGAAGGAGAAGGAGGAAGAAGGAGGAAGAAGAAGGAGAAGGAGGAGCTCCTTCTCCTTCTTCTCCTCCTTCTTCTCCTTCTTCTTATCCTCCTCCCTCTCCTTCTTCTTCTTCTCCTCTTCTTCTTCTTCCTTCCTTTCATTTTTCCTCTTTCTTCTCGTCTTGTCCCCTTCTTCGGGCTAAATTGGCTCAGAATGCCTTTTTGGAGCTAATTATATCATTTTGAGGATAAATAGCTAAGTATAGGTCATTTTTTATTAAATAGGACATTTTGGAGCTAACTAAGCTAATTATGTCATTTAGATGGATAATTAGCCAATTTAGCCTTTCTTGGATGAGTCTAAGCTACGTAGAAGAAGAGAAAGAGAAGAAGAAGTAAAAGAAGGAGGACGAGGAGGAGGAGGAGAAGTAGAAGGAGAGGAGAAGAAGAAGAAAAGAATAAGGAGAAGGAGAAGGAGGAAGAAGGAGGAAGAAGAAGGATAAGGAGGAGATCCTTCTCCTTCTTCTTATCCTCCTCCCTCTCCTTCTTCTTCTTCTCCTCTTCTTCTTCTTCCTTCCTTTCATTTTTCCTCTTTCTTCTCCTCTTATCCCCTTCTTCGGGCTAAATTGGCTAAGATTGCCTTTTTGGAGCTAATTATGTAATTTCGAGGATAATTAGCTAAGTATAGGTCATTTTTTATTAAATAGGTCATTTTGGAGCTAACTAAGCTAATTATGTCGTTTAGATGGATAATTAGCCAATTTAGCCTTTCTTGGACGATTCTAAGCTACATAGAAGAAGAGAAAGAGAAGAAGAAGTAAAAGAAGGAGGAGGAGGAGAAGAAGGAGAAGGATAAGGAAGAGGAGAAGAAGAAGAAAATAAGAAGGAGAAGGAGAAGGAGGAAGGAGGAAGAAGAAGGAGAAGGAGGAGCTCTTTCTCCTTCTTCTCCTCCTTCTTCTCCTTCTTCTTATCATCCTCCCTCTCCTTCTTCTTCTTCTCCTCTTCTTCTTCTTCCTTCCTTTCATTTTTCCTCTTTCTTCTCGTCTTGTCCCCTTCTTCGGGCTAAATTGGCTAAGAATGCCTTTTTGGAGCTAACTATGTCATTTCGAGGATAATTAGCTAAGTATAGGTCATTTTTTATTAAATAGCTCATTTTGGAGCTAACTAAGCTAACTATGTCATTTAGATGGATAATTAGCCAATTTAGCCTTTCTTGGATGAGTCTAAGCTACGTAGAAGAAGAGAAAGAGAAGAAGAAGTAAAAGAAGGAGGAGGAGGAGGAGGAGGAGGAGAACGAGAAGGAAGAGGAGAAGAAGAAGAAAAGAAGAAGGAGAAGGAGAAGGAGGAAGAAGGAGGAAGAAGAAGGAGAAGGAGGAGCTCCTTCTCCTTCTTCTCCTCCTTCTCCTTCTTCTTATCCTCCTCCCTCTCCTTCTTCTTCTTCTCCTCTTCTTCTTCTTCCTTCCTTCCATTTTTCCTCTTTCTTCTCGTCTTGTCCCCTTCTTCGGGCTAAATTGGCTAAGAATGCCTTTTTGGAGCTAATTATGTCATTTTGAGGATAATTAGCTAAGTATAGGTCATTTTTTATTAAATAGGACATTTTGGAGCTAACTAAGCTAATTATGTCATTTAGATGGATAATTAGCCAATTTAGCCTTTCTTGGATGAGTCTAAGCTACGTAGAAGAAGAGAAAGAGAAGAAGAAGTAAAAGAAGGAGGACGAGGAGGAGGAGGAGAAGTAGAAGGAGAGGAGAAGAAGAAGAAAAGAATAAGGAGAAGGAGAAGGAGGAAGAAGGAGGAAGAAGAAGGATAAGGAGGAGATCCTTCTCCTTCTTCTTATCCTCCTCCCTCTCCTTCTTCTTCTTCTCCTCTTCTTCTTCTTCCTTCCTTTCATTTTTCCTCCTTCTTCTCCTCTTATCCCCTTCTTCGGGCTAAATTGGCTAAGATTGCCTTTTTGGATCTAATTATGTAATTTCGAGGATAATTAGCTAAGTATAGGTCATTTTTTATTAAATAGGTCATTTTGGAGCTAACTAAGCTAATTATGTCGTTTAGATGGATAATTAGCCAATTTAGCCTTTCTTGGACGATTCTAAGCTACATAGAAGAAGAGAAAGAGAAGAAGAAGTAAAAGAAGGAGGAGGAGGAGAAGAAGGAGAAGGAGAAGGAAGAGGAGAAGAAGAAGAAAATAAGAAGGAGAAGGAGAAGGAGGAAGGAGGAAGAAGAAGGAGAAGGAGGAGCTCTTTCTCCTTCTTCTCCTCCTTCTTCTCCTTCTTCTTATCCTCCTCCCTCTCCTTCTTCTTCTTCTCCTCTTCTTCTTCTTCCTTCCTTTCATTTTTCCTCTTTCTTCTCGTCTTGTCCCCTTCTTCGGGCTAAATTGGCTAAGAATGCCTTTTTGGAGCTAACTATGTCATTTCGAGGATAATTAACTAAGTATAGGTCATTTTTTATTAAATAGCTCATTTTGGAGCTAACTAAGCTAATTATGTCATTTAGATGGATAATTAGCCAATTTAGCCTTTCTTGGATGAGTCTAAGCTACGTAGAAGAAGAGAAAGAGAAGAAGAAGTAAAAGAAGGAGGAGGAGGAGGAGGAGGAGAAGGAGAAGGAAGAGGAGAAGAAGAAGAAAACAAGAAGGAGAAGGAGAAGGAGGCAGAAGGAGGAAGAAGAAGGAGAAGGAGGAGCTCCTTCTCCTTCTTCTCCTCCTTCTCCTTCTTCTTATCCTCCTCCCTCTCCTTCTTCTTCTTCTCCTCTTCTTCTTCTTCCTTCCTTCCATTTTTCCTCTTTCTTCTCGTCTTGTCCCCTTCTTCAGGCTAAATTGGCTAAGAATGCCTTTTTGGAGCTAATTATGTCATTTTGAGGATAATTAGCTAAGTATAGGTCATTTTTTATTAAATAGGTCATTTTGGAGCTAACTAAGCTAATTATGTCGTTTAGATGGATAAGTAGCCAATTTAGCCTTTCTTGGATGATTCTAAGCTACATAGAAGAAGAGAAAGAGAAGAAGAAGTAAAAGAAGGAGGAGGAGGAGAAGAAGGAGAAGGAGAAGGAAGAGGAGAAGAAGAAGAAAATAAGAAGGAGAAGGAGAAGGAGGAAGGAGGAAGAAGAAGGAGAAGGAGGAGCTCCTTCTCCTTCTTATCCTCCTCCCTCTCCTTCTTCTTCTTCTCCTCTTCTTCTTCTTCCTTCCTTTCATTTTTCCTCTTTCTTCTCCTCATATCCCCTTCTTCGGGCTAAATTGGCTAAGATTGCCTTTTTGGAGCTAATTATGTAATTTCGAGGATAATTAGCTAAGTATAGGTCATTTTTTATTAAATAGGTCATTTTGGAGCTAACTAAGCTAATTATGTCGTTTAGATGGATAAGTAGCCAATTTAGCCTTTCTTGGATGATTCTAAGCTACATAGAAGAAGAGAAAGAGAAGAAGAAGTAAAAGAAGGAGGAGGAGGAGAAGAAGCAGAAGGAGAAGGAAGAGGAGAAGAAGAAGAAAATAAGAAGGAGAAGGAGAAGGAGGAAGGAGGAAGAAGAAGGAGAAGGAGGAGCTCCTTCTCCTTCTTCTCCTCCTTCTTCTCCTTCTTCTTATCCTCCTCCCTCTCCTTCTTCTTCTTCTCCTCTTCTTCTTCTTCCTTCCTTTCATTTTTCCTCTTTCTTCTCGTCTTGTCCCCTTCTTCGGGCTAAATTGGCTAAGAATGCCTTTTTGGAGCTAACTATGTCATTTCGAGGATAATTAGCTAAGTATAGGTCAGTTTTATTAAATAGGTCATTTTGGAGCTAACTAAGCTAATTATGTCATTTAGATGGATAATTAGCCAATTTAGCCTTTCTTGGATGAGTCTAAGCTACGTAGAAGAAGAGAAAGAGATGAAGAAGTAAAAGAAGGAGGAGGAGGAGGAGGAGGAGGAGAAGGAGAAGGAAGAGGAGAAGAAGAAGAAAAGAAGAAGGAGAAGGAGGAAGGAGGAAGAAGAAGGAGAAGGAGGAGCTCCTTCTCCTTCTTCTCCTCCTTCTTCTCCTTCTTCTTATCCTCCTCCCTGTCCTTCTTATTCTTCTCCTCTTCTTCTTCCTTCCTTCCTTTCATTTTTCCTCTTTCTTCTCGTCTTGTGCCCTTCTTCGGGCTAAATTG
Source organism: Hordeum vulgare subsp. vulgare (assembly GCF_904849725.1). NCBI lineage: Eukaryota > Viridiplantae > Streptophyta > Magnoliopsida > Poales > Poaceae > Hordeum > Hordeum vulgare. Next base: position 93,447,817 of record NC_058521.1, on the reverse strand, counting down.
GCTAAGAATGCCTTTTTGGAGCTAATTATGTCATTTCGAGGATGATTAGCTAAGTATAGGTCATTTTTTATTAAATAGGTCATTTTGGAGCTAACTAAGCTAATTATGTCATTTAGATGGATAATTAGCCAATTTAGCCTTTCTTGGATGAGTCTAAGCTACGTAGAAGAAGAGAAAGAGAAGAAGAAGTAAAAGAAGGAGGAGGAGGAGGAGGAGGAGAAGGAGAAGGAAGAGGAGAAGAAGAAGAAAAGAAGAAGGAGAAGGAGATGGAGGAAGAAGGAGGAAGAAGAAGGAGAAGGAGGAGCTCCTTCTCCTTCTTCTCCTCCTTCTTCTCCTTCTTCTTATCCTCCTCCCTCTCCTTCTTCTTCTTCTCCTCTTCTTCTTCTTCCTTCCTTTCATTTTTCCTCTTTCTTCTCGTCTTGTCCCCTTCTTCGGGCTAAATTGGCTAAGAATGCCTTTTTGGAGCTAATTATGTCATTTCGAGGATAATTAGCTAAGTATAGGTCATTTTTTATTAAATAGGTCATTTTGGAGCTAACTAAGCTAATTATGTCATTTAGATGGATAATTAGCCAATTTAGCCTTTCTTGGATGAGTCTAAGCTACGTAGAAGAAGAGAAAGAGAAGAAGAATAAAATAAGGAGGACGAGGAGGAGGAGGAGAAGTAGAAGGAGAGGAGAAGAAGAAGAAAAGAATAAGGAGAAGGAGAAGGAGGAAGAAGGAGGAAGAAGAAGGAGAAGGAGGAGATCCTTCTCCTTCTTCTTATCCTCCTCCCTCTCCTTCTTCTTCTTCTCCTCTTCTTCTTCTTCCTTCCTTTCATTTTTCCTCTTTCTTCTCCTCTTATCCCCTTCTTCGGGCTAAATTGGCTAAGATTGCCTTTTTGGAGCTAATTTTGTAATTTCGAGGATAATTAGCTAAGTATAGGTCATTTTTTATTAAATAGGTCATTTTGGAGCTAACTAAGCTAATTATGTCGTTTAGATGGATCATTAGGCAATTTAGCCTTTCTTGGATGATTCTAAGCTACATAGAAGAAGAGAAAGAGAAGAAGAATTAAAAGAAGGAGGAGGAGGAGAAGAAGGAGAAGTAGAAGGAAGAGCAGAAGAAGAACAAAATGAGAAGGAGAAGGAGAAGGAGGAAGGAGGAATAAGAAGGAGAAGGAGGAGCTCCTTCTCCTTCTTCTCCTCCTTCTTCTCCTTCTTCTTATCCTCCTCCCTCTCATTCTTCTTCTTCTCCTCTTCTTCTTCTTCCTTCCTTTCATTTTTCCTCTTTCTTCTCGTCTTGTCCCCTTCTTCGGGCTAAATTGGCTAAGAATGCCTTTTTGGAGCTAACTATGTCATTTCGAGGATAATTAGCTAAGTATAGGTCATTTTTTATTAAATAGGTCATTTTGGAGCTAACTAAGCTAATTATGTCATTTAGATGGATAATTAGCCAATTTAGCCTTTCTTGGATGAATCTAAGCTACATAGAAGAAGAGAAAGAGAAGAAGAAGTAAAAGAAGGAGGAGGAGGAGGAGGAGGAGGAGAAGGAGAAGGAAGAGGAGAAGAAGAAGAAAAGAAGAAGGAGAAGGAGAAGGAGGAAGAAGGAGGAAGAAGAAGGAGAAGGAGGAGCTCCTTCTCCTTCTTCTCCTCCTTCTTCTCCTTCTTCTTATCCTCCTCCCTCTCCTTCTTCTTCTTCTCCTCTTCTTCTTCTTCCTTCCTTTCATTTTTCCTCTTTCTTCTCCTCTTATCCCCTTCTTCGGGCTAAATTGGCTAAGATTGCCTTTTTGGAGCTAATTATGTAATTTCGAGGATAATTAGCTAAGTATAGGTCATTTTTTATTAAATAGGTCATTTTGGAGCTAACTAAGCTAATTATGTCGTTTAGATGGATAATTAGCCAATTTAGCCTTTCTTGGATGATTCTAAGCTACATAGAAGAAGAGAAAGAGAAGAAGAAGTAAAAGAAGGAGGAGGAGGAGAAGAAGGAGAAGGAGAAGGAAGAGGAGAAGAAGAAGAAAATAAGAAGGAGAAGGAGAAGGAGGAAGGAGGAAGAAGAAGGAGAAGGAGGAGATCCTTCTCCTTCTTCTCCTCCTTCTTCTCCTTCTTCTTATCCTCCTCCCTCTCCTTCTTCTTCTTCTCCTCTTCTTCTTCTTCCTTCCTTTCATTTTTCCTCTTTCTTCTCGTCTTGTCCCCTTCTTCGGGCTAAGTTGGCTAAGAATGCCTTTTTGGAGCTAACTATGTCATTTCGAGGATAATTAGCTAAGTATAGGTCATTTTTATTAAATAGGTCATTTTGGAGCTAACTAAGCTAATTATGTCATCTAGATGGATAATTAGCCAATTTAGCCTTTCTTGGATGAGTCTAAGCTACGTAGAAGAAGAGAAAGAGAAGAAGAAGTAAAAGAAGGAGGAGGAGGAGGAGGAGGAGGAGAAGGAGAAGGAAGAGGAGAAGAAGAAGAAAAGAAGAAGGAGAAGGAGGAAGGAGGAAGAAGAAGGAGAAGGAGGAGCTCCTTCTCCTTCTTCTCCTCCTTCTTCTCCTTCTTCTTATCCTCCTCCCTGTCCTTCTTATTCTTCTCCTCTTCTTCTTCCTTCCTTCCTTTCATTTTTCCTCTTTCTTCTCGTCTTGTCCCCTTCTTCGGGCTAAATTGGCTAAGAATGCCTTTTTGGAGCTAATTATGTCATTTCGAGGACAATTAGCTAAGTATAGGTCATTTTTTATTAAATAGGTCATTTTGGAGCTAACTAAGCTAATTATGTCATTTAGATGGACAATTAGCCAATTTAGCCTTTCTTGGATGAGTCTAAGTTACGTAGAAGAAGAGAAAGAGAAGAAGAAGTAAAAGAAGGAGGAGGAGGAGGAGGAGGAGGAGAAGGAGAAGGAAGAGGAGAAGAAGAAGAAAAGAAGAAGGAGAAGGAGAAGGAGGAAGAAGGAGGAAGAAGAAGGAGCAGGAGGAGCTCCTTCTCCTTCTTCTCCTCCTTCTTCTCCTTCTTCTTATTCTCCTCCCTCTCCTTCTTCTTCTTCTCCTCTTCTTCTTCTTCCTTCCTTTCATTTTTCCTCTTTCTTCTCGTCTTGTCCCCTTCTTCGGGCTAAATTGGCTAAGAATGCCTTTTTGGAGCTAATTATGTCATTTCGAGGATAATTAGCAAAGTATAGGTCAATTTTTATTAAATAGGTCATTTTGGATCTAACTAAGCTAATTATGTCATTTAGATGGATAATTAGCCAATTTAGCCTTTCTTGGATGAGTCTAAGCTACGTAGAAGAAGAGAAAGAGAAGAAGAAGTAAAAGAAGGAGGACGAGGAGGAGGAGGAGAAGTACAAGGAGAGGAGAAGAAGAAGAAAAGAATAAGGAGAAGGAGAAGGAGGAAGAAGGAGGAAGAAGAAGGAGAAGGAGGAGATCCTTCTCCTTCTTCTTATCCTCCTCCCTCTCCTTCTTCTTCTTCTCCTCTTCTTCTTCTTCCTTCCTTTCATTTTTCCTCTTTCTTCTCCTCTTATCCCCTTCTTCGGGCTAAATTGGCTAAGAATGCCTTTTTGGAGCTAATTATGTAATTTCGAGGATAATTAGCTAAGTATAGGTCATTTTTTATTAAATAGGTCATTTTGGAGCTAACTAAGCTAATTATGTCATTTAGATGGATAATTAGCCAATTTAGCCTTCTTGGATGAGTCTAAGCTACGTAGAAGAAGAGAAAGAGAAGAAGAAGTAAAAGAAGGAGGAGGAGGAGGAGGAGGAGGAGGAGGAGAAGGAGAAGGAAGAGGAGAAGAAGAAGAAAAGAAGAAGGAGAAGGAGAAGGAGGAAGAAGGAGGAAGAAGAAGGAGAAGGAGGAGCTCCTTCTCCTTCTTCTCCTCCTTCTTCTCCTTCTTCTTATCCTCCTCCCTCTCCTTCTTCTTCTTCTCCTCTTCTTCTTCTTCCTTCCTTTCATTTTTCCTCTTTCTTCTCGTCTTGTCCCCTTCTTCGGGCTAAATTGGCTAAGAATGCCTTTTTGGAGCTAATTATGTCATTTCGAGGATAATTAGCTAAGTATAGGTCATTTTTTATTAAATAGGTCATTTGGAGCTAACTAAGCTAATTATGTCATTTAGATGGATAATTAGCCAATTTAGCCTTTCTTGGATGAGTCTAAGCTACGTAGAAGAAGAGAAAGAGAAGAAGAATAAAAGAAGGAGGACGAGGAGGAGGAGGAGAAGTAGAAGGAGAGGAGAAGAAGAAGAAAAGAATAAGGAGAAGGAGAAGGAGGAAGAAGGAGGAAGAAGAAGGAGAAGGAGGAGATCCTTCTCCTTCTTCTTATCCTCCTCCCTCTCCTTCTTCTTCTTCTCCTCTTCTTCTTCTTCCTTCCTTTCATTTTTCCTCTTTCTTCTCCTCTTATCCCCTTCTTCGGGCTAAATTGGCTAAGATTGCCTTTTTGGAGCTAATTATGTAATTTCGAGGATAATTAGCTAAGTATAGGTCATTTTTTATTAAATAGGTCATTTTGGAGCTAACTAAGCTAATTATGTCGTTTAGATGGATAATTAGCCAATCTAGCCTTTCTTGGATGATTCTAAGCTACATAGAAGAAGAGAAAGAGAAGAAGAAGTAAAAGAAGGAGGAGGAGGAGAAGAAGGAGAAGGAGAAGGAAGAGGAGAAGAAGAAGAAAATAAGGAGAAGGAGAAGGAGGAAGGAGGAATAAGAAGGAGAAGGAGGAGCTCCTTCTCCTTCTTCTCCTCCTTCTTCTCCTTCTTCTTATCCTCCTCCCTCTCCTTCTTCTTCTTGTCCTCTTCTTCTTCTTCCTTCCTTTCATTTTTCCTCTTTCTTCTCGTCTTGTCCCCTTCTTCGGGCTAAATTGGCTAAGAATGCCTTTTTGGTGCTAACTATGTCATTTCGAGGATAATTAGCTAAGTATAGGTCATTTTTTATTAAATAGGTCATTTTGGAGCTAACTAAGCTAACTATGTCATTTAGATGGATAATTAGCCAATTTAGCCTTTCTTGGATGAGTCTAAGCTACGTAGAAGAAGAGAAAGAGAATAAGAAGTAAAAGAAGGAGGAGGAGGAGGAGGAGGAGGAGAAGGAGAAGAAAAGAAGAAGGAGAAGGAGAAGGAGGAAGAAGGAGGAAGAAGAAGGAGAAGGAGGAGCTCCTTCTCCTTCTTCTCCTCCTTCTTCTCCTTCTTCTTATCCTCCTCCCTCTCCTTCTTCTTCTTCTCCTCTTCTTCTTCTTCCTTCCTTTCATTTTTCCTCTTTCTTCTCGTCTTGTCCCCTTCTTCGGGCTAAATTGGCTAAGAATGCTTTTTTGGAGCTAATTATGTCATTTCGAGGATAATTAGCTAAGTATAGGTCATTTTTTATTAAATAGGTCATTTTGGAGCTAACTAAGCTAATTATGTCATTTAGATGGATAATTAGCCAATTTAGCCTTTCTTGGATGAGTCTAAGCTACGTAGAAGAAGAGAAAGAGAAGAAGAAGTAAAAGAAGGAGGACGAGGAGGAGGAGGAGAAGTAGAAGGAGAGGAGAAGAAGAAGAAAAGAATAAGGAGAAGGAGAAGGAGGAAGAAGGAGGAAGAAGAAGGAGAAGGAGGAGATCCTTCTCCTTCTTCTTATCCTCCTCCCTCTCCTTCTTCTTCTTCTCCTCTTCTTCTTCTTCCTTCCTTTCATTTTTCCTCTTTCTTCTCGTCTTGTCCCCTTCTTCGGGCTAAATTGGCTAAGAATGCCTTTTTGGAGCTAATTATGTCATTTCGAGGATAATTAGCTAAGTATAGGTCATTTTTTATTAAATAGATCATTTGGAGCTAACTAAGCTAATTATGTCATTTAGATGGATAATTAGCCAATTTAGCCTTTCTTGGATGAGTCTAAGCTACGTAGAAGAAGAGAAAGAGAAGAAGAATAAAAGAAGGAGGACGAGGAGGAGGAGGAGAAGTAGAAGGAGAGGAGAAGAAGAAGAAAAGAATAAGGAGAAGGAGAAGGAGGAAGAAGGAGGAAGAAGAAGGAGAAGGAGGAGATCCTTCTCCTTCTTCTTATCCTCCTCCCTCTCCTTCTCTTCTTCTCCTCTTCTTCTTCTTCCTTCCTTTCATTTTTCCGCTTTCTTCTCCTCTTATCCCCTTCTTCGGGCTAAATTGGCTAAGATTGCCTTTTTGGAGCTAATTTTGTAATTTCGAGGATAATTAGCTAAGTATAGGTCATTTTTTATTAAATAGGTCATTTTGGAGCTAACTAAGCTAATTATGTCGTTTAGATGGATCATTAGGCAATTTAGCCTTTCTTGGATGATTCTAAGCTACATAGAAGAAGAGAAAGAGAAGAAGAATTAAAAGAAGGAGGAGGAGGAGAAGAAGGAGAAGGAGAAGGAAGAGGAGAAGAAGAACAAAATAAGAAGGAGAAGGAGAAGGAGGAAGGAGGAATAAGAAGGAGAAGGAGGAGCTCCTTCTCCTTCTTCTCCTCCTTCTTCTCCTTCTTCTTATCCTCCTCCCTCTCATTCTTCTTCTTCTCCTCTTCTTCTTCTTCCTTCCTTTCATTTTTCCTCTTTCTTCTCGTCTTGTCCCCTTCTTCGGGCTAAATTGGCTAAGAATGCATTTTTGGAGCTAACTATGTCATTTCGAGGATAATTAGCTAAGTATAGGTCATTTTTTATTAAATAGGTCATTTTGGAGCTAACTAAGCTAATTATGTCATTTAGATGGATAATTAGCCAATTTAGCCTTTCTTGGATGAGTCTAAGCTACGTAGAAGAAGAGAAAGAGAAGAAGAAGTAAAAGAAGGAGGAGGAGGAGGAGGAGGAGGAGAAGGAGAAGGAAGAGGAGAAGAAGAAGAAAAGAAGAAGGAGAAGGAGAAGGAGGAAGAAGGAGGAAGAAGAAGGAGAAGGAGGAGCTCCTTCTCCTTCTTCTCCTCCTTCTTCTCCTTCTTCTTATCCTCCTCCCTCTCCTTCTTCTTCGTCTCCTCTTCTTCTTCTTCCTTCCTTTCATTTTTCCTCTTTCTTCTCGTCTTGTCCCCTTCTTCGGGCTAAATTGGCTAAGAATGCCTTTTTGGAGCTAATTATGTCATTTCGAGGATAATTAGCTAAGTATAGGTCATTTTTTACTAAATAGGTCATTTTGGAGCTAACTAAGCTAATTATGTCATTTAGATGGATAATTAGCCAATTTAGCTTTTCTTGGATGAGTCTAAGCTACGTAGAAGAAGAGAAAGAGAAGAAGAAGTAAAAGAAGGAGGACGAGGAGGAGGAGGAGAAGTAGAAGGAGAGGAGAAGAAGAAGAAAAGAATAAGGAGAAGGAGAAGGAGGAAGAAGGAGGAAGAAGAAGGAGAAGGAGGAGATCCTTCTCCTTCTTCTTATCCTCCTCCCTCTCCTTCTTCTTCTTCTCCTCTTCTTCTTCTTCCTTCCTTTCATTTTTCCTCTTTCTTCTCCTCTTATCCCCTTCTTCGGGCTAAATTGGCTAAGAATGCCTTTTTGGAGCTAATTATGTAATTTCGAGGATAATTAGCTAAGTATAGGTCATTTTTTATTAAATAGGTCATTTTGGAGCTAACTAAGCTAATTATGTCGTTTAGATGGATAATTAGCCAATTTAGCCTTTCTTGGATGATTCTAAGCTACATAGAAGAAGAGAAAGAGAAGAAGAAGTAAAAGAAGGAGGAGGAGGAGAAGAAGGAGAAGGAGAAGGAAGAGGAGAAGAAGAAGAAAATAAGGAGAAGGAGAAGGAGGAAGGAGGAATAAGAAGGAGAAGGAGGAGCTCCTTCTCCTTCTTCTCCTCCTTCTTCTCCTTCTTCTTATCCTCCTCCCTCTCCTTCTTCTTCTTGTCCTCTTCTTCTTCTTCCTTCCTTTCATTTTTCCTCTTTCTTCTCGTCTTGTCCCCTTCTTCGGGCTAAATTGGCTAAGAATGCCTTTTTGGAGCTAACTATGTCATTTCGAGGATAATTAGCTAAGTATAGGTCATTTTTTATTAAATAGGTCATTTTGGAGCTAACTAAGCTAACTATGTCATTTAGATGGATAATTAGCCAATTTAGCCTTTCTTGGATGAGTCTAAGCTACGTAGAAGAAGAGAAAGAGAATAAGAAGTAAAAGAAGGAGGAGGAGGAGGAGGAGGAGGAGAAGGAGAAGTAAGAGGAGAAGAAGAAGAAAAGAAGAAGGAGAAGGAGAAGGAGGAAGAAGGAGGAAGAAGAAGGAGAAGGAGGAGCTCCTTCTCCTTCTTCTCCTCCTTCTTCTCCTTCTTCTTATCCTCCTCCCTCTCCTTCTTCTTCTTCTCCTCTTCTTCTTCTTCCTTCCTTTCATTTTTCCTCTTTCTTCTCGTCTTGTCCCCTTCTTCGGGCTAAATTGGCTAAGAATGCTTTTTTGGAGCTAATTATGTCATTTCGAGGATAATTAGCTAAGTATAGGTCATTTTTTATTAAATAGGTCATTTTGGAGCTAACTAAGCTAATTATGTCATTTAGATGGATAATTAGCCAATTTAGCCTTTCTTGGATGAGTCTAAGCTACGTAGAAGAAGAGAAAGAGAAGAAGAAGTAAAAGAAGGAGGACGAGGAGGAGGAGGAGAAGTAGAAGGAGAGGAGAAGAAGAAGAAAAGAATAAGGAGAAGGAGAAGGAGGAAGAAGGAGGAAGAAGAAGGAGAAGGAGGAGATCCTTCTCCTTCTTCTTATCCTCCTCCCTCTCCTTCTTCTTCTTCTCCTCTTCTTCTTCTTCCTTCCTTTCATTTTTCCTCTTTCTTCTCCTCTTATCCCCTTCTTCGGGCTAAATTGGCTAAGAATGCCTTTTTGGAGCTAATTATGTAATTTCGAGGATAATTAGCTAAGTATAGGTCATTTTTTATTAAATAGGTCATTTTGGAGCTAACTAAGCTAATTATGTCGTTTAGATGGATAATTAGCCAATTTAGCCTTTCTTGGATGATTCTAAGCTACGTAGAAGAAGACAAAGAGAAGAAGAAGTAAAAGAAGGAGGAGGAGGAGAAGAAGGAGAAGGAGAGGAGAAGAAGAAGAAAAGAAGAAGGAGAAGGAGAAGTAGGAAGACGGAGGAAGAAGAAGGAGAAGGAGGAGCTCCTTCTCCTTCTTCTCCTCCTTCTCCTTCTTCTTATCCTCCTCCCTCTCCTTCTTCTTCTTCTCCTCTTCTTCTTCTTCCTTCCTATCATTTTTCCTATTTCTTCTCCTCTTGTCCCCTTCTTCGGGCTAAATTGGCTAAGAATGCCTTTTTGGAGATAATTATGTCATTTCGATGATAATTAGCTAAGTATAGGTCATTTTTTATTAAATAGGTCATTTTGGAGCTAACTAAGCTAATTATGTCATTTAGATGGATAATTAGCCAATTTAGCCTTTCTTGGATGAGTCTAAGCTACGTAGAAGAAGAGAAAGAGAAGAAGAAGTAAAACAAGGAGGAGGAGGAGGAGGAGGAGAAGGAGAAGGAAGAGGAGAAGAAGAAGAAAAGAAGAAGGAGAAGGAGAAGGAGGAAGAAGGAGGAAGAAGGAGAAGGAGGAGCTCCTTCTCCTTCTTATCCTCCTTCTTCTCCTTCTTCTTATCCTCCTCCCTCTCCTTCTTCGTCTTCTCCTCTTCTTTTTCTTCCTTCCTTTCATTTTTTCTCTTTCTTCTCGTCTTGTCCCCTTCTTTGGGCTAAATTGGCCAAGAATGCCTTTTTGGAGCTAATTATGTCATTTCGAGGATAATTAGCTAAGTATAGGTTATTTTTTATTAAATAGGTCATTTTGGAGCTAACTAAGCTAATTATGTCATTTAGATGGATAATTAGCCAATTTAGCCTTTCTTGGATGAGTCTAAGCTACGTAGAAGACGAGAAAGATAAGAAGAAGTAAAAGAAGGAGGAGGAGGAGGAGGAGGAGGAGAAGTAGAAGGAGAGGAGAAGAAGAAGAAAAGAATAAGGAGAAGGAGAAGGAGGAAGAAGGAGGAAGAAGAAGGAGAAGGAGGAGCTCCTTCTCCTTCTTCTCCTCCTTCTCCTTCTTCTTATCCTCCTCCCTCTCCTTCTTATTCTTCTCCTCTTCTTCTTCCTTCCTTCCTTTTATTTTTCCACTTTCTTCTCCTCTTGTCCCCTTCTTCGGGCTAAATTGGCTAGGAATGCCTTTTTGGAGATAATTATGTCATTTCGAGGATAATTAGCTAATTATAGGTCATTTTTTATTAAATAGGTCATTTTGGAGCTAACTAAGCTAATTCTGTCATTTAGATGGATAATTAGCCAATTTAGCCTTTCTTGGATGAGTCTAAGCTACGTAGAAGAAGAGAAAGAGAAGAAGAAGTAAAACAAGGAGGAGGAGGAGGAGGAGAAGGAGAAGGAAGAGGAGAAGAAGAAGAAAAGAAGAAGGAGAAGGAGAAGGAGGAAGAAGGAGGAAGAAGGAGAAGGAGGAGCTCCTTCTCCTTCTTCTCCTCCTTCTTCTCCTTCTTCTTATCCTCCTCCCTCTCCTTCTTCGTCTTCTCCTCTTCTTCTTCTTCCTTCCTTTCATTTTTCCTCTTTCTTCTCGTCTTGTCCCCTTCTTTGGGCTAAATTGGCTAAGAATGCCTTTTTGGAGCTAATTATGTCATTTCGAGGATAATTAGCTAAGTATAGGTCATTTTTTATTAAATAGGTCATTTTGGAGCTAACTAAGCTAATTATGTCATTTAGATGGATAATTAGCCAATTTAGCCTTTCTTGGATGAGTCTAAGCTACGTAGAAGAAGAGAAAGAGAAGAAGAAGTAAAAGAAGGAGGAGGAGGAGGAGGAGGAGAAGTAGAAGGAGAGGAGAAGAAGAAGAAAAGAAGAAGGAGAAGGAGAAGGAGGAAGAAGGAGGAAGAAGAAGGAGGAGGAGGAGCTCCTTCTCCTTCTTCTCCTCCTTGTCCTTCTTCTTATCCTCCTCCCTCTCCTTCTTCCTTCCTTTCATTTTTCCTCTTTCTTCTCCTCTTATCCCCTTCTTCGGGCTAAATTGGCTAAGAATGCCTTTTTGGAGCTAATTATGTCATTTCAAGGATAATTAGCTAAGTATAGGTCATTTTTTATTAAATAGCTCATTTTGGAGCTAACTAAGCTAATTATGTCATTTAGATGTGTAATTAGCCAATTTAGCCTTTCTTGGATGATTCTAAGCTAGGTAGAAGAAGAGACGGAGAAGAAGAAGTAAAAGAAGGAGGAGGAGGAGAAGAAGGAGAAGGAGAGGAGAAGAAGAAGAAAAGAAGAAGGAGAAGGAGAAGGAGGAAGAAGGAGGAAGAAGAAGGAGAAGGAGGAGCTCCTTCTCCTTCTTCTCCTCCTTCTCCTTCTTCTTATCCTCCTCCCTCTCCTTCTTCTTCTTCTCCTCTTCTTCTTCTTCCTTCCTTTAATTTTTCCTCTTTCTTCTCCTCTTGTCCCCTTCTTCGGGCTAAATTGGCTAAGAATGCCTTTTTGGAGATAATTATGTCATTTCGAGGATAATTAGCTAAGTATAGGTCATTTATTTATTAAATATGTCATTTTGGAGCTAACTAAGCTAATTCTGTTATTTAGATGGATAATTAGCCAATTTAGCCTTTCTTGGATGAGTCTAAGCTACGTAAAAGAAGAGAAAGAGAAGAAGAAGTAAAACAAGAAGGAGGAGGAAGAGGAGAAGGAGAAGGAGAGGAGAAGAAGAAGAAAAGAAGAAGGAGAAGGAGAAGGAGGAAGAAGGAGGAAGAAGAAGGACAAGGAGGAGCTCCTTCTCCTTCTTCTCCTCCTTCCCCTTCTTCTTATCCTCCTCCCTCTCCTTCTTCGTCTTCTCCTCTTCTTCTTCTTCCTTCCTTTCATTTTTTCTCTTTATTCTCGTCTTGTCCCCTTCTTTGAGCTAAATTGGCTAAGAATGCCTTTTTGGAGCTAATTATGTCATTTCGAGGATAATTAGCTAAGTATAGGTCATTTTTTATTAAAAAGGTCATTTTGGAGCTAACTAAGCTAATTATGTCATTTAAATGGATAATTAGCCAATTTAGCCTTTCTTGGATGATTCTAAGCTACGTAGAAGAAGAGAAAGAGAAGAAGAAGTAAAAGAAGGAGGAGGAGGAGAAGAAGGAGAAGGAGAGGAGAAGAAGAAGAAAAGAAGTAGGAGAAGGAGAGGAGAAGAAGAAGAAAAGAAGAAGGAGAAGGGGAAGGAGGAAGAAGGAGGAAGAAGAAGGAGAAGGAGGAGCTCCTTCTCCTTCTTCTCCTCCTTCTCCTTCTTCTCCTCCTTCTCCTTCTTCTTATCCTCCTCCCTCTCCTTCTTCTTTTTCTCCTCTTCTTCTTCTTCCTTCCTTTCATTTTTCCTCTTTCTTCTCCTCTTGTCCCCTTCTTCGGGCTAAATTGGCTAAGAATGCCTCTTTGGAGAAAATTATGTCATTTCCAGGATAATTAGCTAAGTATAGGTCATTTTTTATTAAATACGTCATTTTGGAGCTAACAAAGCTAATTCTATCATTTAGATGGATAATTAGCCAATTTAGCCTTTCTTGGATGAGTCTAAGCTACGTAGAAGAAGAGAAAGAGAATAAGAAGTAAAAGGAGGAGGAGGAGGAGGAGGAGGAGGAGAAGGAGAAGGAGAGGAGAAGAAGAAGAAAAGAAGAAGGAGAAGGAGAAGGAGGAAGAAGCAGGAAGAAGAAGGAGAAGGAGGAGCTCCTTCTCCTTATTCTCCTCCTTCTCCTTCTTCTTATCCTCCTCCCTCTCCTTCTTCTTCTTCTCCTCTTCTTCTTCTTTCTTCCTTTCATTTTTCCTCTTTCTTCTCCTCTTGTCCCGTTCTTCGGGCTAAATTGTCTAAGAATGCCTTTTTGGAGCTAATTATGTCATTTCGAGGATAATTAGCTAAGTATAGGTCATTTTTTATTAAATAGGTCATTTTGGAGCTAACTAAGCTAATTATGTCATTTAGATGGATAATTAGCCAATTTAGCCTTTCTTGGATGAGTCTAAGCTACGTAGAAGAAGAGAAATAAAAGAAGAAGTAAAAGAAGGAGGAGGAGGAGGAGAAGTAGAAGGACAGGAGAAGAAGAAGAAAACAAGAAGGAGAAGGAGAAGGAGGAAGAAGGAGGAAGAAGAAGGAGAAGGAGGAGATCCTTCTCCTTCTTCTTATCCTCCTCCCTCTCCTTCTTCTTCTTCTCCTCTTCTTCTTCATCCTTCCTTTCATTTTTCCTCTTTCTTCTCCTCTTATCCCCTTCTTCGGGCTAAATTGGCTAAGAATGCCTTTTTGGAGCTAATTATGTCATTTCGAGGATAATTAGCTAAGTATAGGTCATTTTTTATTAAATAGGTCATTTTGGAGCTAACTAAGCTAATTATGTCATTTAGATGGATAATTAGCCAATTTAGCCTTTCTTGGATGATTCTAAGCTACGTAGAAGAAGAGAAAGAGAAGAAGAAGTAAAAGAAGGAGGAGGAGGAGAAGAAGGAGAAGGAGAGGAGAAGAAGAAGAAAAGAAGAAGGAGAAGGAGAAGGAGGAAGAAGGAGGAAGAAGAAGGAGAAGGAGGAGCTCCTTCTCCTTCTTCTCCTCCTTCTCCTTCTTCTTATCGTCCTCCCTCTCCTTCTTCTTCTTCTCCTCTTCTTCTTCTTCCTTCCTGCCATTTTCCTCTTTCTTCTCCTCTTGTCCCCTTCTTCGGGCTAAATTGGCTAAGAATGCCTTTTTGGAGATAATTATGTCATTTCGAGGATAATTAGCTAAGTATAGGTCATTTTTTATTAAATAGGTCATTTTGGAGCTAACTAAGCTAATTCTGTCATTTAGATGGATAATTAGCCAATTTAGCCTTTCTTGGATGAGTCTTAGCTACGTAGAAGAAGAGAAAGAGAAGAAGAAGTGAAATAAGAAGGAGGAGGAGGAGGAGAAGTAGAAGGAGAGGAGAAGAAGAAGAGAAGATGAAGGAGAAGGAGAAGGAGGAAGATGGAGGAAGAAGAAGGAGAAGGAGGAGCTCCTTCTCCTTCTTCTCCTCCTTCTCCTTCTTCTTATCCTCCTCCCTCTCCTTCTTCTTCTTCTCCTCTTCTTCTTCTTCCTTCCTTTTATTTTTCCTATTTCTTCTCCTCTTATCCCCTTCTTCGGGCTAAATTGGCTAAGAATGCCTTTTTGGAGCTAATTATGTCATTTCGAGGATAATTAGCTAAGTATAGGTCATTTTTTATTAAATAGGTCATTTTGGAGCTAACTAAGCTAATTATGTCATTTAGATGGATAATTAGCCAATTTAGCCTTTCTTGGATGAGTCTAAGCTACGTAGAAGAAGAGAAAGAGAAGAAGAAGTAAAAGAAGGAGGAGGAGCAGAAGAAGGAGAAGGAGAGGAGAAGAAGAAGAAAAGAAGAAGGATAAGGAGAAGGAGGAAGAAGGAGGAAGAAAAAGGAGAAGGAGGAGCTCCTTCTCCTTCTTCTCCTCCTTCCCCTTCTTCTTATCCTCCTCCCTCTGCTTCGTCTTCTCCTCTTCTTCTTCTTCCTTCCTTTCTTTTTTTCTCTTTATTCTCGTCTTGTCCCCTTCTTTGAGCTAAATTGGCTAAGAATGCCTTTGTGGAGCTAATTATGTCATTTCGAGGATAATTAGCTAAGTATAGGTCATTTGTTATTAAAAAGGTCATTTTGGAGCTAACTAAGCTAATTATGTCATTTAAATGGATAATTAGCCAATTTAGCCTTTCTTGGATGAGTCTAAGCTACGTAGAAGAAGAGAAAGAGAAGAAGAAGTAAAAGAAGGAGGAGGAGGAGAAGAAGGAGAAGGAGAGGAGAAGAAGAAGAAAAGAAGTAGGAGAAGGAGAGGAGAAGAAGAAGAAAAGAAGAAGGAGAAGGGGAAGGAGGAAGAAGGAGGAAGAAGAAGGAGAAGGAGGAGCTCCTTCTCCTTCTTCTCCTCCTTCTCCTTCTTCTTATCCTCCTCCCTCTCCTTCTTCTTTTTCTCCTCTTCTTCTTCTTCCTTCCTTTCATTTTTCCTCTTTCTTCTCCTCTTGTCCCCTTCTTCGGGCTAAATTGGCTAAGAATGCCTCTTTGGAGATAATTATGTCATTTCCAGGATAATTAGCTAAGTGTCGGTCATTTTTTATTAAATACGTCATTTTGGAGCTAACTAAGCTAATTCTGTCATTTAGATGGATAATTAGCCAATTTAGCTTTTCTTGGATGAGTCTAAGCTACGTAGAAGAAGAGAAAGAGAATAAGAAGTAAAATAAGGAGGAGGAGGAGGAGGAGGAGGAGAAGGAGAAGGAGAGGAGAAGAAGAAGAAAAGAAGAAGGAGAAGGAGAAGGAGGAAGAAGCAGGAAGAAGAAGGAGAAGGAGGAGCTCCTTCTCCTTCTTCTCCTCCTTCTCCTTCTTCTTATCCTCCTCCCTCTCCTTCTTCTTCTTCTCCTCTTCTTCTTCTTTCTTCCTTTCATTTTTCCTCTTTCTTCTCCTCTTGTCCCCTTCTTCGGGCTAAATTGTCTAAGAATGCCTTTTTGGAGCTAATTATGTCATTTCGAGGATAATTAGCTAAGTATAGGTCATTTTTTATTAAATAGGTCATTTTGGAGCTAACTAAGCTAATTATGTCATTTAGATGGATAATTAGCCAATTTAGCCTTTCTTGGATGAGTCTAAGCTACGTAGAAGAAGAGAAAGAAAAGAAGAAGTAAAAGAAGGAGGAGGAGGAGGAGGAGGAGAAGTAGAAGGACAGGAGAAGAAGAAGAAAAGAAGAAGGAGAAGGAGAAGGAGGAAGAAGGAGGAAGAAGAAGGAGAAGGAGGAGATCCTTCTCCTTCTTCTTATCCTCCTCCCTCTCCTTCTTCTTCTTATCCTCTTCTTCTTCATCCTTCCTTTCATTGTTCCTCTTTCTTCTCCTCTTATCCCCTTCTTCGGGCTAAATTGGCTAAGAATGCCTTTTTGGAGCTAATTATGTCATTTCGAGGATAATTAGCTAAGTATAGGTCATTTTTTATTAAATAGGTCATTTTGGAGCTAACTAAGCTAATTATGTCATTTAGATGGATAATTAGCCAATTTAGCCTTTCTTGGATGATTCTAAGCTACGTAGAAGAAGAGAAAGAGAAGAAGAAGTAAAAGAAGGAGGAGGAGGATAAGAAGGAGAAGGAGAGGAGAAGAAGAAGAAAAGAAGAAGGAGAAGGAGAAGGAGGAAGAAGGAGGAAGAAGAAGGAGAAGGAGGAGCTCCTTCTCCTTCTTCTCCTCCTTCTCCTTCTTCTTATCGTCCTCCCTCTCCTTCTTCTTCTTCTCCTCTTCTTCTTCTTCCTTCCTGTCATTTTCCTCTTTCTTCTCCTCTTGTCCCCTTCTTCGGGCTAAATTGGCTAAGAATGCCTTTTTGTAGATAATTATGTCATTTCGAGGATAATTAGCTAAGTATAGGTCATTTTTTATTAAATAGGTCATTTTGGAGCTAACCAAGCTAATTCTGTCATTTACATGGATAATTAGCCAATTTAGCCTTTCTTGGATGAGTCTTAGCTACGTAGAAGAAGAGAAAGAGAAGAAGAAGTAAAAGAAGAAGGAGGAGGAGGAGGAGAATTAGAAGGAGAGGAGAATAAGAAGAGAAGAAGAAGGAGAAGGAGAAGGAGGAAGATGGAGGAAGAAGAAGGAGAACGAGGAGCTCCTTCTCCTTCTTCTCCTCCTTCTCCTTCTTCTTATCCTCCTCCCTCTCCTTCTTCTTCTTCTCCTCTTCTTCTTCTTATCCTCCTCCCTCTCCTTCTTCTTCTTCTCCTCTTCTTCTTCTTCCTTCCTTTCATTTTTCCTATTTCTTCTCCTCTTATCCCCTTCTTCGGGCTAAATTGGCTAAGAATGCCTTTTTGGAGCTAATTATGTCATTTCGAGGATAATTAGCTAAGTATAGGTCATTTTTTATTAAATAGGTCATTTTGGAGCTAACTAACCTAATTATGTCATTTAGATGGATAATTAGCCAATTTAGCCTTTCTTGGATGAGTCTAAGCTACGTAGAAGAAGAGAAAGAGAAGAAGAAGTAAAAGAAGGAGGAGGAGCAGAAGAAGGAGAAGGAGAGGAGAAGAAGAAGAAAAGAAGAAGGATAAGGAGAAGGAGGAAGAAGGAGGAAGAATAAGGAGAAGGAGGAGCTCCTTCTCCTTCTTCTCCTCCTTCTCCTTCTTCTTATCCTCCTCCCTCTCCTTCTTCTTCTTCTCCTCTTCTTCTTCTTCCTTCCTTTCATTTTTCCTCTTTCTTCTCCTCTTGTCCCCTTCTTCGGGCTAAATTGGCTAAGAATGCCTTTTTGGAGATAATTATGTCATTTCAAGGATAATTAGCTAAGTATAGGTCATTTTTTATTAAATAGGTCAGTTTGGTGCTAACTAAGCTAATTATGTCATTTAGATGGATAATTAGCCAATTTAGCCTTTCTTGGATGAGTCTAAGCTACGTAGAAGAAGAGAAAGAGAAGAAGAAGTAAAAGAAGGAGGAGGAGGAGGAGGAGGAGGAGAAGGAGAAGGAGAGGAGAAGAAGAAGAAAAGAAGAAGGAGAAGGAGAAGGAGGAAGAAGGACGAAGAAGAAGGAGAAGGAGGAGCTCCTTCTCCTTCTTCTCCTACTTCTCCTTCTTCTTACCCTCCTCCCTCTCCTTCCTCTTCTTCTCCTCTTCTTCTTCTTCCTTCCTTTCATTTTTCCTCTTTCTTCTCCTCTTGTCCCCTTCTTCGGGCTAAATTGTCTAATAATGCCTTTTTGGAGCTAATTATGTCAGTTCGAGGATAATTAGCTAAGTATAGGTCATTTTTTATTAAATAGGTCATTTTGGAGCTAACTAAGCTAATTATGTCATTCAGATGGATAATTAGCCAATTTAGCCTTTCTTGGCTGAGTCTAAGCTACGTAGAAGAAGTGAAAGAAAAGAAGAAGTAAAAGAAGGAGAAGGAGAGGAGAAGAAGAAGAAAAGAAGAAGGAGAAGGAGAGGAGAAGAAGAAGAAAAGAAGAAGGAGAAGGAGAAGGAGGAAGAAGGAGGAAGAAGAAGGAGAAGGAGGAGCTCCTTCTCCTTCTTCTCCTCCTTCTCCTTCTTCTTATCCTCCTCCCTCTCCTTCTTCTTCTTCTCCTCTTCTTCTTCTTCCTTCCTTTCATTTTTCCTCTTTCTTCTCCTCTTGTCCCCTTCTTCGGGATAAATTGGCTAAGAATGCCTTTTTGGAGATAATTATGTCATTTCGAGGATAATTAGCTAAGTATAGGTCATTTTTTATTAAATAGGTCATTTTGGTGCTAACTAAGCTAATTATGTCATTTAGATCGATAATTAGCCAATTTAGCCTTTCTTGGATGAGTCTAAGCTACGTAGAAGAAGAGAAAGAGAAGAAGAAGTAAAAGAAGGAGGAGGAGGAGAAGAAGGAGAAGGAGAGGAGAAGAAGAAGAAAAGAAGAAGGAGAAGGAGAAGGAGGAAGAAGGAGGAAGAAGAAGGAGAAGGAGGAGCTCCTTCTCCTTCTTCTCCTCCTTCTCCTTCTTCTTATCCTCCTCCCTCTCCTTCTTCTTCTTCTCCTCTTCTTCTTCCTTCCTTTCATTTTTCCTCTTTCTTCTCCTCTTGTCCCCTTCTTCGGGCTAAATTGGCTAAGAATGCCTTTTTGGAGATAATTATGTCATTTCGAGGATAATTAGCTAAGTATAGGTCATTTTTTATTAAATAGGTCATTTTGGAGCTAACTAAGCTAATTCTGTCATTTAGATGGATAATTAGCCAATTTAGCCTTTCTTGGATGAGTCTTAGCTACGTAGAAGAAGAGAAAGAGAAGAAGAAGTAAAAGAAGAAGGAGGAGGAGGAGGAGGAGGAGAAGGAGAAGGAGAGGAGAAGAAGAAGAAAAGAAGCAGGAGAAGGAGAAGGAGGAAAAAGGAGGAAGAAGAAGGAGAAGGAGGAGCTCCTTCTCCTTCTTCTCCTCCTTCTCCTTCTTCTTGTCCTCCTCCCTCTCCTTCTTCTTCTTCTCGTCTTCTTCTTCTTCCTTCCTTTCATTTTTCCTCTTTCTTCTCCTCTTGTCCCCTTCTTCGGGCTAAATTGTCTAAGAATGCCTTTTTGGAGCTAATTATGTCATTTCGAGGATAATTAGCTAAGTATAGGTCATTTTTTATTAAATAGGTCATTTTGGAGCTAACTAAGCTAATTATGTCATTTAGATGGATAATTAACCAATTTAGCCTTTCTTGGCTGAGTCTAAGCTACGTAGAAGAAGAGAAAGAGAAGAAGAAGTAAAAGAAGGAGGAGGAGGAGGAGGAGGAGGAGGAGAAGGAGAAGGAGAGGAGAAGAAGAAGAAAAGAAGAAGGAGAAGGAGAAGGAGGAAGAAGGATGAAGAAGAAGGAGAAGGAGGTGCTCCTTCTCCTTCTTCTCCTCCTTCTCCTTCTTCTTATCCTCCTCCCTCTCCTTCTTCTTCTTCTCCTGTTCTTCTTCCTTCCTTCCATTTTTCCTCTTTCTTCTCCTCTTGTCCCCTTCTTCGGGCTAAATTGGCTAAGAATGCCTTTTTGGAGCTCATTATGTCATTTCGAGGATAATTAGCAAAGTATAGGTCATTTTGTATTAAATAGGTCATTTTGGAGCTAACTAAGCTAATTATGTCATTTAGATGGATAATTAGCCAATTTAGCCTTTCTTGGATGAGTCTAAGCTACGTAGAAGAAGAGAAAGAGAAGAATAAGTAAAAGAAGGAGGAGGAGGAGGAGGAGAAGTAGAAGGAGAGGAGAAGAAGAAGAAAAGAAGAAGGAGGAAGAAGGAGGAAGAATAAGGAGAAGGAGGAGCTCCTTCTCCTTCTTCTCCTCCTTCTCCTTCTTCTTATCCTCCTCCCTCTCCTTCTTCTTCTTCTCCTCTTCTTCTTCTTCCTTCCTTTCATTTTTCCTCTCTCTTCTCCTCTTATCCCCTTCTTCGGGCTAAATTGGCTAAGAATGCCTTTTTGAAGCTAATTATGTCATTTCGAGGATAATTAGCTAAGTATAGGTCATTTCTTATTAAATAGGTCATTTTGGAGCTAACTAAGCTAATTATATCATTTAGATGGATAATTAGCTAATTTAGCCTTTCTTGGATGATTCTAAGCTACGTAGAAGAAGAGAAAGAGAAGAAGAAGTAAAAGAAGGAGGAGGAGGAGAATAAGGAGAAGGAGAGGAGAAGAAGAAGAAAAGAAGAAGGAGAAGGAGAGGAGAAGAAGAAGAAAAGAAGAAGGAGAAGGAGAATGAGGAAGAAGGAGGAAGAAGACGGAGAAGGAGGAGCTCCTTCTCCTTCTTCTCCTCCTTCTCCTTCTTCTTATCCTCCTCCCTCTCCTTCTTCTTCTTCTCCTCTTCTTCTTCTTCCTTCCTTTCATTTTTCCTCTTTCTTCTCCTCTTGTCCCCTTCTTCGGGCTAAATTGTCTAAGAATGCCTTTTTGCAGATAATTATGTCATTTCGAGGATAATTAGCTAAGTATAGGTCATTTTTTATTAAATAGGTCATTTTGGTGCTAACTAAGCTAATTATGTCATTTAGATGGATAATTAGCCAATTTAGCCTTTCTTGGCTGAGTCTAAGCTACGTAGAAGAAGAGAAAGAGAAGAAGAAGTAAAAGAAGGAGGAGGAGGAGGAGGAGGAGAAGGAGAAGGAGAGGAGAAGAAGAAGAAAAGAAGAAGGAGAAGGAGAAGGAGGAAGAAGGAGGAAGAAGAAGGAGAAGGAGGAGCTCCTTCTCCTTCTTCTCCTCCTTCTCCTTCTTCTTATCCTCTTCCCTCTCCTTCTTCTTCTTCTCCTGTTCTTCTTCCTTCCTTTCATTTTTCCTCTTTCTTCACCTCTTGTCCCCTTCTTCGGGCTAAATTGGCTAAGAATGCCTTTTTGGAGCTAATTATGTCATTTCGAGGATAATTAGCTAAGTATAGGTCATTTTTTATTAAATAGGTCATTTTGGAGCTAACTAAGCTAATTATGTCATTTAGATGGATAATTAGCCAATTTAGCCTTTCTTGGATGAGTCTAAGCTACGTAGAAGAACAGAAAGAGAAGAAGAAGTAAAAGAAGGAGGAGGAGGAGGAGGAGAAGGAGAAGGAAGAGGAGAAGAAGAACAAAAGAAGAAGGAGAAGGAGAAGGAGGAAGAAGGAGGAAGAAGAAGGAGAAGGAGGAGCTCCTTCTCCTTCTTCTCCTCCTTCTTCTCCTTCTTCTTATCCTCCTCCCTCTCCTTTTTCTTCTTCGCCTCTTCTTCTTCTTCCTTCCCTTCTTCGGGCTAAATTGGCTAAGCTAATTATGTCATTTAGATGGAAGTCTAGCTATCTTTTATTGAAACACTAGAATTAACATACCTAAGTTAGGGTGAAGCACGGTGGCTCTGGCTTGTTTCACCTGGAGAAGGCTGCCCTGGAAAAGGCTCGACTGTAGAAGGGTTGTGCGATGCGTTTCGGGAGATATTCTGCACCAAACGTCATTTGCAATGTGTAGTTAGCATGAGGACACTCTTAAGATCACTGCACTGAAATGAAACTCACCGTCCCCGCCATGTTAATGACTGGCATCGACGGAGGGACTTGGCCGCTCTTCTCGCACATAGACTATACATTTGGTTTCGACAAGTCACACTTTTTATTTATTAATGAAACGGACATTCAAATGCAAGATTTGAAATAACATGAAGAAGAAACTTACCACGAAGAGCTCGTATATGGCCCTGTTAGACGCATCATTCCGTGCCCTCTCCGCCTCCACCAATGCAGTCGTCCTCTCCTCCAGCTCCCTAATTTCCTTATCCTTCTCCGGCATAGCCGCCTGCATTGCCTCTCTCTCTTTCTGAATAGCAGCCTGCAACACAACTCATTGTTAGCAATGTAAGGATATTGGTTCCAACGCACAACATAATGCGGAAAGTTAGTTGAGTCCATTAAACTAACCTCGATGGCGAGCTCGACTCGCCGTGGACGACGTGTTATCTCCGGACAAGAGCTTGTTTGGCGTTCCTTTATCTGCCGGAGAGTGCTAGGACAACGTATAAGGCCGTCTCCAATGGCGATCGAGCCATGGGGCCTCCCGTTGCCAGCTATCATCACCAGCTCTGGATCAATAGGCCCCTCGCTCGGGTTAAAGTCCTCCCCTTTCCTCGCCTTCCCGTGATCTCTGTATTTCACGAGCTTGTCGTGGGAGGAGATGTTGGTGTAGTTTTCTAGATGCTCGAGGTCAGACTGAGAGAATGCCTTGACCTTCTTGTACGAGGCAGTATGGGCCATCGCATACAGGTCGTACATCTGTGGCGCCTCCGTCTTATTGTGACACGCCTAAAAGAGAGAGAGGAAAATTGTATTGGTAAAGGGCTCAAGATAGCATTAAGAATGAATTGCATGACGCATGAAGCAAACCACATACCCAGTTCTCGCCAAATTGGATTAAGTTGACGCTCCCTTGATGGTGTGGCACGCCAACCATTTTGCCACGCCTCTCCTAGGCGTTGTTGTGGCTGGCCTCCCACGTTTTGAAGCACCACTGCTCAACCAAGGCCTCCCAGCAATCCATCTTATCCACACACCATCTCGGGGGCACCTAAGTTAATAAAGAGAAATTTGAGTGCGTAAGAACCAAATCAAGGAAACTAACTACAAAGCCTTAATAATATGTAATTACCTTCATGTAATGCTCCTTGTCCATCTTAGCATCACGGCACTTCGCCTTGTCAATCCTAATACGCTGCGTGGCATAGTAGTCTCGAACAGCCTGCACCCGAGCCTCGTGCCGAAAGTTTTAAAGTAGGCGGCGACATTCGGTTTCGATAACCTTTGCCGTGTCATCCTCGTATCCCTCCTCACACCTGTAGAAGGTCTGCAAACGAGACAACACCGATTAGTACAATAAATAGCTATGGTTGATTTATAATTGTGTGAAAGAGAAATTACCCAGAACTTTCGGATCACCATGTCCGCCCACGTGTCACACAAAACACTGTCGATCTCCACCTCCGGCGGGGCCGGGGCACCCAAGTAGTGCTCCCAGGTCATTCCTACCTCTCGCTCCTGACCGGGCAACGTAACAAACCCTCGGAAGTTTTGACGGCAAAGAACACCAAGGACGTTGTTGGGCTTGCAAACACCCTTGGCAACAATCCAACCCCTACAGTATGACAAATTAAAGACAAAACATTTGATATTTGAGAAAACGCGAAGGCAAAAGGTTAAATAAGAGTAAATTAACTTACTTGTCCCCATTTGGCCTAATCGACCACCTCTGCTCGGGGGTCGCTGGCACGAGCGGGAGCCCCGAACTACCACGATGGTAGACGGTAGCCCCCTCACCCAGCTCCTCGTCGCTACCAGTATGGACACTTGGCTCAGGCCAGGTATCCCACTGGGTCTCTTGGGACGTACCCTCATCCCTGCTTTGCTCCGGAGTCGCCTGGAAGGAAGCCTCTAGGACACGAGTCTTGTGGGTCGAAGGCTCGTCGACCTGAGGCTCGTCGACCCGAGGATCGTGAATCGGAGACCGTGTAGCCTCCACCTGAGACGAATCCACCCTAGAAGTCCTGTGCTCAGGTGAATCAGCTTGGGGTGGTGGCGGAGACCGTGTAGCCCTACCTCTCCCGCGGCCACGTGTACCTTTAGTACAACATAAATACCAACATGAGTAATAAAATGTATATAAATACCAATATGCATACAACATGAGTTCAACATAAATACCAACATGAATACAACGTGTACCTTTAGTGCCTCTCGGCTTCACGGGGGGTCGACCTCCTCTCACGGGGGGCGCTCCTTGCATAGTAGAGAGCAACACTCTCCGAAGAGGCGAGGCAGGAATGGAAGTACCCATCCCATCACCCACGGAGTGCTTTCAACCCTTTCCCAACATCTTTCAACACCTGTCATGACAAAGAGTAAATGAAATTAGTACAACATAAATACCAACACGAGTAATAAAATGTATATAATTTAAGTGTATCATCGTCATAAATACTAGCATGACTAATAAAAATTGAATACCTAACATGAACTCAAAATTTATATATAGTATAATAGTTGAATACCTGACATGAACTAATAACAATCGTCCTCGTCTATATATGCTTCGGGGTCAATAAATGCATCATGATCATCACTATCATCAATAAATGCATCATCATCATCACTATCACGAAGAACATGTGGAAGGCCACCATTATGTAATCGGTCAAGAAGTGACAGGTCATCCGCAACAGTAACCTCTTCTTCTTCGAGCTCTTCCTGTTCGGGCTCAGGGGTTAAGACAGATTCACTGTCGCTGTCTACTTCAATGTTCTGGGGTGAAGTAGAGCGGTTCTTGCAACGTTTCTTGGACATACGTGTTTCTTGGAAGAATTCTCCTTCATATGTGTCTGGGTTAATGTGAGGTTCGTAATCCTCTTCATTGAGGGTAGGTGGTCTAAAATGTGGTGGCACTTCATAAACGACATCCCAACCTTTGAGATTTGGATCAGTTTGGCAGGCCCACGGTAGATAGAAAACTTGTGTCGCTTGTTGAGCCATAATATAGACATCGGGAACATCTAAGTGGGTGTTTTGGTTGATTTCGACTAGTCCTATATGTTCATGAGTCCTTCTAGTCTCCCTCGGTTCAAACCAATAACATTTGAAGACTACGACGGTCGGTGGGTTTCACCATAGAATAGAAGTTCATAAATTGCATCAACTCTTCCATAATACTCGGTGTCTCCTTCGCCGATAGCAGAGACAGAACAATTTGTAGTCTTTAGGTCAGGCATAGATAGCTCTTTGCCAAATGTACGAAAGTGATACATGTTGATGTTGTATTTGTCAAATGAACGGACCTTATAGTCAAAACCATTAGCGACTTGTCTCAACTTGGCGTCCATAGACTCTGCATCAGCCTACAAGTTTAATACGAAAGAATGGATGCATTAGCCGCAAATTAGACCAATAAATCAAATGGGCCCTTAATGGTAATTAATTACCCTTTGTTTGAACCAAGAGATGAAACCGGGATAGTCGCTTCCATGCTTTGCGAGAAGCTCATACTCTTCGACGGAATCCTTTTCGATGATCGCTCCATCCGAGAATTCGGCGACGTATCGACTATACCAATTATCCGGGAATAAGAGTAGTTCAAAGCAATTAGAAGTTGCGGAACAATAAATTACCGAGAACTTACTCGATGTACGGCCGCACTTCTGTTAGGTTGGTGAAGATATACAATGAAATGGTCTGCCATTATTCGACATCCAACGATTTCCCTTTCGAAGCACCGGATGGTGCGAGCTTACCTTTGAATATGCTGAGGTTGGATCGAATTTTTCTCGATCGCCATCATTGTACCGAGGCTTCGGGTTATGCAAATGATGATTTTTGGCTTCGTAGTGTGCTGTCACGAAGTTTGCCGCCTCCTCAGTAATGAATGCCTCGGCCATCGATGCTTCAATTCTACGTTTATTTTTACACTTACCTCGAAGCGTCTTCTGCATCCTCTCAGTTGAGTAGCACCATCGATTTTGAACGCCCCCCCCCATTCTTGCCTCGGTCGGGAGATGAAAATCAAATGTTGCATTGGATTAAAGAAGCCCGGTGGAAAGATCTTTTCTAATTTGCAGATCAACTCCGGCGCCAACTCTTCCATTTCATCTAGCACGCCAGGCGATAGTTCTTTCGCACAAAGAGAACGGAAGAAATAGCTCAGCTCTGCCAGTACTAGACATTCATCCTCAGGGATAAAGCCACGCAACATCACCGGCATTACCCGCTCAATCCATATGTGCCAATCATGACTCTTGAGCCCAAATATTTTTAATTTCTCAAGACTCGCTCCCCTCTTTAGATTCGCAGCATACCCATCGGGGAACATCAATCGCATTTTCACCCACAATAGCATTTCCCTCATAGCTGGCCTTTCAAGATCGAACCATGCCTTTGGCTTCGCTATACTTTGCTTTCCTTTCCGTTGTCGCATGTTTTGCAACGGTCTATCACATAGAGCCTCCAGGTCGATTCTAGCCTTAGGATTATCTTTTGACTTCCCCTCTATGCCGAACAATGTACCAAAAATGGCCTACGCAATATTCTTTTCAGTGTGCATCACGTCAATGTTGTGTGGGCAAAGGAGGTCTTTGAAGTAAGGGAGATCCCATAAGCATGACTTGTGAGTCCAGGCGTGTTCCGTATTATACCCTTTGAAGTATCCTGGACGCAAAGGATCAGGATCGAGAGCGTTTAACTGATCAAGGGTCTGTTGGCCTGTCAACGCAGCTGGTGCAGTGTTTTTGACAACTCTACCTTTGATGAAATTCTTCCTGTCTTTTCTGAACTTATGGTCAGGATCCAGGAATTGTCTATGCATGTCGAAGCAAGAATACTTGCGACCAGCCTGCAGCCAACGGAACTGAAGAGTTGCCTTGCATGTGGTGCACGGGAACCTTCCATGCACAAACGAGCAAGCGAATAACGCAAACGCTGGATAATCATGCGTCGAGTACATTTACCACACATGCATTTTGAAATTTGTTTTGGTAGCCACGTCGTAGGTCTTGATCCCATTATCCCAGGCTTCTTGCAACTCATCCTTAAGCGGCTGCATGTACACATTCATATTCTTCCCCGGATAGTTGGGCCCTGGAATTATCAACGTCAGGAAAATGTTCTTTCTTTTCATAATCTCTCCGGGTGGCAAATTTAGTGGAATGACAAATACAGGCCAGCAACTGTATTGTGCTGCCGTCATACCATACACATTGAACCCATCCGTTCTGATGGCAACTCTAGGTTGCCTTGGATCTTCCGATTTATCCTTATGTAATACATCGAAGTGCCTCCATGCAAAACCATCTGAAGTGTGTACCAGCATCTTGTTTCCATCCGCATCTAGTTCGGTTCTTTTGCCCAATTTGTGCCATGTCATCTGTCTGGCCTTCTCTTCGACCATGATAACACGTTGAAGTCTTGGTACGATTGGCAGATATCGAAGAACACTAATGGGGATTTTGTTCTGATTCTTCTCACCCATGCCGTTGTCTACCACAATATACCTGGAAGAATTGCAAATGGGGCAATAGTTCAAGGCCGCATACTCAAGCCTAAATAAGGCACATCCATTCTCACAGGCATGTATCTTCTCATAGGGCATCTTAAGTACACGAAGGATTTTCTCTGACTGGTACAGGTTTGCAGGCAGTACATGGCCTTTGGGTAGAAAGCGTCCAAATATCGTCATCATCGCGTCGTATCATTCTCTGCCTAGGTTGAATTGAGCCTTCAGAGCCATTACTTGCGCGATGGCATCCAGCTGACAAAGCTCAGTCTGCTTGTGGAGAGGACGTTTCGAAGACTCCAACATTTTATAGAAGGCCTTTGCAGATTCCTCCATCTCATCGTCCGAATCACGAGCATCATCAAAGTCTTCTACCATGTATTCAATACCGGTACCATGATCGTCGGTGCGACGACGAACCACCTCAGCTCTGGCACGTTGGTCAGACTCACCATGAAAAGTCCACACCGTATAATTAGGCGTAAAACCCCACTTCTGCAGGTGTTTACCCATTTCAAACTCTGTCTGCTTTTTCCAGTTGTCGCAGTTGGGACAGGGGCACCATGTTTTATGCTGGCCATTTGCAAATGCGGCTCTCACATAACCCCTGGTTTTTGTTAACCATTCATGGGTCATGTCTTTCTGACTAGGGTGACCAGTGTACATCCAAGCTCGATCACTCATGTTGCCTAGCTACCTATGGGGGCACAAGAAATAAATATATAATTCATCATCTATATTCATACGCTAATCAAGTTTGTCAGTTTTATTACGTCCATGCAACCTACACGCTAATAGGTAAAGATAGGTCCTAATCCCACCCGAGTATGTGTAGGCTGGGTTCGTTTTCCCATGCTCTGCTCCAGATGCGACGCAGAATTTCGGCAGCACCTCCCCGCTGTTCTCTTGATACACGTCTCGGCAATGAGCAGAGAGGATGTGTACCCGGACAACAACAGGGGAGGCACTGACGAAATTCCGCATCGGATCCGGAGCACAGCATACGGGAAAACAAACCCAATCTACACATACTCGGGCTGTCCATGGATAATGTTGGACAATTCGAAAGGATGGCGGTTATAAATATGCAAAGAAATGCATATTTATATATGTCACCCTTTCGAACGGGAGACGCATACTGGTCACACATACTCATGATTGAAGAAACCTATAGCTAGCAAGTTTCACCGGGACACAGCAAATTAAGGGGGTAGGAGGAGAAGTCATTTGTGCTCACCAACAAACGCAAGGGCGGAGCTCGTCCAACGTACGTGGAGGTCGTCGAACAACTTCACATTGAAATTCACCCGATCAACACAAATATGATGTTTTTATAATTAACATAATCGGAAAATATGTGACCTAACTCATAATTTACAAAATTATGACCCCGTCGGCTTAGTGGCGTCGATGGTCGGTGGTGTCGGGTGTCGGTGGCGTCGATGGTCGGTGGTGTCGGGTGTCGGTGGCGTCGGCGGTCGGGGGTTAGTTGTGTCGGTGGTCGGGAGTTAGTGTTGTCGTGGGTCGAGGATCATTAGCGTCGGGGGTTGGGGTCTCTTTGGTCAACAAGAGGCCGAAGAGGTGTCGGGGGTCGGGGGTTGGGGGTCAATGGTGTCGGGGGTCGGGGGTCGAGGGTCAGGGGCGTCGGGGGTCAGGGGTCGAGGTTCAGTGGCGTCGGGAGTCGAGGGTCAGTGGCGTCGGGCGTCGAGGGTCGAGGGTCGAGGGTCAGTGGCTTCTGGAGTCGAGGGTCAATGGCGTCGGGCATCGGGGGTCGGCGGTTAGTGGAGTCGGGGGTCGGGAGTCGGGGGTCGGGGGTCAGTGGTGTCGGGCGTCGGGGGTCGGGAGTCGGGTCTCAGTGGCGTCGGAGGTCGGGGGTCGAGGGTCGGGGGTTGGTGGCGCCGGGCGTCGGGGGTCGTGGGCCGGGGGTCGGGGGTCGGGGTCCTTTTCTTTCTTCTTCTCCTCTCTCCTCCTCTTCTTCTTCTTCTTCTTGATCATCATCTTATTATTCTTCTTCTTCTTTCTCCTCTTCCTCCTCCTCTTCTTCTTCTTTCTTTTATCTTTCTCCTCCTTTCCTCTTTCTTCTTCTTCTTCTTCCTTTTTCTTCTATTTTATTATTCTCTTATTTTCTTCTAAGTTTTTTCTATCTATTTTTTTCTTCTCTATCTACTTTTTCTACCTAATAAACTAACTATCTAATTTCACATAAAAAACGGAAAAAAACTAACTATCCAATTTAACAGAAAAAATAGAAAATAAACTAACTATCTAAATTAACTATCTAATTTAAAAGAAAAAATAGGAAATAAATACAAAAATAAAAAAACTTACCTGCAGTGGGAGGAGGGCAGTGGGAGGAGGGGAGGGCGAGCTCCGGCCCTGGGCGGCTGGGAGGAGGGGAGGGTGAGCTCCGGCCCTGGGCAGCGGGGAGGAGGGGCGTGGGGAGGAGGTGCGCGGGGAGGAGGGGAGGGCGAGCTCTGGCCGTGGGCGGCGATGGTGGGCCGGAGCGGTTCCGGTGGTTGTGGCGGCGGCGCTTGGGTGGGTAGAGCGCCAGGAGGAGGGCCGCAGGGAGGAGGGACGCGGGGAGGATGGGAGCGGGGAGCTCCGGTCGTGGGCGGCGGCGGTGGGCCGGAGCAACTCAGGTGGTGGTGGCGGCGGCGCTGGAGTGGGCAAGGGCGTGCGCGATTGAGGCAGGAGATCGAGGGGAGCGGGGGTGGAGTGTGTCGTTAGGGGAGCGGGGGTGGGGGCTGGGTGCCGTTAGGGGGAGCGCCCCTTTGCCGTCTGCAGAAGCTGAGAGGCAGACGGCAAAGGGGTGGGTGGGGTGGGGCGGGCTTTGGCCGTTAGGGTGGCGCCCCTTTGCCGTCTGCGTGGTCTTTGCCGTCCGCCTCTGGGGCCTTTGCCATGCGTCAGCAGACGGCAAAGAGGTGGACGACGGCAAATGAAACCATTGCCATCAGCAACCTCTTTGCCATCTGCTTTGTACCAGCTGACGGCAAAGAGGATCTTTGCCATGCGTGAGCAGACGGCAAAGGCATGGCAGACGGCAAATTTCTCAATTCTAGTAGTGACTGCCTTCTTCAATCACGGATTTGCCTTTTCCTTCAATGGGCTCGAAAGTCTTCTTGTTGACCCGGATAGGAGGCATATAACCAACATGGTTTTGGAAATCAGCGTGGAAGTTGATGCCTGTCCTTGTCCTGATGAATCTCATGATCCATGGGGCATATATCTTGTGAACAAAAGGACACATAGCATTGTCGGCCAAAGTCCTCAAGAAGAAATCATGGATGTTGATAGGAATACCATGAATGATGTTGAAGAGGATATTCTTCATGAGGCCTACAACATTTTCTTCATCATCATGGCCTTTGATCGGCGCGAGCACACTGCAGAGGATTCTGTAAACAGATCTGGGTGTGTACTTGAGCTCGTGGACGAGGAAGGTTGTTCTCGGAGGTTTTCCTTCAGCCAAAGGCTTCATGAGGACTTCCATCATCCTTTTTGGCAGCTCACGCTCACCATAAAGCTTCACAGCCTCATCTGAGGGAATTGGTACAGGCAGTTCTTGGAGGAGTTTAGTAGCAGGAGCCTTGTAGTGAGTGTTTTGTGTCATCCAATCAAACACCCAAGTGTTAATGTCTTCAGGGTTGCCGGATATGTGAAGAGTGGCATAGAACTGAAGAATTAGCTCGTTGTTCCAGTCAGAGATGTCGGAGCACACGGTATTGCTTCAAGTTCAACATGAGGAATATGCATGTGCTGGAATTGAAAGTGCGTTATATCGACTAGAGGGGGGTGAATAGGAGATTTTTAGAATTTCATCACTGAGGAAATTCCTTTTGAGGAAATTCCTCACTGAAGAATGTGAAAACAGATTGCACAGTGAGCAGGCACGCAGAATAAAGATGAGGATTAACTAACGTGAGGAATTTGGGGTTTGAGGAAATTCAGAGAAAGTCTTCAACAAATTCTTTAAACAGTCGCAGTGAAAGTCATCAACACATAATACGAGGAAAGTAAGGAGTTCAGGAATTAGAACCCGTTTCTCTGAGAAGACAGTCGTTGATGACCCAGTTCCAACTGTTGTGATAGTCGTACATCTGGTTTGGAGCGGCTTGGTATTGAAACCAAAGGACACCCAGTCCTGGGACACACAATCCCTACCATATTCTCCTTGAGCTAAGGACACACAGTCCTCGCCCAACACTCGTGGTAAGTCTCCAGGGCAGACTTACAAACCCTCACAAACTTGGTCACCCAGCGATCCACAATTGACTGCTGGAAAGCTCTAGACCATGACGCCTAACCGTCTGGAGGATGCACAGTCCTCAAAGGTAAAAGGCTTCAGTCCCACACAGGAACAACTTCTTCAGTGATGCTCAATCACTAGGTTTGCTTTGTGGTTTCGGTGGGTGGTGTATTTCCTAACTGATGAATTACTCTCGAAGGCTCTAAGGAATTTGGGTTGCTCTTATGACAAGTGTCAGTTTCTAACGGAGCAGCCAACCAGCTAGTGGTTGTGGGGGATGGCTATTTATAGCCTGGGAGCATCCCGACATGATTTGACACTAATGCCCTTAAATGAAATGACCGTTGGAGTGGATAAGACCAGTGACTTGGCGTGGCTATCGAAACGGTCGGAACCCTCAACTGTGAGAGTCCTCGTGTCACTCATATTCCTCACTTGAGGCTTTTGGTAGGATTAGGCTTGGGTTGCGCATCATGAGGAAATTCATTCCATAGTGTAACTTCGACCCCCTTTAACAGTACGGTGTTCCTATTACTCAAATGCGAAGAAAGTAAAACAGAAAGTGTAAATCTTCATGCTTCAAATTCTTCAGAATGATTTTCTTCAGGAACCACCGGACTTCTCAATATCAGTATCTTCATGAGGAATATCAATTTCATCGCAGATTCCTCGCGATTCATTTCTTCAGCTTCAGACCAATTTCTTCAACCGAAGACATATATTTTTAGGGGTCGATATTCTTCAAATATTTCAAACTCCTCAATGACTTATAGATCCTGTGTACACTCACAAACACATTAGATACTTAACCTATAAGTCTTCAAACCACCAAAATCACTAAGGGGCACCAGATGCACTTACAATCTCTCCCTTTTTGGTGGTTGATGACAATTAGGTTAAGTCTTCAACAGGGATAAAAAATATGAAGTGTAAATACTCATTATGAGGAATTTGAAATCAAGATTCAGAGAGACTCCCCCTGAAGATGTGCATATCTTGAGGATTTTGCTTTTATAGCAAATGCACATTGATGATTTATATCTTGGAGATCTCCCCCTGAGTCTTGTAAATCATGCATACATGTAACATATCATATGAAGAAAATGAAGATGCATGATGACAAATGGTATCTGACGAATTCCAGCATGCGTGCATTGAAACATGAGGAATAAGCATGCGAAGAAAAACGTTCAAAAGCGTCAGAGTACCATCGGGCTTAAGT
Organism: Hordeum vulgare subsp. vulgare; assembly: GCF_904849725.1. Classification (NCBI taxonomy): domain Eukaryota; kingdom Viridiplantae; phylum Streptophyta; class Magnoliopsida; order Poales; family Poaceae; genus Hordeum; species Hordeum vulgare. The sequence goes on along the minus strand of NC_058521.1, from coordinate 93,415,573 downwards.
TACAACTCATTAAATAAAAACTTCAGAAGAGCCAAGAGTTTGTAACTTAAATATAGTTCATAAGCCCCAAAAATATCCCGCTTGAAGACTAACTCTCGAGTTTCTCCCCCGTTGTCATCAAGTGACAAAAAGGGTCAAACTGAGGACTAACGCCCGTGAAGACTTTACTCCTTGGCGGTTGAGGAAGAGCCGTGATGCTTCTTGGGAGTAGTCTTCTTCCTTGGACCAGTGGCAGTGTCGAGTTGTTCTTCATCAGTCTCAGCAGTGCGGAATGAAGAAAAGGAGTTGTCTTCAAGGTCTGGCACTGGAATGGGCTTGAACTTCTTCTTGGGAGGCCAAGACCAGTCAAAGTCTCGCTCAAAGTCCATTTCTTCACGCTCAGTCTGAGTCTTGAAATGTGCAAGTGTAGCCCAGGTGCGATCAAAAACCTCATGTAGATAGTGATGGTTAAGCTTCACAGAGTTCTATGTTTCAGTGAGGGTTTTCACAATGACACCAAACTGGCGTTTGACCCATTTGTGGTTGCGATCCACCTTCTGGTGAAGACTGAGGAGGAGCTCTCTGGTATTCAGCACGCGAGGAGGAACGGGGCTTGCTGGACGAGTCTCAGTATCATCCCATGAAGAATAAGCTTCTGGCTCTCTGAACTGGCCATCAAGGGGCCTACTGCCTTCTTCAATCACTTATTTTCCTTTTCCTTCAATGGGCTCGAAAGTCTTCTTGTTGACCCGGATAGGAGGCATATAACCAACATGGTTTTGGCAATCAGCGTGAAAGTTGATGCCTGTCGTTGTCCTGATGAATCTCATGATCCATGGGGCATATATCTTGTGATCAAAAGGGCACATAGCATTGTCGTCCAAAGTCCTCAAGAAGAAATCATGGATATTGATAGGAATACCATGAATAATGTTGAAGAGGATATTCTTCATGAGGCCTACAACATCTTCTTCATCGTCGTGGCCTTTGATCGGTGCGAGCACACTTCAGAGGATTCTGTAGACAGACCTGGGTGTGTACTTGAGCTCGTGGACGAGGAAGGTTGTTCTTGAAGATTTTCCTTCAGTCAAAGGCTTTATGAGGACTTCCATCATTCCATTTGGCAGCTCACGCTCGCCATAAAGCTTCACAGCCTCATCTGAGGCAATTCGTACGGGCAGTTCTTTGAGGAGTTCAGTAGTAGGAGCCTTGTAGTGAGTGTTTTGTGACATCCAGTCAAACACCCAAGTGTTGATGTCTTCAGGGTTGCCAGATATGTGAAGAGTGGCATAGAACTAAAGAATTAACTCGCTGTTCCAGTCAGATATGTCTCAGCACATTGGGAGTAAACCTGCATCATGGAGTACACTGAGGACTGGCTCCACGCACGGTATTGCTTCAAGATCAACATGTGGAATATGCCTGTGCTGCAATATCTTGTTTCGTCCACAGAGCACAGAGGCATAGTAGTTCATCTGAGTCCTAGTCCAAAACTTCAGATGCCTCATTTGAGGCTTGTCATAGGGTTCTCGCCGATGAAGTACATGCGTTCTTCAAAGAAATTTTCTTTCTGAAACTTTGGACGCTTGGAGAATGGCTCGCGCTGAACTGGCTGAAGATTTTGCTGAGGAACAGGAGGGGAGACAACAATAGCAGTCTCTGGATTGAGCACGACGAATGCATTGTCTTGGGCAGGTGCATTCTCTTCAGCATTTTCCTCAGGGTGAGAATTTCAGCAGCTGGTACTTCAGGCTGAGGAGATGGTGCTTGCTCTGGCTATGCTTTAGGCTGAGAAATTTCTGCTTCTTTCTCAGTTGGAGGAGTTGGATCAGCCTGTTCCTCATCTTGAGGAGTCTGCTCAGAGTGTTGAATTTCGTCAGCTTGAGGATTTTCAGCTTGTTTTTCTTCAGCTGGCTTTGTGGCACAGGCAGTCTCATCAGCTGGTGCAGCTGATGCTTGAACATTTTCTTTCTGAGGAATCAAAGGTTGAGGACTGTCGTCTATCTGAATTTCCTCGTCAGTGTAGTCCTCAGGGGCGATATCCTTCATTTCCTCATCTGCCTTTTTTGCTGGATCATCAATGATGACCATCTCATAGGAAGGAGCGACATTCAGGGGCACAGGGTCCAGAGGAGCAGATTCTTCAAATGCTTTGAGGCGCTTCGCCTCTGTTTCTTCTTCTGCTGAGGAGGCCTTTCTCTTTTTGGCTTCCTTTTCAGCAGCCCTGATTTTCTTCATGTCTGATGCAGACGGAATCATCTTCTTCACCTTTGAAGCTTTTGGTGAAGGGGTTCTCTCCATAGATTCTTCAGCTGGTATTTAGGAACCAGCTGGAACAGAGTCATCAGCCTGCTTTAATGAAGCAGCTGGGTCAGGAGCAGTCTCATCAGCTGCAGCAAATTCATCAGTTGGAGTTTCCATGATGATTTCTTCAATAGCCGGTTCATCAATACGGCGTTCTTGGTGTACTTCCTCAGCTTGAGGAGTTTCCTCATCATGAGGAGATTCATCTGTTGGCTCCTCAATTAAGGGCTGAGGAGTTGGTGCAGAGGGTGCGGCCTTCTTGTTGTAATCATCAACAGCACTAGTGGCCAGCTTGATGAAATTTCTCTTGAGGCTTTTGCGATCTGACAGCTTGGCGTACTTGTCAGTCAATTTCTTCAGCTCTGCCTGTGTTGTCACCAGTGCATCAGGAGTCAATTTGAGGAGATTCTGCCTGAGGAATTTCTCCTTTTTGATCTTTGCAACTTTGGCCTGCCTAGCCTGCTGTTCTTTCCACTTGGCTTCATTGATGAAAGTGGTCACCATGTGACTGATGCCATGCGGAAGCTTCAAGTCATCAGTTGGAGTGTTTGGGTCCTCATACCAGATGTTGATGTAGTCAAGGAGGACCTTGGGGTCCATGGCCAGAGGAATGGCACTGCGTGATGCTTGAGCTACTCTTTCTTGCTTGTTTCTGATGATGGCTTGCCGGGTTTCATCATCAAATTCACCACTTCCCTCTGATGCAGACAGGACTGTGATGATTTTGCTGGGGCTTGGCAGAGTTGCACGTTCAGTAGTTACCAAAGTCTTCGCAGGAGGTGTTGAAGACTTTGTCTCCGAGCTGGTTGCAGCTGGGAGTGCGGAGCTGGAGCTGGAGCTGGCAGTCATAGGCTTCATGACTTGCTTCTGTACTGGTTTCTCTTGAGGCTTTGGAGGTGGAGCTGAGGATTTTGGTGCTGAGGAGATTGGTACTGAGGGCTTTGGCGCTGATGGTTTTGGTGTTGAAGGTTTTGGTACTGAGGGTTTTGGTGCTGAGGGTTTTGTGACTGAAGCCTGAGCAGACTTCTCTTGAGGCTTTGGAGCCCGTGGCTTTGATGGCACAGACTGCATTTGAGGAATTTCTGAGCCTGAGGTTTCTGCGACAGAGGAAGTAGCAGCATCTGAGGCAGCAGCTGAGGATTCATTGAATTTCCTCACTACAGCTTCTCCCTGCTTCTTGAGCTTGGCCAGATGCTTTTCTTTCTCCTCTGGATAGTCATCAATGGTCATGAGGCTTGAGGATGTGCTACTTGATGATCCTCAAGTGGGGCCCTTCTGCCAGGAGGCTTCAGAGCGAATTTCTTCACATATTTGGGAGTCACAAACCTGTACTCCTTCCATTCCTTCGCCCATCGGCGTTCTATCTTCTGCAGTCGTATCTTTCTCTTGGCCATTGTCTCATTTTCATCAGGCGTGCAATAGTCTAAGTAAATGTCCTCAGGGATATCCGTAGCTGTGTTCTACTCAAGTTTCTTTCCTCCCTTCTGTTTTCTGTCTTCCTCCATTTTCTTTAGTTGAGGATTTTGCTGATGAGTTTGAACTCTTGAGGATTCTGATGAGCCTTGAAGAGTTTCTTCCAGAAACGCTGCAAATGAGTTAATGTGATGAGAACCGAGAGATTCATCAGCTGACATGTGTGTACCTGTGAACAGAGTATAGTTGCGAGGAATTTGGAGAGGTCATATGCGTTCTCACATTTGAAGAAAATGAAAAAGTTTGACAGTTTGAGGAATATAACCAGTGGTTGAGGAATTTGGCAAAGCATACTGTTCTTGGGTTCCAGAGTTGTAAAGATCCAAAAATTCGCACAATTGAGGAATCTCGTGAAAATCTTAGATGCTTAGCATAGTTCATCAATGATGCGGTGATAGGCAGTGTTTGAGGAATCAAGTGCGTGTCGTATCTTGAGGAAAAACAGATTTCACATAGAAGATGTAAAATTTTAGATCTAACTTGCTGTAAAAATGGGATATATTTACCCTGGAAGGTGCGCACGAAGAACACAGAAAGTTGTGTGTGGAGAGGCTCTTCCTTCGAGTGTCCAATGCACCCTAACCCGGCGACAGAGGACGTCTACGGCGGCGGCGGACGAAGATTGTCCGACTCCGGCGTGGTTCCGGCGACGGAGAATTCGAGGTAGTGAAGCTCTTCCTCACCGGCGACGAGACTACCAGCGATGGCGCTAGGGTTCAGTAGTGTATGCTGTGGCAGGAGAGCGATGGGTCGAAGAAGTGGATGCCGAGGGGGATAAGGACATATTTATAGCCAAAAGTTACTGTTGGTGCGAGAATGTCGGACCAAATAGCCCCTGCATCTACATCTTCGCAGGACACGTGTAGCTCCCGTACGATGCGGTGGAGATAGTGGAGATCGTGGTTATCCGATCGTGGGAAGTGGGGGTTCAGTTACTTTGTCTTAAAGAAACAATTTTTGAAGATATGAGGATTTTCATTACAAAATCAAGAGCTAACAAGGACGAAGTGAGGATTTTGAAAAAAGTTTCAAGTAGAACGCGTATGAAGAATTGAATAGACTGGATGAGTATAGCATAGAGGGAAAGTAGGGTCCGATCACATTCACTTAGCAGAAATATCAACTTGAAGAAATAGCAATAAGTGAATAATGTTGAGGACTTGAAATCACAGTCTATCTAGTCAAATGAAATTCATCAAGTATTTTTCAAGATTTTGTGATAAATCATCACAATGAAGAACATCTGTTTTGAAGAAAAACGCATTGTGAGGAAATTGATCATTTGAAGAAAATCAACTTGAGGAATTTCACATTGGGCGGTGGCGTGACCCACCATATAAGAATGTTGATTACAAACGCCGCATACAATTGTCGTAGGGCCCTGAGAATCAATTTCTTCGTTAATTTCTTCACATTCAGAGTGACATTCTTCATCAGTTGAAGACAATCGATTCATCATGTGTTGCACATCTAAGTCATCAACTTTGCATAAGTGTTAGGATGTGTGCATGTTTTTACAAAACATTTGAAGATTCTAAGATATTTAGCTCACACCGCAACTTGCAAAACCTTTTCTCATCCAAGGGATCAGTGAAGATATCTGCCAGTTGATCATCAGTCTTCACATGGTCGATGAGGATATTGCCCTTGAGGACATGGTCCCGAAGAAAATGATGACGAATCTGGATGTGCTTGGTCTTCGAGTGCTGTACTGGGTTGTATGCAATCTTGATAGCACTCTCATTGTCACAGTAGAGAGGCACATACTTCATGTTGATGCCGTAGTCCTTGAGGGTTTGCTTCATCCATAGCAATTGAGCACATCAAGAACCAGCAGCAATGTACTCAGCTTCGGCAGTGGAGTGTGATACGCTGTTCTGCTTCTTTGAGGACCAGCAAACTAGTGATCTTCCGAGGAAATGGCATGTGCCAGAAGTTGACTTGCGATCCACACGGTCACCAGCATAGTCTGAATCAGAATACCCTACCAGATGAAGATTGGAGGCCTTGGGATACCATAATCCTAGTGTTGGTGTGTGCGCTAAGTATCGAAGAATATGTTTCACAGCCTTATGCTGTGATTCCTTCGGTTTTGCTTGAAAACGTGCACACATGCAAACACTAAGCATTATATCTGGCCTAGATGCACATAGATACAATAAAGAGCGAATCATAGAACGATATACCTGCTGATCGAAATCTTTACCATTTTCATCAGTGCCGAGGTGGCCGTTGGTTGGCATTGGAGTCTTGGCACCTTTGCATTCGTGCATGTCGAATTTCCTAAGAACATCCTTGAGGTATTTCTCCTGTGATATGAAGATTCCATTGCTTTGTTGACGAATTTGAAGACCTAAGAAGAATTTCAGCACCCCCATCATGGACATCTCATATTCTTCACTCATCATGTAGGCAAATTCATCACTGTATCGTTTGTCAGTACAGCCAAATATGATATCATTGACATATATTTGACGGACAAATAGCTCATTATCATAGGATTTTGTGAAAAGAGTTGGATCGAGTGAACCAGGTTTGAAGCCTTTCTTCATGAGGAATTCCTTCAATGTATCATACCATAGCCGAGGGGCTTGCTTGAGGCCATAAAGAGCCTTTTTGAGTCTGAAGACTTTGTGTGGATTCTTTGGATCCTCAAAACCTGGGTGCTGAGCAACATATACTTATTCCTCAAGCTTACCATTGAGGAATGCACTTTTCACATCCATTTGATATAAGGTGATGTTATGATGATTAGCATAAGCAAGTAGTATTCGAATAGCTTCAAGTCTAGCGACAGGTGCAAAAGTTTCATCGAAATCTATTCCTTCAGCCTGGGTGTAGCCTTGGGCTACAAGTCGTGCCTTGTTCCTCACCACTTGATCGTCCTCGTCTTGCTTGTTTCGGAAAACCCACTTGGTGCCGATGATGTTGTGCTTGGGAGGATCTGGTCATTTGACGAGCTCCCATATGTCATTCAGCTTGAATTGAAGAAGTTTGTCTTGCATAGCTTGGATCCACTCCGGTTCCAGAAAAGCCTCAGTAACTTTTGAGGGTTCTGTGATGGATACAAAGGAAAAATGCTCACAAAAGTTAACTAAGTGTGAAGCTTTTGAGCGAGTTAGAGGACCTGGCGCGTTCATGTCGTTGAGGATTTTGTCAAGTTCTACTTCGTTTGCAATCCTCGGATGAGCTGGTTGAGGATTTTGTCTGGGCTGAGGAAGTGGTGCTGGTGCAATTTCCTCAGGAGCATCTTCTTGATTTTTATCAGTGATGGGGATCGTTTCTTCACCAATTTCCTCAGTGGGGACAATGTCTTCAGTAGGCTTGAGCTTTATTGCTTCCTGAGGAGATAGCTTATCTGGATCAGAAGGCAATTGCTCTCTTTGCGAGCCATTAGTTTCATCGAACCGCACATCTACAGTCTCAACAACTTTGTTATGATAATTGCTGAAGACTCTGTAAGTGTGCGAGTCCTTTCCATAACCGAGCATAAAACCTTCATGTGCCTTAGGTGCAAATTTTGAGCTATGGTGAGGATCTCTAATCCAGCATTTTGCACCGAAGACTTTGAAATAACTTACATTGGGTTTGTTATCAGTGAGGAGTTCATATGAGGTTTTCTTGAGGAATTTGTGAAGATATACCCTGTTGATGATATGGCATGCAGTGTTGATTGCTTCAGGCCAAAAGCGACGAGGTGTCTGATATTCATCAAGCATAGTTCTTGCCATCTCAACCAGAGTCCTGTTCTTCCTTTCGACGACACCATTCTGCTGAGGATTATAAGGAGCAGACAATTCGTGAGTAATACCAAGTTCATCAAGATAATCATCAAGACCAGTGTTTTTGAACTCAGTTCCATTATCACTCCTGATATGTTTGATCTTGATGCCAAAGTTCGTCGAGGCCCTTGAAGAAAATCGTTTGAAGATTTCCTGCACCTCAGTTTTATACACTATGATATGCACCCAAGTGTATCTGGAATAATCATCAACTATGACGAAGCCATATAATGATGCTGCATTGGTTAGTGTGGCATAGTGAGTAGGTCCAAATAAATCCATATGAAGCAATTCGAATGGACGTGTACTGGTCATGATAGTCTTAGAGGGATGCTTGGATCTGGTCATTTTCCAGATTCACAGGCACCGCAGAGATGATCCTTGAGGAATTTGACTGATTCGATGCCGATGACATGCTTCTTCTTCGCGAGCGTGTGCAAATTCCTCATACCTACATGACCTAGTCTTCGGTGCCACAACCATCCTTCTAAGGTTTTTGCTAGTAAGCAAGTGGCTGGTTGAGGACCTGTAGAGAAATCAACAATGTACAAATCCCCTCTTCTTACACCTTCGAAGACTTTGGATCTATCAGATTCCATGATGACTACACATCTATATCTACCAAAGATATCAATCATATCAAGGTCACAAAGCATCGAGACTGACATAATGTTAAAACCAAGGGATTCAACAAGCATCACTTTTTCCATATGCCTATCCTTGGAAATAGCCACTTTGCCAAGTCCCAATACCTTGCTTTTACCTTTGTCAGCATATGTGATTTGCTTCAGAGGTGATGGAGTTAGTGGCATATTCATCAGTAAGCTTTTATCACCAGTCATGTGATGTGTGCAGCCACTATCAAGAACCCACTCAGTATTCTTGGGTTTGTCATCCTGCAGATGAATTAGTACAGCTTACCATCTCATATGCTTCAGATTTGAAGAATATGATACTAATTTCATCAGATCAGTAATTTCATCATAACAGAAATGTAAGGACGTGTGAAATATTTCTATTTCATCAATCATTAGCTTGCATCCTACAAGCATTTCCTCAGGTCTCCAGCAAATTCTTCACAAGATGATTTTCATCTGCAGACCTGACCTGCAGAAGATGATTAGTTCGATTTCTTCACCACCCACATCTGAAGGGGTGACAAAGCGTTCATCATCCTGCGAGCACCATATGAGAAAGGTGGCATTGAAGCCAATGCACTTCTCTTAACTGTAGGGGGATTAAAGTACTCATATGAATATGCAGAGAACTGGTTTGAGGATTTATGAACATAATGATTTGAGGAGTAACGCTCATATTCATATTCCTTGTAGTTTCCCTGCATGTTAGACGCATAAGCACGGGTACGAGCATAGTTTTGACCAGTTGAGGATTTTGATCCTCTTGAAGACTTTGGTCCTCCTGAGGAATTTGATCTGGGGTTCAGATTCTTCATTGGTGGTGTCATGAGGACATTCACCTGAAGATTTTCAAGAAAGCTTTTGGGAACCCAGATTTTCCTCAGAGGACATTCACCTGATCTGTTGAGCTAGTAATGAATCATTTTCCATACGAAGATCATCATGAGACAACCTCAGCGTCTCAAGATCAAGCTTCCTTTGAACAAACTCATAGGAAAGCTTCTCATGATCAGTGAGGAGTGTATCATAACGATCCTGAAGATTATCAAATCTAGACTGAAGACTTTTCATGTCATCAGTGAGGATTTGGGTAAGGTTCATTTCGTCATTCAACAGATCATCACTTTTGTCTAGCAGTTTCTGAAGCTTTTCGAGAGCAGTTTGTTGTTTAGTGGCAATGATAGAAAGTTTACTGTAACTGGGTTTCTTATAATCATTAGGTTCACAGTCACTTGAATCAGAGGAGGAGGCATTATTTGGTACCTTCGAACCCTTTGCCATAAAGCAATCACTACAGGAATCAGCTTCTTTGTCGTCTGCCATCACAGACGGCAAAGACAATACCCCGGACGGCAAAGACAATATCACAGACGGCAAAGATTCTCACGGCCGGCAAAATTTCTGCGTCAGCCTACGACGACATAGGACCTTCTTTGCCATCTGCCCCACCAAAGCGGACGGCAAAGCTCTTTGCCATTAGCTTTCCTTAGGAGCAGTCGGCAAAGTGCTCGAGACGGCAGCCGACAGGCGTTGCCTCCGTTAGGGGTTAACGGAGGCTTTGTCGTCTGCCTCCCCGTCCATCTTTGCCGTCTGCCTCCCCGTCCATCTTTGTCGCCTGCCTTCTCTTCCCCTCCCCTCCCCCTCCATCTTTGCCGTCTGCCTCCCCGTCCATCTTTGCCGTCTGCCTCCTCCTCCCCCCTCCCCTGTTCCCTCTTCTTTGCCATCTGCCCACCGGGAGGCTGACGGCAAAGAGACTACATAGACACCCCAGAATGCACAGCTGGGTGCCATGTGGCACCTTTGCCGTCTGCTAGATGATGGCACAGGTCTTTGCCATCAGCTGGCAGACGGCAAAGAGACCATATAGTTCCTGTTTTTTTTGTTTTATATTATTTCACAGCATATATATATATATATATATATTTGACAGCACATTTATATAATTCACCACACATATATGATATATAGTTCACCACACATATACTTGCCAACACATATATATAATTCACCACACATATATGATTCACCAATGTACATCCCCATATATCAAAAGAACCAACTTACCAAGTATTGCACTTTTTATCCATATATACATATACATATAATTCGACATTGTTCATCAACTCAAATGACAACTAGATGATATACATATAAAGTTCATCCATCGACATTGTTCAACTCCATGAATGCCAGCTTCCATGCATGTAGTATAGCCAATCTGCAAAAAGGTGAATAAGAAAGTTAGAAGAAGAACAAAATATGATGTTTTTCAGCTAATTATGTCATTTTTAGTGAAAACAAGCTAAGTATGTGTGTGGTGAACTATATATCATTTGTTGGAGCTAAATTACCTAATTATGTCTTTTTTGAGCGAAATGTTCCAATTATGTCATTTTAGAGGAAAACAAGCTAAGTATATAATATTACTGAGCTAACCAAGGTTCTTATGCCATTTTGATCTTATTATGGTATTTTGGAACTAAATGGGCTAATTATGTCATTGTTGCGGAAATTAAAGCAAGAATAATATGAAAGAGGAGAAGAAAGAGGAGGAGGAGGAGAAGAACAAGAAATCAAGAAGAAGGAGGAGGAGGAGGAGAAGGAGGAGGAGAAGAAGGACTAGAAGGTCCTTGGCCTTCTTCTCCTCCTCCTCCTCCTCCTCCTCCTTCTCCTTCTTCCCTTCTTCTTCTTCTTCTTCTTTCTTTCCATTATGCCTATTTCTTCTCCTCTTCTCCTCTTGTTGGAGCTAAATTACCTAATTATGTCTTTTTTGAGCTAAATGGGCTAATTATGTCATTTTTGCGTTAATTAAAGCAAGGATAATATGAAAGAGGAGAAGAAAGAGGAGGAGGAGGAGAAGAAGAAGAAATCAAGAAGAAGGAGGAGGAGGAGGAGAAGGATAGGAGGTCCTTGGCCTTCTCCTCCTCCTCCTCCTCCTCCTCCTTCTCCTTCTTCTCTTCTTCTTCTTCTTCTTCTTGTTCTTCTTCTTTCTTTTCATTTTGCCTATTTCTTGTCCTCTTCTCGTCTTGTTGGAGCTAAATTACCTAATTATGTCTTTTTGAGCTAAATGGGCTAATTATCCCATTTTAGAGGAAAACAAGCTAAGTATATAATACTACTGAGCTAACCAAGGTTCTTATGCCATTTTGAGCTTATTATGGTATTTTGGAGCTAAATGGGCTAATTATGTCATTGTTGCTGAAATTAAAGCAAGGATAATATGAAAGAGGAGAAGGAAGAGGAGGAGGACGAGAAGAAGAAGAAATCAAGTAGAAGGAGGAGGAGGAGGAGAAGGATAGAAGGTCCTTGGCCTTCTCCTCCTCCTCCTCCTCCTCCTCCTCCTTCTCCTTCTTCTCTTCTTCTTCTTCTTCTTCTTTCTTTTCATTTTGCCTATTTCTTCTCCTCTTCTCCTCTTGTTGGAGCTAAATTACCTAATTATGTCTTTTTTGAGCTAAATGGGCTAATTATCCCATTTTAGAGGAAAACAAGCTAAGTATATAATATTAATGAGCTAACCAAGGTTCTTATGCCATTTTGAGCTTATTATGGTATTTTGGAGCTAAATGGGCTAATTATGTCATTGTTGGGTTAATTAAAGCAAGGATAATATGAAAGAGGAGAAGAAAGAGGAGGAGGAGGAGAAGAAGAAGAAATCTAGAAGAAGGAGGAGGAGGAGGAGAAGGAGGAGGAGGAGAAGGATAGAAGTTCCTTGGCCTTCTCGTCCTCCTCCTCCTCCTCCTTCTCCTTCTTCTCTTCTTCTTCTTCTTCTTCTTTCTTTTCATTTTGCCTATTTCTTGTCCTCTTCTCCTCTTGTTGGAGCTAAATTACCTAATTATATCTTTTTTGAGCTAAATGGGCTAATTATCCCATTTTAGAGGAAAACTAGCTAAGTATATAATATTACTGAGCTAACCAAGGTTCTTATGCCATTTTAAGCTTATTATGGTATTTTGGAGCTAAATGGGCTAATTATGTCATTGTTGCGGAAATTAAAGCAAGGATAATATGAAAGAGGAGAAGGAAGAGGAGGAGGATGAGAAGAAGAAGAAATCAAGAAGAAGGAGGAGCAGGAGGAGAAGGATAGAAGGTCCTTGGCCTTCTCCTCCTCCTCCTCCTCCTCCTCCTTCTCCTTCTTCTCTTCTTCTTCTTCTTCTTCTTCTTTCTTTTCATTTTGCCTATTTATTCTCCTCTTCTCCTCTTGTTGGAGCTAAATTACCTAATTATGTCTTTTTTGAGCTAAATGGGCTAATTATCCCATTTTAGAGGAAAAGTAGTTAAGTATATAATATTAATGAGCTAACCAAGGTTCTTATGCCATTTTGAGCTTATTATGGTATTTTGGAGCTAAATGGGCTAATTATGTTATTGTTGGGTTAATTAAAGCAAGGATAATATGAAATAGGAGAAGAAAGAGGAGGAGGAGGAGAATAAGAAGAAATCAAGAAGAAGGATGAGGAGGAGGAGAAGGAGGAGGAGGAGAAGGATAGAATGTCCTTGGGCTTCTCCTCCTCCTCCTCCTCCTCCTACTCCTTCTCCTTCTTCTCTTATTCTTCTTCTTCTTCTTTCTTTTAGTTTTGCCTATTTCTTGTCCTCTTCTCCTCTTGTTGGAGCTAAATTACCTAATTATGTCTTTTTTGAGCTAAATGGGCTAATTATCCCATTTTAGAGGAAAACTAGCTAAGTATATAATATTACTAAGCTAACCAAGGTTCTTATGCCATTTTGAGCTTATTATGGTATTTTGGAGCTAAATGGGCTAATTATGTCATTGTTGCGGAAATTAAAGCAAGGATAATATGAAAGAGGAGAAGGAAGAGGAGGAGGACGAGAAGAAGAAGAAATCAAAAAGAAGGAGGAGGAGGAGGAGGAGGATAGAAGATCCTTGGCCTTCTCCTCCTCCTCCTCCTCCTCCTTCTCCTTCTTCTCTTCTTCTTCTTCTTGTTCTTCTTCTTCTTCTTCTTCTTTCTTTTCATTTTGCCTATTTCTTTCCTCTTCTCCTCTTGTTGGAGCTAAATAACCTAGTTATGTCTTTTTTGAGCTAAATGGGCTAATTATCCCATTTTAGAGGAAAACTAGCTAAGTATATAATATTAATGAGCTAACCAAGGTTCTTATGCCATTTTGAGCTTATTAAGGTATTTTGGAGCTAAATGGGCTAATTATGTCATTGTTGGGTTAATTACCCTGGTGCATGGACATGCACCTACCACGCAAAGTTCGCAGGTCCAGAAGTTGCCCTTTTGGTCCACAGGACTTTCCAGGTTACCTATACTACTTTTCAGTTTATATAGAACTTTTTGATATTTTCTACATTTGAGGATGGCAATATTATTTAAGTTGTCCTGTTTTGCTCCGGTACCAATAAATATAGACGATACATTATTTTGACAGACTTGATTTCAACAAAAGAACATGTGATCTTCTTTGAAGTAGTCTTGAACCTAAGCAATAATGATGGGCGAATAAACTAACAGAATCTACCACTAAATCTACTAATTAACTAACACAATCTACCACTAAAACTACTAATTAATTCCAAAAAACTAAATACCAAACATGTGATCTTCTTTTTGTCTTCTCCTCCTCTTATTCTTCTTCTTCTTCTTCTTCTCCTCCTCCTCCTCTTCTCCTCTTCTCCTCCTCCTCCTCTTCTTCTTCTTCCTATTCTTTCTAGTAAGCTAACTAACTAACTAACCTAACTAACCAAGCTAACTAAACCTATCGCTAAACCTAGATAGCACTAAACAGCAAAAAAATAACAAAAACAGAATCTACCACTATAACAAAAACAGAATCTACCACTAAGTAACTAAAAAATAATCTAGCTACCACTAAATACAAAACAATAAAATATCAACTTCTTCTTCTTTTTCTCTTCTTATCCTTCTTATTTTTTACTTATTCTCTTCTTCTCTTCTTCTTCTCTTCTTCTTTACTTCTTCTCCTTCTTATTTTTTTCTTCTCTTCTTCTTCTTCTTCTGCTTCTTCTCGTTCTTATTTTTTTTCTTCTCCTCTTCTCCTTCTTCTTCTTCTTATTCTGTTTCTTCTCCTCCTCCTCCTCCTCCTCCTCCTCCTCTTCTTCTTCTCCTCTTCTTGTCCTCCTCCTCCTCCTCTTCTCCTCTTCTCCTCCTCCACCTAACTAACCAAGCTAACTAACTAACCTAACTAAAACTACTAACCTAACTAAATCTACCACTAAAACTACTAACAATAACAACTACTAAAACTACTAAAAAATAATAAAACTAGTAAAAAATAATGCGGGTGGGGGGTGCGGGTGGGGGTGTGGGGGCTCACCGAGAGGGGCGGCCGTGGAGGGGCCGGGGTGTTGGGGGTGGCGGGGCGGCGCCGGGGGCGCTAGGGGCGGCGGCGCGACGGTGGTGGGGCAGCGGCAGCGGCAGCGGTGGCGAGGTGGGGGAGAGAGAGAGAGGGGCGGCGGCGGGGGCAACAGGGGCGGCAGTGGGGCGTGACAGGGGCGGCGGCAGGGGAGATAGGGGCGGCGACGCGACGGGGGCGGCGGCGCGACGGTGGTCCTGGCGGCCGTTACAGAGAGAGGAGCGCGCGGGGTGGGGAGAGAGAGCGAGGGGCGCGCGGGGTGAGCCGTTACAGAGAGAGAGAGCGGCGGGGTGGGGGGGAAGGAGCCGTTAACGGAGTTAGCGCTTTGCCGTCTGCCGGCGGACGGCAAAGAGTCTAGACTCTTTGTCGTCTGCCTCCGGACTCTTTGTCGTCCGCTAGCCGACGGCAAATGTCCGACTCCTGTTTGACCTAGCCACCCCGCGGTCAGGTGGGCCTATCTATATCTTTGCCGTCTGCCCCTAGACTGTTTGCCGTCCGCTAGCAGACAACAAAGAGGTGACAGATGGCAAAAAGACTGTATGCCATCAGCCAGTAGTGTGCCGTTTGTTTTGCTGAAGCTGACGGCAAAGACACTCTTTGCCATCAGCTAGAAGACGGGAAAGACTAGGCAGATGGCAAAAAACAGTTTTCCAGTAGTGAATAGGTTGGAGCGAAGTCATCAGCATAGTCATCAGTATGGATGGTGCAATCATTTTCTTCAAGATTGAAGATTGACTTGCTGACGAAAGTGGTTGCTAGTAGAAGACTAGCCTGTGCGGATTCTGAGTCTTCTTCAGAACC
The DNA here is from genome assembly GCF_904849725.1 of Hordeum vulgare subsp. vulgare. NCBI lineage: Eukaryota > Viridiplantae > Streptophyta > Magnoliopsida > Poales > Poaceae > Hordeum > Hordeum vulgare. The sequence goes on along the minus strand of NC_058521.1, from coordinate 93,400,260 downwards.
CTCTTCTTCATCACATTCCTCTGATTCTGCCTCGGAGTCCATTTCCTTGCCAATAAGTGCCCGAGCCTTTCTGAAACTAGTCTTCTTGTGTGATGAGGGCTTTGAAGATGAGGATTTTGAAGATTTCTTCTTCTTCTTCGAGTCATCAGAACTGTCATCCTTGTATTTCTTCTTCTTTGATTACTTTCCCCAACGGGGACAATCAACAATGTAATGACCTGATTTCTTGAACTTGTGACAGGTTCGTTTCTTGTAGTCCTCAGATGAAGATTCTGATTTCCTCATGTCTCTTCTTGAAGATTTACCGAACTGGCCACGTCGTGTAAATCTCTGGAATTTCCTCACGAGCATTGCAAGCTCCTGTCCAAATTCTTCAGGGTCACAAATGCTGTCATCTGTGTCTTCTTCTTCAGATGAGGAAATTGCTCTAGCCTTCAGTGCACGTGGTCTGGAATAGCTTTGTCCATATAGATCTCTTTTTTCTTCTAGCTAGAATTCATGAGTATTTAGCCTTTCAAGTATATCATCTGGATCCAGCATCTTGTAGTCTGGTCTTTCTTGAATCATCAGAACAAAAGTATCAAATGAAGAATCCAAAGATCTCATCAGCTTCTTCACAACTTCGTGATCAGTGATGTCTCGAGATCCCAGTGCTTGCAGTTCATTTGATATGTAAGTGAGGCGATCAAAGGTGTCCTGGCAGCTTTCATTGTCTTGTCTCTTGAAGCGATTGAAGAGATTCCGAAGAATATCAACACGAGAGTCATGCTGGGTTGATACTCCTTCATTTACCTTGCACAGTCTCTCCCAGATCAGTGTTGCAGAGCCCGAAGCACTTACTCTTCCAAACTGGCCTGGAATCAGATGGCCAGAGATGATGTTCTTCGCTTGAGAATCGAGTTGCTTGAATTTCTTCACATCAGCCGCATGACACTGGCAAAGATGATGCGGACGCCATTTTGCACAATATACCAGACATCATTATCAATAGCTTGTAGATGCATTTGCATTTTGTTCTTCCAGAAGGGAAAGTTCTTTCCTTCATAGGTAGGACATGTTGCAGTCACCTTAAACATGCCTGCAGTCGACATAACTAAAACTCCAGGTGGTTAAACCAAAATCACACAGAACAAGGGAGTACCTTGCTCTGATACCAATTAAAAGTGTGTTATATCGACTAGAGGGGGGTGAATAGGAGATTTTTAGAATATCATCACTCAGGAAATTCCTTTGAAGGAAATTCCTCCTCGATGACTAACTTACAGCGGAAACAGTAAAGGATCAGACGTGCAAAGTTTCACAACAGCAGTTTTAGAGTGAAGAATGTGAAAACAGATTGCACTATGAGCAGGCACGCAGAATACAGATGAGGATTAACTGACGTGAAGAATTTGGGGTTGAGGAAATTCAGAGAAAGTCTTTAACAAATTCTTCAAACAGTCGCAGTGAAAGTCATCAACACATAATACGAGGAAAGTAAGGAGTTGAGGAATTAGAACCCGTTTCTCAGAGAAGACAGTCGTTGATGACCCAGTTCCAACTGCTGTGACAGTCGTACATCTGGTTTGGAGCGGCTTGGTATTGAAACCAAGGGACAGACAGTCCCGGGACACAAGTCCCTACCTTGTTCTCCTTGAGCTAAGGACACACAGTCCTCGCCCAACACTCGTGGTAAGTCTTCAGGGCAGACTTCCAAACCCTCACAAACTTGGTCACCCGGCGATCCACAATTGACTGCTGGAAAGCTCTAGACCATGACGCCTAACCGTCTGGAGGATGCACAATCCTCAAAGGTAAAAGGCTTCAGTCCCACACAGGAACAACTTCTTCAGTGATGCTCAATCACTAGGTTTGGTTTGTGGTTTCGGTGGGTGGTGTATTTCCTCACTGATGAATTACTCTCAAAGGCTCTGAGGAATTTGGGTTGCTCTTATGACAAGTGTCAGTTTCTAACGGAGCAACCAACCAGCTAATGGTTGTGGGGGGGTGGCTATTTATAGCCTGGGAGCATCCCGACATGATTTGACACTAATGCCCTTAAATAATATGACCGTTGGAGTGGATAAGACCAATGACTTGGCGTGGCTATCGAAACGGTCGGAACCCTCAACTGTGAGAGTCCTCATGTCACTCGTATTCCTCACTTGAGGCTTTTGGTAGGATTAGGCTTGGGTTGAGCATCATGAGGAAATTCATTCCAAAGTGTAACTTCGACCCCCTTTAACAGTATGGTGTTCCTATTACTCAAATGCGGAGAAAGTAAAACAGAAAGTGTAAAGCTTCATGCTTCAAATTCTTCAGAATGATTTTCTTCAGGAACCACCGGACTCCTCAATATCAGTATCTTCATGAGAAATATCAATTTCATCGCAGATTCCTCGCGATTCATTTCTTCAGCTTCAGACCAATTTCTTCAACCGAAGACATATATTTTTAGGGGTCGATATTCTTCGAATATCTCAAACTCCTCAATGACTTATAGATCATGTGTACACTCACAAACACATTAGATACTTAACCTATAAGTCTTCAAACCACCAAAATCAGCAAGGGGCACTAGATGCACTTACACGCACCACCGATCAATCACACTCCACTAGTCGGATACTCAGGAGCCGTCCATACCAACATCAATCCAGGGGGAGCTTTTTTTGCAATTATATTTTCGATTTGAGCATGGAACTGGGAATTCCAATTGCCGGCCCCTTTCTCATGAATGATAGTGAATAAACACATATCGAGGATAACACACCTAGCATGGAAGATACTGATAGCCCCCTGTAACCACATGAGCGGTTCGGGCATGCAAAACATATTATTTCTTGAAGATTTAGAGAGTGGCACATGCAAATTTACTTGGAACGGCAGGTAGATACTGCATATAGGTAGGTATGGTGGACTCATCTGGAACAATTATGGGTTTATGGAAGTGGATGCACAAGCAGTATTCCCGCTTAGTACAAGTGAAGGCTAGCAAAAGACTGGGAAGTGACCAACTAGAGAGCGACAACAGTCATCAAAATGCATTGAGATTAACTAACATTGAGTGCAAGCATGAGTAGGACATAAATCACCAAGAACATGAATATCATAGAGGCTATGTTGATTTTGTTTCAACTACATGCATGAACATGCTCCATGTCAAGCAACTTGAATCATTCAAAGGAGGATACCATCCTATCATACTACAACACAGTCATCTCAAAATTCATGTGGGCATCCAAGACAAACCATTATAAGCTCCTAGCTATGTAAGCATGGCATAAGCAACTATGATCTCTAAGTTGTCATTGCAAACATGTTTCTCTCACAACAAAGCTGAATCAGGAACGATGAGCTAGTCATATTTACAAAAACAAAATAGATCGAGTTCATACCAGCTTTTCTAGGCTCAGTCACTTCATCATATATCGCCATTATTGCCTTTCACTTGCACGACCGAACGATCTGAACAATAATAAGCGTTCTCATGCATTCGACTAAAGATGGAATCTGCAGGCAAACACAAATGAGAAGATAAAGTAATATGGCTCTTTAACAGATAAACAAATATGCATGCGAGAGCCACTAAATATTGTAACCATGATCTTCTACCTTGACCCAAAGAAAAACAAAACTATTTACACGAGAAAGCTCCCAACAAGAAAAAGAAAAAAAGAAAATCTTTTTGGGTTTTCTCAAACTAGACAGACACACGAAAATAAAACGACAAAAAGAAAATAAACTAGCATGCATGATACTGTGGCAAAGTGTGAACACCGACAAACAAAGTGAAAGCATAAGCAAGAATATAAAGTCGGTGAGAAACACGTACTCCCCCAAGCTTAGGCTTTTGGCCTAAGTTGGTCTACTCCCAAGGAGGGAAATAACCAGCTCCGGGGTACTCCGGAGTGGACTGCGGATGCCACTGCTGTGTGAGCTCCTCTGGCTCCCACTGATAAACTGGCATCTGGTACTCGACTGGTGGCTCGGGCACGGGCACCTGTGGTTGGGCTAAGCCCCAATATGCTTAGATGTTCGAAGGCATAATAATGTACCTGCCTGCATGAAGACTGAACAAAGAAGGGGCAGGCAAAGTAATAGTCTCACGAGTACCCTGACTAAACACCAAGTTTTAAATCATCCTTCTATTTATATCTCTATCAAGAAAGTCATGGCGAACCATGCTATCGTAATCTAGATATCTCTCGGGAAGAAGAATCTCTTCTTCCTCCTCCAGTCTAATACGTATCTAAAAGTGTCTAGCAAGATGAGTAGCATAATACCTCCATAGACAATGCCTTTAGAATGGTTCTTGTTCAACCGTTGAGCTACTATAGTGCCCAAGCTATAAGTTTTATCATCATAAATGGCTTCGCAAAAGACCGCATGATCTGGGGAACTAAGTGACCCAGCTTTCCCACGACCAATCAAACATTTCCCACAAATAATGAGAAGTACCGAAGCACGGGAAAATGAATGCTAGAAGCTCTAGCGCAAGACACTCCTCTCTCCTTTACTACAACAATAGTATTGATGAAAGCTTCCAAGTCCCTTGGACGAGGTTCATGAATATCCCCAACGTCAGGTAATTTGCAAACATTGCAAAAATCCTGGAGTGACATGCGCTGGGGGATATCATAAAGTTTGAACTCAACCATAGGAGGATTCTTCCTCGGATAGAAGTTAAAGTTTTGTACAAATATATTAGTGAGGAGGAGGTATTGCGGACACTTATCTTCAACGAAGGCGGTAAGGCCTGCGTTCTCCACCAAGTAGTAAAAGTCCTCATAAAGTCCGTCGGTGCGTAAGAACACATCGGTTGGCCACTCGCATGCTCGAACTTCTGCAACTCGAGGGACCGGATACTTGGGCTTCTTCTCACCTCCATCATCCTTGGGGTCACGGCTTGAAGAGCCTCTTAAGAACCTCCTCATCTTTCCCTTTTCTATCTCTGAAAATTTCTGAAATTTTTAATGATTCTAAGGAAAAGTGAACAAGGCTCAACGAAACTCGTAGCAACTACTCCAACAAGTGCCTAGAGGCCATATTACGCATCAAAACCACTTGGGACCATCTAGAATTAGCATGCAAAGCTCAAGAACATGGTCACCAAGGCAGCAAAAATGCGTGAAGTATAAGGCACTAGAACAAAAACAAATTGGACCAATGGAGGAGTCACTTACCAAGGAGTAATTTCCCCAAAATAGTTCGGAGAATGGTGCTTTGAGCAAGGAGATCGAAAATCCCAGCAAGAGGAGCAAGAACACGGGTTTGAGCTGCGAAACGACTTTTATGGAGGTAGGAGAAGCAGATAAGAGCAAGAATGAGTGGAGGGGGTGCACGTGGGCCCCACAAGCCAGGTAGGCACGGCCAGGGGGGTGCCCGCGCCTCCAGGGCTTGTGGCCCACTAGTGCAGCCCCCAGACTAGCTCTTCGTCTCAGTATTTTTGAAAAATTCTAGAAAAAATCATACTTGATTTTCAGGACGTTTGGAGAACTTTTATTTTCGGGGTACTTTTCTGCGTGACGCTAAAACACAAAACAGGGAAAACTAACTAAACCTATCATTTTTCTTCTAAGCAACCGAAGGTGAAAGCTTGGAACAGAGGTTTGTGACTCCTCGATTCATCCATCTCATGCTCATCGAAAGAAATCCGTCAATGAGGTTAATCAAGTCTCGTTGACAAACTTTTTTGAATCGAAAAAGAGAACGGAGAATTTTCGAATAGTCACTAGGTCACCTCAATGAGGATGTGTATCTCCCCAACAAGCAAATCATATTTCATCTTGACAAGAGGTATAGGGCATTCAAAGCTCCCAATAAGAATCGATGAAGTTTTTTCGATAGCATTGATGCAATGTACTCGATATTGTTTCTTCAGAAAGTGCATCGTATGCTCATTACCATTGACATTGCCTTTGTTGCAACCTATAACAACCCCTGCAGTGTTTAAAAAGGGTCTTCCAAGGATGACCGCCATGGAATCGTCCTCGGGAATATCCAGGATGACAAAGTCTATTAAGATAGTAGCATTTGCAACTACGATAGGCACATCCTCGCAAATGCCGATAGGGAAAGCAGTTGATTTCTCGGCCATTTGCAGAGAGATTTCAGTGGGTGTCAACTTATCCAGTTCAAGTCTATGATAAAGAGAGAGAGGCATAACACTAACACCGGCTCCAAGGTCGCATAAAGCAGTTCTAACGTAGTTACCTTTAATGGAGCAAGGTATAGTGGGCACACCGGGATCACCTAGTTTCTTAGGAGTTCCACCCTTGAAGGTATAGTTAGCAAGCATGGTGGGAATCTCAACCTGAGGTATCCTCCTCTTATTAGTCACAATATCCTTCATGTACTTAGCATACGGAGACATTTTGAGCATATCTGTCAAACGCATTTGCAGAAAGACAGGTCTGATCATTTCAACAAATCGCTCAAAATCCTCGTCATCCTTTTTCTTGGATGGTTTGGGAGGAAAGGGCATGGGTTTCTGAACCCATGGTTCCCTTTCTTTACCATGCTTCCTAGCAGTGAAGTCATTCTTATCGTATCTTCTATTCTTAGGTTGTGGGTTATCAAAATCAACAGGTTCAATCTCCACATCCTTATCATTGCTAGGTTGAGCATCTTCATGAACATAACTATTGATATTATCATTAGGCTCATGTTATTCACCAGATTGTGTCTCACCATCAGAAACAGAGACATCGTTTGGACTCTCAGGTGTATCAGCATCTGGGTTGCTAGCGTGCAGGTTCCTATCATGTTTCTTCTTATTTCTAGGATGACTAGGTGCATCAGTGCTAACTCCTTGAGAATCTTGTTCAGTCCTCTTAGGATGATCCTCAGGATACAAAGGTTCCTGAGTCATTCTACCGCCTCTAGTGACGACTCTAATAGAATTGTCGTTCAAATCATTGAGCTTGTAATTTTGAGCCCTAAGTACTTGTTCTACCTGAGTAGTGACCATAGAGGCATGTTTACTCAAGAGCTTAATATCATTGACATTTCTGTCCACACAAGCACTTAAATGACTAAACATACGAGCATTCTATTCCAATTGTCTGCTAACATAATCACTGAAACTCTGTTGTTTGGCAACAAAGTTATCAAATTCATCGAGGCATAAGCTAGCATGTTCATCAAAAGGAATATCACTCTCTCAAACTTACGCAGAGAATCTACTTCTACTACCTGTATCGGGTTATCAAGACCATGGATCTCTTCGATAGGTGGTAGATTTTTGACATCTTCAGATTTAATGCCTTTCTCTCGCATAGATTTCTTGGCTTCTTGCATATCTTCAGGACTGAGGAATAGAATACCTCTTTTCTTTGAAGTTGGCTTAGGAGGTGGTTCGGGAATAGTCCAAGCATTCTCATTGGACAAGATGTTATTCAATAGGATCTCAGCTTGTTCTACAGTTCGTTCCCTAAAAACACAACCAGCACAACTATCTAGGTGGTCTCTAGAAGCATCGGTAAGTCCATTATAGAAGATATCAAGTATTTCATTCTTCTCAAGAGGGTGATCAGGCAAAGCATTCAGCAGCTGGACGAGCCTCCCCCAATCTTGTGGGAGACTCTCTTCTTCAGCTTGAGCAAAGTTGTATATTTCCTGCAAGGAAGCTTGCTTCTTATGGGCAAGGAAATATTTTTCAGAGAAGTAGTAGACCATATCCTAGAGTCTACACACACAACCAAGAGCAAGATAAGTGAACCAAGTCTTAGCATCATCCTTTAGCAAGAAAGGAAACAACTTGAGGATATAGTAGTGTCGAATCTTTTCCTCACTAGTGAATATGGTGGCTATATCGTGCAGTTTCGTAAGATGGGCTACAACCGTTTCAGACTCGTAACCATGAAAATGATTAGATTCGACCAGAGTGATTAACTCAGGGTCGACAGAGAATTCATAATCCTTATCGGTCACAAAGATAGGCGAATTAGCAAACTTCGGGTTGTATTTCATCCTAGCATTCAGAGATTTTTCTTTCCACTTGAGCAGTAATTTCTCAACATCATAGCTATCCTTACACGCAAGAAAGTCCTCGTCTATCTGTCCCTCCATAACATAACGCTGAGGCATATCAGTCAATTCAGGCATAATAGCAGGTTCTACTTCAATAGTATCAGCAGTTTCATAAGTATCATCACATCTAGCAGCAGCTCTAGCAATTTGGGCATCAAGGAATGCACCTAGTGGCAAAGCAGTATCAAGCATAGCATCATCAGGTAAAGCAGTATCAAGCATAGCATCATCATAAGCATCATGGGCAGCAGAAGTAGGATCATCAAGCACAGGCGACATATCAAGATTTCTAGCAGGAGGCGGTGTCGCAAATGTACTCATAACAGAAGGTAAATCAAGTGCAGAGCTAGATGGGAGCTCCTTACCTGTCCTCGTAGTTGAGGGCAAGACTTTAGTTCTTGGATCTATCGGATTCCTCATAGTGACCAGCAGACATAAATCCCAAGTGACTCAAAGAATATAGTTGTGCCTCCCCGGCAACGGTGCCAGAAAATGGTTTTGATAACCCACAAGTATAGGGGACCGCAACAGTTTTTGAGTGTAGAGTATTCAACCCAAATTTATTGATTCGACTCAAGGGGAAGCGAAAGAATATTCTCAAGTATTAGCAATTGAGTTGTAAATTCAACCACACCAGAAAGATTTAGTGTTTGGAGCAAAGTATCAGTAGCAAGGTAGTATGATAGCAGCAATAGCAACAGTAACCAGTAGCAGCAAAGTAACAAGAGTAGCAACAGAGTAACAGCGGCAACAGTGACAGCAGTAGCGGCAAAGTAACGTAGCAAGGACCAGTAGGAAAAACTCGTAGGCATTGGATCGGTGATGGATGATTATCCCATATGCTATTCATCATGTAACAGTTATAACACGGAGAGATATGTAACTAGCTCCCGTTCGTCAATCTAATGTAGGCATGTATTGCGTAAGTAGTAATACGTGCTTAGGGAAAAGAACTTGCATGACATCTATTGTCCATCCCTCCCGTGGCAGCGGGGTCCTAATGGAAACTATGGGATATAAAGGTTCTCCTTCTAATAAAGAACCGGAGCAACGCATTGACACTCGGTGAATACATGAACTCCTCATACTATGGTCATCTCCGGGAGTAGTTCCGGCTATTGTCACTCCGGGGTTGCCGGGTCATAACACATAGTAGGTGACTACAACTTGCAAGATAGGATCTAAAACACACATATATTGGCAGCAACATAATAGGTTTAGATCTAAAATCATGGCACTCGGGTCCTAGTGACAAGCATTAAGCATGGCAAAGTAGTAGCAACTTCAATCTTAGAACATAGTGGATACTAGGAATCAATCCCCGTCAAAACAAACTCGATTACATGATAGATCTCATCCATCCCATCACCGTCCAGCAAGCCTACGATGAGATTACTCCTGAACGGTGAAGAGCATCATGGAGTTGGCGATGAAGGAAGGTTGATGATGACGATGGCGACGATTTCCCCTCTCCGGAGCCCAGAACGGACTCCAGATCTGCACTCGAGATGAAGACAGGAGGTGGCGGCGCCTCCGTATCGTAAAACGTGATGAACTCTTCTCCTTAATTTTTTCCGGGCGAGACGGACTAAATAGAGCTGAGATTGGAGGCGGTGGAGCGTTGTGGGCCCCACAAGCCTGCTAGGCGCGGCCAGGGGGGGCCCCGCCTCGTGGGCTTGTGGACTCATAGCTCCACTCCCTCCGCTGATTCTTGCACCAGTATTTTTCGTAAATTCCAGAAAAATTCTCCATAAATTTTCAGGTCATTCCGAGAACTTTTATTTCTGCGCAGAAACAACACCATGGCAATTCTGCTGAAAACAACGTTAGTTTGGGTTAGTTCCATTCAAATCATGCAAATTAGAGTCCCAAACAAGGGCAAAAGAGTTCAGAAAAGTAGATACGACGGAGACGTATCACGCCCCCAGGCCGCGTCTAGGGGGCTTGTGACCTCCCCCGAGGTCTCCTCCCTTGGTTCTCAAGTCTCATGCGTATCTTCTGTTATGGAAAAATCACCCCGTGGGTTTTACTCCATTTGGCCTCCGTTTAGTATTCTTCTCTGGAAAAGGTCAAAAAGACGGAAAAACAGAAACTGGCACTTCGCACTGCGTTAATAAGTTAGTCCCAAAAATAGCATAATCATGCATATAAAACATCCAAAGTTGACATGATAATAGCATGGAACCGTCAAAAATTATAGATACATTGGAGACATATCAAACCCCACCTGGATTTGTGGCGTAAGTTGTTCTTCTTCAAGCAACAGTCGGCGCCAACTGATGATCCCAACATCAAGAGGATGACCCCTTGCAGCGTCGTGCTTGTTCATCACCGGTCTGCCTCCTACTTCCCGAAGCTGCCTCTCCAAGATTTGGTGAAGAAGTGGCAGAGGGGATTCTTCTACGTGAAGAACGTGGATCCCCTCCACGACTTCATCAACCTTCCTCCTTTCGCCATCGCTCCGCCGACTGTCATGCTGAACTGGAGCAGTTCGCTTCCGAAGCCCATCCCAGAGGTGAAGCAAATATGCGCCCACCTCGAGATTTTGAAGGCTCAAAGACTTTTGGCCAGAGATTTGCTCGCCACCATGGTGGCCTGCCAGATCCTGCCTCTGCAGCACCGGCTGCACCTGATCTGCGAGATGTCTTGCCGACATGACCCATGCCGTCTCTTGACAAAGAACTTTTGAGCCGGCAAGGTGGCCCAGCAGGTGAATTGATCTCCTCCGCCTCCATGGATGAAAGTGGTGAATGGGAGTGGGGCATGTCCCCTTACGACCGAAGCCATTCGGCTCCAATGGTATGTTCCTTCATAGAGTATGTTTCTTGTCTTTCTTTAATTTCCATCCGGCATCTGACGTTGAACGCCGGCTACACCCTCAGCTATTAAAGCGCCTGAAAGTCTATCGGCAGCCGGCTGCCTAAGGGGAGGTGTAGGACCCCATCGAAATCGAGGATGAGGATGAGGTGGAGCTTCAATCTTCCGCCTCCGAAGATGTGGAAGGGGTGGTGGAGTCAGAGGGCACCGAGCCGGCCGGTGAGTTTTTAGCGTCTGCGTTGCTTGATTGGATGAATGATGACGAGATGTCGCCTCCCTTACGCGATGCAGCCGACGTGAAATACCTAGAAGAGCTAGAGGAGGTCTCCAGCCCTCCTATGACGTGGCAACGTCGCGCCGCCCACGAGCCAACCATGCAGGGAGAAGGAGCGCGGCGGAAAGGGAAGCAGATTGCTACCGCCAAGCCAGGCCCCAAACAAACTGCAACAGGGCCTCCAGCTGGAGGTCGTGGGGGTGGCTCAAAGAAGCAACAGGTCGCTGTTGGCAGACGGCCGGTTCCCGTCGTTGCAGGGTAAGTGATTGCAGTCCTCCTTTCCTTCCACTTTCTTGACTCTTGAGTAGGAGATCTCCCATTACCAGTTTATGGCTAGCGGGGAGGCCCAGACAACGGAGGAAGATGACGCTACTGCTGCAGAGCGGGCCGCTTGGGCCGAAGGTAACACTGCCAAGAAGGCGCTGATTGAGCAGGATAAAAGCCCCTAGGAGGAGGCGGCCCGGAAGGCGGCTACTGGCCAGGGCCAACACAGCGAGCGTGCAGCCGACCATGCGGAGAAGCCAGCCACCAAGGAGAGATGGTCCAAGTCGAAGCATGATCCCGCCTCGCGAGTGAGTGTGGAGGCTCGGACTAGGGAGCCGGCACGGGCCGATGCGAGCGCAGCCGAGACCGCCAAGACCACCGGGCCAGAGACTGCCTCCGTGTAGCTGGATCTTGATGCGGCGCCCTACGCGCCTGACGCTCGAGCGGACACCGCACCGGAGGCACCAACGGATGCGCCAGGAGCGGAGATCCCTCTACCCGACATGGAGACGGCTCTGGTGGTGAAGGATAAGACCGTGTGGACCGAGGGTCCGCAGGTGCCTCACCGGACCGATGCATCGAAGGAGCCGAACAAAAGCGTGCCGCCAGGAGACGACACCATGGTCGTATCCGGTCGTGGCCTGTCCGCCTCCGGAGCCGGCCCCTTCTCCGGGAGCCGGCCCCTAGAGTCCTGGAACGTGGCAAAGGCCAGACGCACGACCTTGCCTCCGGGCGCCATGCTGAGTGGTATCCCTGCATTGGTGGCTGCGTACCCCCGCAGCCGCGACGAGGTGGCGCGGGTGGCTCTGGTGGCCTAGGAAGAACTGAACCGCCTCGAGGAGTGGACCATAGAAAGTCTTCAATTCCTGCACCTTTCAGTTGATTCGGTTGAGATTTTTCTTCTTATTCTTTATTTGCTTCAGTGGGAGTGCGCCAGCGCACCCACTGGGTGTAGCCCCGAGATTCGGGCTGGCTAAAAGTTAGCCGGGCCGAGTCTTACTCGTGACGACTTGTTTTCTTCTTTCTCTTTCAGTGGGGGCGCGCTAGCGCACCCACTAGGTGTAGCCCCCAAGAGTCGGGTCGGCTGAGAGTTAGGCGGGTTGAGTCTTACTCTTGATTGTCTTTGATTCTTTTCGCCGTAGGATCTTCACAACAGCCAAGCACAAGCTCACAACATGCTGCTAGCTCAGATCGAAGAGGCCGAGGGCCAGACCAGCGACCTTCAGGGCCGGCTGGACAAAGCCGTTTCGGAGTGCAACACCTTGCGTGGTGAAGATGGTCGGCTCCGTGAGGAGGTTGTTCTTCTCCAAACAGAGAAGAAGGACCTTGAGGCGGCCCATCAGCCGGAGCTGGAGCACCTACACGCCGCCCATACCGACGCCCTGAAGCAGAAGGAGGCCTCCCATGCCGCCGACCTGGAGCGCTTGGAGAAGCTGCACCTTGAGGGGAAGGCGTAGAAGGATGCCGCCCTGAAGGAGGCGCATGCCCAGTTGGTGAAGGAGACCAAGGCGACCCAGGCTCTCCGGAGCGAGATCACGTGCCTGGTTCAAGAGCACATAGTTTGAGACCACAAAGCTCTAGAGGAGGCGTGCGAGGTCGATATTCACCTCAACTGTAAGCCATCTTTGCTTTATCTTCATTTTTAAACGTCGTTAGTTTTTCTTTTCTCTTTTTGCTCATGTCGCGCCCCTATTCCTGCTCCCCAGAACTCTTCCCAGGGAAACAGGAGGCGGCGGAAGCAGCCGTGGAGGCCAGTCGAGATGAGCGTCGTGATGCTGGCATTGAGGTGGACGCCACCACTGGCTAGACCGTGGAGGATATAGCCACCGGCACCAAGGCCCGTATGCGCAAGCTGGCGCACTCTATAAACCAGCTCCAGGATGTCAGGCTGGCGATGCTAAAGGCCCTTTGGCATGAAGCGGTGGAACCAGCGTTAATGAGCAGGCTGTCCCACTGGCTTGAAATCGGAAGCTCTCGTCTGGACGCCTGGCGCGCGTCGGATGCACTTGCTGGAGCGTACATGGCGCTCCGCTTGACGAAGTCATGATATAAAAACCTAGACTTGGGCCAGCTCGCAGCACAACACGCTGGCACAGAAGAGGAGCTAGCAGCCGTCGAGGACAATTTGTAGGTGCGGGCCAGCGACATCGCTTCCTTTGCAGCCTGGAACACGAGGCTGACGGCAATGTGATCCCAGAGGATCCATTTCAGCTGCTTCCCCACAACGCTGACGGTAGCTCCGACGAGACGGCATTTGAAGTTGCCGACTCCAGCGACGAGGCCTACGCCGACTCCACCGCAAGGGAAGGTGCCGGAGCCGCTCGGGCGGATGACGGCGCCTCTATCTCAGGCGGAGCTGGCAATGCCGGCGCCTCCGCCTCTGGTGCCGCCGGTGATGCCGGAGCCACGGGTGGAGCCGCCACCAACTGAAGCTTTTTTGTTTTTCTGCACTTCTTTTATTAGTCCAATAGTTCCACCCACTTGGAGTGTTTATTTAATGAACTCCGGTTATGGGGCTTTGAATGCTTTTGAATGTAATATATGTTTATCTTTGTGATTTTTGCATGTGACAGTTGTGCTTGTCGGGTCGCTTTTATGTATTTTGTTTCTCTTTGGCTTCCGTTTGTCCAATAACTTTGCCTTCTCCAGCATCCACCCCGCCAGCCCGACAGTCGGGAACCTCTCTGTAACTAGGACGGGGCTTCTGCCTTCGAAAGCGTTAGCCTTGGATTTTTTGAAGCCGCCAAGATACTTAGACTTGGAGCGAGCCAACAGAGGCCGACTAGAAAGTAAGATTGGAAGCGATCGAACTAACCCGAGCCGGCCACCCCTTTCGTAATCGGATTTTTCGTGCAGCCGACCTTCCTTCCCACGATACCTTTAGCCGGACAGTCGGGAGCCGGTCTGTAGCTTGTGTAGGGTGGTAAGGGTTTCGTCTCGACATGCATTATACATTCGAATACGATTAAGGAAGTAGCTCGGGCCAGCTAGCGAGCCCCCGAGCCCGAGGAGCCGGACTCGAGAGCCCACTCTTGTATTGCCAACTCTTTTCATGAACTTGAAAAAGGCATGCCCCAAGTACTGGCTTGGAGCACCCACTGCATTCATTGGAATCCCGAAAGGATACATACGTACACGTTTTTCTCTCTGGTTCTTAGCAGTAGAATGGGCGAAGCAATGCCACATTCCATGGACGCTCCGTTTCTTCACCGGAGTAGTCTCTCTTGCGCTTCTGCGGCTTCTGGGCGTCTATCATGTAGTATGTGTTGTTGTGCAAAGCCGTGCTGACGATGAAGGGTTCCTCCCATGGGGAAGACAGCTTGTGCTGGCCGTCTGTTCGCGGGATTCTTCTGAGTACCAGGTCGGGGGCCTGGTATTCTTGTTGTAGTAGTGCCTCAACTTTTGCTGGTAGATGGCTGTCCGACTCAAGGCCAGTTCTCGTGCCTCGTCGAGTAGAGCAACGCCGTCTTCTGTTGTCTCTTTGGTGTCTGCCTCCATGTATAGGGTGACCCGAGGCGAGTCGAACTCGGCGTCCGGAGGGATTATTGCCTCGTACCCATATACAAGGAAGAATGGTGTGAAGCCGGTTGACCGGTTCAGCGTGGTGCGAAGGCTCCACAGCACAGCCGGAAGCTCTTTGATCTAGCAGCCGATTGACCTGACGAGCGGCACCACGAGTCTTGGCTTGATACCGGCCAGGATTTGGTTGTTTGCCCTTTCCACCAGGCCGTTTGACTGCGAGTGCGCCACTGACGCAAGATCGAGTCGGATGCCCTCTTTGGCACAAAAGAGCGCCTTTGCACCTTTGGCGAAGTTGGTGTCGTTGTCGGTGATGATGCTATGGGGGACACCGTCGCGGACAGAGATGTCCTTAATGAACCTAACAGCTGTGGGACCGTCAAGCTTCTTGATTGGTGCTACCTCTTGAGCTTGCGTTGGTATTTCTCCTGAAGAGGAAAGGGTGATGCAGCACAGTAGCAGTAAGTATTTCCCTTAGTTTGAGAACCAAGGTATCAATCCAGTAGGAGTATCAAGACAAGTCTCCAATGTACCTGCGCAAAAAAAAAACAAACTTGCACCCAACGCTATCAAGGGGTTGTCAATCCATTCACGATTAATTGCAAGGTGAGATCTGAAGATGGAAAGTGCAACAAAGTAGAAGTGTAGAGCTGAAAATATGATGTGAAGTAGACCCGGGGGCCATAGTGTTTACTAGACGCTTCTCTCATGATAGCAAGTATTACGGTGGGTGAACAAATTACTGTCAAGCAATTTATAGAATCGGGCAAAGTCATGATGATATCTAAGGCAATGATCATACATATAGACATCACGTCCGAGACAAGTAGACCGATACTTCCTGCATCTACTACTATTACTCCACACATCGATCGCTATCCATCATGCATCTAGTGTATTAAGTTCATAACAAACGGAGTAACACCTTAAGCAAGATGACATGATGTAGAGGGATAAATTCATGCAATAGATATAAACCCATATTTTTACCCTTGATGACAACAACACGATACGTGCCTCGCTACCCCTTCTGTCACTAGGTGAGGACACCGCACGGTACGAACCCAAAACCAAGCACTTCTCCCATTGCAAGAATTATAGATCAAGTTGGCCAAACGAAAGCCACAACTCGAAGAGAATTACAAGGATACGAAATCATGCATATAAGAGATCAGAGGAGACTCAAATAATATTCATAGATAATCTGATCATAAATCCACAATTCATCGGATCTCGACAAACTAACCGCAAAAGAAGATTACATCGGATAGATCTCCATGAAGATCATGGATAACTTTGTATTGAAGATCCAAGACAGAGAAGAAGCCATCTAGCTACTAGCTATAGACCCAACGGTCTATGGTGAACTACTCATGCATCATCGGAGAGGCAATGGTGTTGATGGAGAAGCCCTCCGTGTTCGAATCCCCCTCCGACAGGGCACCAGAACATGCCCCAGATGGGATCTTGCAGAGACAAAAGCTTGTGGCAGCGGAAAAGTATTTTCGTGGCTCCTTCTGGTGTTTTTAGATTTTTGGAGAATTTATAGGCGGAAGAAGTAGGGCAGGGGAGCCACAGGGCAGGCGGTTCACCATACGTGCATGCTACGGGAATCACTAACTTCAACACAAGTATTTCTAGATTCGCAACACCCTACTAACATAACTCTAATATTACCAAATCCATGTCTCAAAACTTAATTTTTAGGAATCAAACTTCTCTTACTAATCAATGCACTTGAATATGGAAGTTTTTATTATATCCTCTTTGGACGCCTATCATCTTTAGGACTACTTTCATAGCACACGCCAATTACCAAGTTACTGAGAGAGAGTGCTCTCAAAAAGATATAAGTGAAGATCGAGAGTTTTTATTTCTACAAAATATGACACCGCCGTGCTCTAAAAAGATTTAAGTGAAGCACTAGAGCAAAATTATCTAGCCCAAAAGATATAAGTGAAGCACATGCGAGCTAAATTGCCTAACTCGAAAGATATAAGCGAATCTCAATGAGTATTCTATCAAATTCACGATGAGTGCATGTCCCTCTCAAAAAGGTGTTCAGCAAGTATGATTGTGACACACCAAAAATAAAAGACTCCAATAATACAAGACGCTCCAAGCAAAATACATATCATGTGGTGAATAAAAATATAGCTCCAAGTAACGTTACCGATGGATTGAAGATGAAAGACGGGATGCCTTCCCGGGGCATCCCCAAGCTTAGGCTTTTTGGTGTCCTTGTATTTGGCTTGGGATGCCTTGTGCATCCCCAAGCTTAAGCTCTTTCCACTCTTTATCCCATTGTCCATGAGAACATCACCCAAAACATGAAGACTTCACAACACAAAACTTAAAGAGAAACTCGTGATATCATTAGCATAAGAAAACAAACTACCAACTCTTTAGGTACTGTAGTAAACTTGATTTATATTTAGAGTGATGTTAGATTACTGTATTCTCACTTTTCCATGGCTAGTACCACCCGATACTATCCAGAGTTTCATCGAAATAAGCAATCAACACAACAAAAAACAGAATCTGTCAAAAACAGACCAGTCTGTAGGAATTTGTATACTTCGTATTCATATGGTATCTCATAAATTCTAAAAACTTATGAAAATTAGGGAAATTGGCATATCAACCAGAAGAAAAAAGAATCAACTCAAAAGCTCTTTCTCGAGAGGAGTTAAAAATAATTTTGTGAGCACAAAGTTTCTGTCTTTTTCAGCAAGATCAAACAACCATCACCAAAACTAATCATAAAGGTTTTACTTGGCACAAACACAAAAAACACAATCATAACAGAATTATGATGGTGGGGACACAACAAAACAGAAAGCAAAAATAAATTCATTGGGTTGCCTCCCAACAAGCACTTTTATTTAAAGCCTTTTAGCTAGGCATTGATAATTCAATGATGCTCACACAAAAGACAAGAATTGAAGCACAACGAGAGCATCATAAAACATGTGAAAATCACATCTAAGTCTAAAGTACTTCCTATGCATAGGCATTTTATAGGAAAACAAATTATCAAGACAACCAATAGGTACCAT
This sequence comes from Hordeum vulgare subsp. vulgare, assembly GCF_904849725.1. Classification (NCBI taxonomy): domain Eukaryota; kingdom Viridiplantae; phylum Streptophyta; class Magnoliopsida; order Poales; family Poaceae; genus Hordeum; species Hordeum vulgare. The sequence continues at coordinate 93,382,314 of NC_058521.1, read as the reverse complement.
ATGCAAGGAAGAAGAAAGAGACAAAATCAATCTCAACATAAGGAGAGGTAAATTAGTAACGTGAAAGTTTCTACCACAATATTTCCCTCTCTCATAACAATTACATGTGGGATCATAATCAAATTCAACAATATATCTATCACATAGGATATTCTTTTCATGATCCACATGCATGCAAAGTTGACGCTCTTAAAACATTGTGGGATTATCATCAGCTAAAGTCATGACTTCTCCAAACCCACTTTCAATATTATTGCAAACATCATATTCATCATGAGTTTAAACAAAGTTTCAAGATCATACGAAAAATCATTACCCCAATCATGATCACTGCAACAATAGTGGACATAGCAAAACTAGCATCCCCAAGCTTAGGGTTTTGCATATTTTTTAGCATGATTGACATTAATAGAATTCTTAGTGAAACCATTGCAATCATGCTTTTCATTCAAGGAGCCCTCGTGAATCACTTCATAAATTTCTTCATCACAATTTTCAGATTCACGCATCTCAAGCAAAACTTCATAAAGAAAATCTAGTGCACAGAACTCACTAGCAATTGGTTCAACATGATTGGATCTCTTAAAAAGATTAGCAAGTGGATGAGGATCCATATCAATAAGTTTTTAGCAAGCGAAGATGCAAGCATATTGAAGGCACATAGCACACAAGCAAGGGAAAGGCAAACGAAAAAGGCAAAAAAATTGTAATTTTTGTTTTTCAGAAGTGGGGGAGAAGAAAACGAGAGGCAAAAGGCAAAAAAAAGTAAATGCAAGAGATGAGTTTGCGACAGTTACTTGGATAAGCTTCACTTAGAGTAGTCCCCGGTGCCAGAAATTGACACGTTGAAGAGAGACTATTCTTGACTTGATACTCCCCGGCAACGGCGCCAGAAATTGGCACGTTGATGGGAGAATATTCTTGACTTGATCGTCCCTGGCAACGGCGCTAGAAATTCTTCTTGCTACCTCTTGAGCTTGCTTTGGTTTTTCCCTTGAAGAGGAAAGGGTGATGCAACACAGTAGCAGTAAGTATTTCCCTTAGTTTGAGAACCAAGGTATCAATCGAGTAGCAGTATCAAGACAAGTCTCCAATGTACCTGCGCAAAAACAAACTTGCACCCAACGCTATAATGGGGTTGTCAATCCCTTCACGATTAATTGCAAGGTGAGATCTGAAGGTGGAAAGTGCAACAAAGTAAAAGTGTAGAGCTGAAAATATGATGTGAAATAGACCCGGGTGCCATAGTGTTCACTAGAGGCTTCTCTCATGATAGCAAGTATTACGGTGGGTTAACGAATTACTGTCGAGCAATTGACAGAATCACGCAAAGTCATGATGATATCTAAGGAAATGATCAGACATATAGGCATCACATCCGAGACAAGTAGACTGATACTTTCTGCATCTACTCCTATTACTCCACACATCGACCGCTATCCAGCATGCATCTATTGTATTAAGTTCATAACAAACGGAGTAACGCCTTAAGCAAAATGACATGATATAGAGGGATAAATTCTTGAAATAGATATAAACCCCATCTTTTTACCCTTGATGGCAACAACAAGATACGTGCCTCGCTACCCCTTCTCTCACTAGGTGAGGACACTGCACGGTATGAACCCAAAACCAAGAAATTCTCCCATTGCAAGAATTATAGATCAAGTTGGCCAAACGAAACCCACAACTCGAAGAGAATTACAAGGATACGAAATCATGCATATAAGAGATCAGAGGAGACTCAAATAATATTCATAGATACCCTGATCATAAATCCACAATTCATCGGATCTCGACAAACACACCGCAAAATAAGATTACATCGGATAGATCTCCATGAAGATCATGGATCACGTTGTATTGAAGATCCAAGAGAGAGAAGAAGCCATCTAGCTACTAGCTATGGACCCAACGGTCTATGGTGAACTACTCACGCATCATCGGAGAGGCAATGGTTTTGATGGAGAAGCCCTCCGTGTCTGAATCCCCTCTCCGGCAGGGCACCAGAACGTGCCCCAGATGGTATCTTGCGGAGACAAAATCTTGCGGCAGCGGAAAAGTATTTTCGTGGCTCCTTCTGGTGTTTTTAGATTTTTGGAGAATTTATAGGCGGAAGAAGTAGGGCAGGGGAGCCACAGGGGCCCACAAGCCTGCTAGCCCCCCCTAGGTTGGGCCTGGGTGGCTTGTGACCTCCTCCGAGGTTCCCTACCTTGGTTCTCAAGTCTCCTGCGTGTCTTTTGTTATGGCAAAAATCATTCCCAGGTTTTTTTCCATTTGGACTCCGTTTAATATTCTCCTCTGAAAAAGGTCAAAAACACGGAAAAAACCGGAAGTGGCACTTGGCACTGAGTTAATAGGTTATGCCCAAAAAAGATATAAAATAGCATAATCATGCATACAAAACATCCAAAGTTGACAAGATAATAGCCTGGAACCATCAAAAATTATAGATATGTTGGAGACGTATCAATTGGCCTGGCCTCAATCCACTTGGTGAATTTATCGACGGCTACCAGGAGATGCGTCATGCCGCCTCGAGTGGTCTTGAATGGGCCCACCATATCCAGCCCCCAGATGGCGAAGGGCCATGACAGGGGGATGGTCTTGAGAGCCGAGGCCGGCAAGTAGGTTTGCATGCTGAAGCGATGGCAACCTTCGCACTTGTCGACCAAGGCTGTGGCCTCAAGGACCGTCGGACAATAGAATACATTGCAGAACGCCTTGTCCACCAGGGATCTGGAGGCGGCATGATGTCCACACTCACCCTGGTGTATGTCCTTGAGTATTTCTTACCCTTTCTCTGACTCGACGCAGCGTTGTAACATGATACGTCTCCAACGTATCTACAATTTTTGATGGTTTCATGCTATTATCTTGTCAAACTTTGGATGTTTTGTATGCCTTTTTTATATTTTTTGGGACTAACTTATTAACTCAGTGCCAAGTGCCAGTTCCTGTTTTTCCATGTTTTGACCCTTTTCAGAGGAGGATTTTAAACGGAGTCCAAATGGAATGAAACTTCCAAAAAGATTTTTTCCGAAACAGAAGAAGATCGGGGAACCTGTGCACCAGGGCAGGGGGCCACCAGGGACCCCACAAGCCCCCTAGCCGCAGGTAGGGGGCTCGCGCCTCCCAGGCTTGTGGGCTCCCTGGGCCACCTCTGCCCTAGGTCTTTCGCCTATATATTCCCCAAAATCCAAGAAAAAATCAGGAGATCATCGAAAGTACTTTTCCGCCGCCGCAAGCTTATGTCTCTGCAAGATCCCATCTGGGACACGTTCTGGTGCCCTGCCGGATGGGGGATTCGGATACGGAGGGCTTCTTCATCAACACCATGACCTCTCCGATGATGCGTGAGTAGTTCACCATAGCCCTACGAGTCCATAGCTAGTAGCTAGATGGCTTCTTCTCTCTCTTGGATCTTCAATACAAAGTTCTCCATAATCTTCAATGAGATATATCCGATGTAATATTCTTTTGCGGTGTGTTTGTCGAGCCGATGAATTGTGGATTTATGATCAGATTATCTATGAATCTTATTTGAGTTTCTTCTGATCTCTCTTATGCATGATTTCATATCCTTCTAATTCTCTTCGAGTTGTGGGTTTTGTTTGGCCAGCTTGATCTATGATTCTTGCAATGGGAGAAGTGCTTGGTTTTGGGTTCATACCGTGCAGTGACCTCACCCAGTGACAGAAGGGGTAGCGAGGCACACATCTTGTTGTTGCCATCAAGGGTAAAAAGATGGACTTTTCATCATTGGTTTGAGATTATCCCTCTACATCATGTCATCTTGCTTAAGGCGTTACTCTGTCCGTCATGAACTCAATACACTAGATGCATGCTGGATAGCGGTCGATGTGTGGAGTATTAGTAGTAGATGCAGAAGTATCGGTCTACTTGTCTCGGACGTGATGCCTATATGTATGATAAGTGCCTTAGATATCGTCATGACTTTGCACGGTTCTATCAATTGCTCGACAGTAATTTGTTCACCCACCGTAATACTTGCTATTTTTAGAGAAGCCTCTAGTGAAAACTATGGCCCTCGGGTCTACTCCACACCATATTTTCAGCCTTACTCTTTTACTTCGTTGCACTTTCCGCCTTCAGATCTCACTTTGCAATCAATCTTGAAGGGATTGACAACCCCTTTATAGCGTTGGGTGCAAGTTGTTTTGTCTTTGCATAGGTACTCTGGACTTGACGAGATTCTCCTACTGGATTGATACCTTGGTTCTCAAACTAAGGGAAAAACCAACGCAAGCCAAGTCTCCGTCAACGTGTCAATCTCTGGCACTGTTGTGTGTTGCCGTAGCAGAAGATATTCTGGCGCCGTTGCCGGGGAGGATCAAGTCAAGAACTCATCCAATTAAGTGTTGCAAACTCATCTCTTGCATTTACTGTTTTGCCTCTCATTTTCCTCTCCCCCACTTCTGAAAAACAAAAATTTACAAAAAGATTTGCCTTTTCGTTTGTCTTTTTCGTTTGCCTTTTTCGTTTGCCCTTTTCTCTCGCTTGCTTGCTGTTCGCTTGTGTGCTTGCTTGCTTGCTCAAGTCACCATGACTGAAAACACCAACCTTTTTGACTTCTCGAATACTAATAATAATGATTTTATTAGTACTCCGATTGCTCCCGCCACTGGTGTGGAGTCATACGAAATCAATGCCGCTTTGCTGAATCTTGTTATGAAATAGCAAATTTTCGGCCTTCCTAGTGAAGATGCCGCATCCCATCTTAATACCTTCATTGAGCTTTGCGATATGCAAAAGAAGAAAGTTGTGGATAATGATCTGGTTAAATTGAAGCTTTTTTCCTTTCTCGTTGCGAGATCGAGCAAAAACTTGGTTTTCGTCTTTGCCGAAAAATAGTATCGATTCTTGGGATAAGTGCAAAGATGCTTATATATCCAAGTATTTTCCGCCGGCTAAGATTATCTCTCTCCGTAATGATATCACGAAATTTAAGCAACTTGATCATGAACATGTTGCACAATCTTAGGAGAGAATGAAATTGATGATTAGAAATTGTCCCTCTCATGGCTTGAGTCTTTGGATGATTCTACAAATCTTCTACGCTGGCTTGAATTTCGCTTCTACAAACATCTTGAACTCCGCCTCATGTGGAACGTTCATGGAAATCACGTTAGGAGAAGCCACAAAACTCCTAGACAATATCATGACGAACTACTCTCAGTGGCACACTAAAAGGTCATCTACTAGTAAGAAGGTACACGGTATAGAAGAAATTAACTCGTTGAGTGCTAAGATGGATGAGTTAATGAATTTGGTTGCTAGTAGAAGTGCACCTTTAGATCCTAATGATATGCCCTTGTCCTCCTTGATTGAGAGTAGCAACGCTAGCTTGGACATTAATTTTGTTGGTAGGAATAATTTTGGCAACAACAATGCTTTTAGAGGAAACTATGTTCCTAGGCCTTTTCCTAGCAACTCCTCTAATAACTTTGGCAACTCCTACAACAATACTCATGGAAATTACAATAGATTACCCTCTGATCTAGAGAGTAATATCAAAGAGTTTATCAACTCGCAAAAGATTTTCAATGCGTCCATGGAGGAAAAACTACTCAAAACTGACGATTTGGCCAAGAGCATTGATAGAATGTCTAGTGATATTGATGCTTTGAAAGTTAGATGTGCTCCTCCCAAGATCAATATGGATGAAACTTTGAAAGCTATGCGTGTTTCCATGAGTGAGAGCAAAGAAAGAACCGCCCAAATTCGTGCTAGGCATGAATGGCTTAAAAAGGCGTGCTCTCGCGATAAGAATCACGAAGATCTTAAAGTGCTTGGTGTGACTCCCATTGAATCTTTGTTTTATTGTGTCAAACCTAATGATGATGGGCTGGATATGAATCCACTTTGGTTGAAAAATGCCCCAATGATTCTGAGTCCATCTATCTTCATGCTAAAAGCATTGAAAGTGGAGTAGAAGATATTAAAACTTTGAGTAGTAATGAAATTACTAATTTGTATTTCAAGGAATTGAATTATGGTAGTTGCTCCTTGATTGAATGCATTTCCTTGATGCAATCCATGCTAAACTCTCCACACGCTTATAGCCAAAACAAGGCCTTTACCGATCATATCCTCGAAGCTATGATAAAATCTCTTGAAGAGAAACTTGAATTGGAAGTCTCTATCCCTAGAAAGCTTCATGATGAGTGGGAACCTACTATGAAAATCAAAATGAAAAACTATGAATGCAATGCTTTGTGTGATTTGGGTGCTAGTGTTTCCGCGATTCCAAAGTCTTTATGTGATGTTATGGGTTTTAATGAGATTGAAGAGTGTTCTCTTAATTTGCATCTTGCGGATTCTACTGTCAAGAAACCGATGGGAAGGATGAATGATGTTCTTATTATTGCAAATAGGAACTATGTACCCGTGGATTTCATTGTGCTTGACATTGATTGCAATCCTACATGCCTATTATTCTTGGTAGACCTTTCCTAAGGACTATCGGTGCTATCATCGATATGAAGGAAGGGAATATTAGATTTCAATTTCCTTTAAAGAAGGACATGGAGAACTTTCCTAGAAAGAAAATAAGATTGCCTTATGAATCCCTGATAAGGGCTAGTTATGGTTTGAGCACCAAAGACGACGATACGTGATTCTATCGCCTTATGCCTAGCTAAGGGCGTTAAACAATAGCGCTTGTTGGGAGGCAACCCAATGAATTCATCTTTTTCTTTCTATTTTGTTGTGTCCACACTATCATAATTCTGTTATGATTATGTTTTTTGTGTTTCTTTTGTGTTTGATCCAAGCAAAACCTTCATGGCTAGTCTTGGTGATGGTTGTTTTATCCTGCTGGAAAAAGACAGAAACTTTTCGCTCACGAGATGATATTTCAATTTTTTTTCAGAAAATAGCTTTTGAGTTGATTCTTTTTTGCTTCTGGTTGATATACCTTTTGCCCAGGCAGTAGTAATTTTTCAGAATTTTCGAGGTACTAGAAGTATACGAAGTATACAGATTGCTACAGACTGGTCTGTTTTTGATAGATTCTGTTTTTGTTGTGTTGGTTGCTTTTTTTGATGAAACTATGGATAGCATTGGGGGGGGGGGGGTACTAGCCATGGAAAAGTGAGAATACAGTAATCTAACACCAATATAAATAGAAATCACGATTGCTATAGTACCTAAAGAGGTGGTAGTTTGTTTTCTTGTGCTAATGATATCACGAGTTTCTGCTTAAGTTTTGTGTTGTGAAGTTTTCAAGTTTTGGGTGATGTTCTCATGGACAAAGAGATAAGGAGTGGAAAGATCTCAAGCTTGGGGATGCCCAAGGCATCCCAAGCCAAATTCAAGGACACCAAAAAGCCTAAGCTTGGGGATGCCCCGGGAAGGCATCCCCTCTTTCCTCTTCAATCCATCGGTAACATTACTTGGAGCTATATTTTTATACACCACATGATATGTGTTTTGCTTGGAGCGTCTTGTATCGTAGGAGTCTTTTATTTTTGTTGTGTCACAATCATCCTTGCTGCAAACCTTTTGAGAGATACATGCATTCATCATGATTTTGCTAGAATGCTCATTGTGCTTCACTTATATCTTTTGAGCTAGATATTTTTGCTCTTTGTGCTTCACTTAGATCTTTTAGAGAACGGTGGTGCGTGACTTGGTAGTTGTCTTATGCTATGAAAGTAGTCCCAAAGGTGATAGGTACCCAAAGAGGGTACAAAAACCTCCATCTTCATGTGCATTGAGTAGAAAGAGAAGATTTGGTAATATTAAGAGTTATGTTAGTAGGGTGTTGTGAATCTAGAAATACTTGTGTTGAACTTAGTGATTCCCGTAGCATGCACGTATGGTGAACAACTATGTTAGGAAGTCGGAGCATAATTGATCTATTGATTGTCATCCTTTCTATTGAGGTCGGGATCGCGCGATGGTTAACACCTACCAACCCTTCCCCTAGGATTATGTGTTTAGCACTTTGTTTTGATTACTAATAAAAACTTTCGCAACAAGTATGTGAGTTCTTCATGACTAATGTCAGTCCATGCTATAGATGCACTTTCACCTTCCACCATTTATAGCCTCCCTAGTGCCGCGCAACTTTCGCCGGTGCACAAACCCACCATATGCCTTCCTCAAAACAACCACCATACCTACCTACTATGGCATTTTCATAACCATTCCGAGATATATTGCCATGCAATTCCCACCGTTCTGTCTCATGACTTGTGCCGTCACTCTCGTATTGCCATTGCATGATCGTAAGATAGCTAGCGAGATGTTTCAATGTCATACGCCAAGCTAGATCGTTGCACATCCCGGTACACTGCCGGAGGCATTTTCTATAGAGTCATCATCATTCTGAGCTTTTGAGCTGTGAGTAAATAAAAGTGTGATGAGCATCATTATTAGAGCATTGTCCCGTGTGAGGAAATTAAAAAAATAAAAAAAGAGGCCAAAGAGCCCAAATAAAAAATAAAGAAAAAAAAGAGGCCCAAGATCCCAAATAAAAAAAAGAGAGAAAAAGAGAGAAGGGACAATGCTACTATCTTTTTCCACACTTGTGCTTCATAATAGCACCATGTTCTTCATGATTGAGAGCCTCTCGTTTCGTCACCACCATATGCTAGTGGGAATGTTTATTATATAACTTGGCTTGTATATTCCAATGATGGGCTTCCTCAAATTTCACTAGGTCTTCGTGAGCAAGCAAGTTGGATGCACACCCACTAGTTCTCTTTTTGAGCTTTCACATACTTATAGCTCTAGTGCATCCTTTGGATGGCAATCCCTACTCATTCACATTGATATCTATTAATGGGCATCTCCATAGCCCTTTGATACGCCGAGTCAATGTGACCATCTCCTCCTATTTTGTCTCACAACCACCACCACACTCTATTCCACCTATAGTGCTATATCCATGGCTCACGCTCATGTATTGCGTGATAGTTATAAAAAGTTTGAGAAAGTAAGAGTGCGAAAACAATTACTTGGACAATACCGGGGTTGTGCATGATTGACATTAGTTGTGTGAGGGTGATGGAGCATAGCCAGACTATATGATTTTGTAGGGATAACTTTCCTTGGCCTTGTTATTTTGAAAGTTCATGATTACCTTGCTAGTTTTCTTGAAGTATTATTGTTTTCATGTCAATAGCAAACTATTGTTTTGAATCTTACGTATCTGAACATTGATGTCAAATGAAAGAAGTTGCAAAGGACAACTATCCTAGGTAGCATTCCACATCAAAAATTCAATCTTTATCACTTTCCTACTCGAGGGCGAGCAGGAGTTAAGCTTGGGGATGCTTGATACGTCTCCAACATATCTAAACTTTTTTATGGTTTCATGCTATTATCTTGTCATACGTTGGATGTTTTGTATGCCTTTTTTATCTCTTTTGGGATTAACTTATTAACTCAGTGCCAAGTGCGAGTTCCTATTTTTTCGTGTATTTGACCCTTTTCAGAGGAGGATTTTAAACGGAGTACAAACGGAACGATACTTCCAAAAATATTTTTTCCGAAACAGAAGAAGATCGCGGAACCTGAGAACCAGTGGAGGGGGCCACCAGGGACCCCACAAGCCCCCTAGCCGCGGCCAGGGGGCCCGCGTCTCCCAGGCTTGTGGGCTCCCTGGGCCACCTCTGCCCTAAGTGTTTCGCCTATATATTCCCTAAAATCCTAGAAAAAATCAGGAGATCATCGAAAGTACTTTTCCTCCACCGCAAGCTTCTGTCTCTGCAAGATCCCATCTGGGGCACGTTCTGGTGCCCTGCCGGAGGGGGATTCGGATACGGAGGGCTTCTTCATCAACACCATGACCTCTTTCACGATGCGTGAGTAGTTAACCATAGACCTACGGATCCATAGCTAGTAGCTAGATGGCTTCTTCTCTCTCTTGGATCTTCCATACAAAGTTCTCCACGATCTTCATGGAGATCTATCAGATGTAATCTTCTTTTGCGGTGTGTTTGTCGAGATCCGATGAATTGTGGATTTATGATCAGATTATCTATCAATCTTATTGAGTTTCTTCAGATGTCTCTTATGCATGATTTCATATCCTTGTAATTCTCTTTGAGTTGTGGGTTTTGTTTGGCCAGCTTGATCTATGATTCTTGCAATGGGAGAAGTGCTTGGTTTTGGGTTCATACCGTGTGGTGACCTCACCCAGTGACAGAAGGGGTCGTGAGGCACGCGTCGTGTTGTTGCCATCAAGGGTAAAAATATTGGGTTTTCATCATTGGTTTGAGATTATCTCTCTACATCATCTCATCTTGCTTAAGGCGTTACTCTGTTCATCATGAACTCAATACACTAGATGCATGCTGGATAGCGGTCGATGTGTGGAGTAATAGTAGTAGATGCAGAAAGTATCGGTCTACTTGTCTCGGACGTCTTGCCTATATGTATGATCATTGCCTTAGATATCGTCATGACTTTGCGCGGTTCTATCAATTGCTCGACAGTAATTTGTTCACCCACCGTAATACTTGCTATTTGAGAGAAGCCTCGAGTGAACACTATGGCCCCCGGGTCTACTCCACACCATATTTCCAGCCTTACTCTTTTACTTCGTTGCATTTTCCGCCTTCAGATCTCACTTTGCAATTCATCTTGAAGGGATTGACAACCCCTTTATAGCGTTGGGTGCAAGCTCTTTTGTGTTTGCGCAGATACTCTGACTTGACAAGATTCTCCTACTGGATTGATACCTTGGTTCTCAAACTGAGGGAAATACTTACTGCTCCTGTGCTACACCACCCTTTCCTCTTCAAGGGAAAAACCAACGCAAGCCCGGTCTTCGTCAAGGTGTCAATCTCTGGCACTGTTGTCTGTTGCGGTAGCAGAACACGCCGGTTACGCTACGTCGAACCAGCTCGCGGTTGATGATGGCGTATGCCAGAGATCGTCGTTGGATCTGCCTCGCTTCTGCCTCGTCTTGAGGAAGCTCGCCATGAAGAAGGAAATCCAGGATGGGTTGTGCCCATGAGTGAGCCGACACGGGTGCCGGCTCCGGCTCGTCCCGAAGGTTAGGGACCTCTGAAGCCCCCGAGTCTGTCGTTGTGGTCCTGGGTTCGAGACCTCCTATTTCTGGTGCTGTTGTGGCATCCGGAATGCGGTCAACCTCCATGACGGACACCCATTGGGTGTTGAGCCGACTGGGTTCCAGGTTTGGCGTAGCCGGCGGCATGGCTGGAGCAGGCGAAGCAGCTCGAGCCGGCGAGATTGCCGGAGCCGGTGCAGCGAACGGAGCCGGCGGAGATGATGATTCCGGCGGCTTCTCTGAACCCAAAATCATTGGGACGGATGGGTCCATAGGCACAAAGATTGATGCTGACTCTGGAGACGGCTTGATGGATGGCTTGTGCAGCTGCTCGAGGGAGACGCCAGTCGGGATTGCTTACCTTGTGGAGCCGATTTTTGCCAATGTATCAGCGGCCTCATTGCCTGCTCGGGGGACATGATGGAACCCGCAACCCTCGAAGGGGCCACTAAGCTGCTGGATGAGGAAGCGGTAACTAGCCATGTTTGTGTCCCTCGTGTCCCAATCGCCAAAGACTTGCTACACCACAAGATCAACGTCACTGAAGCAAAGGATCCACTGGATGCCAATTTCTGTGCCAAGCAAGGCCGTGTGCGAGCGCTTCGTACTCGACGACGTTGTTGGAGGCGGCGAAGTGTATCTGAAGAGCATATTTGAGTTGGTCTCCTTTTGGAGACGCCATGACAATGCTGGCTCCCAGACCAGTTCGCATCTTCGAGACGTCAAAGTTCATCTGCTAATGTGTGGAGTCGGGAGGCGGCGACAAGAATTGGGTCTCGGCCCAATCAACGAGGAAGTCAGCCACCACCTCAGACTTGATGGCGGTGCGCGGCTCGTAGCGGATGACGTGGTTGGCCATGGTGATGGACCACTTGGCGATCTGGCACGTCGCATCACGGTTGCCCATGATTTCTGAAAGTGGAGTTGTTCTCACCACCGTTATGGCGTTCTCCTAGAAGTATTGCTTCAGCTTCTTGGCAGCAAAGTACATGCCATGGCACATCTTTTGATAGTGGGGGTAGTTTTGCTTGGAGGCGGACAAGACCTCCCTCAGATAGTAGAAAGGGCGTTGAACCAGCAGCAGCTTGCCCACCTCCTTGCGCTCCACTACCAAGACCACACGTGTGGTTGCTAAGATGTAGATGAGGATGCGCTCCTCTCTGCCAGCGCGGCCAACATTTGCGTGCTTGAGATTACGCGCATGAGGTCACGGAAAGCTTCATCTGCTTGATCATTGCACTCGAACTTGGTTGTCTTGTTCATCAGCTGATAGAGTGGAAGCGCCTTCTCGCATAGTTGGCTGACGAACCGGCTGAGGGATGCCAGGCAGCCGACAAACTTCTGAACATCGAGGAGTCGAGCCGGCTTGGCCATGCGCTTGATGGTTCTGATCTTCTCGGGGTTAGCTTCGATGCCGCGAGCCGACACGAAGAAACTCAAGAGCTTGCCGGCTGGAACTCCAAAGATGCACTTCTCTGGATTGAGCCGGATCTTGTACTCGCGCAGATTGGCAAAGTTCTCTGTAGTTCGTCAAGGAGACTGAAATGCTGCTTGGTCTTGACGAAGATGTCATCGACATAGACGTGGATGTTCCTGCCGATTTGCCGCAGGAGGCATTGTTGCATGCAGCGTTGGAAGGTGGCACCGGTGTTCTTCAGGCCGAACGTCATAGTAGTGTAGCAGTAGGGTCCAAAAGGTGTGATGAAGGAGGTATTAGGCCGGTCGGCCGAGTCCAGCTTGATCTGGTGGTAGCCGGAATAAGAGTCCAGAAAGGACAACAATTCGTAGCCGGCCTTGGAGTCGATCACTTGATCTATCCGTGGCAGGGCGAAGGGGTCTTTCAGGCATGCCTTATTCAGGCTTGTGTAATCGATACACATGTGCCATGTCTTGTTCTTCTTCACCACCAGGACTGGATTGGTCAGCCAATCCGGGTGGAAAACTTCCATGATGAAGCCGGCTGCAAGAAGCTGTGCGATCTCTTCTCCAATTGTGCGCCGCTTCCCCTCGGTGAAGCGGTGCAAAGGTTGTTTGACCGGCTTTGCATTCGGCCGCACATGAAGTTTGTGCTTGGCGTACTTCCTCAGGACTCCCAGCATGTCCTTTGGGGACCATGCAAAGACATCTCGATTCTCATGGAGGAAGTCGATGAGCTCGCCTTCCTATTGGGGGTTGAGGTTGGCGCCGATGGTGACGCACTGCTTGGGGTGGCTGGGTCGAGCGACACTTGCTTTGTCTCCTTGGACGGCTCAAATGAGCCCTCGCTGGCCGACAGGGATGGAGGAGTGGGAATTGTCGGCTGCTCGGTAGCCAGAGCCATGAGCCGGTCAAGTTGCCTCTTCTCCTCGGCAATCACCAGTGCCTCGGCCAGCCAGCTGCTGTCGCGCGCTCACGCGAGCGACTTCTTGCAGTCGCCAGCAACAGTGATGATGCCCTTGCGACCTGACATCTCCATCTTGAGATAGGCGTAATGGGGGATCGCCATGAATTCAGCCAATTCCGGCCTGCCCCGCAGCGCGTGGTACGGGCTGTTGAGGTCCACCACCTCAAACCAAACTGGCTCGCAGCGGAAATGCGCCTTGTCGCCGAAGAGGACGTCGAGCTGGATTTTGCCGATTAGCGACCAAGACTATCCCGGCACGATGCCATGGAAGATAGTCCTGGTTGGTTGGAAGTCTTTCTCCTTTAGCCCGAGCTTGAGAACAGTGTCTCGATAGAGGATATTGATGTTGCTGCCGCCATCAACCAACACCCATGGGAACCGACAGGTGAGTCTCTTGGATGCGAGGGTGGGGTCGAGGACGAGTGCGTATGTGTCGGGGTTTGCCATCACCGCATGATGGTCAGCCCAGCTCCATATAATTGGCTTCTATGACATCGTTCTTGCTGCGAGGGACGTGAGGGCCGATGCGAGCCATGAGATCGGGACGGATCGGGGGCATAGTTGTGTTGGCTCTTTCCCAACACCTTGGCGGGGGAACCTCATGGACCGAATCTCCTTCGTCACCGGAAGCCTCGCGGTGTCGGCTAGAAACTGATCGTGGTTCGCTCCGGTGCTGGGAACGCCGGTCTTGGCTTCCCTCAGCCCTCTGGCCAGAGGAGCGAGGGGCTGAGGAATGTTGAGCTTGCTGACGGTTGCTGGGGTCGCGGTGACCGCCGGTGTCGAGATATGGAGACACCGAGAAGGCATGAGTAGGATCAAGGAGAGCCTGCTGCTCGTTGGCGTCGTCAAGGAGATCCTTGACCCGCTTTTCTTGGCGAACACATTCTTCACCCTCTAGAGTGCCCATTTCTCCAAGAGCCGTCTGGGTGGCCCGCATGTTGGCTGCAGGAGTGTCATAGATGGGCAGCTTGCCGCCTAGGATTTCGGCGATGACTCGGCCACGGCCGCGGACCTCTCCAGGCTGGCTGGGACCATCAACGGCCGGAGTGAAGCCGTAAGCGTAGTTATACTCGCGTTGCGCGACCTCCATTCGGCGTTTGGCGGTGACAAGGGAAGTGCCCTCCTCCAGGAGCTGCTTGCGAGCTTCCTCCAGCTCGGCCCTCGCCTCCGTTGTGTTCGTCGTCGTGGCGATGGGCGTGCTCAGCACGGCAAGGGTGGCGTGAAGCGGATCGGCATGGCCCGTAAGGGGTCGGCTGCATCCACCACAGCCTTTCCGCGACCTGAACTGGTGCTAGCGCCAGCAACCATCATCTCCACAAGATCAGAGGTAATGGCCATGCCGTGCGGGGCAATAGACCCCACAAACGACGGTGGATCGCTGAAGTCGAGTACATCGCAGGGGTAATCGTCGAGCGCAGGCACATCCTCAAGGGTGAGCCTGTTGAATCTTGTGCACAGCGCGGCGATGTTGATGTCCCCGCCAAGGTGGCGAGGCTCCTCGTCAAGGCACAGTTGCTGAAGAGAGCGCAGAGGCGAGCAAGGTCGGAAGCGACATCACTGGCAAGCGGCTTGCTGGCGATTTCCTCAACAGAGCCTATAGGACAGGATGGACCGTCTATCAACACCATGGAAAGCTCCCCATGGGCATGCTCCACGGGCATGCTGATCAGTATGTACGTGAGGCATCCGGTGAAGTTGGTGGAGGGTCTCGCCCGGAGCGTAACTCCGACCGATGCCGTGGAATGCCCCATCGTGGGCGCCAACTGTCATCATTTCCTGACGACAAATGCCATGGGTAGGCTTATCGAGAGTGGTTGGAGCCGAAAGGACACCGTAGGCTTAGAGAACGATATTGGTAACTAGCGAGCAAGACGCATGATGTACCCAGGTTTGGCGCTCTCCGTGGGAGATAATACCCCTAGTCCTGCCGGAGTGGTTGATGAACCAGAGTGTTTACAGTATGCCCCTTGAGTTGTTTGATGGAGGAGGAAGAAGGAGCAGCCGGCTCGAGTTCAACCTCTCCTGTATGGTGTGTGTGGGTGCAAGAATGGCCGACCCTCTGCATGGACGGGGCCGGGGGGGTTATAGACGAACCCTCTGGCCTACAAAATGGATATAAGTACATAATGGGGGACCCGGATGGCAGCCTCTCAGGCCAGCAAGGGGCCCACTATGGGTTAGTCTTATCGCTTGAGGGGCCCGCCAGCTGCAAGGTCCCATCTGACCATGGAACCCGCCAGCCAGCCAATGGGGTTGGTGTGTGCTCCCCATGCAGGACGCGTGCTATATGTCGAGCGTCGTCTTGTGGGATCCAGCGTCGGTGAGCGGTACGACCGTCTCCACTCTAGCCATGACGGACCGGGTATTGGAGTGGGCGCTGGCGTGCGGGTACTCTGCATGGTTGACGGATCAGAGCCGACGTCGGTTAGCGGTACTACTCCTGACACTGTAGCCATGCGTGCGCTTCTCGCTCGCAGACCATGCTGACATACCTTCACCTTTAACCGAAGGCCGCCGTCACATCCTAGGGATTGATGCGACAGGTGCCCTTCAGCCGGCTCGTGGCTTGGCGAGCCGGCCACAGAGTAGCCGGCTATACTCCTAGCCGGCAAGTGCTTCGTAGCCGGCCAGGAGGAGCCAGCTGTTGAGGAAGCTATTTCTCCCTTCTATCACTACAAGAATCAGCTTCTTTGCCGTTCGCCATAACAGACGGCAAAGAGGACCCCACCAACGGCAAATCTCTCTGCCGTCAGCTTACTCTCGACAAAGATTCTGCAACAGCTTACGATGGCACTGTAGCTTCTTTGCCGTCAGCCTTCCCTAAGAGGACGGCAAAGCTCTTTACCGTCAGTATCTAGCACCGAGCAGTCGGCAAAGAATTTGAGACGGCAACCGACAGGCGACGCCTCCGTTTGGGCTAATGGAGGCTTTGCCGTCTGCTTGTCCCGTAGCTTTTGCCGTCTGCTTGCCCCGTAGCCTCTGTCGTCTGCTTCCCCCTAGTCTTTGTCGTCTGCTTCCCCCATAACAGCCCAGCCGTTTTTTCTTCTCTTTGCCGTCAGCCTCCCCAGGCAGCAGACGACAAAGAAGATATATGGCCAGATGCTACTGCACCCCAGGGTACACAGCCTGGTGCCATGTGGCACCTTTGCCATCGGCCAGCTGATGGTAAAGCTCTTTGCCATCAACTGGCAGACGGCAAAGAGCCCATATAGTTTCTGTTTTGTTTGTTTTTTTATTATTTCACAGCACACACACACACACACATATATACATATATATATATTTCACAACACATATATGATATATATTTCACAACACATATATATAATTCACCACACATATATGATATACAAATAAACTTCATCAGTGTACATCCCATATATCTAAAGAACCAACATACAAAGGTTTAGAATGTTCATCCATAGATACTTATACATATAGTTCGACATTATTCATCAACTCAAATGAAAACTAGAACTAATAAGGCACTCCGTGAATGCCATCTTCCATGCATGTAGTACATCCAATCTGCAAAAATGTGAATAAGAAATTTAGAACAAGAACAACATATGATATTTTAAAGGAAAACAACCTAAGAATATAATATTCATTAGCTAACCAAGGTTCTTATGCCATTTTGAGCTTATTATGTCATTTTGGAGCTAAATGGGCTAATTATGTCATTGTTGGGGAAAATAAGGTAAGGAGAATATGAAATAGGAGAAGAAAGAGGAGGAGAAGAAGAAGAAGAAGAAATCAAGAAGAAGGAGAAGAAGAAGAAGAAGGAGAAGGAGGAGAAGGTCTTCTCCTCCTTCTCCTTCTCCTCCTCCTCCTCCTCCTTCTCCTTCTTCTTCTCTTCTTATTCTTCTTCTTCTTCCTTCTTTTCATTTTCCAATTTCTTCTCCTCTTCTCCTCTTGTTGGACCTAAATTATCTAATTATGTCTTTTTGGAGCTATATGGGCTAATTATGTCATTGTAGAGGAAAACAAGCTAAGAATATCATATTCATGCGCTAACCAAGGTTTTTATGCCACTTTGAGCTTATTATGTCATTTTGGAGGTAAATGAGCTAATTATGTGGCCGGACCCCGATCCTAAGCCATAGGAATCCAGCCTGTAACACATCGCATCTCTTTGCGGTCTCACGCATGGTTATCCCCACGGGTGCAGCCTTACCTTAGCCGGGACCGTTTGCGCCTTTTGACTCGCGTATGCAAGTGTGTCGCTAGCAATCCAATGTCAAAGAACCTGGATCGACATGTCTAGTCATAAACTAAAGTGGCAGTTCCGTACAGGGATAGGCATACATGACCCAACAAAGAAGGTGTCGGTCATCAGCGAATGTAGACGAGTCGTAGCAAGCTACAAGGACTCCATTACAACGCGTGACATTTTCCAAAGGGACAAACACATCAGCTAAGAAGGACACATGCCGGTCAACCAATGTGTCCGGAGCAGTAGCGAACTACCATGGCTCGATGGAATCACAAAGGGGCATTTCCCTGTAAGGAGTGCTACTAAGGCATACGACTAGGTATTCGAACCCCATACATATCAAGTAAAACACAC